>NC_089504.1:127774754-128516280 GCF_036850995.1 Saccopteryx leptura | reverse complement strand
CTTGTCATTCAATTATGTTGCATACCCAACACCCAAAGTCAGATTGTCCTCTGTCACCTTCTATCTAGTTTTCTTTGTGCCCCTCCCCCTTTCCCTCTGCCTCCCCCCCCCCCCCCCCAACCACCACACTCTTATCAATGTCTCTTATTCTCGTTTTTATATCCTACCTACGTATGGAATAATGCAGTTCCTGGTTTTTTCTGATTTCCTTATTCAGTGAGACTTTTTAAATATAAACTGGATTCTGATCTCATGAAATAAGTTGTAGGTAATTTTTTCCAGTGGTGGGGGACTAAATGTTTTTTTAAAGGATGAGAGCATCTGTTAAAAGTTATAAATAATTTTGATTACTTTAAATCATTGACTTAAAATCATCACTTTTACTATATCACAGAGCTGTTGCTGATTTTCTTAGTAGTTGGTTTGAAAATTTCAGTAAATATGTTATTTTTTAAAAATATATTATTTTAATAAAATTGTTCCTATGTTTAAAACTTAGCATTTTGTTAAGTAATCTTATTTTGAAAATATGTAGTAAACTGAATGATTGCCCCATTGAAAACTGTTGGTGGGCTACCTCTATCGGTTGCTTTCATCTTGTAGGAAGGAAAAAAAGATGGAAGAAAATCTGTTTTGTCCATTTAATAGCAGTTTTTGGCAAAAGCTTCTGAAGAGGAAATGGAAAATGTTACATAAAATAAAAATCTAATTATCTGTATCTTCTAAAATCTGTCCTCATTAAAATTATTTTTGAAGTCACTTTATTCTAAAAAATAAAGTTGGGTGACTTTGTAAAAAGTTTTTAGTTAATGAAACTAAGTATTAATAAAGACTATTACTATAACTTCTTTTTACTTAATTAATAGTTTTTAGAAGTCAAAATGATACGCATATTGCCTCCAACTGTTAGCGTGTGTTTTAATGTTGCAGTGTGACTATTACTATTGCTAATATAACATAAAGAAGCAGATATAGCTGCTGCTTCTAAGATTGTTATTAAGCTCTCTGGTGACAATAGCAAAACTCAGGAATCCGTCAGGATATCTTGAATTGTGTACTGTATAGATAATAAGGTTAGGGATGAAGTATATAAATGTGTATTTTCTACTCTTAAAATTGTTAAACTGGGATAGTATACTGAATTTGTATTGGTAAGACTGCTTGAGTTTTCAAATATGTATGTCTTTCTAATTTTTTTGTTAAAGTATTTAGAATATGAAAAAATATAAAGAAGAAAGTTAGTGTCACTTGTAATCCTACCAGAATTTTTAGGCACAATTTGTACTTCCCTTTCCGAATCTTTCCTACTGCCTTGCTTCTTCAGTGGGAAAGATGACATAATATACTTAGAGTTGTTGAGGATTAAATGGAGTATTATTCATAAATGCTTATAAAAGAATATACTAATATACTATTAGTTCTTGTTTATTATAAAGCTTTTATTCCTCTGTAGCATTGCCACTCCCAGTTGAGGTTGATTTGATTATTTAAGATTCCCATTAAGGTATGAATGAAAAAATAATTGTGATTGTGAACAGTTTAACAAATAAATTGTCTAGCTCAGTGGTTTTCAAAGTATGGTCCAGGGAATTCTGGAGATTGCCTAGACATTTTCAGGGAGTCTGCAAGTACAAAACTATTTTTACAGTAATACTGAGATATATTTGCCTTTTCCCTGTGTTAAATTTGTACCAGTGATACAAAATAATGGTAGGTAAAACTTATGGCACCTTAGAATGAATCAGGTCAGAGCATCACACTGTATCAGTAATCATTATATTCCTCACTGCCGTGCACTCACAATTAAAAATAAATAAATAAATGAACCTTAAAACCGTCACCTAAATGCACTTGAAGAAGTAAACCTTTTTAAATCAAATCTCAATTCTTGTACACATCGTTTTAATGTACTGTAACAAAATGGAAAGTACACTTAAAACACTTCTTGCTGCCATGGTTGTCTCTAGGAAAAGGATTTGTGTGGTTATTTGAATTGCAAGTTGCCGTGGCCGCTATTTCATGACCACTATTTTTACTTGAAAGAATGCCTGACAAACTGGTTGTTTGGATTTGGATATAAGGCTGATGTTTTCCTCAAAAGTAAAGTGAGCCTTTAAGGTAAAGATTGACAATATTTATGGTCAGTGACCAAGGTCTAGTTTTCAAGTGAAAAATTAGAGTTTTGGAAAACTTGTACCAGCCACTCTGTGCTCTTGACAACTTACCCATGTTTTAAAGATTTTTCCTGATGATATTGGTAATAATCATGAACAGGGAAATTTTAAAAAAAATAATATGTAATGAAATATGTCAGTATTTGAAGATCTGGATAACTTTGAACCAATATTTTCCAAGTGACTAATGCATCACAAAACCACACATGGGTAAGAAATTTTTAATATTTTTTATTTATTGATTTGAGAGAGACATCAATTTGTTGTTCCACAAAATAGTGTTGTTCCACTATTTATGCATTCATTGGTTGATTCTTGTATGTTCTCTGACCAGGAATGGAACCTACAACCTTGGCATATGAGGACGATGCTCTAATCAACTTGAGTTAGAGGTCAGGGCCAGAAAGTCTTCCGAAGTTTTAGTTGGACTAGTGGATTTTAATGTTAAAGAGAACATAAAGTTTATTGATATCGTTTCTTATTCCCATATGTTGCAACCAATTGTCAGCTCTTGTTGTAGTATAAAGGGAAAATATCCACGTTTACCTGAAAAGGCTATTAATAAGATAGTCCCACTGTCTGTCTGGTTATTCACTTTTTTCTTTTGGTATTGCTTATTTTTCCATGCTGTGCTCTGAGTGTTTAACATCACTTTTGATTTATTTTGTTTGTTTGTTTTTGGAGGGAAAGAGAAGTATAAGAACTAGATAAATGTGAGGCATTGTTTTCCTGTGCTTTATCTTGAAATCTCTTAATATAGAAACATTTTAGGTTTAATTTCTGTGTAGTCTTTTTATACATGGTTTTTAAATTTTAGGTGACTGATTTATTAAACAGCTAAATAAGCAACACTTTTAGTTTTATTGCAAATAAATGTATTTACTGTCATCCAGTTTGCAGTCTTTTTTTTTTTCTTTTTTTTTTTTTTCCCAAAGTTGGAAATGGGGAGGCAGTCAGACAGACTCCCGCATGCACCCGACCGGGATCCACCCGGTATCCCCACCAGGGGGCGATGCTCTGCCCATCTGGGGCATCGCTCTTTTGCGACCAGAGCCACTCTAGCGCCTGAGGCAGAGGCCATGGAGCCATCCTCAGCACCTGGGCCAACTTTGCTCCAGTGGAGCCTTGGCTGTGGAAGGGGAAGAGAAAGACAGAGAGGAAGGAGAGGGGTAGGGGTGGAGAAGCAGATGGGCGCTTCTCCTGCGTGCCCTGGCCGGGAATCGAACCCGGGACTCCTGCACGCCAGGCTGACGCTCTGCCACTGAGCCAACCAGCCAGGGCCTCAGTTTGCAGTCTTTTGAATAGTCTATTCAACTTTTAATCACAGTGATGGATTAGGTAATTGTTTTTCTTTTAATCCTTTGTTTGTTTGTTTTAATTCTTGTTTTGTATACCTAATTACTCATAGGTAGATTGCATGTGTGTCTAACTTTTGGCCTAACCTCAAGGGAGCAGATTTTTATACCTTTTTTTTTTTTTTTTTTTTTTTTTTTAGAGAGAGGAGAGAGAGAGAGAGAGAGAGAGAGAGAGAGAGAAGGGGGAGGGAGGAGCAGGAAGCATCAACTCCCATATGTGCCTTGACCAGGCAAGCCCAGGGTTTTGAACCTGCGACCTCAGCATTCCAGGTCGACGCTTTATCCACTGTGCCACCACAGGCCAGAAGGGAGCAGATTTTTAAGATAATAGTTGACTTTCACAATTTTAAGATACGTGGTAGCTTTCTTATCATGAAGCTATGGACTTTTTCCAATTCTAGTTTAATAAAATAAGTGATAATGGATCACCTGGATATTAGCTTTATCATGTTTAAGAACAGTTGTAGCAATTCTTGTTAAACAACTTTTTATAAACCTCATGTCATAGGACAGCTTCCAATTTTAAAGGATTTTTAGGCTAATGTGCATTTGGTTCAGGTAATAAATTTAAGATTATGGAAGAAGGTAAATTATAGTTTATACTGTACTCAATTTCTTACAAATTTAGTGCCATTTATTTCCCTAGGGATAGAATTGATGTGTTCTCTGGGAGGAAAGAGAGGGTATTGAGTCTGAGCATCACTTCTTGAAAGAACAGAATTGACTTTGGAGGAAGAGAAAGGGATGTGGAGTGTGGTATAAGGAGGAGTCAGTGTAAAACTGCTAATTTCAGGGTCTCTTCAGAGATTAAACATAGAACAACAAGCCTGGTGGTGCTTAATCCCACAGGAAGTAAGGGAATTTAATAAGCAGCTCTAGTTCTCCCTATATTAAATAATTAACTGGTAGGCTTCTCTGTCTATTCTGAACTGGGGAACATAACTGAGATCATATGTTATGTCCAGAACATCCAAATTAGTCACATGGTTACCCCTGGCTATTATTGCTTATGCAGTTTTAGCAGCTAGTTTAAAAAAAAAAAAGTTGTTTGAAATTTTGTCTATTTCAGGATTTTTATATTTAAGCTTGTTTTTGTTTTCCAAGAGTCCAGTCACCTTACTTCAGGGGTCTCAAACTCGCGGCCCGCCGAACAATTTTGTGCGGCCTGCAGACTAATCCACGAAGTTCAATTCGTGGATTAGTCTGCGGGCCGCGAGTTTGAGACTCCTGCCTTACTTCATCATCTTTTAACAAAGAGAAGACGAATTTGCAAGCTTTTAACAACAGAACATTAATAACATTTTTGTATTGTTTACGTGAAAGTGATGGTGGTGATGATAAACAATGTAGAGGTGAGAGGGCAGTAAATAGAGCAGGAAAGAGTAAGGATGTATAAGAGGGTCTTGTTCCAATGAGCAGGGCTACTGTTATCACTCTTTAATTTAGAGTTCTGGTTTGAACAGGAATGACAAACTTCACTTTTAAAAGCACTTGTGATGCTCTCATGATAGATCTTGTCCACCAGAAGGCCCTGTGTGAAGATAAGTTGATACTGTCTAACAGATTATGGTATTAAAAGTTTCATCACAAAGCACTGTGAGTTGACAGTACTTGCGCATTTTTACTCCCCAACAGGTCCTGTTACACACTTTTCTGTGCTCAAATAGAACACATTTCATTTTACTCATAAGTTATAGCTGATTACTTTGAGCATGAGGGATAAATCTGAAAAATGATATGCTAATTTTGGTTGGTTGTTAAACCTTTGATTCTACACATAGTTAGTGGTGATAACTTTGACCTGGGTGTCCTAAGTTTCAGTTGTCTCGCAGGCTCTGGCCAGGAAACCTTGAACAAGTTAACTTCTCAAACTATAGAAATGATCCCTGAAAGTATAGTCTTAAGTTAACTTCTCTATGTAGAAAAAGTTTGATTGAAAGACTGGCAAAGTCTTTTGAGTTCTAAAATTCTGTGTTTCTGTGATAGGGTCCTTTTTGAAGCTACAATCAGCTGTTGTCTGGACTCCTACAGGAGCTTCCTAACTTGTTTCCATTTTTGTCCTTCTTTTACCTCAGTCTCCACCCAGAAGACAAAGTCATCTTTTAAAAATGTAAATCAGATCATGTGATATCCTACAGTCCCAATTTACCCCCCAGAGACTTAAAATAAAAACCAGATTCAATTCTTGCTTATTACTTCACAAGTTTACATCCTTCCACTAAGCTCTAGCCATACTGGACTTTTTTGTATTTTTTAATTAAGTATAGTGGATGTACAGTACTGGCCTTTTTTCGGATCGTGACCCAACAAGTCGTATGTCACTTTTGAGTTTTGGTACTTACAACTACTTTCTGTCCAGTATGATCTTTCCTCAGCTGTCTTCAATTCTGCCTCAGTCTTGTTACATTGCATTTCACCTCAGAAGGTAATTGTTCAATGATTTGTGTTTACCAGTTCTCATCATTGGCTACCTTTACATAATTTTAAAGTGCTATTCCTATTTCCAACTCTAATTCCTCACTAAGGGCATCTGTCTCTTGAGGACTCATTCACCTGATAACATGTTATTGAGAGCTAACTGTTCTCAGATACTGTTGTAGGATTGAATTGAATAATTATACACAAAATGTTCTTAGCAAGGACATGAAAAGTTAATCAATGTGAAATGTAAATAGTAGTTCAAAATAATTATACTCAAATTAGTAATATTGATTAATTCTTATTGGAACCGGAGAAAGATATAAAACTTAGGCCAGTGGTTCTCAAAGCCTGTGCCCTAGAAGATTTCCAGGTGCGCCCTCTGGTATTCCAGAGAAATATGTGCCTGTTGGAGTTTAGATTTTGGGGGGACAGAGGTGAGGGGAATTGGCTGTAAGCTGACAGTCTGCCCAAACCGCACCTCACTTGCCTGATTAGGTTGCAAAAGGCTGTTAAGCTGTGGTGCTGGATTGTTTACACTACACCCCCCATGTTCCCCAGAAAGACTGGAGGCAAGTTTCTTCTATCCTTCGTTATAAAGTTAAGATGATATGTATGGTGGGGGTTTTCTGCACCTGATAAAATTCCTTTTTTTTTTTTTTTTTTTTTTTTTTTTTTTTAAACAGAGACAGAGAGAGTCGGAGAGAGGGATAGATAGGGACAGGCAGACAGGAACAGGAGAGATGAGAAACATCAATCCTCAGTTTTTCATTGCGACACCTTAGTTGTTCATTGATTGCTTTCTCATATGTGCCTTGACCATGGGGCCACAGCAAATCAAGTAACCCCTTGCTCGAGCCAGCAACCTTGGGTCCACGCTGGTGAGCTTTTGCTCAAACCAGTTGAGCCCGCGCTCAAGCTGGCGACCTCAGGGTCTCAAACCTGGGTTCTTTGTATCTCAGTCTGATGCTCTATCCACTGCGCCACCTCCTGGTCAGGCTGCACTTGGTAAAATTCTCGAGTTGCCTTGGAAACATGATCACAGATCTCATTGATTTGCTAATGGCCCACTTTGCCCTAGAAAAAAAGCAAGATGTGGTTTTTGGGCACGCTTTGTTCTTGCCAGCAGCAATTACAAGGCCCTCCCGATCCCATATGTTCTTAATTCCACATATTTTCTTAATTCCGCACCATTCCCACTTAGGACCTAGAATTACTAGCAGCGCTGGTTCACAGCATGTACTCAAATAAAAAATAAATATAGGCCCTGGCTGGTTGGCTCAGCGGTAGAGCGTCAGCCTGGTGTGCGGGGGACCCAGGTTTGATTCCCGGCCAGGGCACATAGGAGAAGCGCCCATTTGCTTCTCCACCCTCCCCTCCTCTCCTTCCTCTCTGTCTCTCTCTTCCCCTCCCGCAGCCAAGGCTCCATTGGAGCAAAGATGGCCCGGGCGCTGGGGATGGCTCCTTGGCCTCTGCCCCAGGCGCTAGAGTGGCTCTGGTCGCGGCAGAGCGTCGCCCCTGGTGGGCGTGCCAGGTGGATCCCGGTCGGGTGCATGCGGGAGTCTGTCTGACTGTCTCTCCCCCTTTCCAGCTTCAGAAAAATACAAATAAATAAATAAATATACTTACTCTATTATACCATTTCATTACGGAAATACCACTCTTTTTGTTAACACATCATTATTATATTTATTAACACATCATTATATTATTTTTAGATAAATACCCCCAAATAAAATGGATAGATTTCTCAAAAAGAAGCGTTATATTGAAGAATCCGATTCTGGAAGTGAGCAAAAGTTAAGTGTAAATAAAATAGGACTTGAAGGCTGACGGGCAGAATTTAATATATAGCATTTTTTATCACTTAACACTGAGCAATACGATTGGATTAGAAATTCACTCGTGGAAGCTTCAACTAATTTTGGTTTAACATTAACAGAAGAAGAACTGGCAGCTATATCCACTGACTGTAGATTGATGATTAAACAAAAAGAATTGTCTCTGGAAGCCTTTTAGATTTCTATAAAAGAAGAATATGTGGCAATAGCTAAAAAAGCTTTAAACATTTTACTACAATTTTCAACATCCTATTTATGTGAATTAGGATTTTCTACCCTCAACACAATTAAGAGTAAAAAGAAAGGAATTCTTCAGTGTATTGACAAGGAAATGAGAGTTTGCCTTTCAAATATATGCCCAAACATTGAAGAAATCGCTAAGACACATCAGGCTCATGTTTCTCATAAACACAAGAATGAAAAAACTTAACACATTTGTGCCAGGACCTGCCGAATTGACTAAATCTTACTCTGTGTGTGTGTGTGTGTGTGTGTGTGTGTGTGTAAATAAAAAGATAACTTTGTTGTTTTTTTTATTTTTTAATACCTTTTTTTTACGAATTCTAAAAAGCATAACAAAAAATGTAACAAAAATGTTTTTAAATGTCAGAATAAATTTAATTTTGTCATATAATTACCATAAAAGCATGCTTAGACTTTATATATTATAACATATTTCTGAGAAATTTGTATATAGTGTGTCTACAATTATTTGTAGGATTTTAAATGTGCCCTGACTTCAAAAAACTTGAGAACCACTGACTTAGGCTCTAGTAGTCTAAGAAGACATTAAGAATGAGGTGGGGCCCTTGCCAGTTGGCTCAGTGGTAGAGCATTGCCCAGCATGTAGAAGTCCCAGGTTTGATTCCCAGTCAGGGCACACAGGAAAAGTGCCCATCTGCTTCTCCACCCCTTCGCTCCCCCTCCCTTTTCTCCCTCCTTTCCTCCCTCTCCCCCTCTCCCTCTCTCTCTCTCTCTCTCTCTCTCTCTCTCTCTCTCTCTGTCCCTCCTACCTTACTCTCTCTTCCTACTTCTCTTTCCTATTCTCCTGCTGCTATGGCTTGATTGGTTCAAGTTCATCAGCCCTGGAGCTGAGGATGTCTCCCTGGAGCCTCAGGAGCTAAAACTAGCTCACCTTCCAGCATGGCCCCAGATGGGGGTCTCTGGGTGGATCCTAGTGTGGTGAGGGCGCATGCTGAAGTCTAACTCCTTTCCTCTCATTTGGAAAAGAAGAAGAAAAAAAAAGTGAGGTGGGATCTTGCATGATATTAAAGGAGTAATATAAGTTTTAGGCTAACAGTGAATCTCAGAAAAGGCAGCAATACAGAAATTAGGAAGTACCAACTATTTTCAAGGGAATGTTTTTCTGTAGTAGATGTCTGAAATGGATTTATAGGCCTACAATCTCTTACTTATAACCCTTGGTACCAGGTATTTTGGAATTTTTGGAGAGTTACACGAATAGTCATACTAAATAGTAGGATAAATAAAATCTGTAAACAGCCTCCTATCGGTACTTGGGTGAAGTTTTGCTGTGTAAAAAATTTATATCAGATCAGGTTATGCCATCAATTAGTGGATAAACTTTCAGGTTTCAAAGATTTTAGGATTTCAGAATTTCTATGAGGTTCAGAATCATTACTTTGTGTCTTTGGAAGGGACATCAGGGCCTGAAAGATGTTACTTTAAAGCAGCATTATTTTTATCTTAGTAACAGTCTTTACCAAGGAATTCTTTTTGACCCTGACTCTGGGTGGAATGTACTTCCGGGGTGATGAGTGTTAAAGGCTTTGGGAGTACAGTACCACCTTATTCCTTAGATGTAGCCCAGTGGTCCCCAACCCCCGGGCCGCGGACCGGCACTGGTCCATGGGCTATTTGGTACTAGTCTGCAGAGAAAGAATAAATAACTTACATTATTTCCGTTTTATTTATATTTAGGTCTGAACGATGTTTTAGTTTTAAAAAATGACCAGATTCCCTCTGTTACATCCATCTAAGACTCACTCTTGACGCTTGTCTTGGTCACTTGATACATTTATCCATCCCACCCTAAAGGCTGGTCCGTGGCCCAAAAAAGGTTGGGGACCACTGGTGTAGCCCAGTTAAAGGTTTGGAAGTAGTGAAGATTTATCTGTATGTATTGATGCTTGGAAAATAGAAAGTATTTTTTTAAAAAAAGGTTCAATGATTGAGAGCTTATATGTTAGTCACAATTTCTTCTTGATAGATTTTTTTTATAACCTTATGAGATACCATCCTAGTTTTTCCTCCCAATTGATATAGTTTCTAAGAATTATATAATACATTTAATTGTGAGGTAAGAAGATTAGAATAGGAATGTTATAGGATGAACATAATCTCTTGAAAAATCCATGATGGAATTACTTGATATTGACAGGAAAGAAATAACTGAAGATGCTGCTCCTGAGCAGAATTAATTACATGAAGTGCCTATTCTCTTTTTGTGTTTTCCCCATATGCTCTGCTTATTCTAGCAGCCTAATAAACACCCAAACTTAAGTTCTCATGGTCTTTTTCCATTCATGGTATATACTAATGTCCAAGAAAAAAATTGCTGTTTTTTTGTGTGTGAGAGAGGGTGCTTTTTTTGGATATCTCATTAAATTGCAAGGACATGCATGTTTCAAAGCTAATTTTTTAAAAAGTGCTTAGTGACCTAACAATTATCAAGTAAGGGGAATAATATATGAGAAAGCCAAATGTAAGCATTATTTATGACTTCTAAAGTGGCATGTTTTTTATTTTTCTACGTGGTCTTTACTGGATACTAAGCACATTTTTTTTTTCATCGTTAAGTGAGAGTAGGGAAGATAGACTCCTACCTGCTGCGCCCTTATCGGGATCCAACCAGCAACCCCCGCCCATGGATGCTCAAATCAGCCAAGCATTTTTTAGCTCCTGAGGCTGATGCTCTGACCAACTGAGGTATCCTCAGTGCCCAGGGCCGACCCTCAAACAAGTGGAACCACTGGCTGTGAGAGGAGGAGAAAGAGGGGAGAGGAGGGAGGGGGAGAGAAGCAGATGGTCTCTTCTCATGTATGCCCTGACTAAAGATCAAACACAGGACGTTTGCATGCTAGGCTGACAATCTATCCACTGTGCCAACCGGCCAGGGCCTACGCACATCTTTGAATAAACTAAAGAGGGTAGAATATAAGGAAGAACTGTTAAACCAGTTTAAACAACTTCATAAAACAATTAGCTACACAAGTTAGTGTGGGCAATAAGCAGCCACTATAAATTACTGCTTAGATTGAATTAGTAAAATTATTCAAAAAAATTATGGGAAGTACCTGGGTTTCCATTGTTTTCTTGTTAGTTGGTTGGTTAATTTTTCTCTTGTGAACTTTTGGCAGGTTTGCTAGGGAATTTTCCATTATGAATGTCCTGGTCTTGACATTTTATTTGGAATGTAATGTAGTTGTGCAAATGATGAACCCACAAAATAAAATCATGGCATTTTTATTGTGGTTTCAAATGCATTTGGGGCAATCATGTTAAGCTTTGTCATTTAATCCTGGTTAGTTTAACAGTAAAAGGAAATATTTTTTGTAGTCATTTGTTCCCTTCTCTCATGGAAGAGACTAATTCCATTTATTTCTGAAGTCAGCCTTTCGTTGAAACAGACTGTAAAATTATGTTTTAAAAAATCTCCCATTCTTGTGTGGAGTGGGTATATTGTAAAATCTCAAATTTTATATTTAAAAGAAATATTTATGGCATTCTTCCACTTATGAAAATTGATGTGATTTGTTCTGGGATCCTTGGCCTTAACCTGAATTCTAGTTCATCTACTAGTACTAAGTGCTTAACCTCTAATTTTTTATACATCTACCCCCGAGAGCTGACAGACTGTACTTAGTATAGTTTAGTATAATATTTGTTTGAAATAACAGGAAAACCAGTATTTCCCCTAACTAATGGAGATACCTCTGTGGTTGATGTACTTATCTTATTCTGCAACCTGTCCAGCAACATTATTGAGCACCTTTGGTGTTAGTGTTAAATTCTGGAATCACAAATTCAGGAGACTTGGGGAAAAATGTGGCTTCAGCTAGGAACACAGAAAAAGAAGCCTTTTATACTCAGTAATGGTTATCCCTTTGGAGTGGTGGGATCTCCCTCCCACCCCACCCCCTTTGTGATTATAAACGCTAACACACATTAAAAGCAAGATATTTAAATTACTTTAAAACCTGATTTCTGGAAGCTTGAAGAACAACAGAGACCTTCCTTTTCTTACCAAATTGAGGGACACGTATTTGGAAACAAAAAGATGAATAAGATGGTCTCTGATGGAACCTGATCTTTTGCTAGAGATACAGGTCAGGTCTCAAGGTCTTTAGGAGAGAGGAAGGGGTTACCAGAGTCGCTAGATGTGCTTTTAAAAACGTACACACATTGCCTGTTGTAATAAGTGTTACTAATGACCGCTGCTTTCATAATTTATCATTTGACTAGGCTTCTGGGTCTTCAGATTTAAATTAGATCTGACCTTGAGACATCCCCTGCCACCATTCCGAGCAGTGACTTTGTTTTGCCACCTCTTTAGGTACCGCATGCATGATCCCTTCCTGTCATGTGGGGTGTGACCCTTCCCAGCCTGACTGTATCTACCGGAAACATAACATCTGGCTAAAAATGTTTCATTATATAGTGTTCATTCACATTTATCTTTGGAGACTCACAGTATCTTAAAAGACAGACTTAAATGAGTCTTGTTGGTCAACCTTGCTTTATAAAAATGAAAAAGTAAGGCTAGCTCTCTAAGTCTTCCATGTATTGTAGCTTGGGTATAAGTACTCGATGTAGGTCTGGCAAACAGGGTTTTTCTAAAATAATCAGAAGGGAAATTTTGCAGAGCCCCAGTGGCATGAATTCTTTAAATGTTGAGTGTTTATTATATTAACTATTTTCAGATTCAAAGTGAGCAGATTTAATAGATCAGATTCAGTTTCATATGCAAAAATATACTTTGCCCAAGATGTCCTTCTTTTTTATTTTATTTATAAAACTTGGCTAGAGTTTTTGAATATGTTGGGGGCTTACCTTCTTGCCATGTATTCCCCTGATAACAGTACTTTACCTTCACGAATGGCCATGAAAACTAAATCTGTTGACTAGTGAATAAGGTGCATGTTGAATGAATGTTGTAAAAACGGGCAACATCAAGTATTCTGGAACCAAAAATCATTATTTTTGGTAGACAGTCTTTAAGCATTCAGGTGGACCAGTCTCTGTGGTTCCTTTAACTGAGATGCAGTCACACTCTGCTTTCTATTGTAATCTAATCTTTTTTTTTCACTCTCTTTTTTTTTTTTTTTTTGTGATGGAGAGTGGAACAGATAGGGACAGACAAGACAGGAAGGGGAGAGAGATGAGAAGCATCAATTCTTCATTGCAGCTCCTTAGTTGGTCATTGATTGCTTTATTTTATGTACCTTGACTGAGGGGCTACAGCAGAGCTAGTGACCCCTTGCTCCAGCTGGTGACCTCGGTATTTCAAACCTGGATCCTCTGTGTCCCAATCCTATGCTCTACCTACTGCACCACCACCTGGTCAGGCTGTAATCTAATCACATTCCTATATTTTGCTGCCTTCTGTGCCTTTACATTCACTTTTCTTTTTCCTGGTATGTTCTTTCCTATTCAAAGGCTATAACTTTATTCATTACCACCTTCTTCATAAATCTGTTTCTGACTGCTCTTCTGAATTTCCATAATATTTTTGTTTCTCGTGATACTTTTTATATTTTTATGTCTCATCTTTCCTGCAAAACTCTAATCCCTCGAGAGCAAATATGTTTTGTTATTTTTGTAATTTTCATGATTACTTCATTTAATGCATGTTCAAATACTAAATAGATGAAAAGTATACTTTTCTAATCAAGCAAGTATTTCTTGGTAAATATCCTTGCACTTTTATCCTAATGAGAAAATGTATGTCAAAATACATGCTACATTGTAAGGGCTATACAAATATTGTCTGTTACCATAAACATTCAAACTTAGCTTGCTTTTTTTTTTAAAAAAGATATGGAGAGACAGACTCCTGCATGCACCCTGACTAGGATCCCAACCAGCAAGTCACCTACTTGGGGGGTGCTCTGCCCATCTGAAGCTGCTGTTCTGTTGCTCGGCAACTGAGCATTTCAGCACATGAAGCGAGGCCATGGAGCCATCCTCAGTGCCTGGGGGCCAACTTGCTCGAACCATTTGAGCCATGGCTGTGGGAGTTGAAGAGAGAGATAAAGGGATGTGGTGGAGAAGCAGATTTTCGCTTCTCCTGTGTACCCTGACTGGGAATTTAACCTGACACTTCCACACGCCAGATTGACATTTACCACTGAGGCAACCAGCTGGGGCCTCAAACTTGGCTATTAATCCTAAGTGCTGCACACAGTTTGGTTTGTTTTATTTCAGAAAATAATACGATTCTGTTGAGAAAAAAAGATAAATTGTGTAGTACCCAAAAAGTCTGCAAGATATATTTAAGCCTTCACAATTCCACATCTTTAAGATTGTGAAACATGAGAGAAAGCAAATTTCTATCAAGATGTGTTCACCCAAGATGACCAACCATGTTAGTTTGCTCAGGACTGAGGATTTCCTTGGACACAAGACTTTTCAGTACTAAAACGAGGACTGTTGGTCACCCTGATTCCACTTAATAATAGCCATCTCCTTTGCTATTATTGTACTATCACAGTTGCAAGGAAGAGTAGTAAATGCCTGGTAACTAAGTTACTGATTTGGTATAGGAGAATTATTGGGAGGCACTGGGCTTTTATTAAGTTTCTGAATACTTTGGACGAAGTCTTTAATGTTCAAATGAAAATACAAAAGTATTGGTTTAATTCATCTCTTTAAGGATATATTTGTATATGATATAGCGTACTGTTCTTATCAAAAGGGGATACCACTCAAATTTTTAATGCAAAGTTTCATACATAATCTGTCAGATGATAATCATTTAAATGTACTTTATTAGCTATAGCAACGTCTGAGGTAGCCTGAAAATTTTCTTAGTTCCCTTTAAAGTGGTTTATGCTTTAGTCATAGATTTGCAGCGATTGTTTCTAAAGAAATGTCTAGGACAGATAGTGTGTGCCTTATCATTTCTTTTATTGGAATTAGCATTTGTATGTGTTCATGTTCTATAAATCTGCTAACTCCATGGCTGAGATCTCTGTAATAGCAGGTATATAACTTAAAATAGCTACTAAAAATATCTTTGCAAATTTATCAGGAGTTAAGCCATAGTGAGACATAAACTATTCTGGGACATGCACTGTGCCTGATGGTATTGTTGGAAAAGAGCCATTAAAATATCAATACTTCATACCACAAAGGACATTAAAGACCTGCCCCCCCTTTTTATATTCCTCCCAGTTTGTAATGATTAAGTTTCACCATATCTCATGGGGCTATGTGGAATAATAAGTGTCCTTAATTTGATAAATCTGTTGGCTAATATAGACTCTGCTGGGGTGGTTTGTTAGTCTTTTTTTTAATTTTTCTTGTTCTAAGAATGTGAAGAGAGATCTTTTGATGGTATTTTAGATTGTTATCATTCTTTTTGCCAGCTTGTCAGACTTGCTAGTTTATTTCCTGGACCATGTTGTTGTAGAACAATTACTTTTGCCCTTAAAGTAAATGTATCCAACATTATATTCCTGTATAGAAAAGTGGAAATAATATTTGGGTGATGAAAAGACTTGAGAAGACAAGAAAAAGGGAAAATTTGAAGTTGAAAAAGAATGGTATTCTTTTCATAAGAGAAGGAGGAAATCTGTACTTTGCTTTATAGTTTTGGTTGATGTTTAGTAGGTACTTTTTTTCTTTTTAGGATTAGACCTTAAAACAGGGGTCCCCAAACTTCTTACACAGGGGGCCAGTTCACTGTCTCAGACTGTTGGAGGGCCGGACTATAAAAAAAACTATGAACAAATCCCTATGCACACTGCACATATCTTATTTTAAAGTAAAAAAACAAAACAGGAACAAATACAATATTTAAAATAAAGAACAAGTAAATTTAAATCAACAAACTGACCAGTATTTCAATGGGAACTATGGGCCTGCTTTTGGCTAATGAGATGGTCAATGTGCTCCTCTCACTGACCATTAATGAAAGAGGTGCCCCTTCTGGAAGTGCGGCGGGGCCGGATAAATGGCCTTAGGGGGCTGCATGTGGCCCGTGGGCCGTAGTTTGGGGACCCCTGCCTTAAAAGACTGTGAAGTAAACATTGGCAGTATCACCATACCGGTAGTATCTGTTTATTTCTAGAGAAATAAATGCTACTCCCCTGTTTACAAAAGGCTTCAGACAAAGAGGAAAGGAGCAAGTGGGCAAATGATTTTTATATGTTATGATTTATTGTACAGTACAAACTAGTCACTGAGTGTTACACACTGAGAAACTCATTAAGCCTAGAAAAGTTTTTGGTTTTGTACAATATTAATTATTTCTGTTCATGTTTTTATTTCTCAGATTCGAAGAGTCCATCAAATTTCATTTGAATGAAGCCTTACAACTAGAACTATGAAACTTTAGAATTGAGATTTGTAATCATCTAAATAAATTATATATTTCAAATAAGCCAGAAATATTACTGAGTGAAACAAATTACACCTAGTACATTTATAATCTCACTAAAAAAAATCAATGCTCTGTTCTATACATGAAACCTTTTGAACAAAGGCAGTATGCATCTTCTTTTAAATGTCTTTAGAAATAAGAGATGCTACTGCCTGTCCATGTACCATAGTCAGTTTTTACTCCACTGTTTTTCAGACTTACTCCAAAAGGTAAAAGATTTCTACTAAGCCAAATCTGTTTCTCTGAGGTACCCTATCTGGTTTAATGACCTCATTGCCCACCTGTTTAATTATGGTACATCTTCCTGTTCTGTTCACACTCATCTAGTCAGTCACCGTGTTCTCTTTATTATGACTTACACGTTCCTCAGCTATATCTTCTCTTAATTCCTTCTATCATTGCCCTGACTAAAATCATCTCTACCTGTGGTAACCTTTTACTAAATTTCCAAAATTCAGAAACTGAATATTTGGTTTCTGTGATCTTTCTAAAACAGGTATGCTTATATCATTTCCCAACTTGCAAACTCTTTCAGTTTCTTACAGAATACAGGTCATTCTTAAGCAAAGAAGTTCTCTCCTTCCTCTTCCACCTATTCCTGCCCCATGTACTCATGATGTGAATTCTCTTATGCTAATGCTTTCACCCAGAAAATCCTTATCTTCCAGTGAAATGTCTCTGTTCCCTTAAAATATCCACTGGTCTGGTTTAAATATCCACTTAGGCAAGAGGTCACCCCTGGCATATCCTTACAGACAGGTAACTCACTGCTCTGCACCCACAGCGCTTTGTTCTGTAGACCCTGCTTGATGGTGAACTAACATAGTGCAAACACTATAAACATGTTAAATGTTTTAAACTAACAAAGCATCACGGGGGTGTAAAGGTCCCTGAAATATAGTTGTCATTAAAACTAACATCTAATCTAGACATTGAAATTCAAGTGTATAATAAATTAGTGTTTTCTCTTTATACTTGCCTTCTGTATCCCTGTTTTCCCATGTGAGAAATAATGAGGTCTCTTATAAGGTAATGGAATGGAGAACATGAAATTGATTCCAGAGACACCAAGGTAGAATGAATCAGACTTGGTAATGGAGTGAAGAGAGACAAATCAATGACAGCTCCCCCAGTGTTCATATATTGATAGTATATTATAATATAGTGTCGTATAGTATGCTCCCCCCCAACCCCAAAGTTAGAAGCAGGGAGGCAGACAGGCTCCCCACATGTGCCCAACCGGGATCCACCCGGCATGCCCACCAGGGGGCGATGCCCTGCCCATCTAGGGTGTTTTTCCGTTGCTGCTGGAGCCATTCTGGCGCCTGAGACGGAGGCCATGGAGACATCCTTGGCACCCGGGCCAACTTTGCTCCAATGGAGCCTTGGCTATGCGAGGGGAATAGAGAGATTGAGAGGAAGGAGAGGGGGAAGGGTGGAGAAGCAGATGGGCACTTCTCCTGTGTGCCCTGGCCAAAAATCGAACCTGGGACTTCTACATGCGGACGCTCTACTGCTGAGCCAACTGGCCAGGGCCTAATATGCTTTTGAAGTCCTTTGAGTGCTTCATATTTTAAGCACTGTTAAATAGCTAGATAGGTGATATTTTTTAAAATACCAATAATTACAGGTCCTACAGGGCAAGTATAAGAACCTTTATTTTAATGCCAAAATTGATGTATGGTAGTTTGTTTTCAGTTGGGATTTGTGACATCTGTCAGTAATTGGCGAGAACTTTAATGGCAGTTTACCTATGAAAAGGTAACTTGTTAGTGGTCTTTTAAAAATCAATTTTAAGTTAGATTGCTTATATGTTACTCATTGGTGTTAAACATTTTTACATAGGATAAGTTATTTCATTTGAATCTTTAAAACTAAGCAGTAGATATTGTTATTGCCATTTTCTGATGAGGAAATGAAGCACAGAGAGGTTAAATAACATGGCCAAGGTCACTTAGCTAATCTGTGCTAGAACTGGCATTGTAACCCAGGAGAACAGATCTCAGATCTAAAGTTTGTGCTCATAACTGTTGTTATATATACCTATATCTATGTAGATACAGATATTTAATTTAAAATATAGTTAACTAAGGTGTGTATGTGTGTATCAAATTTTAATGAAGTTAACGTCCATACTAGGGTTATCTAAATTATGTTTGGAAGACCCAGCAGTTATTTAATTCTCACTATGTATGACTGTAGAATTTACAGCTAGATCTGACAAGAGGAAGAAAATATGGCAGGTTAATGTTTAGGTCATGTCATGTTCAAAGAAGTCTTGGGAGCAGGGGAGTGTTCTACGCAAATTCAACCTGTTTTGAAGGGATCTGCTAGAAACGAAGGAGACGATCTTAAGCTCGCTTTATTTTTTCTTGCCTGCTTTTGAAATGTTGGAATCTTTATTTTCTTGTCACTTAACTACCTTGCTCTAATGCAGGGGTTCCCAAACTACGGCCTGCAGGCCACATGCGGCCCCTTCAGGCCATTTATCCGGCCCCCGACTTCTGGAAGGGGCACCTCTTTCATTGGTGGTCAGTGAGAGGAGCATAGTTCCCATTGAAATACTGGTCAGTTGGTTGATTTAAATTTACTTGTTCTTTATTTTAAATATTGTATTTGTTCCTGTTTTGTTTTTTTTACTTTAAAATAAGATCTATCTTTTTATATATATAGATACATTCTTAGTAAGATTTAGTCAATTCGGCAGGTCCTGGCACAAATGTGTTAAGTTTTTTCATTCTTATGTTTATGAGAAACATGAGCCTGATGTGTCCTAGCGATTTCTTCAATGTTTGGGCATATATTTGAAAGGCAAACTCTCATTTCCTCGTCAATACACTAAAGAATTCCTCTCTTTTTACTCTTGTGTTGAGGGTAGAAAATCCTAATTCACATAAATAGGATGTTAAAAATTGTAGTAAAATGTTCAAAGCTTTTTTTTAGCTATTGCCACATATTCTTCTTTTATAGAAATCCAAAAGGCTTCAAGAGACAATTCTTTTTTTTTTTTTTTTTTAACAGAGACAGAGAGTCAGAGAGAGGGACAGACAGACAGGAATGGAGAGATGAGAAGCATCAAAAATTAGTTTTTCGTTGCGCATTGCGACATCTTGACCGTGGGTCTTCAGCAGACCAAGTAACCCCTTGCTCGAGCCAGCAATCGTGGGTCCAAGTTGGTGAGCTTTTGCTCAAACCAGATGAGCTCACATTCAAGCTGGCAACCTCGAGGTCTCGAACCTGGGTCCTCGGCATCCCAGTGTGACGCTCTATCCACTGCACCACCGCCTGGGCAGGCGAGACAATTCTTTATGTTTAATCATCAATCCAAAACCCCCACCATACATATCATCTTAACTTTACACCAAACAAAGGATAAAAGAAACTTGCCTCCAGTCTTTCTGGGGAACATGGGGGGTAATGTAAACAATCCAGCACTACAGCTAACAGCCTTTTGCAACCTAATCAGGCAGGTGAGGTGGGGGGTTGGGCAGACTGTCAGCTTACAGCCAATTCCCCACACCTCTGTCCCCCAAAAACCTAAACTCCAAAAACCTTGTTGGTTTTTTGGTCCCCAACAGGCACATATTTCTCCAGAATACCATAGGGCACACCTGGAAATCTTCTAAGGCACACCAGTGCACCCTGGTACACACTTTGAGAACCACTGCTCTAATGTATTGAATTGGCCGAGAAATCTATTAAGAAACTGGGTCTTCTGCATTTGTCATATTACTGATAAATTGTTATACTGTAGTTAATATATTGTCTCAGAGATGTGATCAAGCACTGAATGGAAATGTAATTAGTTGAACTCTAGTGATAAAAATAGAAAGCACGACTTTTAGTTGCATGTCCTGGTGCATGTTGACATAGTCTTTATTTACTGGCAATATTAATCCCTGGAAAGGGTAAACCAAGAGTTTTTCCTACTTGAGGTATAAATATGAGCAGAATAGCAAAAATGCTATAATAGTTTTATAATCTACAAATTCTACATTTGACTAGATTTTAAAATTTAGTTCACAGAGAAGACCTTACTCAGCAGACTGTAAGATAGGAAACTATTCCCGTTTGTACTCATTATGAGAGAGGCAGACAATTTAGAAAGTAAATATGGTAAGTAATGCTCATTTTAACTACTCTTTTATTTTTAAAAGAGGCTATGGGAGGTAGTGCTTAGGCCTATTATTTCGTCCTTCAAAACTAATTTTTAAATCTGCCCAGAAATTTTGCATTCTGTCATTGTGTCTGACATAATACTTGGTTCTTCTGACATTTGGATTAGTTCATTTTATTTGGCAGTGAGAAGACCAAATAATTACACAGTAATTCTCAATTGTTGCTAAAATACTCGCCTGAAGGGAGAAATAAGGTATCATCTCTTCCAGAAAGTGTTAGTGGGAGAAATAATGTCACTTGATTTTGAGAACCAGTAATTAAATGTTTTTACTTAGCCCTTTATTTATAATTTAAGATCAAAGCATTTCAAACTGGTTGGTTGGGGGTGGGTGTTGTAATTAAACAACATGAGAATGGGAAAATTGCTTGAGGTACCAATGTTTTATGATAGTTTTAATTTGTAGCTCTTTGGAGACCCTTTGACATAATATTTCATTCGAAAGGAATTGTACTTTTTATTTGTTTTTTAATTTATTTTATTGATTGTAGAGAGAGGAAGGGTGGGGAGAAAGAGACAGAGGCAGAAACATCTGTCTGTTTCTGCATGTGCCCTGACTGGGAATAGAACCTAAAACCTTTGCATTTCAGAACAGTGCTCTTAACCAACCGAGCCATCTGGTCAGGGAAGGAATTGTATGTTTTAAATGTTGATTATCACCTGTTTGGCCAGGGTCGCCGCTGTCGTGGCCATGCATGTACAGGTTCCCATTAGATTTGGGCAGAAGGTAAAGAAACAGTGGAGCCAAAAACTGGTGTGCCATTCCTTTATTCTAGCCTTGCTTCGGCAGGTGAGTAAAACATACACAGAGGGAAAACACTTCCCTTTCACTCAGAGCTCACAAAGCCAGTGACACACCCGGTTTTCCTAGAATTAAAGGCCCCCACCAGTCTCAGTCACCTCTGGTTCCCCACCTGCACACCTTCTCCATTCTCTCTGCATAAACTGGCTTCTCCTTCAGCACCCTGCCATCTTGGCTTCCTTCTTCCTCCTTCTTCTTTGTTCTCAGTAAGTTTTTTTTGGCACGAAACCCCTCCTCCAGCATACATTAGCATAACAATGGCCCTTCCCAAACAGGAAGGTACTCCGCTATCAACTGCTCTGCTCTGAGGGCAAGCACATGTGGTTGCCCAGTGCCATTTTTAACAATAAAAGGGAGCAAACTCAAATAACACAAATTTTACAAACTTATTTGGCCCATATCACCTTTCAAGGACTTGATTCCTATCATAATTTACTTTTTACATTTATTAATGAGATTAATCTAAAAATCAGATTATGAGGTTGAAAGCAAGTGTCTCTGGAACCCAAAAGTTATTGATTTTAACACTGTTTCTACTGTAGAACATTTTCTTTTCTCCTGGAATTACAGTTCCTACGGGGCAAGTATGAGAACTTTTTAATTCCAGGATTTGTGTAGTTTCTTTTCAGGTAGGATTTGTGACATCTTTCAATAATTGATGTGAACTTTATTATTATTGTTTTTATTATTCATTTTAGAGAGGAGAGGGAGAGACAGAGAGGAGAGACAGAGAGAGAGAAGGGGGGAGGGGCAGGAAGCATCAACTCCCATATGTGCCTTGACCAGGCAAGCCCAGGGTTTCGAACTGGCAACCTCAGCATTTCCAGGTTGACGCTTTATCCACTGCGCCACCACAGGTCAGGCTGATGTGAACTTTAAATGGCAATTTGCCTATGAAAGGTAACTTATTAGTGGTCTTTTTAAAATCTAAATCTTTCCTTTGCTGAAAACGAACTATTAGTCTTTAGTCATTCGTTTAGTCAACAAAAATTTCCAGACTAAGTAAGGGATGCCAAAATAACTAAGTGCCTCTCTGCATGTAGTTATTTGGTGATGATAATGACTAACACTTAAATCTGTCCCTCAACTGTGTGAAATGGGTATTGTCATTATTCATATTTTACTGATTAAGACACAAATCTAGAAATAAATGACATCCATCTTAGTAAATTTCATAGGTATCCAGTTCTAGGTCTCATTTCCCTATTTCATGTTTTACAACCTGAACTGCAGATAACGTACCAGGGGTCCCCAAACTTTTTACACAGGGGGCCAGTTTACTGTCCCTCAGACTGTTAGAGGGCCGCCACATACAGTGCTCCTCTCACTGACCACCAATGAAAGGTGCCCTTTCCGGAAGTGCAGCCTTGGCCAGATAAATAGCCTCAGGGGGCCACATGCGGGGAAGCCTGCTAGTATAGTATATTTACTTTTATGTGTATTAGGAAAAATCGGGTCCTCCAACTTAGCCAGATTTCTTTACTGATAATGAATTGACTGCACTTTGTTAAGAAAAGTCTCTAAAGATGAGTGTTATTTGGTTTCATCTTAAAATAGAGGATTGCTTTTATGTCATTTAAACAGATTCTGTCAAGGGGAAGACTGTCAATAACCACTAAGTCCTATATCTGAAACCACTACAAAATAAATTGAAAGAAAAATAACAACATGGATTTATTGTTTCAAAAAAATGAATCAGTTTATATACAGTTCAAAATCTGATTCAGTCACTTTCAAAGTAAACTTGGATACAAATGTTGTTACTGTACTGGATTAATGTAAACAAAGATTTCCCTACTTCTTTGATTTGGTGGTGTGTTATATTTTATCCTGGGTAGAATTAAAGCAGTCTTTAAAGATAAACTGTTGTTTACTTTATTGTTTCATAGGTCATCCTGGTGATACTTAGTTTCCTAGTCCACATTTTTGCATATTAGGTATATAGGTATTTCCTTGCAGCCACTTTTTACTCTTGATATTTTATTCGCAGTCACCAATATGTATAATCCCCTACACAACCAATCTCTTAATTTGGAGTGGTAATTGAAGAGAAGCATATTACCTGAGAGAAGACCTCATTTTGTGCCCTAATCTTAAATGAGTTTGAAAGAAGGCCTTAACTAAACAGAGCATCTTGGACTTGCATGCTAGAGAAAGAAAAATATCCCAAGATTTTTGCATCACCCACCCCCCCTTTTTTTTTTCTTTAAGAGAAGAAGGGAGATGCCTGACCAGGCTGTGGCGCAGTGGATAGAGCGTCGGACTGGGATGCGGACGACCCAGGTTTGAGACCTCGAGGTTGCCAGCTTGAGCGTGGGCTCATCTGGTTTGAGCAAAAGCTCACCAGCTTGGACCAAAGGTCTCTGGCTCGAGCAAGGGGTTAATTGGTCCCTTGAAGGCCCGCAGCCAAGGTACATATGAGAAAGCAATCAATGAACAACGGTGTTGAAATGTACAACAAAAAACTAATGATTGATGCTTCTCATCTCTCCATTCCTGTCTGTGTGTTCCTGCCTCTCTCTCTCTCTCTCTCTCTCTCTCTCTGACTTTCTTTCTGTCTCGGAAAAAAAAAAAAAGAAGAAGAAGGGAGAGATAGAAGCATCAACTCATTGATCCATGCATGCCTTGACCAGGGATCAAACCTGATCCTGGAATTAAGCCGGCAACCTTGGTGGTCTGGGTCTGCTCTCTACCCACTGCGTGGCCACCAGCCAGGCTGGCCTTTGCATCTTGCCTTGGTTGCGTTTGCAGTGGTGTTAATGAATTTTCGCAGTTGATGAGCAGCCTATGAATGGAGGATTGTCATGTATTGTTTTCAGCTCTTTTATTTTAGACTGAATTTTATTATCAGAGAATTTTATCTTTTTGTTATATTAAGTACAAAAATAATATTAAGATACTTTTAACTCTGGCCAGTTGTCTAGTGGGTAAAGCATTGGCCCAGCATGTGGATGTCCCAGGTTCAAACCCCAGTTAGAGCACACATAGGAAGCAACTACCTGCTTCACTTCTCTCCCTCTCCCCTCCTGCCCCCACAGCCAGTGACTTGGTCCGAGCATTGGCTCTAGATCAGGGGTCTCAAACTCAACTCAGCATGTGGGCCGCAGAGCAAGATCACAGCCGTTCCACGGGCCGCACTAGGTCTACAAAAGGCAACTGTTACGCAACACTTTTCTCACTGCAGTTGAAAACAAAAAAAAATCAGTACAAGCAGCACAGTCGTACATGCAGTTTACTCAGTGTCACAAAACGACCAGAAACTGTAGTTTGCATCACAACTGCTGTTAACTAAGCTAATATCTAGCTAGGATGCTAGAGAAATGAAAAATACAAGTGGGCCCCTAGGCTTACTTAATTTTATCCAAAATATTTTGAACTTCGTGGATTAGTCTGTGGGCCGCACAAAATTGTTCAGCGGGCCGCAAGTTTGAGACCCCTGCTCTAGACGGAAGTTGCCGGGTAGATTCTGGTCGGGGTGCATGGCAGGAGTCTGTTTCTCTATCTCCTCCTCTCACTTAAAAAAAAAAAAAACTTTTAAAGGTATGTCCACATAAAATTCTTCAAAACCCTGAATATATAACTACATTTTGGAAGTGAAAGGACCTTAGATTTCATGTAATCCAGAAGTTAAAAACTGCTTTCTCAGATTCCAAATCTCCACACCTCAAATAGATTTTCTTGATTTTCTCAACATTCAAAAAATTTAGACTCGAATGACTTTAGTGGTATAAGCATTTACCTTATTTGGCCATAGTCCACATCATTCCTTAATATTAACCACCTTACTGTTTCAGGCATTTATATGCCTACCTGGATGAAGTAAGGCGTCTCTCTGTTTAGTACTCTCCTCTTCCCCCTATTTCCTCATTTTAAAGACAGTAATCCTGGAAATTGAGAATAAAGTGATTTATATCAAATTATATAACTTTTTAAGTAGAACCAAGATAAAATCCAAGATAATGTTGCTTTCTACAGCTTGTTTGTCTCGTAGAAAACAATACGTTATTATAGTATATTATCATATTTATCGAGTCCTTAAGTATTTGCAGCCTGTCAGAAAGGAGAGTTATTCCTGGGCTGAGATTGTGTGAAAATACTTCAGACATATTTACTTCACACTATTCTCCTAAGGACTGCATCCTGACTATTTGCTAGTCAGGGAAATTCTATCCTGATTTATGTGTTATTCTTGCTACACAGTGTCGGGGAGAGGGGAGTATGAATATCCTTCACAGAGCGTGCAAAGGAAATCACTGAGTAGTATTTTGTACTGAGCAGTAGTCTGTAATAAGATCCTCTACATTTAGATTCCTCCAGAAATCAGAAGTCTCATTTATGCCCCTATTAGTAGAGGAAGAAGGGGCATTGAAGCCATGAGCTCTCCATTGGGTCTTACACAATTGCTATGACTCTCCCAATCCAAATTTATTATCACCCTCAAATTAGTTGGCATGTTACCCCACCAAAAATGTTGATTTAAAAATAAACAGCCTGGCCTGTGGTTGCGTAGTGGATAAAGCATCAACCTGGAACGTTGAGGCCCCAGGTTCGAAGCCCTGGCACATATGAGAAGGAACGAGTTGGTGCTTCCCGCGCCTCCTTTTTCTCTCTCTCCTCTCTAAGATAAATGAATAAAATCTTAAAAATACTCAACAGAACAAAGCCTAATGATAGAGCCTTTTGTTGAAAACAGGACTTAATATCAGTGCATTGAGGTCTGACCCATGGTAGCACAGTGAATAAAGCATCCACTTGAAATGCTGAGATCGGCATTTCAAAATACCTAGGCTTGCCTGGTCAAAGCACATATGGGAAGCAACTACTACAAGTTGATGCTTCCCACTCCTCCCCTTTATATCTCTCTTTCTGTCTCTCTTTCCTCCCCTCCCTCCCTTCTCTCTCCCCACCTTCCTCTCTAAAATCAATAAACAAAAATCTTTTAAAAAAAATACATTGAAAGGACTCTTTGGCACTAAACTATATATATTAGTTTCATTTTAACAGAAGTCCTTTATAACCACCTTGTATGAAACAAACCCTGCATTCCCACACTGTCCCTTTCTTTATTTTTTTCTCGGTAGTGCTTATTACATTTAACATGTTATATTGATTTTATTTGTTTCACCCACTCAGACCACTCTGAATTGTAAAGTTTTAGGACAGGGTCTTTTGTTCACTGTGCTATTCCCATTGCGTAGAAGAGTGTCTAACATGTAGTAGGCATTCATATATTGATGTTGAATACTAAATGCTATATTACAATTTCAAGAAGTTATTATTTCTTAGAATTTATATTTTTAATTCTCAGATTCTATCACAATTCTAAGATCAGAGTAGGTCCTCAGTAAATGTCAATGTCGGGGTTTTTAAAAATACATTATTTTATTTTGTTACACTTTTTCATTTCTCCAGTAATTTTCAACATAACTCTTGTAGTTATAATTAGAACAGTAGTATCTGAAGTTGAGGTTGTCTTATGTCTTATTAATGAAAAATATATGTAATTCAGAATGGTGGATAATTAAATCGGTTATTTGCTTCTTGATATGTACTTTAATATAGTGAATGCTTTTAAACTAAAACTTTATTAAATTTTTATTTTCTTTCACTCATCAGTCTCCAGAATTTTCTGCTCAGAATTTGTGTGTGTGAAAATGCCAGTTAATAATTTCTGACTGATGAAATACTATCTTATATAAGTTTACTGAACTTAACAGAGAATCATGATTTTGTCTGCTTTTCTCAACTTTCAAGCAATTATGAAGTGCTTACTGGAATCTGGAGCCTTAGGTGGTTTTGTTTTCTTGTTTTTTTTTATGTCTTTGCTATGATTTCCTGAGACTGGAACTAAGCAACTTCTTAAATTGATAAAATGAACCAATGCAAGCAAAGCTAAATCTGCAAAGTAAATAGAGACAGTTGTAAAAAGGTAATAAACAACTTTTTAAATTAGTGAATAGGGTACCTAAGAATTTTGCATGAAATACAGTAAACTGTAAGAACTATCAGTTGCTTTATTGATCAGGAGTTGGTTGTATCACAAACTCTAGAGGATCTAAATAAATAACTAAAATTAGGAATCTTTAAATATAAATAACTTTTAATACCTAAAATTACCTCCCCCCCTATTTTTTTTTTTATTTGAAGTAGCAGAAATATTTGAAAAATTAGTGTCAAAAATGCTTCTGGTTTTAGTAGTAGTGGAATTTTCAGTGTCATGATAGTTCTTTACAAATTTAATTGGTTTTCTTCATTTGTAATCTTAGATTGTTGGAAAAGCAATGGGAGTTATGCTTTATATTTATAACAGTAAATGCCTGCTTGTTGTAGAAGTTACACTTTCTTGCTGATGAAATACAATATATGTGAGAAATGGCACTTTTGATAATGCTCCTAAATTCATTTTAAATATATGCTTTGTTATTGCCTATTTAACCACCCAAAGAAAATGGGGATCTGGGAGTCCCTCATTCAATAATGAGTTAATAGACCCTACCCTTTTAGTTCAGTTGGTTAGAGCATTGTTTGATACACCAAGGTTGCAGGTTTGATCCCTAGTCAGGGCACATACAAGAATCAACCAATAAATGCATAAATAAGTAGAACAACAAACTAGTGTTTCCCTCTCTCTCTAGAATAAAATATTGGGTTGGGGAATAAGTTCGTAGCGTTTTTATATTTTCTTTTATTTTACAACGATTTGTTTGCTGTTTGGCAAAGGGTAAGTATTCATTCGATAAAACTCTTTCTGCTCTACAAAACTATGTTAATTGTATTTTTGAGTTATTTAATTTTTTATTAGTTTTGAGGCTTAGAAATGGAATACCCAGGAGCCAAAAATCAACATTTTCGACACCTGCTCTTCTTTGCTTTTCATCGAGGTCAAAAAGCTGCCGAAGCAGCCCGGGACATTTGCTGTATTTGTAGGTTAACATAGATACATTATTGTTAATTAGCAGTTTTAACTTTGAAACTGCATCCAGTTTTTTTTTCCTGTTTTTGTTTTTCTGAAGTTGGAAATGGGGAGGCAGTCAGACTCCGGCATGTGCCCGACCAGGATCCACCCGGCATGCCCACCAGGGGGTGATGCTCTGCCCATCTGGGGCGTTGCTCTGTTGCAACCAGGGCCATTCTAGCGCCTGAGGCAGAGGCCATGGAGCCATCCTCAGCGCCCGGGCCAACTTTGCTCCAATGGAGCCTTGGCTGCAGGAGGAGAAGAGAAAGACAGAGAGGAAGGAGAGTGGGAGGGGTGAAGAAGCAGATGGGCGCTTTTCCTGTGTGCCCTGGCCGGGAATCAAACCTGGGACTCCTGCACGCCAGGCCAACACTCCACCGCTGAGCCAACCGGCCAGGGCCTGCATCCAGTTTTTACAAATGAATATGTACTGTAAACCAACAAAATCTCATCACCTGTACTGGAATTCAAACTTTTTAAGGTTTTACAATTGACCAGGCATGATAAGTTTGTGGCAAAATGTTTAACCATATAGCCTGACACATTTTTATTCAACATTTTCTGATCCTGTTGCCTTTAACTTCTTGAAGATTGTTAAAATCTTTTTGACTGTCAATTTTTTAGTTGATTATAAAATAGTTTTAATTGTTCTTCCCATCTCTTTAAATGGCAGTTCATGGCAATAATATCTAATAGTCAGAACTCCTTTAATAATTTCTAATACCATCAGGTATCCTAGTTTTACTTTGTGTCTTTTTTTTTTGTCTTAATCTATTTTTTCTATTGATGTACAAGAAGATACAGTACACCACTCTCCTCAGAATAAGTTTACTTGTGGCATGCCAGATAAAGTGCTTATGACTTAAATCCTGTGCCAACCTACTTATCTTTTGTTTCTAGGTTAATATAAAAACAGATATTTGACATAAGAGGAAAATATTTAAAACATCAATGTTTACATTGTTTAGAGTTTTTTACATAAAGCACTTAATGTTTAATTGTAATTTTCAACAGTTAAATATCTCTTAGCCCTTTTTGAGAAAAAGCATACTGGTTATTAAGGTTTAAAAATAGTGTTAAAATAGACTTAGTTTTTTAAAACTTGCTTGGTTTTTTTTCGTTTTTTTTTTTCTTTTTTTACAGAGACAGAGATAGAGTCAGAGAGAGGGATAGATAGGGTCAGACAGACAGGAACAGAGAAAAATGAGAAGCATCAATTACTAGTTTTTCGTTGTGCTTTGCAACACCTTAGTTGTTCATTGATTCGTTTCTAATATGTGCCTTGACCATGGGCCTTCAGCGGACCAATTAACCCCTTGCTCGAACCAGAGACCTTGGGTCCAAGCTGGTGAGCTTTTTGCTCAAACCAGATGAGCCCGTGCTCAAGCTGGCGACCTCGGGGTCTTGACCTGGGTCCTCCACATCCCAGTCCAACACTCTATCCACTGCACTACTGCCTGGTCAGGCTTGCCTGTTTTCTTTAATAATGTGCTATTAGTGCTATATTATTTATCTTAAAAAATACTTTTGTCAGTATTAATATTTTATTGAGTTGAGAGTGACTGGTTAAATTTGGTATTTTTAGTTTCTAATAATCATTTTTTTTAAATGCCAATAATTATCAATATTTTAAAATGAAAATAACATGTAGTAATTACAAGACAACTCCACAACTTTATTTTAACCTTCAGTTTTTAATTTTTATTTGGTTATTTTATAAATTAACTTTATTTATTAGTTACAAAACTGTCAAGAAAAACAAGTAATAGAAGAAAAAACAATCCCACCACCTTATCATATATTTTTTAAGTTCAAAAAAATTAAAATTATTTTTACATTACAATCTCAATATTTTGTCACTATTCCCAGTAACACTGAAATTTTCCCTAGACTGTCAGAATTACAGTCTGCATAACTTGAAACACAGTACAGTGGTACCTTGACACACAAGTTTTAATTCATTTCATGGCCAATTTGCTCGTGTGTCAAATTGAATTTCCCTATTTAAATTAATGGGATGCTTTTAATTCATTCCGGCCCCCAAAAACCACACAAATTTTTGGTTTTATATGCTTTTAAATAAGAAAATGTACTTTATAATTAACAAATACATATATATGTATATATATATAATAATGTAAAGAAATAAACTGGTTTATGAAGTGTTTTTACCTTCAAGGTCAGGTGAAGATGCTGGCAGAGGGGGAGGAGACTGGTAGAGGAGGTTTTCATTTCGTGTGCTATTGCTTAACATAACTTACTCTCTACACACTTAATGCTACACTTAATTGCAAGATTTAACTTACACACTACGTATGATATGATATGATATGTAACTTTATTACTAAACTTAATTGCTTTTTTTTTTTTTTTTTGCTTAATCATTATTTTCTTTACTGACCTTTGGCTTTTTTGTCACACTTTCCTCGCTTTCACTTAGAGGCTGTGTCAACAAAAACCTTTCCATGGAAGTTTGTTTCTTCCTCCATTTCTGACCATTCTATCTAGTGGAGGGTGGCGGAAACTCGTGATTCAAATATCCACTTGAGACTTAAAGCAAAAAATCCCGCGAGTAACTGGTCATCTCTCAAATTGCTTGTGATTAAAATACTTGTGTGTCAAGGTACCACTGTACAGTAAAAGTTGTTGACTTGTGTAATTTAATTAATATTAAGGGTCAGAGAAAACACCAATAGTGTAAGATTTTTGTGTAATCTATTTTTTAAAGACAAAGGGTTTCTTTCCTAGTCTTTCTGCCTGAACTACATTTTTATTTATTTATTTTATTTATTTATTTATTTATTTATTTGTATTTTTCTGAAGCTGGAAACGGAGAGAGACAGTCAGACAGACTCCCGCATGCGCCCTACTGGGATCCACCCGGCATGCCCACCAGGGGCGACGCTCTGCCTACCAGGGGGCGATGCTCTGCCCCTCCTGGGCGTCGATCTGCCGCGACCAGAGCCACTCTAGCGCCTGGGGCAGAGGCCAAGGAGCCATCCCCAGCACCCGGGCCATCTTTGCTCCAATGGAGCCTTAGCTGCGGGAGGGGAAGAGAGAGACAGAGAGGAAGGAAGGGGGGGTAGAGTAGCAAATGGGTGCTTCTCCTATGTGCCCTGGCCGGGAATCGAACCCGGGTCCCCCGCATGCCAGGCCGACGCTCTACCGCTGAGCCAACCGGCCAGGGCCTACAGTCAATATTTTTAAATGGTTATTTTTATGTTGATTTAGTCAGTTGTATCAGTGTTTTTGTTTTTGGGTTTTAGTTTTTAGTTTCGAGGGTTTTTTAGTGCTATCATCACTACAACCAGTTTTAGAACACTTCCATCACCCCAGAATATTTCCTTGTGACTATGTAGTCAGTATACTCCCCCAATGAAGAAAGTCAGGGAATTATTGTGTGTTCATATGTCCCTTGGAGTAGCATAATGGGCCTTTGTACCTCCTTTTCTTAGTAAGCATAGAACATGGATTCTTCCTATGGCTCTACTTGTGCTATATACAGGTATTCTACTCCATAGACTCCCATTTCTTTTCTTTCTTTCCTTTTTTTTTTTTAAAGATTATATTTATTGATTTTCAATAGAGGAGAGAGAGAAAGTGGAGAGGGGGATAAAAAGAGTGGGAGGCATCAACTCATAATTGCTTCTCATCTGGTCCTTGACCAGGCAAGCCTGGAGTTTTGAACTTGTGACCTCTGCATTCCAGGTTAATGTCTTTATTTTATTTTATTTTATTTTATTTTATTATTTTATGACAGAGAGAGGGTCAGATAGACAGGAAAAGAGAGAGATGAGAAGCATCAGTTCTTTAAGGCAGCTCCTTAGTTGTTCATTGATTGCTTTCTCATAAGTGCTTTGACTTGGGGGGGAGGGTCTACAGCAGAGCGAGTGACCCCTCGCTCAAGCCAGCAGCCATGGGGTCATATCTATGATCCCATGCTCAAGCCACCGATTTCGTGTTCAAGCTGGTGACCTTGGGGCTTCGAACCTAGGTCCTACGTGTCGCAGTTCGTTGCTCTGTCCGCTATGCCACTGCCTGATCAGGCTTCAGGTTGACTCTTTATCCTGCACCACCACAGGTCAGGTGAAAGGCTCCCATTTCTTAGAACAAACACCTTTTGATTCTGTTTTCCTTTCCAGCTTGTTTACTTTGTGAGGGTCTCTGAAAATGCTCAGCCATTGTATATTTTCTAAATTACCAATTTTCCATTTTAAGTTTTCTAATCTAGTCAGAAAGAAAGGATATGTTCCCTTTACCTCAGCTATATTGTTTCCTGAATTCATCTTTATTTTTTTCCCTATCAAGTCATTTTTTTTTACAACATTTAAGTCTTGATCAACTCACCCCTAAAAAAGACTTCTAAAATAGAATCTAAATGGTTTCCTTTTCTCTAAAGGTTCATTTTTTTTTCTTTTCCAAGTGAGATGAGGAGGTAGACTCCCACATGTGCCACTAGCAGAGACTCCCCGCTATCCCTGTCTGGGGCTGTGCTCTGCCCATGTGGGGCATGCTTGAAACCAAGCTATTTTTAGCGCTTGAGGAGGAGGCTCCATGGAGCCATCATCAGTGCCTGGGGCCAATGCACTTGAACAAATAGAACCATGGCTGCTGGAAGAGAACAGAGGGGCGGGGTAGTAAAGCAGATGGTTGCTTCTCCTGTGTGCCCTGAACAGGGATCAAATTTAGGAAATCCACACACCAGGCCAAGGCTCTGCCACTGAGCCAACTGGCAGGCCAAAGGTTAACTTTTTAAAGCTATTTGAGTCTGTTGTTTCTTATCCTGCTGTTTTTAACCTTTTTTCTTTATGGAGAAATTAAGTAATTGGTAATTCAATTAGAATTCTGCGACAAATTTGTCAGTCCTTTTGAGGTTTCGGAAAATCCTTAAAACATAACTGCAACTAAATTCTAGGCCAGTGTTTAAATACAATTTTTATATCTTTGCCTTCTTAATTTAGCAATTAAAGGGGCCGTATATTGTTTTGTATAATTGTTCCTTTGCTGAGAAATCCTCCAGAAAGTTAGTTCATTTCACAGGTTAAGGGAAAGGAGCAGAAGAAATAGAAGGGTTTGTGGGTAGTATAAATAGATAGAATGATTCAAGGAGGGTAAGTTTCCAAAGGTTTGAGCAGGGAAGAAGAAGAGAGGCTATTTTAGTCATTATTTTGAAGCCCCATAGTACCAATTAAGTCAATTATTGAATGTTATTTTGTTTCATAATTCTTCTATAATTATAGTTCCTCGTAGGGTATTTTGATATTTTAAAAGATAACCATGGCCCTAGCCAGTTGGTTCAGTGGTAGAGTGTCAGTCCAGCATGTGGAAGTCCTGGGTTCAATTCCCTGCCAAGGCACACTGGAGAAGTGCCCATCTGCATCTCCACTCCTACCCCTTTCCTTTCTCTCTGTCTCTCATTTCCTCTCCCGCAGCCAAGGCTCCATTGGAGCAACATTGGCCCGGGTACTGAGGATGGCTCCATGGTCTCCTCTCAGGTGCTAGAATGGCTCTGGTTGCAATAGAGCAACGCCCCAGATGGGCAGAGCATCGCCTCCTAGTGGGGTTGGCCAGGTGGATCCGAGCTGGGCGCATGCAGGAGTCTGTCTCGCTGCCTCCCGCTTCTCACTTCAGAAAAATACAAAAAAAAAAAAAAAAGTTGACATTAAGTCCAGTTGTTAAGTCTCAATTGTCAGTCACAATTTTTATAATTTATCAATTTAAGTGTAAGAGACAATATTATATTGGAAGCTTGTAAAAGACACATTCTTCCTAGCGAAGACTTTGGCTTTGACAGTAAGAAAGAGATCACTTGAGTCAAGAAAAATGGTGTTGTGGTAATTACAATACCTAGGAAGAGGCACATTGGGAACTTTCTGGATAATAGACGTATTTTAAATCTAATGAGGGCTATGTTTGTGGTTGCCAGAGTTACTAGGATATGTCAAAACTAACTAATGCCCAAGATCTGCTTGTTTTACTGGATATAAATTATTCCTTAATAAAAATGATTTAAGAATGCTTTAAACATTTTTAAATGTTTTTAATTTGTTTATTGATTTGAGAGAGAGAAACATTGATTTGTTGTTTCACTTGTTTATACATTTATTGGTTGACTCTTGTATATGCCCTGATCAGGGATCAAACCCTTGACCTTGTCTTGTTGGGACAACACTCTAACCACCTGAGCTGTTCGGCCAGAGCAAAGATTTTTTAAATAAATGTGTTCTTACAAGCAGATTTTCAGGTTCCCTAACCAACTAGAGGGTAGGAAGTAGCTACCTATTAATCCCAGTTATGGACCTTACAATATGCCATCATGAAGGTTTTCTAAGTGACCCAAGGTGAAGTTTGATCAGGCATTCACCTTTGTTTGGTCACTGGTTTTAATCATTTTCAACCTTTTAGTACTTGGGGCTAGTTTGAATTGGATTGGAGGTTTATGGGGCCTATGTCTCCATCCATTCCAAATAGAGCATTCTGTTCAATGAATGAAACTTGGCAGTCTAGGACAAAAAAAAAAAAGAAAAAAGAATAAGACAAAACTTCTCACAAATAGATGAACCAGAGCAAAACAAATAGCTGAAGAATAACTAATGGCAAATATTTTTACCGAACAATGCACCTCCAGGCCAAAACCAAAAGGCCTAATTGCCTATACAAAGATCTATTTGGTACAAGGTCTAGGATAACAAAAAAAAAATGCAGTGTAAGCTCAAGGAACCAATTGGAGCTCCCTGATCATTGTTGATACTGACTCATCTGATAGCAAGTTCAAAGAACAAACAGAAGTAGGTCATAAGCAGCCCATTCAGTACACTTGTCCTGTGGAATGATGCCAAATTAGGACTTAGGTCAGCTGTCAAAGAATAAGACCACTCATATCTGAAACAAAAAACAAAGCTGAAGTTATTGATTACTTAAGGAACAGTTATCCTAGTCAGACACTGCCTCTCCTGAGCAGAGCAGACTGCTGGTCTTACATGGTTTTAGGGAATTAAGAGTTCAAAGATCGACAGACTTTCAAAGGCAGGAGCAAATTAGTATCAACTGTAGAGGCACTTTTCATTCAAGTGAGACATTTCTTGATTCGATGGTATTGTGATGTGTGTTCATTGGAGTGTTGTTGTTTTTTAAGTTGTAGGTGAAAATGACAAAGAAGTCATTAAAAAGTGACGTATCCCAGCTACATAATGGATAAAAGAATGCTAGAGATGAGTCTATTTGTATTAAAGTGGTTGGTTTGCTCTTTGGAATGTTCAGGTAATTCTTGTTCCTAAAGTTACCACATTCCCTCTGGTTGGGTTCAGAAACACAAACTTGGAGGTATCTTTCATTAGAACCCTAAGTTTTTTTCAAAAATATTTCTCAGATGGATCATTGTAGAGCTGTGTGGTTGGATAATGTCTGCATGGCACTGATAATAGAAATTTTACCTAAAAAAAATCTATTTTTAAATGATGTTTTAAAAGAAATAAACCTGACTGTGGTTTTAAATTTTTACAGAGTAATTTATTTGTCCCAAAATGATATGCATGCTATAGTGTGGAATATTCTTAAAGCTGAAATTTGGTTCAACTTTTATTGCATTTAGGTTCCTCTTTCCTAAAATTATGATCTGGTAGGAACCATTGCAGCTCACAAAATAAAGGAAGCTGTGTTCAAGAACTAGAAAAAAAAGTGTATAGGAATGATGGGTTCAAGATTAGAAATAAAATAGAGGAACTAGTAAGTGGAGAGTTAGTAGTTATAGGTTTTTTGGGGGGGAGTTCCTATTCAGAAACAGAAATATATATTTTGATTATAGTAGATAGTCCGTGTAATTAAAGGCAGAAGTGAAAGAGAAAGTTTGGGAAGGAAGCACATAGCAACAGACCTAGCATCCTAAAGAGAAATAAAGGAATGTTATAGAGAGAGAGGATATCTTTTCTAAGAGTATGGGCTGGAAGGAAAGAACATATTTAAAGAGATTTAACACAAATATACCAAAGTGAGTCCATTTGTGATTGACTTGGAAGTAAAGGGCTATTGATAATTTATTAGTTTAGTTTACAGAAGCATATTATTATTATTATTATTATTATTATTTTGAGACAGAGAGAGGGACAGATAGGGACAGACAGAGAGGAAGGGAGATAGATGAAAAGCTTCAGTTCTTTGATGCAGCTCCTTAGTTGTTCATTGATTGCTTTCTCATATGTGCCTTGCGGGGGTGGGGGGGATACAGCAGAACGAGTGACCCCCTGCTCAAGTCAGTGACTTTGGGCTCAAGCCAGTGACCATGGGGTCATGTCTATGATCCCACGCTCAGGCCGGTGACCTCAGGGTTTCAAACCTGGGTCCTCTGCATCACAGTCTGACACTCCTCTATCCACTGGGCCACTGCCTGGTCAGGCTGCAGAAGCATGCTCATTGAAGCAAATGCTTATTAGTCGATTACATGTGTTTAAACCAGTTCTGGTCGTTACTTGTTACTATGACTAAAGAACTGCCATTTCTTGATTAAGAAGATTTATTTAGTACCATGGCCACTGACTAATTATTTTTTTCTAGGAATGTGGGGGCTTTGTATTCTCTTGTCCCCCGTTCTGAAAACTTTTAGGATCTTCTTTCTTTATCCTTAGTATAGTGAAATCTTAGAATGATAAGCCTTGATTGATATGGTTTGCTTCTTCTTTTTTTATTTTACTGTTACTGATCTCCAGTATTTAATCATATTGAGCACTCAGACTTTTTGAGTATGGGCGTTCATATTCTTCAGTTCTGCCACTGATCCCTGACCATTTTCAGACTCTTTGTACCTCTCTGATCTCAGTAATGAGTATTTATTTGGTCTGCTTTCTCAGCTAACTCATTTACCATTCATCTCTCTTAGGAATCAGCTTTTTTTTCTATAAATGCCATAGTAAATGTTCTAAGCTTTGCAGATTCGATTGTCTCTGCTATACTTCTTAACTCTGCCATCATAGCAAGAAAGCAACGATAGACAATGCAGAAATGCTTGGGCATGGCTGGATTTGTTTACAGACTCCTGCCCTATCCTGTTCATCTTCTACAGCGGTTCTCAACCTGTGGGTCGTGACCCCGGTGGGGGTCGAACGACCAAAACACAGGGGTCGCCTAAAGCCATCAGAAAATACATATTTATTATTTCTGATGGCTTTAGGCGACCCCTGTGTTTTGGTCGTTCGACCCCCACCAGGGTCGTGACCCACAGGTTGAGAACCGCTGATCTACTAGATGGAGGCCGGATTATTTTTTCTGCATTGGGTATATTCCTGTATTTAGTGGGGATTCAACTACTTGTGACTCAAGATTACGGATGGGTAAGGGTACGTTCAAGATACCTTCAGTAAGGGTACTGAGCATGTATGTTGCTGCTATCTTGTAATTATTAAAATACCCCTTCATGCTTTACCTTAGCTTCCCCCTCCCTTTTTTTCTTTAATAGAGTAAATATTTTATTCTAATTGAATTTAGGATAGCACTGAAAGTCATGTCTGTAATTCTGCAGTTTTTTTGTTCCTATGTGATGTGTTATAAAGAATCCTACCAGTAACATTCTTTATAAGTTCTATTTATGGAATGTTCTATATTAGTATGGTATAATACTCATTTTTAAATAAATCTACTTGCTTGAATATTTTATTTCTATAAGAAACACACGAATACAAAGATATTACTTAAGAATTTCTTTTTCTTTAATAGGTACTAGCTTTTGACAAGCTTACACCATGCGTGAGTATAAGCTAGTTGTTCTTGGCTCAGGAGGCGTTGGAAAATCTGCTCTGGTAAGTCATTCTCATTATATCTAAGCTATTCACTCCAAGATACTTTCTTTTATTGAGTTTTAGGTTTTGATTATTTGTTTTCATTTATTTGTTAAGGTGAAATTTCAGTAATTTTAGAAGCAATGTAATATTTTTTATAATTTTAGTCTACCTTTAGTTGTATCTGGATAAATCATATTGTTTGGAACATTGGTTCCAGACCACCTTGAGATATGCCAAAATAAAATATGAGCTAAGCATAGAGTAAGAGCATGTAAAAACGTGTGTCTGTCTGCATTTCAGAGTGAGAGAGGAATTAATTTTGCTCTTTCTCATTGAGTTAACATATATATTTTTATGTTAGAAAATATTAAATAAAACTTATTTTAATAACCTGTTTCAAATAATACCCTTGACTCTGCAGTTTTTACATTATTTTGGCAGCCATGTTTTCGTATCAAGGAATTACAGCAAGAAAAAGCACCGCTTGGTGATTAGGAAAGGGAAGAATCTTAAGGAAAATGATGGTTAAGAGTTTAGCAAAGCTCCACAATAAGGTAGATCAATGATTTCCTTTGGTCACTTAGTGGCCACCTAGCACAGAACTTGACATGCTGAGATCAAACTGAGAAGTGTGTACAACAGAGCATGAGCTGCTTTTTCATTTGTAATTATATGCAGCGTTATGGGGAGGTGTGTCAAGTATGCGCATAAGTGTGTACACACAAAAAAATTAGCCACTTCCTAATTAATTCAAAATTTAAGCCCTTAAGACTAAAACTGGAACCATTTAAATTTTATTAAATATACAGGTTGGGGCAAAAGTAGGTTTATAGTTGTGAACACACAAAACAGTTTATTCTTATATTATTATTTATTATAGTATATTCCATAGGAACAACTGTAAACCTACTTTTGCCCCAATCTGTATAATCTCTTCTAACAAAGAGCACAGTGATTACTTTAAAAATACAAAATTTTTTTTTAAGTTTTCTAAAGTAATCTCACCAACTGCGTACATTCAAATGTAGTAGTGGTTGTGTTTTTTATCAATGGCACAAATTCCTGTGTGAAATCAATAATTTAAAATGTTACAGACATGGATTTGTTCTTTAGAAGTATAATGATATGTTAATTTTTTTTCAGACTGTACAGTTTGTTCAAGGAATTTTTGTTGAAAAATATGATCCTACGATAGAAGATTCTTATAGAAAGGTATATGTTATTTTAAAAGGCTTTTGATTTTATTATAAATATAAATTATTGTTTTTAGCTTTACAATTATTGAATGTTCTTTATAAAAGTGGGATAAATAAGCAGTTAATTTATAAAATAGTGGGGAAAGTTCATACTTGGTTTTCTTGGCATTGCATGTTTACCAGGTTATGAGAATCTTAAATACTTTCTCTTGCTGTTCCTCTCTTTCTCTTTCTCTCTCTGACGATTCTAAATTTATCCTGGTCCCAACATTATAATTTGGCAAACAGACTTAAGAGTTAGGCCATCCATTTAAAGTAGGATCTCCATGTTTCAACCCGCCTATACCCTAAAGACTAAAATAATACTTTCAGGCTCCCTTCTTTTTAACTAAAGATGTAAGGGGAGAAGTCTCCTTAACCTTCCTGCTAATAACTCCTTGAATTGCTCACAATAAAAGGTTTACTTTGATGTTTTGCTAGTACAACATATGACAATAAAACTTAATGTACAGACATTTTTTAAGTGTGGGAGAAAGTTATCTCCCACATATGTAACAGCCAGTATGGCCCCTGCTGCTGTGTATACATTGTGTTTCCTCCCTCTGTCCAGTCTACCAAAAAAAATTGAAACCCCTTTTTGTACCCCAGCTGTAAGGCAGTATAACTCCTTTTTCCACATCTCATTTTTTTTTAATAAATAAATTTTTATTTAAATGGGGTGACATCAATAAATCAGGGTACATATATTCAAAGAAAACATTTCCAGGTTATTTTGTCCTTTAGTTCTGTTGCATACCCATCACCCAAATAGAGATCGTCCTCCGTCACCCTCTATCCAGTTTTCTTTGTACCCCTCCCCCTCCCCCCCTCCCTCCTTCCCTACCCCCACCCCCTGTAACCACCACACTCCTGTCCATGTCTCTTAGTCTCACTTTTATGTCCCACCAGTGTATGGAATCCTGCAGTTCTTGTTTTTTTCTGATTCGCTTATTTCACTCCGCATAATGTTATCAAGATTCCACCAATCTGCTGTAAGTGATCCGATGTCATCATTTCTTCTAGCTGACTAGTATACCATGGTGTATATGTGCCCCATCTTCTTTATCCAGCCTTCTACTTATTTATTTTTTTTACAGTGATTAAAAGCCTTTAAGCAAACTCTTGGCCAATACAGCAAGAATCCATAAAAGAGTAGTGTCCTTAACATGTTCACCAAGTCCAAGTTGGCCCCATCACCATGCCAAATCCCTGAAAAATGCAACCCAACCACAGTTCAGTCTGTTAGGATCTGTCACAGGGAGCAGGAGTCCAGGAAAAGTCCACATCCAGGAAAAGTCCGCATGGCACCGGAATTGTCACCATTCTATACTTTGCAGCTCATGTCCAAGTCCCAGTGACTGCTGCTTCTAGATGGTAATGATTCAGGTAGACTGGAGAAGCCATTTGCAGCATGCGTGGATATGGACCTTCTATTCTCCTCTGCCTGGAGAGATGAGACCAGGTAGCTTTTCCCTGGAGCTCTACGACTGTTTTCCACATCTCATTTTAAATAACTTCTTTTCCCAGAAAACATTAGCTGAAAAGGGATAACAGATAAACAGTTTGTTTTATACCTGTTCTCTGCTTCCATGCTACCAGAAATTATGTTTCCAATAGAGTGAAGGGGATATGGTTATCTAGAGAAATGAAGATCTTTCTCAAGTATGGCAGATTGATACTATTGGAATTGTTACTGGTTTTAAGTTTTTGAGCTATTTTGAGATCATTTCCTTTCCAGAATTAAGTGCTGACTGATTCATATTGAGCTTGGATCTTGTAGGTATCCATGTATTGAATCAGAATGCATGGTTTTTGTACCTAATACAATTTGGAGTTGATGGACTTTGATTATCTAGCAATCTTTTCTCCTGTTAAAGTATTGCTTGAGATTAGAGTTACTATAATCTGTGTCGCTATTTTAAATATATTAATTAGCTTTTGTGTGCTATTAAGATAATGTTGTTTACATAAAATTGAAGGTGTATTTTATTTTTCCCCCAGCAAGTTGAAGTAGATGCACAACAGTGTATGCTTGAAATCTTGGATACTGCAGGAACGGTATGTAAAACAAAGTACCAAAGTATATGTACAACTTGTGCAATGTTGAACTTGTAAATGCTAGTGCTCAATAGACAAATATTGGTAAAGCTTATTTAAAAGGACTACTTGCATTAAGTCTTAAAGCTTTTTTAAATTCTTGAATTCTACATTTTTGTGTGTTCTTTGTAATTACAGGTGTCAGTTATTTAAAAATAGAAAATTGGATGAAAATTTTCAGTCTCACCAGTCTTAAAACAAGTTAATTTATTACTATATTTTAAATAATGTGGAAAATACTTGGGTATAGTTATTTACAAAATACATATTTACTCCTCAGTGGCTGTGTGAAGTATTTTGAATAATACCTTTCCTCCTTAAAAGCATTTAATGAATCTACTAGATATGTTGATATTTGATGTGATAGGAAGATTTATACTAGATATATGGTATTCAGCTAATGTTTGAGTACCGGATATGTGCCATGGACTGTGTTCTTACCCTCAAAGGCTCACAGCCTAATGAAGAAGAAAAAAAAATATGGGAAAATGACAAGATATAGACCATGCTGGTAGACACCACAAAACTAAAGCATTATGAGCTGACTGTGAATAACTTGGGTATTCAAATTAGGTGCCCTACACATTATGAAATATTTAAAAGCTGCCTTTAAGTCACTTTTAGAGACAGAGTATTTCTGTTCCACTTGAGGATATTTATTGCACATAAATCTGTTTTGGTGTATCATTTTCAAATTAAAACTTTTTTTTAAATACTAATTTTTCAAATAACTCCTTGCCAAGAACTATAATTTTAAGCTGTGTTACATAATACCACAATATTATTCTTTGAGTTCTAATTATAGACTTTGGAAATTGTCAGATTAACTCACAATATTATTGTTCTTTAATGATTCTTTCTATTGTAGGAGCAATTCACAGCAATGAGGGATTTGTACATGAAAAATGGACAAGGCTTTGCATTAGTTTACTCCATCACAGCACAGTCCACATTTAATGATTTACAGGATTTGAGAGAACAGATTCTTCGAGTTAAAGACACTGATGATGTAAGCTGACATCCTAATAAATGTATTTTATTTTAAACCCTTCTTGTAGTGATATCCAGTTTAGAAGTTAGAATTTAAACGCAATTTAAAGTTGATTTATCTTGGGGGGTTGTTTGTTTTTAAAGCTTTTTTCTTGTGATTCCAAAATATATCTTTGACCCTCATACTTATTTCAAAAAAAAAAAATATATATATATATATATAAATAATGTGGAAAGTAAGAAACACTCTTCTCTCCCCTTAACCTATGTAAAATAAAATTTATACCCTTCCCATTTTTAAATCACACATTTGGTGGGAAGGAAGGGGAGATGTGGGTGACAAATGTTGCTAGTAAAACAAATGATGTTTTGACCACATTACTGGTAAATTTTAAGAGCCTTTTTAACAAGAATCAGTATTGCCTGATCGGTGATGGCTCAATGGATAGAGCGTCAGCCTGGGACACTTGAGTTCCCAGGTATGGAACCCCGAGGTTGCCACTTGAGCATGGGACCATCAACATAACCTCGTGGTTGCTGGCTTGAGCCCAGATCTTGCTGACTTGAGCAAGGGAGTCACTGGGTCGACTGGAGCCTCCTGGTCAAAGCATGTATGTGAAAGCAATCAATGAACAACTAAAGTGATGCAACTACAAGTTGATGCTTCTCATCTCTCTCCCTTTCTTTCTCTCTGTTCCTCTCTCTCTCTCAAAAAAAAAAATCAGTATTACATATGAATACATCTGAAGCAGCTATGACAGAAAAGGAGCATATAAAAATAATTTTTAAAGGAAATCAAGAAACATTAGATTTATGTTAATTTATATGCCCCTTCAAAGAGCATCATAATGGCGTTTAATCCCTGTAGGAAACTTCAGAATGATTCATTTCATTCCTTATACTGTATATAGCATGGTTCTCAGAATTGATCTTGCATCAGAATTACTATTTAAAACTAGTTGAAACAGATTGCCAGGCCCTACTCCCAGAGTTTCTGATTCTGTAGGTCTGGGATTGAGCTTAAGAATTTGTATTTCTAACAGGTTTCCAGATGGTATTGATGCTGTTGATCTGGCCCCACACTTTTAAGAACCACTGTAATATCTATAGTTTTATTATAGTAAATATTGTGAGACTTCTGAGAATGCTTTCATTTTGGACTTCTGAAACAAGAACTTTGAGACACCCTACATATTTACAGCAACCTCAGTGAGCACTTTTTCTTTAAAAAATTGAATTTAGAGAAATAAGAAGGGAGAGAGAAAGAATACATAAGTTTGTTCCAATTTTTTAAGCATTCATTTGTTAATTCTTGTATGTGCCCTAACTGGGCATCAAACCCACAAGGGACAGTGCTCTAGTCTAACTAACTGAGCGACCTGGCCAGGGTCAGTGAGCACTCCCTCCCCATTCTCCCAGATGAGCACATCTTTTTTTTTTTTTTAGTACATTTTTCCCCGTTGATTTGAGAGAGAAAAGTATCAACTCATTGATTGCTTCTTGTATATGCTCTAACCAGGAATTGAACTCGCGACTTCTGTGCGCTGGGTCAACACTGAGCCACCTAGCCAGGGCCCCCAGTGACCACTTCTTAATTAGTAAATCCGTTTTATACTTTCTATCAGTTGCATTAAACAAGTATTTATTAATATAATACTCAGTATTTATTCCTAAAAAAGCCAAAATTCTTGATTTTCTAGTTTGTATTTTTTTCAGAAATTCTTCAGAAAGAATTTCAATCTATAAATGATTAATGGGAGTTTTGCAGAATAAGTATTATTTTTCCATAGTGTTCTCTCTTTTTTCTTTTTCTTTTTTTTTTTCCTGAAGTGAGAAGCAGCGAGGCAGGTAGGCAGATTCCTGCATGCGCCCACCAGGGGATCCAGCCAGCATGCCCACCAGGAGGCGATTCTGTGCCCATCTTGGCCGATGCTCAGTTGCAACTGGAGCCATTCTAGCACCTGAGGGGAGGCCATGGAGCCATCCTCAGCACCTGGGCCAACTTTGCTCCAGTGGAGCCATGGCTGCGGGAGGGGAAGAGAGAGACAGAGAGAAAGGAGAGGGGTAGGAGTGGAGATGCAGATGGGCACTTCTCCTGTGTGTCATGGTGAGGACTCGAACCCTGGATTTACACACGCTGGGCCGACGCTCTACCACTGAGCCTACCGGCCAGGGCTTTATAGTGTTCTTTTAAAATCACAAACATTACGTGTATCCAAATACATGATTGATGTGGTCTAGATTTTTGATAAACTACAAAAGACTAAAAATTCTACTTTAGGGACTTTCCAGATTTCTTTCTGAATTGTGAAATTGAGAACAAGTATTTGATAAATGCATGTCAGGAAACCAGAAAACTTGAAGTTGATTCACATCTCTAAGAGAAACATTTTAAAATTTTTAGATACTGGGTTTTTACAACAACACCCTCTTCTACTTTTTGAAAAAGTTTTGTATTTTCCTTACTATAATCAGTTATAAATTCATTATGATATAATGTTAAGGATTATTTCCTCTTTTTTATAAACAGGTCATAACTTGTTTTCTAAAAATTTTGTGTGAAAGTTTCCTAAATTAACATTAAGGCTTTCATATTTAATTATAAATTTTATTGCACATTATGGCATAATATAAAAAGTATTTTTACATTGTATCAATTTTATATCAGTTTTAATTTATATTATAAATTTATTTACTTACTTGGTTTTACCTTTCCAAATATATTTTTAGGTCCCAATGATTCTGGTTGGTAATAAGTGTGACTTGGAAGATGAAAGAGTTGTAGGAAAGGAACAAGGTCAAAATCTAGCAAGACAATGGAACAACTGTGCATTCTTAGAATCCTCTGCAAAATCAAAAATAAATGTTAATGAGGTATGGTGAAATATACTTTAAAAACTGGTTGGAATTCAACATTCAGAATTAATGGAAAATAATGTATGTGTATTAACAAACCCAAGTTAATGTTTGCTCAGGGATGTTTTGTTGATCCTTGTCAGCGGAAATCTTATGTTAAATATATACGTATTAATAAGCAACAGTGTTATTTTAGCCTCTGTATTAAAGTGGAATTTACCATGAAAAGAAGGAATGCTGGACAGAAAATACTACCCGTGGGGAAGACAGATAAGTCTTCAGGTATATGAAGAGTGTTATGTAAAAGAGCAAATTCAAAAAGGCTTGCATGCTTCTTGCCTTGAAGGGGCTTAAAGTCGTCTTGTAAAGATACATAAAAAAAGATTTGAAGAAGAATAAGGATTGTTTTCTTTGTATGATGGTAAATGTTCTAACTGAACTAAGATTAAGGTCTCTGCAGCTCCTTCAACTCAAAACTTATTTTAAGAACAATTTTAGCCCTCCCAAAAAATAAACAGAATAGAACTTGGCAGTTATAAAAATACCTGGTTTTACTCTTTATTTCTTGACTGAAAAGAAATTTGCTTTCTGAGTGCATTTACATCCACAGAAAGTTTTGTTTTGTTTATTTGAGGTTTTTTGTCTTCTGTAAATTAAAATAATAATAATAATATATTTACAGATTTTTTATGACCTAGTGCGGCAAATTAACAGAAAAACTCCAGTCCCTGGGAAGGCCCGCAAAAAGTCATCATGTCAGCTGCTTTAATATACTAAATGCATTGTAGCTCTGAGCCAGGTATGTTAATTTATTTTCTTCTAACTTTTAATCTTAATTTAATTTAGGGTATTCTTGTTAGGAAAGCAAGTATTGAATTTTTTGTTGTTCTAAAAAATAGTGATGACTTCCTTTTTAAGATCTCCATGGGTTAGTATAATTTCCTAGTGCTGTCATTTGCATATCATCATCAGAAGTAAAGTATTCCACATAGGTTCATATTCTAGTTCATTTCATACATAAATGCCCCAATTGGACACTGGTTTGTGCTGACAGTACAGAGCAAAACTTTCTCTTTGCCTCTTTATTGCCTTAATAAGATATTTAAGGTCTAGTGAAAGAGTTAGATGAACAATTGCAAATATGATAAATGCTGTTATAGAAATAATCTAGCATAGTACTGATAATAAGAACCCCTGGCATATTTATTCTGTACCAGGCACTCTTAAGTACTATTTATTAATTGCATCCTCACAACAATCTTATGAGGCAGTAACTACTATTATTCCCATATTACAAATAAATGAACTGAGACAGAGAAAGATTATTACTTGTTCAAGCCCTGTGCAGTTAGTTTATACAGAGCCAGAATTTGAATTCAGTTATTTTTAGTACATGGCTCATAATCTGAGCCATGGAATGGCTCCCAAGTTCATGCTTGCTTATTATGAGTACTATAGGAGCATGTGACTAGGGCACCAAACCCAGTATGTCACATAACTGTGGATTCAGGGAAAGTAAGACATTTAAGCTGACTTACGAAGGTTGAGTAAAAGTTGTTTAGGGGATGAACCAGACCATGATAGACACAAATACAACCCATAGATGAGACAGCGAAGGAAAACTGAACATAGAACATTTTTATATCGTTTTTGAAAATAATCATATTAAATGAGTTAATACTTATAAAGCAGTTAGATTAGTGCCTAACACATGCTAAATCCTCAACCATTAACTACTGCTGTTTGTCAAGAATAATGGTTTCCTGCTCAGTGTTCATTAAATCATATTATACTGTACTTTTATATATCACGGGAACTTTCAGTGTTTGTGGTTCTGCTTCTTCCTTATGTTAATGGCCCTGGACTACTATAGCACTCTGATTCTGTATCTTTGGGGGATTTTTTACTCTATTCTCTGTTTAAGGCTTCTGTTTCAGAGAGATATCCTCTCATTCCTGACCACATACATGCCCATTCTTAGCACATATGTGCCTGAGCTCACACATTCCCATCTGCCTCTTCCAGTTTGCTATACTTCATTCAATCTGCTAGCAAAACTTAGCAAACTCAGACTCTAAATGGGGTTTAAAGTATTTGTAAAATTAGCAACTAGATACATATTAACAGCATTTCTGGAGCTTGCAGTAAGTTTGATCCAAACAAAAACAGTAAAAAAGGAAACGTTTTTTAGCTCAGGCATGTATGCAGAAAATCATCCAAAGTAAATAAATACTTAGCAGACAATGGGTTTTGATTTTACTTCTTTTATTTATATCATTAACAATTTTTTAAGTTTAATTGCATGATTTTAGTGTAATATTGCCCTTTTCTGACATTCATCTAAAAGTTGATGGAACTTGTTTAAATATGAAATTAGAAAGTATATATATAACTAATTGTCAACTGTAAAAGAGCTATTGTGAAATAAATTCTATTTTGTGTACTTCTCTGAACCTGATTTTTAGCCGCTCTTACTGGAAGAGTGAGGAAAAAAGGTCTTGATTTTCTGATACTAGAAACCCTAGTGAGATGTGCATTCTATATTTATGATGTAATTCTAGGATTGTAAACACTTTTATAGGAGCACCCATTTTGTTAATATTGCTGTCTTTTAATGCTAATAAAGTTAACCTGACCTCAAATTTTAATGTGGTCTCCCCTACCCCACTTTTAATCTCTGGAAGGTAATACAAAGAAATTCACACTAGGGGATACTCCATTTTTTATCTAAAACTTTCATTTTACTGACTTACAAGAAGCAGAATAAATGAAGTCATTCTAAAAAGATGAAAATGTCTACCCTTGTTTGCTTTGCTATGGGTTGTGGTACAATGTCATTAATGTTATGATAAGGACAAGAGCCTGCATTCTATTCATTTGTAACACTTTAACACTGTTATCTTAATCCTTTGGCTTTTTTGTGTGCTATTTTCAACCCATGTTTTTCTTTTTAACAGGTCTGAAGAACTGTTGCCCAATTCAACAGTGCCAGCATTCCAACTTTGTTAAACCTACCAACATCTTAAATGGACTTTCTGTGGTGGTACCCTGTTAGGAGGCGGATGAAAGCTACTACATCAATTTGCACATTCTAATCACTTTTCAGTATCGCAAGAGAGATTTTTACTTATATAATAGTCCTAGAGTATGCAGCTGGTAAAACCAGAGGCTACAATCCAGTATTACTGCTAAGAGACATTTTCATCCCCCAATGTTGTACATGTATGAAAATGGTGTACTGTATACTTTAACACGCCCTATACTTTGTATTGGAAAGTACAATAATGTAAATCCTAAAAGCACCACTATTTTAGCATAATAAAAGAAAGTCCAAAGAGCTCCTATATAGACTACTCCAGATAACTTCGCTTCTTTGATACTTGTAGCTTATTGTAATTTTTTTTTTTTTAAGAAAATCAAGGTCATTATCATTGTATTGTATAAATAAGCGCTTTGATTAACACAGCTATATAGTTTTTTTTAAATTTTAAAAAAACCTGTGGAGACAGTGATCTTGTCTTTAAAATACAGTAGTCCTTTCAGTATAATGTCTTAGATTAAAGACATTGCCTTTAATATCTGTTGGGAAGGAAATGTCCAGATTTTTCAAATCTCTTACTGTTTCCTTTTTTGTTTACATAGGGAACAATGTTTATAGTTGTGTGTACAGTGGGGGTCTACAACAAGAAGTGTATATTTTCAAACAATTTTTTAATGATTTAACAATTTTTGTAAATCATTTTCAGGCTTCTGCAGCTGTAGATTCTCACTGTGAATCCCTTGCTTGTTCATGCATAAGTGTATTTGCAATACCAAATATACAGGTTTAGTATTTTTGCCTGTTAGTGATTGTTTCACATGTGTAACGTTTTGGTTGAGATGTTAAATGGTGGACGAGTACTGTGGATGTGAATGTGGGAAGTAATTTTAATCATGTGTAATTGGTCACAAGGCCTAAGTTGCAGTAACTTGCTGTTTTATTTAACAATGCCTTGTTGCTTTGTATGCATTAATGTTTGGGTGTAAAGATTGTGTGTCTATCCAACAGGGAGCTACAGTATTTAAATTGACCAACCTAATGTTACAACTACTTAGAGGTGGCCAAATGTAAACTAAAAGCCTTAATTAAAGTGGTGCAATTTTGTATAACTTAGCATCAGTAGTTCAATAAATTTGGGTTGCCATGCAAGGGCTTGCATTATAATTACTTGCCACTTGAATGTGTTTTGTGTAATGTTTAACAGTGCTAGTAAATAAATATAGATTTGACTTCTTTTTAAATGTAATGGGTGCATTTTACATAGTACGGTTTCATAATTTAACATTTGGGCAAGCCAACCTCATTCATTAAGTATAGAAATGATGAGTGAAAGATGTCAGATTTTTTCCTAGTTTTCTTTGATTATCCATTTATCCATCTTTTGGATTTTTCCTTGGGAAAGAATTTTGTAAATCAAGCAATATTACTTATGAACATATGCTTTCTGCATAATGTTCAATAGCTCTTTGAGGTGTAGGAGGAAGAATTGAAAATCCTTTGACAGATGTTATGCCTATGGATATTTTTTAAATATTGGATGAAGTTATACTTAGACTACTATGGTTATAAAAAATTTTTAATGAAGTGGACTCAGGTACTACTTTCTTTTTAGATAACGGATCTGTCTTTGTTTTATATGTGCTATAATTCCGTTTTGGGGAAGTTTTGACACTTGTAAACAAATCTTAACTCAGTATTTTTTGTCACCCACTGGAGCATATTATCAATTAGTGATATCAATTGAATTTAGGGGTGTCTGCTAATCCCTTAAATACATGCTATTTGTGTGGGATATTTAAAGGCTTTCATTTAAAAAAGAAAAAGGGTCTATTCCTTACATTTAACTCAGTGTATTTAAGGGATCAAAGTATCTATAAAAAAAGAAATGTTCTCATAGTAGCCCCACTTCTTTATAGTCATTGGGAGAAAGTTAAACCCAAAAGATGTGGAATGGTGGAGCTTCAATTTATTATGTCCTGTTGCATCTATTCAACCTTCTTTGAGGGCACCTTCATCAATTCAAGTACATGTTGCCTACCAAATACATATCAGGCTGAGTTCTAGGCTCTTAAAAATGTAAATGTTTGCCCTGGCCGGTTGGCTCAGTGGTAGAGCGTCAGCCTAGCGTGCGGAGGACCCGGGTTTGATTCCCGGCCAGGGCACACAGGAGAAGCGCCCATTTGCTTCTCCACCCCTCCGCCACGCTTTCCTCTCTGTCTCTCTCTTCCCCTCCCGCAGCCAAGGCTCCATTGGAGCAAAGATGGCCCGGGCGCTGGGGATGGCTCTGTGGCCTCTGCCTCAGGCGCTAGAGTGGCTCTGGTCGCAACATGGCGACGCCCAGGATGGGCAGAGCATCGCCCCCTGGTGGGCAGAGTGTCGCCCCTGGTGGGTGTGCCGGGTGGATCCCGGTCGGGCGCATGCGGGAGTCTGTCTGACTGTCTCTCCCTGTTTCCAGCTTCAGAAAAAAAAAAAAGAAAAAAAAATGTAAATGTTCAACAGATAAAATTTAAGCACTTTCATGTCAAGCATTGTTCTAGGTCTGAGAGTAAAGCAGCAACTGAGATCAACTTAGCACCCCACCCTCCTAGAATATATACTCTGTTGTAGGGCTGCTCAGCCTCAGCTTTATGGATGTTTGGTGCTGGAGAGGGAGTTGTAAGAGGCTGCCCTGTGCATTATAGGGTTTTTGTGGCATCCCTGGTCTCCACCCACTAGATAATTCCAGCCTCAAATTGAGACAACTAAAATTATCTCCAGACATTGCCAAGTGGTCCTCCAGTTAGATTTGGGAGGTAAAGGAGAAGGAAGCAAGTGTTAAAGGTCAAAGTCACCTGGTTGAGAACCACTTTCCTGGTGCAAATACATTAATGACAGGTGAGTGTTAGAGGTACAAAGTGGACAGTTTAGCATAGTAAATAGGAATGGAGGCTCTGAAACCAGATCTCCAGGGTTTCTAATCCCAGTTCTGCCACTTCCTAACATGTGACCCTGATTAGATGCCTCAATCTCCTTATCTATAAAATGGGAATGATAACAGCACCTACTTCATAAGAGTTAAAAAGAATAAAGTAAAATCCTCAAAGTCACTATATTTTTGTTTTTAGTTTTGTATTTTGCTGATAGAAATCAGGCTATGGCCTGACCAGGTGGTGGCCCAGTGGATGGAGCATCAGACTGGGACGCAGAGGACCCAGGTTCAAAACCCCATGGTCACCAGCTTGAGCCCAAGGTGCTGGCTTGAGCAAGGGGTCATTCAGTTCGCTGTGCCCCCTCCCCATCAAAACACATATGAGAAAGCAATCAATGAGAAACTAAGGTGTGCTGCAACAAAGAATTGGTGCTTCTCATCTCTCTCTCTCCCTATCTGGCCCTATCTGTCCCCCTCTCTGTCTCTGTCACACACACACACAAATCAGGCTCTGGTTAAAAAGAAAGCACCACTGTCTCCCACACAAAATAGTAACTGCACCTTAGGAATGCAAATCATACATAGAAAGACTAACATGCTTCAATGGAAAAAATGCTAAAGTAATTGACTTAGAAAACTCATGAGTTCCTTTTCATGTCCCCAAGGATACTTGAAGAAACTTGAATTTCAGGAGAAAACCAGAAGAACATTTTGCTTAATTTGTCTGAGAAGTGTAAGAACCCTATTTTGACTTTCATGTTGACTCAACTTTTTTCATAAATATATCATCTTTACCACATGGATATTTAGAGCAGAAAAATTTTAAACTTCCATTTATGAAAGTTTGCTTTTTAAATCATCTTGACTTTAGATGTGGGCAGCAAACTTGGAGTCAAACTCATCACTGCAACCTGCTTTTAGTTTACCTCAGTCTGTGTCTTCATTGCATTTAATCCCCATCTGTTAAATCTTGGAAATGTAGAAAGGAGCTATTTTATTATTAATATTCCTATGGCTTTATCTTAGAAATCTGAGTGTTTTGCAGGCTTATCTCTCTTAACCTATCAGCATTAACAAATTGTGATTTATAGGGCTCATTTTTTTTCATCTGTTTTGCAGTTTGTTGCAGTGTATCGATGCCGCTGGTATTTTATGAATGCATGAAAGAAGTGTAATAGATTGAGAGTAAAACTAAACTTACATTCCCTTAACTGACTACTGAGGGAAATATGCATGAGTCTTTGTTGGGAGACTGGTACTTGTCAGAATTGGCTACTAACCCTGTTAATGGAACAACTAAAGTTTGTAGGTTTGGTGCTAGTCTATCACTGAACGATAGAAATAAAATATTACTAAATAAGTTTTCTAAATGCTACAGGGTTTTTTGTTTTTGTTTTCAGATTTAAAAAATATATTCCACAGGTTGTATGTACTTTGAACTTACTTCCCTAAAACATCTTTGTTAGTGGCCTAAAGATTGCTAATTAAGAAAGACTTGTCCAAAATTAGAGAGCTACCTGATTTTTTGTACCTAAGAATCAACATATTCAATATTGCATGTTTACCTTGTTTTATCATTCATAGGCCATCAATAATTTCTCTTCTGATTTGTTGGAAAGGATGTGGAGACTTTTTTTTTAATTTTATTTATTTTTATTTTAGAGAAGAAGGAGAGAGAGAAAGGCAGGGGAGAAGTGGGAAGCAGGGCAAGCCTGGGGCTTTGAACTGCTGACCCCAGCGTTCCAGGTGGACACTCCAGTGCGCCACCACAGGTCAGGCAATTCTTACTATTTTCTTTTATGAACCTAATTTAACCTAGCTTTCTTTATACAGTGACATAAATGAAATATAGTAATTACTCAGGTTCAGCATTTGAGTCCAAATATGGGTTGGTTGGTTTTCTGAAAACACAGATCTTACAGTTTTGTTTTGTTTTTATTTTAGAGAGGAGAGGGAGAAAGAGAGGAGAGAGAGAGAAGGTGGGGAGGAGCTGGAAGCATCAACTCCCATATGTGCCTTGACCAGGCAAGCCCAGGGTTTCAAACTGGCGACCTCACAGTATTTTAATGTCAATAATCAAGTCAAAAGGTTTACAGCAATTTGTAAACAGGCAGAGAGATAAAAGCCTTGAATGTTTTTATCATCTGCCATTATTACCTATTCAAATTTCTACTTATAGTGTGGTAGTTAATGTCTCTTGTGAGCACTGAGTTCAAAACAGGAAATGTTTACATTGGTTGCTGCATGTTTCCACCAACAGTAGACCCCATATACGGTGATATACCTCACAGCCTAGGTGTGTAGTAGGCTATGCCATCGAGGTCAGGCAAGTGCAATCTGTGATGTTCATACAACAAATCACCCTACTACAAATTTCTCAGAATGTATCCCTATTAAGCTGCTCATGGCTTTATTGTCAAAATTTTGAATGTGCAATGTGCTGTGTTTGGGGCAGAGGAAAGTACAAGAGTAAATGATAAACCCAGTGCTTGCTGGCAAGGCGCTTTAATGCATCAATGATGGGGAAGACAAGTCACAGTATCAAGTAAGCAAAAATCTAATAATGTATCTAATAGCTTCATACTGTGTTATCTATACTAAACAAGTGACAGTAAAAATTGTATTTTGCTTTAAAATGAATGGACAATTGCCGTGGCCAGTTGGCTTAGATGTAGAGCATCAGCCCAGTGTGTGAAAATCCCGGGTTTGATTCCCCTCCAGGGCACTCAGGAGAACTGCCCATCTGCTTCCCCACCCTTCCTCCTCCTTTATCTCTCTCTTCCCCTGCTGCAGCCAAGGCTCCATTTTAGCAAATTTGGCCCAGTGCTGAGGATGACTCCATGGCCTCTGCCTCAGGCGCTAGAATGGCTCTGGTTGCAACAGAGCAATGCCCCAGATGGGCAGAGGATCACCCCCTAGTGGGCATGCCCATGCCAGTTGGGCCCAGGTCGTGCGCATGCAGGAGTCTGTCTCTGTCTCCCACTTCTCACTTCAGAAAAATACAAAAAATTAAAAATTTTTTTAAATGGATGATTTGACCTATTTTATTCAGGTCAATGTTCAATTTTCTGAGCAAATCAAAATACTGCTATATAAGTTTTCTAGTGCTGGAGAACAGGGAAAAAAATGAGTATCTTTCGATACTGAAAATCAGTACAATCAGGTTGGTGTGGTATATAGTGAGTGTAGTTAAGGGCACTGCTCTACTGTTTGAGTAGACTAGAGTAACATTTTGATAGCTGTGTGAAAGATAACCCAGGGAGGAGGAATGGTCGAGCTGGAGTTAGCCCAGCTAGCTGTAGGCTGCTTGGGTCTGGAAGCATGAAAGAAATAGGGTTGGAACTGGGATAAGAAGAGGAACCCAAGAGGTTTTTTAAAGGAATTACTGGAAAATTGGTTAATGTCTTAGATGCGGGGGCTGAAGGAAAGAGTAAAATATCTGATTGTATTAGCAGAACCAGAGGGAGTGAGCACCAGTGATGATAAATTAAGCCAGCAAGAAATCGGTTATAGTGTGTGAACAAAATTTTTTTGTAAGACTTGTTTATGTTAAGTCAAATATTTTAACAAGTATCTTCTGAGAGAGAATTTTAGCAGTCAGACCTTGAAGTCTCTCGGAGCAATATATTTGCTGATTTATCTCCACGGGGAAGTGAAATAAAAGACAGGATAAACAAATGGGACTATATCAAACTAAAAAGCTTTTACACAGCTAAAGACAACAAGAACAGAATAAAAAGACAAACTACACAATGGGAGAACATATTTGACAATACGTCTGATAAGGGGTTAATAACCAAAATTTATAAAGAACTTGTAAAACTCAACACCAGGAAGACAAACAACCCAATCCAAAAATGGGCAAAAGAGATGAATAGACACTTCTCCAAAGAGGACATACAGATGGCCAATAGGCATATGAAAAAATGCTCAACATCACTAATCATTAGAGAAATGCAAATTAAAACCAAAATGAGATATCACCTCACACCAGTCAGAATGGCGCTTATCAACAAAACAACACAGAATAAGTGCTGGCGAGGATGTGGAGAAAAGGGAACCCTCCTGCACTGCTGGTGGGAATGCAGACTGGTGCAGCCACTGTGGAAAACAGTATGGAGATTCCTCAAAAAACTGAAAATCGAACTGCCTTTTGACCCAGCTATCCCACTTTTAGGAATATACCCCAAGGACACCATAGAACGGCTCGAAAAGGAGAAATGCACCCACATGTTTGTGGCAGCATTGTTCACAATAGCAAAGATCTGGAAACAGCCCAAGTGTCCGTCAGAGGACGAGTGGATTAAAAAGCTTTGGTACATATATACTATGGAATACTACTCAGCCATAAGAAATGATAACATCGGATCATTTACAATAACATGGATGGACCTTGACAACATTATACGGAGTGAAATAAGTAAATCAGAAAAAAAAACAAAGATGAATCCATATATAGAAGGGACATAAAAATGAGACTCAGAGACATGAACAAGAATGTGATGGCAACAGGGGTGGGGGGTGGGGGGAGGGAGGATGGGGTGAAGAAGGAGAGAGGGGTTAGGGGAGGGGAGGGGCACAAAGAAAACCAGATAGAAGGTGACAGAAGACAATTTAACTTTGGGGGAGGGGTATACAGCACAATCAAATGTCAAAATAATCTAGAGATATTTTCTCTCAACATATGTACCCTGATTTATCAATGTCACTGCATTAAATTTAATAAAAAATAAAAATAAAAATGAATGGAAATGACCCTTCTCCATCATACTGTAAAAAAAAAAAAAAATTGTTTATGTTAAGTCAAATATTTTAACGAGTATCTTCTGAGAGAATTTTAGCAGTCAGACCTTGAAGTCACTGATACACAGGAGGCAACTGAAATTGTGAGTGTGTATGAAATTGTTTTCATAAGAATTAAGCATGGAGAAAGGAAACTAGGACAGCCTGGCGCTAGTGGGCTGGGGCCGGGGAGGTGAGGATTGGAGTACAAAGGACTGCTGTTACAAAGATGAGGGCACGCCTGACCAGGCGATTGCGCAGTGGATAGAGCGCAGGCCTGGGACATGGGACCCAGGCTCAAAGCCCCAAGGTCGCTGGCTTGAGCAAGGGGTCACTGGCTCCGCTGGGGCACCCCAATCAAAGCACATATGAGAAAGCAATCAATGAACAACTAAGGTGCCGCCATTATGAGTTGATCTCTCTCCCTTCTCATCTCTCTCCCTTCCCACCAGTCCCTGTCTGTCTTCCTTTCTCTCCCTGCCTAGTGCTTCCCCCACCACCACACGCAAAAAGAGAAAAGACAAGGGTAGACAAGGCAGCAGATAACATTCTATAGCCTGAGAATACAGCATCTTTGGTGGCAAGGAACAAGATAATGTTTCCCTCTACTATACTATAGGCCAGCAGTAATTTCATCCTCTAGACCAGGGGTAGTCAGCCTTTTTATACCTACCGCCCACTTTTGTATCTCTGTTAGTAGTAAAATTTTCTAACCGCCCACTGGTTCCGCAGTAATGGTGATTTATAAAGTAGGGAAGTAACTTTACTTTATAAAATTTATAAAGCAGAGTTAAAGCATATAATAATTATTACCAAGTACTTTATGTTGGATTTTCACTGTTTGGCAGAATAAATCTTTATAAAACAACTTACTATAGTTAAATCTATCTTTTTATTTATACTTTGGTTGCTCCGCTACCACCCACGGTGAAAGCTGGAACGCCCACTAGTGGGCGGTAGAAACCAGGTTGACTACCCCTGCTCTAGACACATCATAAATTATGTGTCTTTTTATATACTTTTTAATAGAGAATTGGCTACTAACTGATGAGACGATATGATAATTTTGGAAACACTGTACTATCAGTATGAGGTCTGTGATGTCTGTGCAGGAACTATAAAGTCTGTTTCCGAGCCAGTGTTGGCGAACTTCAAATTCAGCTTGTACCAAGCCCACAAGGCATCTTTAAAATACATGTCATTGAAATATTGCCCCACATACCTTTCCAATAACATTTTTGTTCCTCTCATTTTTTGTAAGTGGTGCTTTGGAGTTTTACCCACAAAAATGTGTTAGGGGGATTCTTTTATTAACTGGGTTCTCATGTTGATATTCCTATTTTTTTAAAAGATATTAATACTCTGGTTAAACGGCATGTATTAGTTCTTAGGGCTAATTTTTATTCATTACAGTAATAACAAATTACCACAAATTTGGTGGCTTAGAACAACAAACAGTTCTGGAAGCCAAATGTCCAAAATCAAAGTGTTGGCAAGGCCTCGCTCCTGTTAGTGGCTCTGGGAGAGAATCCATTCCTTGCTGCTGGTGTTCCTTGGCATTAGGCCATGATCAGTCCAAAGTCAGCCTCCATCTTCATGTCTGTGTGTGTGTTTCATCTCCCACTTCCAAGAACATTTGTGATGGCATTTAGGGCCCCTCAGGACAATCAGGATATTCTCAAGAGTTTTAACCACATTTGCAAAGACCCCTTATAAAATAAAAGTGACATTCACAGGTTTGGACATTAGGATGTGTACGTATATTTGGGAGACATTATCAGCCAACCACACAGTTTTTTACTAATTTTGTAACAGGCTGACATGGGTCTACTCTAGAATAACCCAAAACTTGCAGAATTAAATTAGACGTAGGCAGTCCCAGTCCCCTAGAGCAGTGGTCCCCAACCCCCGGGCCGTGGACCGGTACCGGTCCGCAGAGAAAGAATAAGTAACTTACATTATTTCCACTTTATTTATATTTAAGTCTGAACAATGTTTTATTTTTTTAAAATGACCATATTCCCTCTGTTACATCCATCGAAGACTCACTCTTGATGCTTGTCTCGGTCACGTGATACATTTATCCGTCTCACCCTAAAGGCCAGTCCATGAAAATATTTTCTGACATTAAACCTGTCCGTGTTCCTAAAAAGGTTGGGGACCACTGCCCTAGAGAGATCCTACCTAAGAAAACTCCAGAATTGTGATATTCTGCAGAGATTCTTCTGAGGGAAGCTAGAAATAGTTTAAGCTTTCAGGAGTCAGTATGAAGTCCAGTCTGTGCTAGTTCCACATTCCAGAATCAATATAGTGTTCATGGAATGTTGTGTTAACCATTATTCCTCTAAATTACCTTCCACTTGCATTAGCATACATCCTATCTACCATAAATACTTTATATTTTTCAGTGATGACAGAAATTTCCCCCTTCCACTGTGAGGTTACAATAGCAAACTTTTTTCTTTTTTCTTTTCAGACATGAGAGGGCTTTTTCTCGAACTCATCTCCACCTTTAATCAGACATACATGATTTATATTAGAAAGAAATGATTGCTGCTGAAACCAAATAGTAATGAGTTAGATTTCACTCAACATTTGCATTTGCACTGAGTTGAATGTTCTTTGTTTTGGTGTGTGGGGGTGAGGGGGACAGACAGAGATGAGAAGCATCAACTCGTGGTTACAGTTGACTGGGGCAGGGAGACTCCAGCTGAGCCAGTGACCCCTTGCTCAAGCCAGCGATCTTGGGCTCAAGCCAGCGACCATGGGGTCATGTCTGTGAACCCATGCTCAAGCTGGCAAGCCTGTGCTCAAGCCAGCAACCTAGGGTTTCAAATCTGGGTCCTCTGTGTCCGAGGTCGATGCTCTATTCACTGCGCCACTGCCTGGTCAGGCAAGTTGAATGTTTTATTCAGTTTTATTTTTTTTTAGATTTGGGGAGTAATGGACAATTACAAGAATTAAATGAAAAAAATTCATTTAGTTACAATGAAATATATCGAACATTCAAACAAATTAAGGATTAACTCAACTTGATGTGCTTTGGGGGTATTTATTTTATTTATTTCAGGGGGGCGGGAAGCATTAACTCATAGTACAATAGTTACTTACCTCTTGTATGTGCCTTTACTGGGCAAGCCCAGGGTTTTGAACTGGCGATCTCAGCATTTCAGGTCAATGCTTTAGCCACTTTACCACTACAAGTCAGTATGGTTTTAGAGGTTTTTATAGTACACCCTGTGTTATGGGTGAGGTTTCTATCACCAGATGATCTTCAACCAGGCCTTATTTGTTAATTATTTGAAGTAAAGGCATAAGGAGATGGCAACTGTGTGACTTACATGTCTAAGTCACATGTTCTCACGTTGATTGAGTCATCCTCTTCTAGAACTATTCCTTTGAATTTTCCAACCTCAATAAAATATGACTTGGAGTATACAAGATTTTAACTGAAGAGTTATACATAGAGTCTATTTTATAAGATTAAAAGACAGTAATTCCTGAACTACATCTTGGGCTCCTTGCATAAACTGGACCAACTGGTAATTAATATTTAGCAGACACCTGACTTAATTTTTCTGCCAGCTCTTAAGTTTTTAGAAACAGCCACCACTATGTCACTTATTTCATTCCACCAATGTCATAGAGGATGTCCCTAAAAAAGGAAGTTGCACCCACTACCCTTATCCTTCCACTCAGAACCAGTATACCTAACTCCTGTGGTCAGGGCTTTCTCCTTTGGCAGGATGTGGCTAATGCCGGATACAGAATTAATGTTTTATTGCCCTAGGCCCCCTGCCAAGTGTCTTGCTCAGGGACAGTAGAGGACAGGTCTCAGGATGTCATCCAAACAGGATAGGTGTAATTTGTCAGCCCTGGAAAGAGGAGACAATTGCAGTGCTATTGCTCTGTCAAAGGTGCATCTTCCCAAAAGTTCATCTACCCAAAGCTATTACATCATAAGGAAGGAATTTTTACAAAACGTTCATATATTGATTTTTCAAGAGAGGAAGGGAGGGAGAAAGGCAGGAACATTGATCTGTTCCTGTATGTACCCTGACTGGGAATTGAACCAGCAACCTCTGTGCTTCAGGATAATACTCTAACAAACCCAGCTATCCAGCCAGGCCAAGGAAGGAAATTTTAACTCAGTTGTTTGTAAAACTCACTGAGAGGAGCAGTAAAATTAGTCACAATTGGCTCAACTGCTTTATCTCACTTTGAAGAAGGAAGGTAACATTCTAGAAAGCTAAGCATTTTGGAGTATCAGGACGACGCTCAAACCAACTGAGCTGCCCTGCCAGAGCCCTGAAGCAAAAGATTTTGACAGGTCTCTTTGACCTGCATAAATGAACCCTAAAATTCCACATGAGCTAAACCAAAATATATTCAATATCTAATCTCAACCCTACTTTAACTATAACTCTTTTCCAAAGGAAAATAATCTGTGAAATAGTAATAAAAATTATTAATCTGTTATATAATAAGAGTCTAGTTTTCATGCATAGACTTTCTCTGCTCTCCTGCTATCCTATCAAGGTGGGACAATCACCTTGATAGGATAGCTTTAACGAAGCTGTCACCCAGGTTCCCCAAAACCAATTAAAATGGGGAATGGTGAATGAATTTGAAAAACTCTCAAATGGTAGCTTAATTCTTGGTTCTTCAGCATGATGTTTCTATGGAAAAGAATCTCTAGGTTGAACAACTCAAAAGCTCTGATAGTTAATAATATTATCATTTCTTGGCTCCCCCTACTATGTACTTCCCACTACTCTAAGCACTTTATGTGTTTGTCTTAGCCCCCAAAACAATGCTATGAAATAGTGGTTCTTAGTGTTTCCTAATAGTGCTAATGGGTGCATCAAATCAATACAATAAAACAGTCATTAGAAACACTGAAAAATAAAATTATTTTTGCTGATATAAATGAATACTTCAAAAGCACAAAATCTATAGAAATTATTCAGGAACTACTAAAGTTGCTGGGTACAAGATAAATAAGCCAAAGATCAATACCTTTTTTCCTATATTCACAATAACCGCATAGAAGCTGATACAGGGGGAAATATTTGTGACAGACAAAAACTATAATGAGCTGTAAAGTCTTATTCTAATAAGACTTATTAGAATAAGACAATCAAGATCTGAACATAAATGGGAAGACAATATCAAAATAAACATTTCCCCAAGTTAACATTTAATGTAATACCATTTCTATTTGAATCTTCAACTATTCAATAGGTGAAGTTTTGAGACTGAAATTGAACTAAATGATCTTAAATTTCAAGGGAAAGAAGAAATGGCATTAACCAATAGAGTAAAAATGAGTCCAGAAGCAGATAACAGTAACAACAGTTACTATATAACAAAATATATTTCAATAAGAAAGAATATTATTTTGTAAATGATGCTGGCACAACTAGCTATCCATCTGAAGAAAATAAAAGTTCAATCCCTATATCACAAAAAACACATTGACACATTGCAGATAAATTGAAAAATTACAAGGTATAAATAAAACAAAAATCTTAGAAGCAAATCTGAGACTGGAAGTGTAGTCTAGAGATAGGGCAGACCTTAGCCAAATCAAGAAACTCAGAACTTTTTTAAAAATTATTTTATATGAATTAAATTGCTAAAATTAAAGATAGAGATTTAAAACTTGTTTGGCAAAGTATATTACAAAGTCAGAGTTGGGAAAACAAATAAAATAGGGTTAATATAAAGTAGAAATGGTTCTCAGAAACTGAAAAGAAATGATCCCTTCAAGAAATGGGTGAAAGAAGCCAACCTGTGGGTGCAGTGTACAAAGTGTTGACTTGGAATGCTGAGGATCACCGGTTTGAATCCCTGGGCTTGCCCCATCAAGGCACATACAGGAAGCAACTACCACCAGTAGATGCTTCCCGTTTCTCCCCTCTCTTCCTTACTCTTCCTTACTCTCCCTCTTTTCCTCTTTCCTCTCTCCAAAAATCAATAAATAAAATCTAAAAAAGAAAAAAAGGCATGAAAAGCCTGACCAGGCAGTGGCACAATGGATAGAGCAGCGGTTCTCAACCTGTGGGTTGCGACCCCGGCGGGGGTCAAACAACCAAAACACAGGGGTCGCCTAAAGCCATCAGAAAATACATATTTATTATACAATACGGGGGTCGAACGACCAAAATAGGGGTCGCCTAAAGCCATCAGAAAATACATATTTATTATATAATACGGGGGTCGAACGACCAAAACACAGGGGTCGCCTAAAGCCATCGGAAAATACATATTTATTATACAATACATTTTTAAATAAAATATGTATTTCCAATGGCTTTAGGCGACCCCTGTGTTTTGGTCGTTCGACCCCCACCGGGGTCGCGACCCACAGGTTGAGAACTGCTGGGATAGAGCATCAGCTTGGGTTGCAGAGGACTCATGTTGGAAACCCTGAGGTTGCCAGCTTGAGTGTGGGGTCATCTGGCTTGAGCGTGGGTTTGCCAGCTTGAGCGCCAGGTCGCTAGCTTGAGCATGGGATCAGAGACATGACCCCATGGTCACTGGTTTGAGCCCAAAGGTCGCTGTCTTGAAGCCCAAGGTAGCTGGCTCAAGCAAGGGATCACATGTTCTGCTGTATCCCCCGAGTCAAGGCACATATGAGAAAGCAATCAATGAATAACTAAGGTGCAATGAAGAATTGATGCTCCTCATCTCTCTCCCTTCCTGTCTGTCTGTTCCTATCTGTCCCTCTGTCTCTGTCTCTTTCGCAAAAAATAAATAATAAAAAAAGGATGAAAGATTTCTAAGGAGTTCAGGGAAAAGCAATTCCAAATGACCCATAAACATAAAAAGATGCTCAAACTAGTCAACAGAGTGATCCAGAAAGTATCAAAGAACCCAATAGGCCAAAAATTGCAAAGATATATATAACACTACAGTTTCAGGAGGGAGCTTTGAGGGGAAGAAAAGAGCCATACATGTATTACTGATGAAAATGTGCATTGTAGTGCCTTTGGGTAAACCAAAATTTTTTAATGCTATCTGCTAATGTCTATTAAAATTCAAAATAGGCATAGTTGACCCAGCTACCCTACACCTAATAGTGAGACCAAAGAAATGAAAAGTTACATACTCAAGACTATTTACTGACACACCATAAGAAAAAGCAGAAATAGGATGATCATCAATAAAGAATGATTGAACCTGACCAATTGTGTCGCAGTGGATATAGCATTGACCTGGGCCGCTGAAGTCCCAAGGTTCAAAACCTCAAGGTGTTGGCTTGAGCACAGGGTCGCCAGCTTGAGTGTGGGATCATCAATATGATCCCATGGTTGCTGGCTTACGTCCAAAGGTCACTGGTTTGAAGCCCAAGGTTGCTAGCTTGGACTGAGCAGCCCCCCCAAATCAGGGCACATATGAGAAGTAATCAATGAACAACTAGAGTGAACTACAAGTTGCTTCTCTCTCTCCCTTCTTCTTTCTTTCAAAAAAAAAAAAAAGGTTGAATAAATTATGATTCATAGAAGAGTACTATGCAGCCATTAATGAGTTTGATGTTTAATGATTGACTTAGAGCACCAATTTTCAACCTTTTTCATCTCGTGGCACACATAAACCAAATACTAAAATTCTGTGGCAAACCAAAAAATAGATTTTTTTCCCCAATCTGACAAAAACAATAGGTATAATTTTGATTGATTCACACACACACAAAAAAAATAGTAATTACCTACACTTTTTGCTCCAAAATGACTTCTTAAAATAACAGGTGCCTATACTTGTATAAGTATTTATTGGCCATGGCTCCATATCCTATCCAAAATGCCACAGTCCAGATAAAGGATGAAATACCCTGATGGAAAGGGATGAGGCTCTAATATGTGTCTTTAGTTACAATGGGATTTTAATAGTCTCTATTGGGTCTGCAGTTTGGTTGCCTAGTTTAATAGGGATATATAAATAAAGACATTGAATGTTTTTATTCAGTGGTGTCATGGATAAGCAAAAAAAGTATCTTTTAAAGAAAATCCCTATATGTTGTAAAGCAGTGGTCCCCAACCTTTTTTGGGCCACGGATCAGTTTAATGTCAGAAAATATTTTCACAGACCGGCTTTTAGGGTGGGAAGGATTAAATGCACAAAATAAAATTATGCGACTGGCGTAAAAACTGTATTTTTAAATATAAATATATAAGGATTTCTGGCACCAAGAATTAACCAATCAGACACCATCTTATTATGTGATGTGACCAATAAGATGGAACTCTATTCTATGACCGATAATGTAAATATAAGGCCTATATATTTATGGTTCAAGACAAGGCATTCACATCAGACAGCTATTATTGTGTTGGCTGTTGTCATTTATTTGACAATCTAAGGAAAAAGAGATCAGTGCCCCTGATTAAATAGTCAGATTTTGTATGTTTTTAAATTTTATATATTTTTAATTGAGGTTATTAGGGTTACATTGATTAATAAAATTATATAGATTTTAGGTGTACGATTCTATAAAACATCATCAGTATATTGTATTGTGTGTTCAGCAACTCAAGTCAAGTTTCCCTCCATCACCACTTATCCCCCCTCTACCTCCCCCACCCCTCTTGCCCTCTGGTAATCAGCGTATGTTTTAAAAATTCTTGAGGCATGACCAGTTGAAAATTGGCTGACTTAGAGGGATTTCTGTGAGGTACTGAAAGTGAACAAAGCACAATACAGAGAATTGCGTTGCATGTGTGTGTGTTACATGAATCTGGAAAAGGAACAAAAGGATACATACCAGTTTGTTAACCTGGCCATAGAGGAGGGGAGTGGTGAGGAAGTTAGGAAGATCTCGGTAGATAGAAGAAAAGCAAAAATACACCGATGAGGGAAAAGACAGGAGCACAAAGTTACAGAGAACGGTCATTGTCAGTAGCAACTAGGTAAATAAGTTTCTGAGATATAAATATTAAAAGCTATATGAATGTTATGTAAAATATAAACATGGGGAGGGTAATGTACAATTAGAAATTACTGTGTTGGCATTAGTCATATAGATGACTTTTGAATTATTTTTCCCTAATATTGTTATCTTTACACAAAAATAAATTTTAGATATTTTAATTCATTAAGTCATTATTATAACTTTATATTTAAATCAGACAAAAAATTATTCAAAAAGGCGAAGGACTTTAGCTTTCTTTTATTACCTGAAATTCAACCTTTTTACACAGCTAAAAATCTTCTGTTGATCTGATGAAGGACAAAGCAGCAGAAGGACTTCCCTAGGATAGAAAGCAGTTTCCTAAATTAAACTCAATCATTTAAAAATTGCAAATAGGAAGTCAGAGTGGATTTTAAAGCACAGATTCACCTAATGCCCTTTTGCAGTAGACTCAACCTTCCAAACAAGTTTCAAAGGCAATGTTCAAGACAGACATAGTTTTTTCTGAACATTATCTTCTACTGCCAATATTTACATTCTATCATTTTACGCTTTTAAATTTACTTCTATTTATAGAAACTGCATAGTTTGCTCTTACATGCAAATATGTTTGTAGCTCATAAAATACTCAAAGTATTTTACAAGTCAGTTCTTGCTCTTGATTTATGAAATAAATACACTACATTTTCAATCATTAAAATAATACCTTGAACCTGACCAGTGGTGGCATAGTGCAGTGGTCTCCAACCCCCCGGCAGTGGACCAGTACCAGTCCGTGAGCCATTTGGTACCAGTCTGCAGAGAAAGAATACATAACTTACATTATTTCCGTTTTATTTATATTTAAGTCTGAACGATGTTTTATTTTTAAAAAATGACCAGATTCCCTGTGTTACATCTGTCTAAGACTCACTCTTGACGCTTGTCTCAGTCATGTGATACATTTATCTGTCCCATCCTAAAGGCCTGTCCGTGAAAATATTTTCTGACATTAAACCCATCCGTTGCCCAAAAAAGGTTGAGGACCACTGGCATAGTGGATAAAGCGTCGACCTAGAATGCTGAGGTCAGCAGTTTGAAGCCCTGGGCTTGCCTGGTCAAGGCACACAGCAAAAGAAGCAACTACTCCGCCCCCCCCCCCCACTCCCGCCATCTCTCTATATATATCCTCTCTCTAAAATCAATAAATAAAATCTTTTTTTAAAATAATAAAATATTAAAAAACAAAATAACTCCTTGAAAACTTTGTTGTTGTTAAATAATAGATTCATAGCATCATGCATGCTGTATCCTCATAAGGATACATTTTTATAGATCCTCTAGTGAGAAGATACTTACTTACAAAGAAAACTATATATAATTATCCATTCAAATTTTTAATTATTTGTTCCATTGTTCTCTAAAAGGTTATTATTTAGCCTAACCAGTGGTGGTGCAGTGGATGGACCGTTGACCTGGGACACTGAGGTCCCCGATTTGAAACCCCGAGGTTGCTGGCTTGAGTGCAGGGTTGCAGGCTTCAAGCCGAAGGTCGCTGGCTTGAGCAAGGGGTCGCTGGGTGGCTGGAGCACCTCCCCCCGTCAAGGCATAAATGGAATGAAATGAAATGAAATGAAATGTTATAATTTAGTCAGATAATGATGTGTGTTTGTTTTCCCTGTATTCTTCCCCCTCCCTGCCCTCTTCTGTAGGAAAATGGCCTGGAATTAGATAGACTGTTGTCCTGAGACAAGGCTTTGGTGTGGACTTTGGAGCGCCAAGTGCTGTGAGGGCAGAATGCTGCTCTGCCAAGCCCTACTATCATTGTTTATAGGAAGCAGCTGATCCCTACAGCCATTTTCCTACATGCCTCTATCGGTTGGTCATCTTTCTCTGCACTTGAACCCATTGTAGACTAATTTGACCCAGGCTCTGCTAATTTGCTTGATGAGCAAAGAGAGCAACAATTATGATGTGGCTGCAGAGATCTGGGCTCTCAGTCCTAGAAGCTGGGAGTCCCCTGTACCCACCTTTTCTGTATGTTGTGTCTTGTGTGTTTTTCTTAAGTCCTGCAGCGCCTTCCTTTCGTGCACCCCCATTGCTGAGCTGGTCTCAGCACTCTTCCACCTGTCTCAGCATGCAAGTAGCACATACGGGCCTCCCGTCTTCAGCCATAATACTGAGGTCTGGACATGACCTGCATTAGGTGAAGTGGACTGAAGACTCAATGTCTTCATCTGTGTTTTCAGCACCGCATAAGGTACCCTCTGGATTTCTGTGCAAATCTCAGATAAGAGAAAACCCCTATGATGTGTGAGGTTGAATTTCCTGCCTTCAACCCACCAAATCATGCAGCATGAGGGCTCAGTCAGAACTAAGGTCACATAAAAAATTTGAACGTGCCTTTTTTTACCCAGTTGAATTTATGGAGTAAGGTTCATGCTAGCCACCTTCTTTTCATAATAAATTTTAAACAGTATAAATTGTGCCATTTATAGAAAACAGAACAAAGCAAGAGACCTAATAAATCATTCTTCAGAAATGCAAATGTGTGTTTGATTTACAGGATTTCTAAGCCAAGCAGAGAAGTATATGAAAATAGCAAGGTAAAATGCACAAGCTGTAATAATAGTTTTGTGGTTTAGCTGAAGAATGTCTTATGTCAACAGGGAATAATGGTTTTATTTTTCAATTGCCCCTGAGATCATATCCACTATTGATGAGGCCTGAGATGTCTGTAAAGAGAAGTCATTGCAATTAATTTGTCCGGCAAACTTTTTGTCAGTAAATTCTGCACTACCTTGTAAATGTTACTAACAACTCTCTGCTAAAGACACTGGAAGCACAAGCCACAATGAGACCTATATTGAGCTATCCCTTACTGTTAGAATTCTATGAAGCAATAATATATGACTTCATGTTAAAAATCTTTCAGACATCAATGTTAAAATCACAATCCATCAATAAAAGGGTAACTTGAAATTACAAAGTTTATAGTTCACCATTATGGTTTCCTCTTCAAATTGAATACAATTTGAAAGAATGGAGGGAGAAGCTGTAAATGAATTATTTGAGGGTTCTTCCTGTTTTTAAGAACCAGAAAATTAAGATGATAAATCTTTTGAACTGGCAGAGTACTGTAAAGTATCTGTATATGATAGAACATAATGTAAATAAAAATAAATTCAATCTGATTATACAAATATAGAGAATCTTTCTAAAATACTCTTAGAAAAATTGAATGCAATTGTACTGACTGAAACTGACCCACTCATTCAAGAAAAATGTGAGTCCTACCAAGTAACAAAAGGTAGAGGTGAACGGAACAGATATGGTCCCTGCTTTTTTTGGAGCTGAATAAAGAAGCAGACACTTATATTGAATATTTACTACATGTGGTGCATTATAATGTTAGTCAATGTTTACTGGTGATTATTGTATACCAAACACTGTTTGAAGTGATTTACATATATTAACTCATTTAATCCTCCTAGTAAATCTATGAGGCAGGCACTATAATTTCTGTTATACAGAAGTAAAGACAATTTTGTCCAAGGATCCATTGAGTAAGTGAGGGAGCCAGGATTCAACCCAAAGAGTCTTTGTGCTCTGTACCACCTCTACAATTGCTGCATAAATATTATTTAATTGCCAGTACAAACTTTTTGAGTACAGTACTCTTATTATCTCTGTGTTACAGAAGAGGAAACAAATGCAGAGAGGTGAAATAACTTACCCAATGTGAACTGACCAATATCCTACCGACTGTAATACATTTCACTGGGAAAATAGACAAGTGTCAGCCAGACTCCACATGTAATTTTTATCCCATTTGACCTTGAAGAAAGGCATTTTTCTTCAAACCAGCCACCACCACCACCACCACCACCCCTCCCTCTTTTTCCCCAACCCTGCAAAAAAAGTACAGTCTGAAAAGACAATGTACTCAATCAATAGCTTTTTTCTGTTATCAGCACAACTACATTCTTCCTAGAATCATGTTAGTGCCTTCTTGAGTCCTTCATGAGCTTTTTCCTATACATGAAGTCCAAATAACACACCCAGACCTTGGAGGGCACACACAGTTTACACTCCACACTTAAATATTTTTCTTCCTCCCCTGATTCATAAACTTCTTCCTCATGAAATGTAACAATTTTTAAAATCTTTTTTGCTGCCTGAGCTATCTGGATCTAACTCATATCTTGCAGATTCCCCCTAAAATACATTTAAAGCTCTGTTTTGCTTCACATCACTGATTCTAACTACTTTGCAATATCATCTGCTATTTATGCATAAGTGTGTGTCAGAATTTTATTTTGATTACCAAGATCCAATACATCTAAACTAAATCCAAAAACCAAACTAAATAAAAAAACGTGGAGTTGATTTTGTACTACATATGTCATATGTCTCACTAAAACTATATAAAATATATATAGTTTAGATGTATAACATGACTAAAATATATATAGTCATATGACTAAAAGATTGCTTGGTACAACAATGTGATGAAATTTAACACCACTGAACTGCACACTTAAAATGGCTAAAATGGTAAATTTTATGTTATTTATATGTTACAAACAATTTTTAAAAATGAATAGAAGAGGCCTGACTTGTGGAGGCACAGTGGATAAAGGATCAACCTGGAATGCTGAGGTCACTGGTTCAAAACCCTGGGCTTGCCCGGTTGAGGCACATATGAGCGTTGATGCTTCCTGCTCCTCCCCCATTTCTCTCCCTTTTTCTCCCTCGTCTCTAAAATAAATAAATAAAATCTTTTTAAAAATAAATAAAAAAGAGCTGGTTGACATCAAGCCGGGAGGGGGGTGCAGGCGACAATAAAATATCAGCAAGCAAGCACCATTAACTATTTGCAAAATGTAATAGTTTTACCTCATAATAGGTTTGAAGTAAGACTGTTTTAAGAAAATAATGGCTAAATTTTATCTGGTAACTACAGTAGTGATTTAAATATATGTGTATTTCATGTTATGATCGATTAAGTATGTCTGAATAGGTAAGTTTACATGATTTTTATTTTTATGAGAAAATTTTCTTTTTCCTCAGTCTGTATTTCCCAGGTTCAGGCACAGTGTCTGGTACATCATAGACACAATAAATACTTGTAAATAGCTGAATAAAGGATTCTCTGGTATTATATCCACTGAACTGCTCTGTATGAGGAACAAAAGAAGACTTTGCAGTCATATTTATATTTATCAACATCAAATATTAATTATTGTGAGCTCTTCATATAGACAGGAAAAAAATCTTTTGTTCTTATTGCAGCATCACAGAAAAAAGGATTAGAATTGGTTCAATTCAATCTATGTTACTAATGCCTCTAACACCATTTCTCAAGTTTGATATTGTAAGATGAACTGATAATTATTTTGAGTAAGAATAAGATCATTTTGAACATGTATACTATGCCATGCATATTATATGCCTGGTACTATTTTCTTAGGCTATACACATATTAACTGACTAAACCTTCATAACAATCTTATAACCTAGTACTATTGTTACACCCTCCCCCCAAAAATACTGAGGCACCCTCTTCACCCAAGGTCACATAGCTAGCAAGTGGTGGAGGTGGGACGAGACCCCAGGCAACCCAGCTCTCAAGTCTGAGCTTTTGACTACTTTGCTTTATTGCTATTTTTATATTCAGTCCTCATAACTACCCTAAGAGAATATTTTATTTTCAGAGATGAGGTTTAGAATAGTTAAATAGCTGAGAAACTACAGAACTGAGATTTGAACCTGGAAAGTTCAAGTTCTAAGACTGAGCTGGCAACTTCCAGTCAATATTGTCTCCTGAGCCAAGCCATGTTGTAAAACTGCACATTGTTGTTGGCTAACAGCTCAGCGGAAAACTGGTGTTTGTGTTCAATTCATGATTCATTGTTATGTGCTATACTTTTGGCATGTGGTTCAATTTAGTTCAAGTCCATCACCTAAAATAAATTACTTTCTGCAACTGTATTTCTTTAGATAAAGAGAATATGAAATTATATGCATAATATGTTTGCAATGTTTTGAGCTCAAAGAAGAAAACTCTCCAAATATTAAAAAAAAATCTCAAATCTGAACAAGAGTTAAAATATAAGTACTTCCTTTTGTTTTATATATGCTGCAGTGTACCCTACAACTATATATATGCAATATTATTCTAACTTTGGGGCATAGAAAAATGTTTAAGCATCTACCATAACTTAATTCACTAGATTCATATCTGACTCATTGGCATCCTTAATGAACTTATTAAAATATCTGTTTGCATTTCAATTGGACCATGCTATGAAAATAAATTGCCTTGAAAAAAATAAGGCACAGTGAATTAGACAATAACCATAAAATCATGCAGTCTCACCAAAGACAATGACTATCAACATTTGCTATGATCTTTGTTCAGATTTTTTTTAATGATCTCATTTTTTAGAGCAGTTTTAGGTTCACAGCAAAATTGAGAGAAAACTACAGAGATGTCCTATATATTACCTGCCCCCAAACATGCAAACCCTGTAGACCATTTGGGGAATTGTAGTTGAATATAGCTAGAATATGGAATATGAGGTAGAGATACTGGCAACACGATGCCAGTGTCAGACAGGCAAACCGGATCCTGAAGACTGAGTCTTCCACTTTTACAATGCAAATAAAACAAGTTTGGCTGAGAAAGGAAGGACAGAGAAAAGACAACAGCTAAAAAGGAGCGCCAGGTGAAAGGATGCTTCCTCCTGAGGGGGAAGAGAGGTCAGGCCGATTTTGGGACTGAGAGAAACTGACCTCATGTGACACCTGAAGTAATTAGATGAGAAATACTCAACAATACCTATGTAGTATCCTTGCACCCTGTCCCTCCAAATATGTATATCTATACATATATGTCTATATCTGTATCTATATATCTATAAATTTTTTTTAGGTGAGAGGAGGGGAGACGGTGAGGCAGACTGCCACATGAGCCCTGAATGGGATCCACCCACCCAGCAACCCCTGTTGGGGGCTGATGCTCAAATCAACAAAGCTATTCTCAGTGCATGAGGCTGATGCACTCTGACCAACCGAGCCACTGGCTGTGGGCAGGGAAGAGAGAGAAAAGGAAGAAAAAGGGGGCCAGAAACAGATGGTTGCTTCTCCTGTGTGCCCTGACTGGGAATTGAATCCAGGATGTCCACAGAGTGTCCGGGTAGACACTCTATCCACTAAAACACCAGCCAGGGCCCAAATGTTTTTTAAAATATTCCAAATTAAGGAATATTCTGTAAAAATTGGTCTGTAAAAATGGGATCCTTTACTGGATCCCATATTGAAGGAAGGCTGTTTAAAAAAAGACATTACTGAGCCTGACCAGTGGTGGTTCAGTGGATGAGCATCAACCCAGAGCACCAAGATTGCTATTCTGATTCCTAGTCAAGGCACGTATGAGAAGCAATCAGCGGGTGCACAACTAAGAGAAGTAATGAGTTGATGCTTCTTTCTTTCTCTCTCTCTCTCAAAAATAAAGGTAGGAGGGAATTATTGAGACAATGGGGAAATTTAAATATGCATTCTGTTAATGTTAAATGTTCTAAGTGTTTATATTATTGTATTAGGTAGAAAAATGTTTTGTTCTTGATTTAGGATATGCATTCTAAAATACTTAGAGGTGAAGTTTCAACATGTCTGCAGCTAACTTCCAAATGTCTCAGGCAAAACACAAACAAAAAAGAGAGAAGGCAATTGTGCAGAAATGTTAGCAATTGGTAAAGAGTATATTAACACCTATTTTACTATTTTTACAGCTTTTCTGTAGTTTTGAAATTTTTCAAAATAAAAAGTGGGGAAGATGGGAGGAGAAAAACAATGATGTTTGATTTCCTCAGCTGTTGAGGGTGAAGGAGAGGAAGTAGTGCTCCCCATCAGACAGTTCAGGTTTGAGTATTTTGAGGATGGCTGCTTACTTACTGAACTTTAGTTCCTGAGCAGCTGTTCTTTCATAAGCCTTTTTTCCAGCTTCTTAACAATTCTGTGAGCTCTTGGTAAGCTTCCAGTAAAATCCCCTTTTCATAAGTTAGCTATAGTGAGTTTCTGTCACTGAAACCAAAATCCCTAAAAACAAAGCTAGAATGTATACCATATGCATCAAACAAGGAGTTTATTCCAAGTAGTTTTTTTAGAAATCAAATGACTATATTCGGAAATATTTCAGGGTAGTATGCTATTGATGTCTACTGATTGTGTCAAAAATGAACCCTGGGGCACTTTTCAACAAGTGTTCTCTCTTTGCATATGAACTGAACATTGGGCTAATCTTTTGCCCAAAAGTGCTTTTCCTTTTTATTGTGTGCCTTATGGCCAGTCACTTCAAGAACTTTGTGTGAATAAATTACACTGGAATTCAGTTGCCGGGAAATGCATGACAAGATCCTGAACCACTGCTCACACTTTGAATAAACTTGTTCTGGCACTGAAAAAAAATCATTAGGATCACAATTCACTTCCCATAAGAAAATAAGTGCTCTTTTCTACAGGAAAATTAGGAGATGGGAAGAATGAGAGAGCACCAGGATGGGACTGGCCAAGTAAGTTACTGAAGGATGAGAAAATTGCCATTTCAATGATGACTATGTGCTGTGTACATTTGACATCTCAGTTTTTTCTTCTTTTTTTATTGATTAATTTTTAGAGAGCGAGAAAGGAAGAGAGACAGAGAAAGATCAATTTGTGCCTGACCAGTGGCGGCTCAGTGGATAGAGCAGGGGTCCCCAAACAATGGCCTGCGGGTCGCATGCGGCCCCCTGAGGCCATTTATCTGGCCACCACAGCACTTCCAGAAGGGGCACCTCTTTCATTGATGGTCAGCGAGAGGAGCACTGTATGTGGTGGTGCAGCAAAGCACGGTGTCGCTCACGTACAGTACTACTTCTGGTGACGCAGGACGCACGTGTCACGTCTCTGGAAGCACGTCATATCACTTGTTACGGCTAGCATTGACAAATATGGAACTGGACATTGACCATCTCATTAGCCAAAAGCAGGCCCATAGTTCCCATTGAAATACTGGTCAGTTTGTTGATTTAAATTTACTTGTTCTTTATTTTAAATATTGTATTTGTTCCCGTTTTGTTTTTTTACTTTAAAATAAGATTTGTGCAGTGTGCATAGGGATTTTTTTTATAGTCCGGCCCTCCAACGATCTGAGGGACAGTGAACTGGCCTCCTGTGAAAAAGTTTGGGTACCCCTGGGATAGAGTTTAGACTTGAGACACTGAGGAAGAGGTGGATTAAGGTTAGTTGAGGCCTCGGGCACAGAAGAAAATATTGGGCCCCTTACATTAGAAAAAAAGTGTAAAGTTGGGGTTTTGCGGGGCCCTTCAGAGGTCAGGGCCCAGGGCGTGCACCCGGTGTGCCCACCCTTAAATCCACCTCTGCAGTGGGGTCCCAGGTTTGAAATCGGGAGGTATGGGGCTTGAACGTGGGCTCATTATACTTGAGCGCTGGGTCACTGGCTTGAGCATGGCATAGATCCCATGGTCACTAGCTTGATCCAAAAGATCACTGCCTTGAGCAACTGGGTCACTGGCTCAGTTGGAGTCCCTCGGCTCAAGGCACATATGAGAAGCAATCAATGAACAACTAAAGTGACACACTACCAGTTGATGCTTCTCATCTCTCTCTCTTCCTGTCTTTTTCACTTAAAAAATATAAATATCAATTTGTTGTTCTCCTCTCACTCACACCATCACTGGTTAATTCTTGTATGTGCCCTGACCTGGGATCCCATCCAAAACCTCTCTCTGCAGGTGGGGACCATGCTCTAACCAAGTGAATTACCCAGCCAGGGCCAACTTCTCGTTTTTTGTTTTTTTTTTTAAAGATTATTATTTATTTATTTTATTTTTTTACAGAGACAGAGAGTCAGTGAGAGAGATAGGGACAGACAGACAGGAACGGAGAGATGAGAAGCATCAATCGTTAGTTTTTCGTTGCGCATTGCGACACTTTAGTTGTTCATTGAATGCTTTCTCATATGTGCCTTGACCGTGGGGCTATAGCAGACTGCATAACCCCTTGCTTGAGCCAGCGTCCTTGGGTCCAAGCTGGTGAGCTTTTGCTCTAACCAGATGAGCCTGCGCTCAAGATGGCGACCTCGGGGTCTCGAACCCAGGTCCTCTGCATCCCAGTCCGATGCTCTATCCACTGTGCCACCGCCTGGTCAGGCAACTTCTTGTTTTTAATCCTCACAAGAACTCTAAGATAAAGACGTTATCTCCATCCCACAGATGAGAAATCTTTGGTTGCAGGGGGTTGAATCCTGCTACATGGCACCCAAAGCCACATTCCTCCCAAAAAATACCACATTGTCTCAGCGGGAATAAAGTATGAAGAGGTCCTTCAGGGAACGAATTTCCCAGAATTAGAGCATGATGTAAGTGCCTGGGACAAAACTTCGACTGATTCCTTCAGGGTCACTTTGAAATAGAGGCAATACCATCATCACCTTTTATGCTTTTTAAGGCAGGTGATTGGTTTCTCCTTAATAGGGAAACATGCTGAGTAAATAACAGCCATTCTGGCAACCAATTTCAAAAACTGTAGAGGGTTTACAACAATTCAATCAAAGTGAGTAAAGTGAGAGACACGAACCCTCGAGGTGTAAGGCAGAGACAGCGTGTCTGAAACTCAACTCCAGGCTCTTTTTCACATGGAATACCAGAAAATTACTTTAGTTATTTTTTTTTTCCCGGAAACTGTCAGTATACATCAAGCTTCCCAGTAGGATAACCCGGCGCCCAGACCACGCTCACAAATAACAGGCCCGCAAAGCGGCGACCGCGTAACACCGCTAAACCCTGTTAGGCTCCGCCCCCTTCCCGACAAACCTTGCGCTGTTCCACACTGGATCACCTTCGCGCCTGCGCAGATAGGACCCGAGCCTGTAGGCGGAAGTTGCCCCTGCCTTCGTTGACAAAGTTGTTCTCCCCACACCTCTTTTCTCCACGGCGACAAAACGAGAATATTCTTCCGGGTCGAAGGGTTTGCTTCTGGAGAGCGGGAAGGCTGAAACGCAGTAGCTGAACTGAGACCAAATTAACAAGATTCTCGGTGGAAAAGGCTGTACCCATGGACAGGTCAGTTGTGGTGGTGAGTGCTAATCTAGGAGGCTTGTCGCTCATGCTTGTTGGCGAAACGCACCAGGTAGAACTCGACTCCCAGAGGAAGCTTCCGAGAGCCCGAGTGCTGACCCTAGGAGTCTCCCGGGCTGCGAGACTGCAGCTGATGAACGAAAGACCGCTTGGGTGGGAGAGGAATACAGATAAAGATAATTCCCTGCGTCCCCACGGCGGCTCTGCCATCTGTTCTGCGCCTTTGCGGAGCAGTTTTCGCTCCAGGGGTGGGCGGGGTAGGAGGTGGCCCTGCACGCGAGATGCCGACTGACCGGCCCGAGATCGCAAAGCCAGTCAATGACGGAGCTAGGAATCTCATCTCAGACTTTCTGACTAAAAGTTACGGACAGATAGTTATTGAATTAAATTTTCCTCTGACCCTGACATGTGCTAACCGCCTGCGACCAAGATGAGTTATTCAAAGTTCTTGGCCGCGGAGAATTCGTCATATAGTAGGAGACAAACAAGAAGTATAGGCAGTTTTGTACTTCTCTCTGGGGAATAAATGAAGCAGTTAAGCCTCCCTGTCAGGAGAGGTATCGGGAAAACCTCTCAATGGAGGTAACTTTCTAGTCTGTCTTTGGAGTGATAATAATAGTAGCTAAGATTGAGTGCCTCAAATACTACAAATATATTGTAAGCTAATTTTTTGTAACAGTCCTGTGAGGATAGAGGCTATGATACTCTTTTCATAGATAACACTGGGACTAAAAGAGGTTAAGGAACCTGGTCAAAGTTAGAAAGCTAATGAATGGAAGAACCAAATTGCCAACCTGGATTCCTGAGTCTCCAGACTCAGGGAGGCTGTTTGATGAGTAAGAAAGTGTTCACCAGGTGGACCAAGAAGGCAATAGTCCGCCGTTGTAAAAGAAACATGTGTATGGATATGAATGTGCATGCTTTGTGCATCAAAATGGCACGTGCATATGTTTGTATGGGAGTGATGTTTGTGGCTGAATATAAAGCCGAATTAGTAAGCTAGGGACAGATTGTAAAAACATGGGAGGAAATTTGGACTTGATTCTGTAGGCCAGAGGTGGTTATCTGAACGTTTTAAGTGGAGGAAAAGCACATTAGATTCTTCTCTTAAAATACAGGTCTCTTAATTCACACAATTTATTTTCTAGACCTTGAGCTGAGAATCACACAGCTGGAACATTGTAGTAGTGCTGAGACAGGAGACACCCTTTGTGTACTACAACTCTTTGACTTAGCCTCCCATCTTACCAGATCAAACAGCAGATACCCATGGTTTGAAGAATTTTGGAAACTACAAAAAATCCTTTTAAGAGATAGCTCCTGCAATTTTAGAGAACTCAATACAATAGAGGAAAAATTTACCTTCATGAAGCGATTATCTAAAAGTGTTATAATAAAGTACCAAGTGTTGAAATAATTGCAAAAGAGAAAATATACTAAGTACTAGGTGTTAAAGAAGTCTGTGCAGGTAAAATTTAAACAGAACTCTGAGGGATAAGCAAGATTTGGAGCTGGAAGGGCATTGTTAACAAGAAGAGCGAAGACATGGCTGCTGAGATGATTTGTACCTTGACTGACTTGGGTCCTTTGCTTCAGTAATGATGATATAGTTCTTTGCAAGTGCTACATTCTCATTTCATTCATGAGTTTGATTGTGCTATTTTAGGAGTGGCTTTGGAGACATGTCATCCCCTGTGATCCGGGAGGCAGAGGTGACACGGACTGCACGGAAACAGAGTGCTCAAAAAAGAGTTTTCTGTATCCTTTGCATTTTAAGCAGCATAAAAATTTTAGCATGTTTGGAAATAGGATTATAGCATTTTCTTTTTATGAGAGGTATTGAACACTAGCTATAATACATGCTACAGACACTAGGGTTTTTTGTGTGTGTTTTTGACTCCTCAGATATGTTATTTGGTAAATAAGCTGAAATTCAATGAGATTAAGATTTATCTCCCTGAAAATAAGGACAGTGCATTATACTGCTATCATATTGTGGTTAGCTTCTGCTGAGATTCCATATCCTTTTTTTATTTGAAATGTGACTAAGAACTCTTAGATCAATGTGTAGTAATCTAATACTGATATCTGAGAACTTGAATGGTAGAGAAAATTATTAATTTGCATAGAAAAAATAAACATAAAATATCTTGTCCTTGAAAAAGATATTTATATATTTTGTATAGTATAAATACGGTAATTCTAACTTAATAGTGTCTTTTCTACACAGAAAATTTCTTAACTTCCTGCAGTTCGACCATCCCAAGATGAAATTTTTGCTAATATCACACCAAGAAATCAGGTTACCCCTCGAACTCCCAGCTCATTTCGACCACCTTGTAAGACTTTTTGCTTTTAAAGCTTTTTTTTTTTTTTTAAGGTGAGAGGAGGGGAGATAGTGAGGCAGACTCCCCCATCCCTCTGGACTGGGATCCACCCAGCAACCCCATCTGGAGCTGATGCTGGAGTACTGAGCTATTAGCACCTGAGGCTGACACTGGAACGAACAAAGCTATCCTGAGCACCAGGGGCCCAACATTCGAACCAATCAAGCCACGGATTGCGTGGGGTGGGGCGGGAGTGGGGGGAGACGAGGGAAAGAGGAGGGAAGTAGATGGTTGCTTCTTCTGTATACCCTGACCGGGAATTGAACCCAGGACATCCATACATTGGACCAACACTCTATGTCCACCGAGCCACTGGCCAGGGCCTTAAAGCATTTAATAATAGTAGTAATAGCTAACACTTATAATACACATAATAATATTTGATTGCAATATCAATAATTAAGAACAAATAATAATGATTGCAGTTGAATTCTGTGCTTTATGTAAATATACAGTAACTACGATGGTATTATCTCTGTTTTGCCAAAACTGAAAGTGAGACTTGGAGAAATTTATGAATGCTGATAATATAGCCAAAGAAGTATGTAAGTAAAGTAATGGGACCAGAAAGCAAATAATGAGTTGCTTACTCCAAAGCCCATGCCCTCACTATACTACCTCCCCAGTGTGCTATTTTATAAAATTAGAATATGAAGAATCCACTGACTCAATGATGTAATTTTTCACTGCTCAGTTATGTTATAATGAAAGCATCTCTGCAGTAAAATTTTTCTTGATGCACTCAGTAGTACCAAAATAAGTTTAAATCTTCATATTATGGAAATATTAATATGTGAAGTATTTATTTGGTTGTAATCGAAGTAGTTGAAAACAAATTTATTTGTTCTTTATTTATTTTTGCTTGTTCTTTCATGATCAGTGCTTATGCACTCGGGATTCATTTTATTAACATCTTGTTTGTAGTTACTCCACCAAACCGAAGCTTACTAAGGCAGCCAGACGTTTCCTGCATTCTTGGAACAGGAGGGAGATCTCCCAGGTTTACACAGTCTTCAGGGTTTTTGGGAAATCTGTCTATGGTATGTAGTATTAAAATAGGGCTGAAATTTTCTCCGTTTTACAAAAGTACGTTATGATGCTCTTTAGGAATCACTATGATACAGTATTTAAAATACCAGAAGCAATGTCATATAAACTGTGATGTAGAATGATTTGACCTAGGTGTTTAAAGTACTATAGAAAAAGAAAGAATTGTATCTCACTGAGAAGAGTTTTGTTAGAATAGTATTTAGGAGGCACATTTAGTTCCAAAAATAAGATAAAAATAATTCTTCTATATTTGGCTCGGTGCTTATTAAAATGCTTAGATTTTTTATTTTTTTATTTTTTATTTATTTTTATTTTTATTTTTTTTTGTATTTTTCTGAAGCTGGCAACGGGGAGAGACAGTCAGACAGACTCCCGCATGCGCCCGACCAGGATCCACCCAGCACGCCCACCAGGGGCAACGCTCTGCCCACCAGGGGGCGATGCTCTGCCCCTCCGGGGTGTTGCTCTACTGCGACCAGAGCCACTCTAGCGCCTGGGGCAGAGGCCAAGGAGCCATCCCCAGCGCCCGGGCCATCTTTGCTCCAATGGAGCCTTGGCTGCGGGAGGGGAAGAGAGAGACAGAGAGGAAGGAGGGGGGGTGGAGAAGCAAATGGGCACTTCTCCTATGTGCCCTGGCTGGGAATCGAACCCGGGTCCCCCGCACGCCAGGCCGACGCTCTACCGCTGAGCCAACTGGCCAGGGCTAGATTTTTTATTTTATTTTATTTTTTATTTTTCTGAAGCTGGAAACGGGGAGGCAGTCAGATAGACTCCTGCATGTACCCGGCCAGGATCCACCTGGCACGCCCACCAGGGGGCAATGCTCTGCCCATCTGGGGCGTCGCTCTGTTGTGACCAGAGCCATTCTAGCGCCTGAGGCAGAGGCCATGGAGCCATCCCCAGCACCTGGGCCATCTTTGCTCCAATGGAGCCTTGGCTGGGGGAGGGGAAGAGAGAGACAGAGAAGAAGGAGAGGGGGAGGGGTGGAGAAGCAGATGGGCACTTCTCCTTTGTGCCCTGGCTGGGAATCGAACCCGGGACTTCCGCATGCCAGGCCGACACTCTACCATTGAGCCAACCAGCCAGGGCCCAAAATGCATAGATTTTTACATGTGCTTGAAATGATCTAAACTTGGTGTTTTCTGAAGAGCAGTGTTGTATGTTAAACCGCTCTTTGGCCTGACCAGGCGGTGGCGCAGTGGATAGAGCACCAGACTGGGATGCAGAGGACCCCGGTTGAAGACCCCACTAGATTTGAGACCCTGAGGTCGCCAGCTTGAGTGGGCTCATCGGGTTTGAGCAAGGCTCACTAGCTTGAGCCCAAGGTCGCTGGCTCGAGCAAAGGGTCACTCGGTCTGCTATAGCCCTCCGGTCAAGGCACATATGAGAAATCAATCAATGAACAACTAAGGAACCGCAATGAAGAATTGATGTTTCTCATCTCTCTCCCTTCCTGTCTGTCCTATCTGTCCCTCTCTCTGACTCTGTCTTTGCCACAAAAAAACAACAACAAACAAACTAAAAAACAAACAAGAAAAAACTGCTCTTTGTTTTAAAAGATTAACTCGATCTTTAAAATATTTATTATTGTCTTATAGATTTACAGAATGTGTCAATGATTTGATCATTTTTTTTACTCTGCTTACAGAACTTGTTTATTTTGGCAAGATTTATCTTGTACTTAAACACATGAGTGAATTGACTGCCTCTGGATTTTAAGCAAAAGATGAATTTTATTATTTACTGCAAGATTAATAGTAAAATTGTTACTCTCTTAAAGGCAAGGCTAGAATAAGTGTGTACTGATTATTATAAAATGTATAGGAATTACTGTGAAGTCAATGATTTTCTTTCTTTTTTTGTGATAGAAACAGAAAGAGGAACAGATGGGGACAGACAAACAGGAAGGGAGAGAGATGAGAAGCATTAATTCTTTGTTGCGGCACCTTAGTTGTTCATTGATTGCTTTCTCATATGTACCTTGTAGGGGGCTACAGCAGACCGAGTGACCCCTTGCTCAAGCCAATGACCTTGGGCTCAAGCTGGTGAGCCTTGCTCAAACCAGATGAGCCCATGCTCAAGCCGGCGACCTTGGGGTTTCAAACCTGGGTCCTCCGTATCCCAGTCCTACACTCTATCCGCTGCGCCACCATCTGGTCAGGCATCAATGTATTTTCTTGATTTGTTTTGCCAATTTTCATATTGCTGTGAGTAGTGGTTTTGGATATGTTGGTTACCCTGAAGAAAGCAAAATTGCTAAATTAGTTTTCCATGTTTACATACCAAGATTTGATTGCAGAGCGAAGTCTTTTTCTGAATGCAAAATGTCAGTGCTGTGTAAGATTCCTATACTAATTAAGGATAAGTACCCAGAAGGGATTGAACTATTAATCAGTCTCTGATAGCTGGAGCTAGGTTCTCTTTAGCCCACAGTTATTATCATGAATAATCATGAATATATAGGGTTCCAGCACCCATCTTTAGCATTTTCTCCCTTGGGAGACTGATTTACCAGTCTCAGTGTGTCTTCTTCAGTGTTCCTTGGTTGAAGAGTCCTCCTAGTTTAGCCCAAAGTTGGTTTTTCCAGATGATGGTTCTTAAAATTAGTTTGTAATCCACTTTGGTTCTGGGAGGTGGAAGTTGGTAAGTTCACCTTCTCCATCGCCATCTTGTCTTCTGTTTTGGGAGACTGATTTAAAGATACATTTTTGTTGTTGCTCATGCCTGGATTTTAAATAAAGGTGACTCTTTAAACATTTTATTATGAAAATTTTTAAATATGTCCAAAAACATAATAGTGGCATAAGCCGCTATGTGATCTTTCGTCAGTCTCAACAGTTACCAACATATGGCTGATCTTGTTTGGTCTGTTTCCCTCATATTACTTTATATCCCTCCGATTTCATAACTATTTTATCCATAAATACTTCTGTACATACCTTTGAGACCTAGGAATGCTTTCTGTGACATAAGCACAATATAGACATACCTTGTTTTGTGCTTCACAGATACTACTTTTTAAATTTTTATTTACTTATTTATTTACTCATTCATTCATTCATTCCAAAGTGAGGAGCAGGGCGCCACAGATAGACTCCCGCATGCGCCAGACCGGGATCCACCCAGCATGCCCACCAGGGGGCGATGCTCTGCACTAATTCCATTATGATTTCACACATTCACTTTATATTTCTTATATATTTCATTGAGTATTCACAGTTTCTTAGTGTGTCAAGTTTTTTTAAGTTGGTTAGTTCAAATCAGGAACCAAACAAAGTCAACAGTTTGCATTTGCATAATATGTCTTAAGTTTCTCCCTCATCCTTATTTTAAATTACCATTCGTCTGTTGAAGAAACTGGGTCATTACCTGAGCGTGTGGTGGCACAATGGATAGAGCATTGGCTTGGGATGCAGAGGACCCAGGTACAAAACCCAAGGTTACCAGCTTGAATGTGGGCTCACCAGCTTGAGTGTTGGGTCGCTGGCTTGAGCATGGAATCCTAGACATGACCCCATGTTTGCTAGCTGGAGCCCAGAGGTCACTGGCTTGAAGCCCAAGGTTGCTAGCTTAAATCCAAGGGTGCTGGCTTGAGCAAGGGGTCACTGGTTCTGCTGTAACCCTCCCAGTCAAGGCACATATGAGAAAGCAATCAATGAACAACCAAGGTGCCGCCTCTCTCTTTCTCTCGCTAAAGAAAAAGAGCCTGACCAGGTGGTGGCGCAGTGGATAGAGTGTCGGACTGGGATGCAGAGGACCCAGGTTTGAGACCCCGAGGTCGCCAGCTTGAGTGCGGGCTCATCTGGTTTGAACAAAAGCTCACCAGCTTGGACCCAAGGTCGCTGGCTCGAGCAAGGGGTTACTTGGTCTGCTGAAGGCCCGCGGTCAAGGCACATATGAGAAAGCAATCAATGAACAACTAAGGTCTCGCAATGAAAAATTGATGATTGATGCTTCTCATCTCTCTCCGTTCCTGTCTGTCTGTCCCTGTCTATCCCTCTGACTCTCTCTCTGTCCCTGTAAAAAACAAACAAATAAACAACAACAACAACAAAAAAAAGAAAATGAGAAGAAGGAAGAGAGAAAGAAAGAAACTGGGTTATTTTTCCAGTACAATTTCCCCAAAGAGAAAAGTTGATATGAACTTAGAGTGGTAGGACTTTCTTATTTACCTATTAATATCAGCTTAAATATTACAAAATATTTTTAAAGTATGGAGTAGTACAAAGAAGAAAACAAAAAAACCCCAATTTTCTTAATAAAATATCTCCTATGGCTATCTCTTGAAAATGAAAAACATACATAAGATTTAAAAAATTTTACAGTCTTAATGTCTTTATTCACTCAATGGCAACAGCTCTATTCTTTTCTGTATCTTCCTTTTTTACAAGGTGACTAACCTGGATGACAGTAATTGGACCACTGCCTTCTCAGGACAGCGTTCAGGGCTCTTCGCAAACACAGAGACCCATGGTGTCACAGAGGACCTAACTCTCAGTGCTGTTATGTTACATGAGGATGACCCTGGAGAAGCTGGTAAAATGGCCTTGAGCTTCGTTTATAACAAAGTAGCTGTCCCTCTCCTAAAATCAAAGAGACTGTCTCCTCCTGTTCCTGAATGTCATTATTAAATTTTTTTTGTTGTTAAGCTAACTAGCTATGGTAATGGCTAAGCCATCTGATGTGGTAGCTCTAGAAGTTTGAGAACTTCACCTTAGTTCTCAGTTGGAGCAACATCTTGCCATTTTATCCTTCAGTGTAAATAGCAGCCTATTAGGTTATTAGTAGACAGATCTCTATATTGTCATTCTTTTCCTACTTGTGCTGTTGAAAGAGCTTCTCTTTTTCTTTAGGTTCAGTTTTTTTGGGGGGATGGGTGCAGTGAAGAAGGAAACTTTATTCAGTGAAAACAGCTTAATAGTGCCAAAGCACAGATGCAAAAACAGCTCAGCTGTGGCATAGCTGTGAAAACAGCACAGTCGGAGAACAGCTCTGGGGCCAGGCTACTCTCCTGCTAGACAGCTCTGGCCTGCTCATCAATGCTCTGCTCTGCGCAGCTGTGCTCTGCACTGCGCTGGGCTTCTCCACTCCACGATGGTCGGTTTCGCTCTGCTCTGGCAGATGTTTCAGGGTTTTATCTTGGCCAGGGAGACGCAGTCTTCCTTCTCCACTGGCAAGGAAATGTGCACTCTAGGTTTATTTTTTATCTAACACTGTTGACACTTCTTGCTCTGGCCTGGATGCTGATGCTGTTTTTTCAAATAATATTGAGCCCTTTCTAGTTTTAGGTTGGTTATTACTATTCCCTTTTGGAAAAAAAATATTTGCTTTTAGTGTTTGTGTATACATACTTTATTACATCAGTTTTTAGCATATAATCATTATCATACACTAACATATGAGTGCTATATTATTTGGAGATTAACCTCTTATCAAGTATATGGTTTATAAATATTTTCTCCCATTCCATTTTGCCTCTTCATTTTGTTGGGGTTCTTTTGCCGTGCAGAACATTTTAGTTTGATGTAGTTCCACTTGATTTTTGCTTTTGTTCCTTATGCTTTTGGTGTCATGTCCAAAAAATTATTGCCAAGACCAATATCAAGAAGCTTTTCCCTGTATTTTTTTCAGAAATTTTATATTTTCATGTCTTAGGTTTAAATCTCTAATCCATTCTTAATTATTGGTACAAGTGGTATAAAATAGGGATGCAGTTTTATTTTCTCTATGTGGATTTCCAGTTTTCCCAACACCATTTATTGAAAAGACTCTCCCTTGCCCATTTTGTATTCTTGGTTCCCTGGTCAAATACTAGTTGATTAAATATGTGGGAGTTTATTTCTGGAGTTTCTGTTCTGTCCCATTGGTCTGTGTGTCTATTTCTGTGCCAGTACCTTACTGTTTGATTATTGTGCCTTGTATAACAGTTTGAAACCAGGAAGTATGATGCCTCCAGCTTTGTTCTTCTTTCTCAGGGTTGCTTTGGCTATCATAAGTTTTAGTTTTGCAAAATGAACAGAATTCTATAGGTGGATGGTGGTGATGGTGGCACAACAGTGTGAATGTACTTAATGCCACTGAACTGTACACTTAAAAATGTTTACAATGGTAAATTTTGTTATGTGTGTTTTACCACAATTGTGATTTTTTAAAAAAATACAACAGTTATACAAAAGACTTGTAGCTATGTTTTTAAGTTTTCAAATAATTATCTATAAATATGTCATTTAATGTTTTTTTATTCCTTTTTCAATGTGTTCTAGCATCCATGAGTATGTTTTCTGATTTCCTCCAGTCTTTTTTGAAGCACTCTTCGACTACAGTTTTTGACCTTGTAGAAGAGTATGAAAACATTTGTTGTGTTCAGGTAAGATAATTTCCTTCATTACTGATTAAACTTCAGTACTCTTAGTTTCCTTTAAACAGCATCAACCTGCGAATTTCTATACAGTATTTATGGGAGGTGTCTTAGTTGTATGGCAAGGATGGTATGGCTAGGAGGTTAGCCAGAGTAGCTCTGCTTTTTACATACTGAAGTCCCCTATCAGGTTTATTTTGAGGACAAAAGGATTCTGCTGCTTTAAAAAGGAAAAATTATAATATACAAAGAACTTTTAAAACTCAACAAGAAAAGGGACAATCCAATTACAAATAGACAAAACATATTAATAGACACCTCACTAGAGAAGATATACAGGTGGCAAATAAGCATATGAAAAGATATTTAACAACAGATGTCATTAGGGAATTGCAAATTAAAACAATGAGATGGCACTATACTATTGGAATGGCAAAAATCCAAAACGCTAACCCACCAAATGCTGGCAAGGATGTGGAGCAGCAGGAACTCGCATTCATTGCTGGTGGGATTGCAAAATGCTACAGCCACTTTGGAAGGCAGATTCTCAGTTTCTTACAAATCTAAGCATACTTTTATCATCTGATCCAACATTTATACTCTTTGGTATTTACTCAAATAAGTTAAAAATGTATGTTTACACAAAAACATGCACATAGATGTTTGTAGCAACTTTATTCATAATTGGCTTAACTTGAAATCAACCAAGATGTCCTTTAGTAGGTAAATGGATAAATCAACTGTGGTACATCCAGACTATCGAATATTATTCATCACTTAGAAGAAATAATCTATTATGCCATGAAGAGACAAGGGTGAACCCTAAAGGCATATAACTAAATGAAAGAAGCCAATCTGAAAAGGCTATATACTGTATGGATCCAAACATTCTGGAAAAAGGAAAACTTGGAGAGAGTAAAAAGATCAATTGTTGCCAGAGGTTAGGAGGGAAGGAAGGGTGAAAAGTGAAACACAGTGGATTTTTAGGGGAATGAAGTTATTTTATATATCATAATGTTTGATATATGTTATTATACATTAGTCAAAACTCAGAATGTTCCAAAACCAAGAGTGAACCCTGAGCAAAGATCTAGACTTGGGTTGATAATGATGTCATTGTAGGTTTATTGATTATAACAAATGTACTACACTAGTACTGGATATTGATGGTAGGAGGTGAGGTTATGTATATGTAGGGGCAGAGAGTAATGTGAATTCTGTACTTTGCTCTCAGTTCTGCTGTGAACCTAAAATTACTCTAAAAAATGTGTTAAGAGGAAATGGGCTTAAAGATGCTATCACATTCAAGAGTAATTGAAACAATAGCCAACATTTGTGGAATATTTAATATTATTTCAACAGTCTCTGAATTGTTTCATTATAAAAAGCAATGGCTTTATTAAATAACAAAGCAATAATCACTTTAATGAATCACTGGAGTTAGAATTCCAATAGAGAATTTAATAAATGCTGTTCAGGGATAGGGAAAATTTACATCATTAAAATGTCCATATTGCCTGACTGGTGGAGACACAATGGACAGAGCTGTAACCTGGGATGCTGAGGTCCCAGGTTCAAAAGCCCAAGGTTGCCTGCTTGAGTGCAGGCTCATCTGGCTTGAATGCAGTTTCTCTGCTTGAGTGTGGGGTTGCCACTTGAGCATGGGATCATCAATATGATCTCATGGTTGCTGACTTGAAGACGGGTCACTGGCTCAGCTGGAGCCTCCGGTCAGGGCACATGTGAGAAACAATTAATGAATAACTAAGGTGATGCAACTACAAGTTGATGCTTCTCATCCCTATCTCTTCCTGTCTGTCTCTCTCTCAAAAACATGATAATAGGCCCTGGCCGGCTGGCTCAGCGGTAGAGCGTTGGCCTGGCATGCGGGGGACCCGGGTTCGATTTCCGGCCAGGGCACATAGGAGAGGCGCCCATTTGCTTCTCCACCCCCCACCCCTCCTTCCTCTCTGTCTCTCTCTTCCCCTCCTGCAGCCAAGGCTCCATTGGAGCAAAGATGGCCCGGGCGCTGGGGATGGCTCCTTGGCCTCTGCCCCCAGGTGCTGGAGTGGCTCTGGTCGCTGCAAAGCAACGCCCCGGAGGGGCAGAGCATCGCCCCCTGTTGGGCAGAGCATCGCCCCCTGGTGGGCGTGCCAGGTGGATCCCGGTCGGGCGCATGCGGGAGTCTGTCTGACTGTCTCTCCCCGTTTCCAGCTTCAGAAGAATGCAAAAAAAAAAAACCCCAAACAAACAAACAAAAAAACATGATAATAAAATAAAATGTCCATACTACCCAAAGCCATCTGTAGATTCAGTGCAGTTTCTGTCAAGATACCAATGGTGTATTTCACAGAACTAGGGAAAATATTCCAAAAATTTATATGGATCCACAAAAGACCTAAATAGTCACAGCAATATTGAAAAAGACAAAGGTGGAAGGAACCGGCTACCTGATATCAAACTATGCTAGGTCATAGTAATCAAAACAGTATGGTACTGGCATAAAAACAGACATATAGATCAGTAGAACAGAACAGGCCAGAATAAACCCACACCTTTATAGTCAATTAATTTTTTATTATCTCTTTTTGTATTTTTCCAAAGTTAGAAGGGGGGAGGCAGTCAGACAGACTACTGCATGTACCCAACTGGGCACCACCCAGCATGCCCAGCAGGGGGCGAAGCTCTGCCCATCTGGGGCGTTGTTCCTTTGCGGTCTGAGTTATTCTAACGTCTGAGGCGGAGGCCATGGAGCCATACTTAGCGCCTCGGCCAACTTTGCTCCAGTGGAGCTTTGGCTGCAGGTGAGAAAGAGATAGACAGAGAGGAAGGAGAGGGGGAGGGGTGGAGAAGCAGAGGGACACTTCTCCTGTGTGCCCTGGCCGGGAATCGAACCTGGTACTTCCACATGCCAGGCTGATGCTCTACCATTGAGTCAACTGGCCAGGGCCTATATAGTCAATTAATTTTTAACAAAGGAGGCAACAACATACAGTGGGTCTATTCAGTATACAAAGATAGTCTATTCAATAAATGGTGTTGAGAATATTGGACAGACACGTGCAAAAAAAATGAAACTAAACTAACTTACACTATACACAAGAATAAACTCAAAATGGATTCAAGACTTAAATGTTAGACTTGAAACCATAAAAATACTAGAAGAGCCTGACCTGTGATGGCGCAGTGGATAAAGCATCGACCTGGAAATGCTGAGGTGCCGGTTCGAAACCCTGGGCTTGCCTGGTCAAGGCACATATGGGAGTTGATGCTTCCTGCTCCTCCCCACCTTCTCTCTCTGTCTCTCTCTCCTCTCTGTCTCTCTCTCCTCTCTCTCTCCCTCTCTGTCTCTCTCTCTCTCTCCCTTTCTCTCTCCTTTCTAAAAATGAATTAAAAAAAAAATTTTTTTTTAAATCCTAGAAGAAAACATAGGCAGTAAAATCTTGGACATTTCTCATATCAGTGTTTTTTCTGACATCTCCTCAGACAAGGGAAACAGAAACGAATGAATTACATCAAACTAAATAGTTTTTGCATCGCAAAGAAAACCATCAACAAAGTGAAAAGACAACTTACTGAATGAGAGAACACTGATACATCTGATAAGGGGCTAATACCTAACATTTATAAAGAATTTATAAGACCCAACATCAAAAAAAATCCAGCTTAAAAATGGGAGAAGCATATTCAGTATTAAAAGACCTTTGTGAGCTTGAGAGAGGTGGGTAAGAAGAGGGAGGCTGTGTCCCACAGACACTGGCACCATGAACATGTTTTGGTCAACTTCGATGCGCAGTTAAAATTTGTCCGTGTGACCCTGTTGACACAGCAGCATCTGAAAAAGGTCTGTGCCTGTTTTGCCCTCTGTGGTGGCTGCAGGGGCCATTGTCCATGTGGTCACTCATTTCGTTTAGGTTGTCCTGCTCTCTGCCCTGGGTTCCCTGAGGTTGATGACTTGGTTGACGACAACACCTCATAGTCTTGAAACTGAGCAAAAATCCTGGGACTTATTGTGAGATTTGCTTTCCTTAGAGCAGTTGGCCTGGGCCCTGCTCTGGAGTTGTGCATTGCCATCAACCCCAGCATCCTTTCCTGTGCCTTCACAGGCACAGCGAGGTTCTTCACCGGCTTTACCCTAATTGCTGTAGTTACCTCTTTTGGGGAGGCATCTTGATGTCAGTCATGAGCCTGGTGCTCTTGTCTTCCCTGGTGCAATGTCTTGATCCGTTTGACTTTTCCAGGCAAACCTGTATTTGGGCTAGTTGGTTATGCGTGGCTTTGTCCTTTTTGACACTCAACTCATTATTGAAAAGGCTGAAAATGGAGATAAGGATTATATCTGGCACTACATTATCTCTTGTTAGATTTCATTACTCTTCAGAACACTCACGATGATTCTGGCTGTGAATGAGAAGGACAGGAAGAAAGAAAAGTGAAATGACCATCCAGCTTTACACAATATGGCTTCCTTTCCTTCTACCTCCTCATTTTCTCTTTGCATACATTGCTCGTGGTGTGATCTGTAGTAATTGAAAACATTAGAAAAGCTTACAAAAATTGGGCAAAGAACCTGAATGGACACTTCTCCAAGGAAGATGTACAGATGGCCAATAGATTTATGAAAAGAGGCTCCCCGTCGCTAATTATCAGAGAAATGCAAATTAAAACCACAATGAGCTAGGCTAGCACTTCACACCTGTGAGAATGGCTATCATCAATACCTCAACAGACAAGTGTTGATGAGGCTGCAGAGAAAAGGCAACCCTTTTGCACTACTGATGGAAATGCAGATTTGAGCAGCCACTATGGAAAGTAATATGGAGTTACCTCAAAACTTTCAAAATGGAACTGCCCTGCCTGACTAGGTGGTGGCACAGTGGATAAAGCATTGGCCTGGGATGCTGAGGACCCAGGTTCAAAACCCTTGAGTGTGGTCTCATCCAGCCTGGGGGTGGGGTCACCAGCTTGAGTGTGGGATCATAGACATGACCCTATGGTCACAGGCTTGAAGCCCAATGTTGCTGGCTTGAGCAAGTGGTCACTGGCTCGGCTGGAGCCCCTTAGTCAAGGCACATATGAGAAGCAATCAATGAACAGCTAAGGTACCACAACTATGAGCTGATGTTTCTCATCTCTCTTCCTTCCTGTCTGTGTCTCTCCCTCCCTCCCTCCACCCCCCATATATATATATTTTATATATATATAATATATATATATATAATGGAACTGCCTTATGACCCAGTGATTCCACTTTTAGGAATTTATCCAAAGAAACCTGAAACAATTTGAAAGAATATGTGCACCCCTTTGTTCACTGCAGTGTTATTTACATTAGCCAAGATTTGGAAGCAGCCCAAGTACCAATTAGTTGATGAGTGGATAAAAAATGCTGTGGTACATTTACACAATGAAATTACAACTCATCTATAAAAAAGTAGGAAATCTTACCCTTTGCAAAAACATGGATGGACCAGGAGAGCACTATGTTAAGTGAAATAAGCCAGTCACAGAAAGACAGATACCATATGATTTTACTCATATGTGGAATCTAATGAACAAACAAGCAAAATAGAGACGGACTCATAAAAAGAGTAGGCTGACAGCTGTCAGGCGGGGTAGGAGTTGGGGGCTGGTTAGGGGGGTGACCACAAAAGAAAAACTCATGGACATGGGGGAGTGTGAGGTGCGGGTAAATGGTGATGGACAGAGGCTGACTTGGGGTGATGGACATGTCATACAGGGTACAGATGTGTTGTGGAATTGTGCACCTGAAACTTGTATAACTTTATTAACTAGTATCACCCCAATAAATTCAATAAAAAGGAAAATGTTTAATAAGTGAATGAGAGTACAGATAATACTTTTTTAGCAAACTGGCCTTAAGGCAGAAGTAACATTATTTTGTGAATACTTTTCAAAGGGAGGGAAATCCTGTTGTGATGTTGATTATTCACATTCTGAATGAGAATAATCATGTTCCTTAATTCCCTTACCCTGAGTCTTTAAACCTCCTGATAAACAGTTTTGCGTGTGTTTCTATGGAGAATATCCATACCTTTCATAGATTTTCACATGTGCCTCAGTCCCAAGAAGTTTAAGAACTGTTTTAGAAGAAGGAGCGACTTTGAAGTTTTGGCTAGAAATGGCATTCTGTTTGTGCCAATCTTAGGAAAATAGTTTTCTTGATCTGTTATGGGGTATAAATTTTTCAGAAATAATTTGAAGATACCTTATTTTTAATTCCCATTGCTGCTTGGTTGGTTCATGTTATGATTTTGTCAGTTGCAGGCTAGATTTAGCTTATCTTCTGGAGATCTGTGCAGGGGGAAAACAATCTACCCAAGGCTGTTACTGTTGAGTCTGGGTTATGTTTAACTTTTACACATGCATTCACATAAACACACCTTACTTTAAGGCCGTTTCTGGTGGGACTATTACATTACATTCATTTAAAAAAGACAATAGGCAGGTTGGACAAATTTATATTAGAAATATGTACCATATGTATATAATTAGTTTTAGCATAGTGTACTTGAACACAGTGTTACTTAAAATGATAGAAAACCTCCTTATGTCTCTGTTTTTAATTCAGGTGAATATGCTGAGTAAAATAGTGAACCGAGCAACGCCTGGACTTCAAAAGTTTTCCAAAACAGCCAGTATGCTCTGGCTTCTTCAGCAGGAGATGGTCACATGGAGGCTGCTGGCTTCTTTGTACAGGTAAAGTTGTGTAGAAGTCATAAATAATATAAACACAGGTGACAAACCAATAGGCAAATTAACTTAAAAGCTAGAGTAGGATGTGTTTGGAATTAGGTTCTGCTGAATTTTTCTGGGTTTTTTTAGGCTCTGCTATTTTTGATGCTTGTCATTGTTAATGCCTTATTTGTTAGGAGTGAGTTAGCGAGGAGGTTTCAGGTCATAAAGCACTGGTAGCTACCCAAAATTGGATATGTATAACGATTTAAGGAAAGTGCTAAAAATACTGTAGTACTTAGGAGAGGAGAGATAAGAAAAAAACTGAAAGATAGAATTTATGTGTTGTGGAAACATGACAGAAGTTAACCAAATTTTTCTTAGCTGCTCAGTGGTTCCTACTCATTCTGTTGTTTTCTCATATTTACGAGAAAACCTTGAAAGGAAATCATGTAATTTTATTTTGGGCCATGTGAAAACATGTTAAAAAGTTAAATGTAGCCTGACCAGTGGTGGTGCAGTGGATAGAGCATTGACCTGGGATGCTGAGGACCCAGGTTTGAAACCCCGAGATCACCACCTTGAGTTTGGGCTCATCTGGCTTGAGTGCAGGCTCACCACCTTGATCATGGGGTCACTGGCTTGAGCACAGTAACATCATGATCCTGGGATTGCTGTCTTGAGCCCAAGGTCACTGGCTTGAGCAGGGGGTCACTGGCTGACTTGAGCCCCCTGGTCAAGGCACATATGAGAAGCAATCAGTGAACAACTAGTGATGCAACTACGAATTGATGCTTCTCATCTCTCTTGTTCCCCCTCAAGAAAAAATAACAATAACAAAAACTTAGATATATATATTAGCAGGTGGCTGTTAAAGACTTTTTAGTGTATACTGTTTAGCAATAGTAGTACTTTTTTCTTTTAAGAAATGGTGTGTACTTTTAAGTTTTGTTTGGGCATCAGTATCAGATTCAGAAGACATTTACTACTTGTATCTTGTTTAGAAGCATGATAGCTAAGTTAATTGAAACTTATTTTTTAGGTTGTAGGTTTATGCATGGATATAGCTTAAAAGGCGATTTCATATATTTATACATATATGAAATAAGGCTTTTTTATTTTGTGTTATTTTTCCTCAGAGACAGAATACAGTCTACCTTAGAAGATGAACATATGTTTGCAGTTACTGTAAGTTTTATATTGTTTTTTTCTTCATAAATACTTTTTAAAAATGTTTTTAGTTGTAGAATTTGACTTTTGACCCTCCATCTTGAATTTCTTCATTTTTAAAATTTTACAAGTAAATAAAAGATACAATAAAAGGTAAAGTAATCAAATATTGATTTATATCATAAAGTAAAATAGTCTACTTTATTTCTATTACTATTCAGTATAACAATTTGTTATTAAATCCTGCCAAACATTTTTCTATGCATCTTTTTTACATACATATACACATACTTTGCTTTTTCGTTATTTTATTTTAGATGTTTTATTTTATTTATTTCATTTTTTTAATTTTATTTTTTTAATGGGGTGACATCAATAAATCAGGGTACATATATTCAAAGAAAACATGTCTAGGTTATCTTGTCATTCAATTATGTTGCATACCTATCACCCAAAGTAAGATTGTCCTCTGTCACCTTCTATCTAGTTTTCTTTGTGCCCCTCCCCCTCTCCCTTTCCCCCCACCCCCCAGAACCACCACAATCTTATCAATGTCTCTTAGTCTCACTTTTATATCCCACCTAGGTATGGAATAATGCAGTTCCTGGTTTTTTCTGATTTACTTATTTCACTTTGTATAATGTTATCAAGATCCCACCATTTTGCTGCAAATGATCCGATGTCATCATTTCTTATGGCTGAGTAGTATTCCATAGTGTATATGTGCCACATCTTCTTTATCCAGTCATCTATTGACGGGCTTTTTGGTTGTTTCCATGTCCTGGCCACTGTGAACAATGCTGCAATGAACATGGGGCTGCATGTGTCTTCACGTATCAATGTTTCTGAGTTTTTGGGGTATATGCCCAGTAGAGGGATTGCTGGGTCATAAGGTAGTTCTATTTTCAGTTTTTTGAGGAACCACCATACTTTCTTCCATAATGGTTGTACTACTTTACATTCCCACCAACAGTGAACGAGGGTTCCTTTTTCTCCACAGCCTCTCCAACATTTGCTATTACCTGTCTTGTTAATAATAGCTAATCTAACAGGTGTGAGGTGGTATCTCATTGCAGTTTTGATTTGCATTTCTCTAATAACTAAAGAAGATGAGCATCTTTTCATATATCTGTTGGCCATTTGTATTTCTTCCTGGGAGAAGTGTCTGTTCATGTCCTCTTCCCATTTTTTTATTGGATTATTTGTTTGTTTGTTGTTGAGTTTTATGATTTCTTTGTATATTTTGGATATTAGGCCCTTATCTGAGTAGTTGTTTGAAAATATCATTTCCCATTTAGTTGGCCGTCTGTTTATTTTGTTATCAGTTTCTCTTGCTGAGCAAAAACTTCTTAGTCTGATGTAGTTCCATTCATTAATTTTTGCCTTCATTTCTCTTGCCTTTGGAGTCAAATTCATAAAATGCTCTTTAAAACCCAGGTCCATGAGTTGAGTACCTATGTCTTCTTCTATGTACTTTATTGTTTCAGGTCTTATGTTTAGATCTTTGATCCATTTTGAGTTAATTTTTGTACAGGGGGAGAGACTGTAGTCCAGTTTCATTCTTTTGCATGTGGCTTTCCAGTTTTCCCAGCACCATTTGTTGAAGAGGCTTTCTTTTCTCCATTGTGTGTTGTTGGCCCCTTTATCAAAAATTATTTGACTACATATATGTGGTTTTATTTCTGAGCTTTCTATTCTGTTCCATTGGTCTGAGTGTCTATTTTTCTGCCAATACCATGCTGTTTTGATTGTCGTGGCCCTATAATAGAGTTTGAAGTCAGGTATTGTAATTCCCCCAGCTTCATTCTTTTTCTTTAGGATTGCTTTGGCTATTCGGGGTTTTTTATAGTTCCATATAAATCTGATGATTTTTTGCTCCATTTCTTTAAAAAATGTCATTGGAATTTTGATGGGAATTGCATTAAATTTGTATATTGCTTTGGGTAATATGTCCATCTTGATTATATTTATTCTTCCTAACCAAGAACAAGGAATATTCTTTCATCTCATTATATCTTTTTCGATTTCCCTTAACAGTGGTTTGTATGGCCTGACCTGTGGTGGTGTAGTGGATAAAGCGTCGACCTGGAAATGCTGAGGTCGCCGATTCGAAACCCTGGGCTTGCCTGGTCAAGGCACATATGGGAGTTGATGCTTCCAGCTCCTCCCCCCTGTCTCTCTCTCTCTCTCTCTCTTTCTCTCCCTCTCTCTCTCCTCTCTAAAATGAATAAATAAAAAAACAACAACAACAATGGTTTGTAGTGTTCATTATCTAAGTCCTTTACATTTTTTGTTATGTTTATTCCTAGGTATTTTATTTTTTTGTAGCAATCGTGAAGAGGATTATTTTTTTGAGTTTGTTCTCAAATGTTTCATTGTTGGCATATAGAAAGGCTATGGACTTCTGTATGTTAATTTTGTATCCTGCGACCTTACTGTATTGGCTTATTGTTTCTAGTAGTCTTTTTGTGGATTCTTTGGGGTTTTCGATGTATAGGATCATATCATCTGCAAAAAGTGATACCTTTACTTCTTCTTTTCCAATTTGGATGCCTTTTATTTCTTTGTCTTGTCTGATTGCTCTGGCTAGAACCTCTGGTACCACATTAAATAAGAGTGGAAAGAGTGGACAACCCTGTCTTGTTCCTGATTTAAGGGGGAAAGCCTTCAATTTTGTGCCATTTAATATGTTAGCTGATGGTTTATCATATATGGCTTTTATCATGTTGAGATATTTTCCTTCTATACCCATTTTGTTGAGAGTCTTAAACATAAAATTGTGTTGTATTTTATCGAAAGCCTTTTCTGCGTCTATTGATAAGATCATGTGGTTTTTGTTCTTTGTTTTGTTGATATGGTGTATTACGTTAACCGTTTTACGTGTGTTGAACCATCCTTGAGATTCTGGGATGAATCCCACTTGATCATGATGTATTATTTTTTTAATATGTTGTTGTATTCGATTTGCTAGTATTTTGTTTAGTATTTTAGCATCTGTATTCATTAGAGATATTGGTCTGTAGTTTTCTTTTCTTGTGCCATCCTTGCCTGGTTTTGGTATGAGGGTTATGTTGGCCTCATAAAATGTGTTCGGAAGTATTGCTTCTTCTTCAATTTTTTGGAAGACTTCGAGGAGAATAGGAAACAAGTCTTCTTTGAATGATAAAATTCGCTGGTATAGCCGTCAGGGCCTGGACTTTTATTTTTGGGGAGGTTTTTAATGGTTTTTTCTATTTCTTCTCTACTAATAGGCCTGTTTAGGCTTTCTGCTTCTTCTTGACTCAGTCTAGGAAGGTTGTATTGTTCTAGAAATTTATCCATTTCTTCTAGGTTGTTGAATTTAGTGGCATAAAGTTTTTCATAGTATTCTACAATAATTCTTTGTATATCTACAATGTCCGTGGTGATTTCTCCTCTTTCATTTTGAATTTTGTTTATATGAGTTTTTTCTCCTTTTTCCTTGGTAAGTCTTGCCAAGGGTTTGTCAATTTTGTTGATCTTTTCAAAGAACCAGCTCCTTGTTCTATTAATTTTTTCTATAGTTTTTCTGTTCTCTATTTTATTTATTTCTGCTCTGATTTTTATTATCTCCTTTCTTCGGCTGCTTTTGGGTTGTCTTTGTTCTTTTTCCAGTTCCTTAAGGTGTGAAATTAAGTGGTTCACTTGGGCTCTCTCTTGTTTGTTCATATATGCCTGAAGTGATATGAACTTCCCTCTTATCACTGCTTTTGCTGCATCTCATAGATTCTGATATGTTGTATTGTCATTTTCATTTGTCTGTATATATCTTTTGATCTCGGCACTTATTTCTTCTTTGACCCATTCATTTTTTTTTTAATTTTTTAAATTTTATTTATTTATTTATTTATTATAGAGACAGAGAGTGAGTCAGAGAGAGGGATAGACAGGGACAGAGAGAGATGAGAAGCATCAATCATCAGCTTTTCATTGCGCATTGCAACACCTTAGTTGTTCATTGATTGCTCTCTCACACGTGCCCTGACCGCAGGCCTTCAGCAGACCGAGTAACCCCTCGCTGGACCCAGCGACTCTGGGTTCAAGCTGGTAGGCTTTTGCCCAAACCAGATGAGCCTGCGCTCAAGCTGGTGACCTCAGGGTCTCGAACCTGGGTCCTCTGCATCCCAGTCTGACGCTCTATCCACTGCGCCACCGCCTGGTCAGGCCCCATTCATTTTTTAAAAGTATGTTGTTTAGTTTCCACATTTTTGTGGGATTTTTTTCCTCTTTTTTGCAGTTGAATTCTAGTTTCAAGGCTTTATGATCAGAAAATATGCTTGGTACAACTTCGATTTTTCTGAATTTGCTGATGTTGTTTTTGTGGCCCAACATATGGTCAATTCTTGAGAATGATCCATGTACACTGGAGAAAAATGTATACTCTGTTACTTTGGGATGAAATGTCCTGTAGATGTGTATCATACCCAGGTGCTCTAGTGTTTAGTTTAAGGCCAATATATCTTTGTTGATTCTCTGTTTGGATGACCAATCTAGAGCCGTCAGCGGTGTATTGAGGTCTCCAAGTATGATTGTATTTTTGTCAGTTTTTGTTTTAAAGTCAATAAGTAGCTGTCTTATATATTGTGGTGCTCCTTGGTTTGGTGCATATATATTAAGAATTGTTATCTCTTCTTGATTCAGTGTCCCCTTAGCCATTATGAAATGGCCATTTTTGTCTCTGAGTACTTTTGCTGTCTTGTAGTCAGCATTATCAGATATGAGTATTGCTATGCCTGCTTTTTTTTTTATGTTATTTGCTTGGAGTATTGTTTTCCAGCCTTTCACTTTGAATTTGTTTTTATCCTTGTTGCTTACACGAGTTTCTTGTAGGCAGCATACAGTTGGATTTTCTTTTTTAATCCATTCTGCTGCTACTGTGTGCCTTTTTATTGGTGAGTTTAATCCGTTTACATTTAGTATAATTATTGACACTTGTGAGTTCCCTATTGCCATTTTATAGATTGCTTTCTATTAGTTTTGTGTCTTGTTTGATCATTCGCTTTCATTTATCTATCTTTTGTTTTTATTTGGTTGTATTCCATACATCTTTCCTCTGTTGCTATCTTTTTAAATCATGTGCCTCTGTGGTGGTTTTTTCAATGGTGGTTACCGTTAAGTAATGAAAAGGGTTCCTACCCTGTTCATTGTAGTGCTCTATCTTGTGAGTACTTTTGCACTCCATCGTCCTTTGCTTCTGTTAATCTTTATCCTCTCCCCCCATTTTTTTTGTTGTTGTCACAGCTTATTTATTTATTTATTTATTTTTATTTTTTAATTTAATTTCATTTATTTATTTATTTTTTTACAGAGACAGAGAGAGTCAGAGAGAGGGATAGACAGGGACGGACAGACAGGAACGGAAAGAGATGAGAAGCTTCAATCATTAGTTTTTCATTGTGCATTGCAACACCTTAGTTGTTCATCGATTGCTCCCTCATACGTTCCTTGACCGCGGGCCTTCAGCAGACTGTGTAACCCCTTGCTGGAGCCAGCGACCTTGGGTTCAAGCTGGTGAGCCTTGCTCAAACCAGATGAGCCCGCGCTCAAGCTGGCGACCTCGGGGTCTCGATCCTGGGTCCTCTGCATCCCAGTACGACGCTCTATCCACTGCGCCACCACCTGGTCAGGCTGTTGTCACAGTTAAATTTGGTTTTATTGTGTTCTTCTTGGAGCTTTTACTTGGGGCTTTGCTTTTTTGTTGTTGTTGTTCTTTGTATCTGATTGGAGAACCCCCTTTAGTAATTCCTGGAGTGGGGGTTTTCTGATGATAAATTCCCTCATCTTTTCTGTATCTGTGAATGTTTTTATTTCTCCTTCGTATTTGAAGGATAGCTTTGATGGGTATAGTATTCGTGGCTGAAAGTTCCTCTCTTTCAGGACTTTAAATATTGGGGTCCACTCTCTTCTAGCTTGTAGAGTTTCTTTTGAGAAATCTGATGATAATCTAATGGGCCTTCCTTTATATGTTGTATTCTTCTTTTCCCTGGCTGCCTTGAGAATTTTTTCTTTGTCGTTGGTTTGTGCCAATTACATTATAATGTGCCTTGGAGTAGATTTGTTGGGGTTACGAAAACTCGGAGTTCTGTTTGCTTCTTGAATTTGAGGCTTTAGTTCTTTCCACAGGCTTGGGAAGTTCTCATCTATTATTTGTTTGAGTATGTTCTCCATTCTATTTTCTTTCTCTTCTCCCTCTGATATACCTATTATTCTTATGTTATTCTTTTTGATGGAGTCAGATAATTCCTCTAGGGCTGTCTCATTTTTTTTAATTTTTGAGTCTCTTCTTCTCTCTGTTGTGCCTCAAGTTGCTTGTCTTCTATTTCACTAATCCTACCTTCTATCTGGCCTGTTCTATTAGCTAAGCTTGTTACCTCATTTTTCAGCTTGTGAATTGAGTTTTTCGTCTCTGTTTGATTTGTTTTTATAGTTTCAATTTCCTTGGTAATATATTCTTTGTGTTCATTGAGTTGCTTTCTGAGCTCCCTAAATTGCCTTTCTTTGTTTTCTTGTATATCTCTGAGGTTTTTTTTGTTTTTTTTGTTTTTTTTTACTTTTTTCTGAAGCTGGAAACAGGGAGAGACAGACAGACTCCCGCATGCGCCTGACTGGGATCCACCTGGCACGCCCACCAGGGGGCGATGCTCTGCCCCTCCGGGGCATCGCTCTGCCGCGACCAGAGCCACTCCAGCGCCTGGGGCAGAGGCCAAGGAGCCATCCCCAGCGCCCGGACCATCTTTGCTCCAATGGAGCCTTGGCTGCGGGAGGGGAAGAGAGAGACAGAGAGGAAGGAGGGGGTGGGGGTGGAGAAGCAAATGGGCGCTTCTCCTATGTGCCCTGACCGGGAATCGAACCCGGGTCCCCCGCACGCCAGGCCGACGCTCTACCGCTGAGCCAACCGGCCAGGGCCTATCTCTGAGTATTTTTAGGATTTCTATTTTAAATTCTCTGTCATTTAACTCCAAGGTTTCCAATATATTAAATTTTTTCTCCATAGATTTTTCCTCATCTATCTGTTACCTCTCTTTCTTTTGTATCCATGATATTCGATTTTCTCTTCCTTAATGGCATCTGAGGGTGGTTTTGTTGATAGTATTAATGAGATTTAATAAAGAATAAAAAGTTAGCCCTGGCCGGTTGCTCAGTGGTAGAGCGTCGGCCTGGCGTGCAGAAGTCCCAGGTTCGATTCCCGGCCAGGGCACACAGGAGAAGCGCCCATCTGCTTCTCCACCCCTCCCCCTCTCCTTCCTCTCTGTCTCTCTCTTTCCCTCCTGCAGCGAGGCTCCATTGGAGCAAGGATGGCCCGGGTGCTGGGGATGGCTCCTTGGCCTCTGCCCCGGGCGCCAGGGTGGCTCTGGTCTCAACAGAGTGACTCCCCGGAGGGGCAGAGCGTCGTCCCCTGGTGGGCAGAGCGTCGCCCCCTGGTGGGCGTGCCGGGTGGATCCCGGTCGGGCGCATGCTGGAGTCTGTCTGACTGTCTCTCCCCGTTTCCAGCTTCAGAAAATACAAAAAAAAAAAAAAAAAAAAAGAAAAAGAATAAAATGTTAAAAAAATAAAAATAGAAAAGAGTTTTTTTTTAAAAAGTTAAAAAAAAAAAAAGTAAAAAAAAAAAAAGAAAATTATTCTCCCCCCTCCTTTTTTCCTCTCCTCTTCTCTTCCCTCTTTCTTGAGAAAATCTTGTGGTGAACTGTGAATTACAATATATTGTACTAAATAGAACAAACAATGCCTATAATGGAGGGCCTGAGTTGGGAAGAAGTAATAAAGGGGCATAAGAAGGGGGTATGGACCCACAAAAAGCAAATAAGGAAAAAATTTGGGTCAAGAATAAAATGATTTGTTTTTAGGTGTTGGTTGACTAAGAGATATGATGAGAGGAATAAGAGGGAAACAGGAAAATGGGAGGAAAAATTAAAAAATTACTATTGTATTTAGTGGAAGAAGAACTAGATAAAATGGAGAGCCAGGGTTGGGAGCACTTCTAGTGAGTTAAAAAAGTGAAGTAAAAACCCCCCAAAATGCCACAAATATAAGTTTGAGTCCCAGATAAGATTATTTGTTCGTTATTGAGGATTGAATGAGAGGAGACATAAAGGAGAAAGGAAGAAACTAATATAGAGGGAGAAAAGAAAGAGAGAAAAAAAGAAAAAAAAAAAGAGGGAACCACTAAAAGAAGAAAAAAGAAAATGAGAGAGAGAGAGAGAGAGAGAGTTAAGGATTTTGGAGTGCAACCCACATAGAGGGAAAGGAAGAGGAAAGAAAAGATAATAGGAGATGTAACACTTATGGGTAGTGTAGTTCAAGGAGAGGAGAGAGTAAGACCGGCAGAGAATTAAACGACCAAATTGGAAGAGGAAAAAAAAAAATCAAGACATGAAGATAAGAGAAACAAACGAACAAATATAATAAAATGGGATAGGTTATAAAGTATGTGGATTATTCTTGATTTTGAGAGGTTATGTTCTTGGTTTTTCTTTTCTCTCCCTCTTCCTGGCCGGTGACTCTGTACCCTGGTTCTGCCCCTGTGGCACGCTCAGGTAGAGGTTTGCAGTTGATAAGTCTCTATGGTAATGTCATGCATGTATTGGGCTTCAGTCTCGTTGGAAATTGAGGCTCATTAGCATTTGTAGGCTCCGACAGTGAGAGAATCCGTGTTCCCGGAGCCTCTCTCCTAGTCTTTCCTTCCTCAATTAGTAGCCTGGTAATCCAGCTATGGGGTTGCTGCTGCCTCTGCCTGGATAGTAAGAGGCTCAAAGAGCTGGCATCTCCCCACTCTATTCCCCCTCAGCACAGGGCTCTGGGTAAGGCTCAATCAGTCAGAGCTGCTAGCATAATCAGGCGGGGCTTGTGCCCACACAAAGACCTCTGACTCTGCCACTCTGTCCGGTAACTCGGGCGGGCGCCTACTCCCAGGGTGCTCAGAGGAATCTCTCACTCACTATGTTTGCGCGCAGACCAGGATATCAGGCCGGCAGTCTCACACTCTGAGTGAAACCCCCGCCTGCACGGAAAAGTTCCAGCGTTGGAATTATCTCTTGCTCCCTCCCCGTGCGTGGCTTTTTCGGGGTGCTGGGGCGGCCCGAGATTCCACTTTTGGCCCACACAAAGGCCCCTGACTCTGCCTCTCTGTGGGGTAACATGGGCGCCCACCCCGAGGCGCTCAGAGGAATCTCTTTCCTACCCTCCGTGCACGCCGACCAGGATATCAGGCCGGCAGTCTCACACTCCGAGTGAAACCCCCGCCCGCACGGAAAAGTTCCAGCGTTGGAATTATCTCTTGCTCTCTCCCCGTGCGCGGCTTTTTCAGGGCGCTGGGGCGGCCTGGAGATTTCGCTTTTGGCCCACACAAAAGCCTCTGACTGTGCCTCTCTGTAGGGTAACACGGGCGCCCACTCCTGGGGCTTTCAGAGGAATCTCTCGCCCACTATCTGTACGCGCCGACCAGGAGATCAGGGCGAATGGCTGCCCCACTCATCTTTCTTTATCTGGGTTTGGCGCGAGTGCTAGCTTGTATTGCCTGGGTTGCCACAGGCACAGTTTTTCCTCAGCTTGGATCTCCGTGCCACAGTCTGGTTCGGCCGTTTGTGCCCCGGCCTGGATTTATTCACCCCCTTTGCCCGCTTTAGTTTCGATACTCTCAGTTCCCAGTGAAAGCAGCCCTATTTAGGTTAGTGAGGAAGGCGGAGTGTTTTTTACTCCCTATTTCCTTCGGGGTTTGATTATATATTTAGCCAATTTTTCGCTCGACCGTACCTTCGGGTGTATTGCGGAACATCTGGAGGCTCCAAGGATAGATTTTTCTGTTTCTGGTTGAAGATCTTGTTGAGTTTTGGGGGAGATTTATTGGTATTGCTTCCTACCACGCCATTACTCTGACGTCATCTGTCTTATTTTTTCTTTTTAAGTGAGAGGAGTGGACATAGTGAGACAGACTCCCACATGTACCCCTACCAGGATTCACCTGGCAACCCCTCTCAGGGGGCCAATGCTCGAATCTTCCAAGCCATCCTCAGCACCTGGGCTGACGCTTGAACCAGCCGAGCCACTGGCTGTGAGAGGGAGGAGAGAGAAGAGGGAGAGGGAGGGACAGAGAAGCAGATAGTCATTTCTCTTGTGTATATATTAAAAAACAATAAAATTTATTACCCTAATAACTTGCATTAACAGTTTTCCTGATGTTGAATTATCCTCAGATAGAATAAACTTGAATTATGATGTATTCGTAACTACTACTAAATTTTCTTTTTTTTTTTTTTTTTTTTTTTTGTATTTTTCTGAAGCTGGAAATGGGGAGAGACAGTCAGACAGACTCCCGCATGCGCCCGACCGGGATCCACCCGGCACGCCCACCAGGGGCGACGCTCTGCCCACCAGGGGGCAATGCTTTGCCCCTCCCGGGGGTCGCTCCGCTGCGACCAGAGCCACCCTAGCACCTGGGGCAGAGGCCAAGGAGCCATCCCCAGCGCCTGGGCCATCTTTGCTCCAATGGAGCCCTGGCCCTGCTGGAGGGGAAGAGAGAGACAGAGAGGAAGGGGGGGGGTGGAGAAGCAAATGGGCGCTTCTCCTATGTGCCCTGGCCAGGAATTGAACCCGGGTCCCCCGCACGCCAGGCCTACACTCTACCGCTGAGCCAACCGGCCAGGGCCTTATACTACTAAATTTTCATAACTAATATTTGATTTAGAATTTTCCCAAGCATATTTTCTCTTTTTTGTGACTTATCATGAGACACCTCATCCAGTTTTGGTGTCTAGGATTATGCTAGCTCTCCAGATCAAGTTCATGAATCTTGTATCATTTTTTGTTGCTTTGTTTGAAGAATATAGGAATTACCTATTCTTTGAAGGTTTGGTAAAAACATGTCTTTAAAACCATAAAGACCAGAAGCTCTTTGGGGTTTAATTACTTTTTATTTTCTGTTTTTGTTTGTTTGTGTAAGTGAGAGGAGGGGAGATAGACAGACTCCCGCACCCACACTGACTGGGATCCACTTGGTAACCCGTTTAGGGCATATGCACAAATAAACCAAGCTATTTTTTTTTTTTGTATTATTTTTTTTCTGAAGCTGGAAATGGGGAGGCAAACAGACTCCCGCATATGCCAGACGGGGATCCACCCGGTACGCCCACCAGGGGGCGTCACTCTGTTGCGACCAGAGCCACTCTAGCACCCGAGGCAGAGGCCACAGAGCCATCCCCAGCGCCTGGGCCATCTTTGCTCCAATGGATCCTTGGCTGCGGGAGGGGAAGAGAGAGACAGAGAGGAACGAGAGGGGGAGGGGTGGAGAAGCAGATGGGCGCCTCTCCTGTGTGCCCTGGCCGGGAATCGAACCCGGGACTTCCGCACGCCAGGCCGATGCTCTACCACTGAGCCAACCAGCTAGGGCCCAAGCTATTTTTAGTGCCTGAAGCTAGCACTGGGACCAACAAAGCTATCCTCCGTGCCCAAGGGTGATGCTCTAACCTAGTGGTAGTCAACCTGGTCCCTACTGCCCACTAGTGGGCGTTCCAGCTTTCATGGTGGGCAGTAGCAGAGCAACCAAAGTATAAATAAAAAGATAGATTGAACTATAATAAGTTGTTTTATAAAGATTTATTCTGCCAAACTTAGCGAAAATCCAACATAAAGTACTTGGTAAGTAAATATTATTATATGTTTTAACTTGCTATAACTCTGCTTTATAAATTTTATAAAGTAAATTTACTTCCCTACTTTATAAATCACCATTGTGGAACCGGTGGGCAGTTAGAAAATTTTACTACTAACAGAGATACAAAAGTAGGCAGTAGGTATAAAAAGGTTGACTACCCCTGCTCTAACCAATTGAGCCACTGGCTGCAAGAGGGGAAGAGGGTGTGAGGGTGTGATGGAGGGAGGGAGGGAGTGAGAAGCAGATGGTTACTTCTCTTGTGTGCCCTGACCGGGAATCGAATCCAGGAGATCCATATGCTGGGCTGACACTCTGTCCACTGAGCCAACTGGCCAGGGCACTTTTTATTTTCTGATTACAAAAGTCATATTTAAAGCAACTATAGAAAAAAAAAGGTAAAATAATTATACATTTTTATAATAAACGATTTTAGCCATACGTGTCTGTTAATCTGCTTTTTCTGCTATCTTTTCAATATTTTTTGCTATCTTTTCAAACTTTTTTTTTATTATTTTTAAAAATCTTTTGGCTTTCTAGTACTCTCAATTTTTTGAAGGGTTTTTAAATTTTTTTTATTAAAATTATTGGGGTGGCGTTGGGTTTGTTTTTTTTTGTATTTTTCTGAAGCTGGAAACAGGGAGAGACAGTCAGACAGACTCCCGCATGCGCCCGACCGGGATCCACCTGGCACGCCCACCTGGGGCGACGCTCTGCCCACCAGGGGGCGATGCTCTGCCCCTCCGGGGTGTTGCTCTGCTGCGACCAGAGCCACTCTAGCGCCTGGGGCAGAGGCCAAGGAGCCATCCCCAGTGCCCGGGCCATGTTTGCTCCAATGGAGCCTTGGCTGCGGGAGGGGAAGAGAGAGACAGAGAGGAAGGAGGGGGAGGGGTGGAGAAGCAAATGGGTGCTTCTCCTATGTGCCCTGGCCAGGAATCGAACCCGGGTTACCCGCACGCCAGGCCGACGCTCTACCGCTGAGCCAACCGGCCAGGGCCAGTTCTATAGGTTTTTAATGTACATTTCTAGGATACATGATCTGTAGTATTGTGCATTGTATATCCACCACCGAAAGTCAGGCTGCCTTCTGTCATCGTATATTTGACCCCCTTTATTTTTTACTACACCTCCACCCCTTTTCCCCCCGGTAACCACCACACACATTGTTCAGTCTGTGTCTATGAGTTTATGTTTATTTGGTTTGTTCACTTGTTGCTTTCTCAATCTTTTAAGGTATTTATTTTGCAAATACTTATTTCATTCTAACCAAGTGATACGCATGTCTAGGAAGATTATCTTACATTTGGCTGTTTATTGAACTTATTAGTTTTTTTGGAGGGGGGCTCGTCCGGGATGTGAATGAACTTATTAGTTTTAATAGTTCTCCACTGATTGTCTTGGTTTTCTGGTAGGCAATCCTATTACCTAAAAATAGTGACAACTTTGACTCCTTTTTCGCATTTACTGCTACTTAGGTGTATTTTTTCCTGGTTTTAGAGTTAAATGTCATGTTCACTATAGGCTTTAGATAGTTTATCATATTAGCAAAATATTCTTTTATTTGTAATTTATGAAGATATCTTTATCAAGTGACAGTTTGGCATCTATCTAGATGTTCCTATGGATTTTCTCCTTGAATATTTGAATAAGATGTGCTAATTAATAGGTTCCATCACCACATATTGTCCTTTTAATACACTGCTTAATGTTACTTGCTAATATTTTTGTCAAGTTGTACTTAATGTTGGTCTTTTTTTTTTTTTTTTTTTTTTTTTTTTATTTTTCTGAAGCTGGAAACGGGGAGAGACAGTCAGACAGACTCCCGCATGCACCCGACCGGGATCCACCCGGCACGCCCACCAGGGGTGACGCTCTGCTCACCAGGGGGCGATGCTTTGCCCCTCCGGGGCATTGCTCTGCCGAGACCAGAGCCACTGTAGCGCCTGGGGCAGAGGCCAAGGAGCCATCCCCAGCGTCCGGGCCATCTTTTCTCCAATGGAGCCTTGGCTGCGGGAGGGGAAGAGAGAGACAGAGAGGAAGGGGGGGGTGGAGAAGCAAATGGGCACTTCTCCTATGTGCCCTGGCCGGGAATCGAACCTGGGTCCCCCGCATGCCAGGCCGACGCTCTACCGCTGAGCCAACCGGCCAGGGCCTAAAGTTGGTCTTAAGAGTTTTGGATTAAGTTTTATCACCTGTCAATGTCTGCTGTGTAAAATAAGTAGATTTTTAAAAGTTTTTAAATGTTAATTTTCTAATGTGTCACATGACTGCATCCATCCCTTTATCGGGATTTTCTGTTTGTTTTACTTTCTTTTTTGTGGGTTTTTCTTTTTGTTTGTTTGTAAGAGAAAGTGAGAGAGACAGGAAGGGAGAGACATGAGAAGCATCAACTTGTAGTTGCGTCACTTGAGTTGTTCATTGATTGCTCCTCATACATGACTTCACGGGATGGGCAGGGGGAGGGCTCAAGCCAGCGGCCATGGAGTCATGTCAGTGATCTCACCTTCAAGCTGGCTATGCTACGCTCAAGACTCAAGCGGTGACCTTCGAGTTTAGAACCTGGGACTTCAGCATCCCAGGTCAACTCTCTGTACACTGTGTCACCACTGGTCAGGTTTGTTTTATTTTTAACTAAAACGATTATCTCTGCTATGTGGTAAAATGTTTATGTGTGATTAAATACACTTATTTCAGATTCAATTCACTTTTACTATTTTGTTGAAATAATATAGAGCATCTTTTTTCTTTCCTTTCTTTAATAGGCTCTTAATGCAAGTGAAAAAACAGTTGTGGAGGCGTTATTTCAGAAAGACTCACTTGTCCGACAAAGTCAGGTATGAGTAGAAGTTTTTTGTTTGTTTTTGACAGAGACAGAGAGAGTCAGAGAGAGGGACAGATAGGGACAGAGAGGAACAGAGAGAGATGAGAAGCATCAATTCTTCATTGTGGCTCCTTAGTTGTTCATTGATTGCTTTCTCATATGTGCCTTGACCGGGGGGCTACAGCAGACCGAGTGACCCCTTGCTCCAGCCAGTGACCTTGGGCTCAAGCTGATGAGCATTGCTCAAACCAGATGAGCCCGCGCTCAAGCTGGCGACCTCAGGGTCTCGAACCTGGGTCCTCCATGTCCTAGTCCGACACTATCCACTGCGCCACCGCCTGGTCAGGCTGAGTAGAATTTTTAAGAAAAGAAATTTTTTAATGAAATATGGAAAAAAAGGTAAATGACAATAAAAGAACTGAAGTTATTTTAATTTAGAACATTTTTAAAAAATTTTTTTCTTTTTGATCTTTTTATTTGTAAGTAAAAAGAATTAACCTTCTTTTTGGTTTTCAAATAATAGCCCTAGTATTTTCAGGAATAGCCTGTTAAAAACTATATTATTCCTATAGAAAGTTTCATTGTTTTGCCATAATATTTATATATGTTTAAAAAGTGATAATAGTGACTGGGAAAGTTGTTACTTGGCATTTTTGTATCAGATACTGTTTTAAAAGATTTTATTTATTGATTTTACCAGGGTGGAGGGACGAGAAATATAAATCATAGTTGCTTCACTTTAGTTGTTCACTGACTGCTTGTCATATTTGCCTTGGCCTGGCAAGCCCAAGGTTTCGAATTGGTGACCTCAGCATTCCAGATCGATGCTCAATCCACTGCACCACCACAGGCCAGGCTGTATAAGAAACTTTTTTGAAATTAAGGGTAGGAGTACTACATATAAAATACTAACAGATTTTATAATTAATACTTTTTTTTTTTTTTTTAACTTTCCTAGCTGGTGGTAGATTGGTTAGAGAGCATTGCCAAAGATGAGATTGGAGATTTTTCTGATAATATTGAGTTTTATGCAAAATCAGTGTATTGGTAAGTCATTAAACTTTTATTCCAAATACTTAAAGTTGGTTTTGTTTATTCATCTTTCAGCAAATACTTATTCACTTCTTACTACTTATTCAGTATGTGAGTAAAACAGATTAAAAACCCTGACTTATGGAATTTATAATAGTTTAAGAGAAGAAAAAACAAATACATATGCTGTTAGGTATTCTGAGCTTTGAACAGAAAAGTGGAGTTGCTGCATAGAGGACGATAGTGGGCACTGCTTTAAGTAGAAGAGGTGCTCAGGGATGGCCTCTCTATGGAAGTAACAGGTAGTTAAGTGTAAGAAGCTTTAAGAAATAAAAGGTGAGCCATACAGAAATGTGGGGGGCGGGTGTTCTGGTTAGGAACAGAAACTACAGAGACCGTAAGAAGGTCAAGTATTTGTTCGCAAGGAGGCCAGTGTGAGCACAGTGAAGAAAGGAATAGTAGGAAATGAAGTTGAAGGGAGCCAGCTCACCTAGGACTTTTACTAGCAGACAAAGGTACAGGTTTGGGACTTTAGTCTGTGATGGGAAACCTTGAGGATAAAAGGAAGTGACATGATTTGTTTTAAGTTTCATACTTTCACAGCTATATTTTTCTTAATCATAAACCAAGAAGATACCTGTGCTATGTTTCATCTACTTGTGATTTTAAAAAAATTTTCCCCATACCCTTCAGTAATTTTAATTTACTGTAGGCCCTTGAAACTAGAAAGCACTGCAGGTTAAAGGGACAGTTTATTTCAGGACTTGAAGAAAAAGTTCAGGTTGCCTTTGAATTCAGTAATATAATGTGTGCTAAATCTGCAATTCAATTATCATTTTTCTCTGCTTAACTAGGAAAGTGGTGTTACTGGATGTTCATTAAAAATTAAATCTTCATGCAACATAATCAAACGTCAAAATAACTTGGAGATGTTTTCTCTGAACCTATGTACCTTGATTGATTGTCACCCCATTAAAATTAATTAAAAAATTAAATCTTCAGTAGTTGTGATTTTTCTAAGTAAAAATGAAATCTTCATTTTCAGAAAAATAATTTTTTAGTTAAAATGACTTGTAAGATTTTTGTAAGTTTTTTTATAAATACAAAACAGAGACCCCCAAAACAGACTCACACTTATATGGTCATTTGGTTTTCAACAAACTGCAGAAAAAACTAGATGTGAAAAAAAGATTGATCTTGACACCTCTCTTGCATCATATTCAATAACTACACTTGATCTTAGCCAAAAGGCCAATCATATTCAATAATTAATTCAAGATGGAACATAGTCCTAAATGTAAAAGTTAAAACCATAAAGCTTTTAGAGGAAAATGTACGAGAGCATCTTTATGACTAGAGGATAGGAAAAAGTTTCTTTCAGAAATTAATGCTTTCAGAAGCATTAATCAGGGGACAAAAATTGATCTGACTTCATCAAAATTAAAACCTTCTCATTAAAAGACATCATTGAGAAAGTGAATTGGAGGTGAGCCACAGACAGGAAGAAACATAGAACCCATAGTTCAGAAAGAACTACAACTCAGTAATAAAAAATCAACCTAGTTAAAAGGACAAAGATTTGAATAGATGCCTCACAAAAGCACATAGATGAATGGTTAGTAAAGATGTGAAAATTAGTTATCTGTGCTAAAATAAAATTGCCTTTTTATACTTAGCATTTTTGCATGTTTTTGTAAGTTCATACTCCTTAATTTTTTTTAACTTTGACTTGATTTTTTTTTAATAGACCTGTTAAAATTGCTCCTTTAAAAAGAAATTGTACTTTTTCTTTTAGGGAAAATACTCTGCATACGTTGAAACAGCGGCAGCTGTCTTCTTATATAGGAAGTTCCCGTTCTCTTGTCACTGAAGTGGTAAGTGTTCTTTGAAACAAAAGTTGTCATCAAAAAAGAAAAAGTAAAGGCCCTGGCCGGTTGGCTCAGTGGTAGAGCGTCGGCCTGGCGTGCAGGAGTCCCAGGTTCGATTCCCGGCCAGGGCACACAGGAGAAGTGCCCATCTGCTTCTCCACCCCTCTCCCTATCCTTCCCCTCTGTCTCTCTCTTCCCCTCCTGCAGCCGAGGCTCCACTGGAGCAAGGTTTGCCCAGGCACTAGGATGGCTCTGTGGCCTCTGCCTCAGGCGCTAGAATGGTTCTGATTCCGACAGAGCAACGCCCCAAGATGGGCAGAGCGTCGCCCCCTGGTGGGCGTGCCGGGTGGATCCTGGTCGGGCGCATGCGGGAGTCTGTCTGACTGCCTCCCCGTTTCCAGCTTTGGAAAAATACAAAAGAAAAAGTAAAGAAAAAACAGGAAAAATAAAGAAAGTTGTCTTCAAAGTTATGTGATTTTTATTTTTAAGGCTGAGAACTTTTCTTCTCTTGGATCCTTGTTTTTGTTTCCTAAAGATTTGTACATAGTTTTTAACTCTAAAACTACTAAGTTGCATTTGAATTGATGGAATATATTTAAGCATATCTGTGACCTATAAATTATAAATTTTAAAAGAAGGTATAGGAAGTGTTGCTGATTTGCCAGTGTTAAAAACAAGTTAATTTTGGTTTTATATAGCAATATTTGACTCTTCAACTATTTGACGGTGACCTGTGTAGAAAGCAGAGAAAAAAAGTAAAGGTTTGTGAATTAGCTTGAGGTTAGAAAGGTCATTCCAGGATATGAGTAACTAGATTTGAAAATGAGTAAAATTGTAGAAATAAAAGAATCCAGCTTTGTGACAGGTGGCAGCATGTCAATTAAACGTTTAAAGTGAACAGTGGGAGAAATAAGAAGCACTCGGGCTCTGGCTGGTGACTCAGTGGATAGAGTGTTGGCCTGGCGTATGGACATCGTGGGTTTGATTCTCGATCAAGGCATGTGGGAGAAGTGACCATTTGCTTCTCCCCTGCCTCTCTCCTCCTTCTTTTCCTCTTCCCCTCCCGTAGCCAGTGGCTCAATTGGTTTGAGTATGGCCCTAGGTGCTGAGGATAGCTTGGTTAGCGCGCATCAGCCTCTGGCACTAAAAATAGGTCAGTACTCTAGCATCAGCCCCAGACAGGTTTGCTGGGTGGATCCTGGTGGGGTCCTGTGCAGGAGTCTGCCTCACTGTCTCCCCTCCTCTCATCTTTAAAAAAATAGCGAAAATTTATAAAATTTCATTTGGTAACATAAAGTGGTTTTTGATGAAAATTATTTGGAAACTACTGGAAGAGCTTGAAATAAATTGAACTAAACTACTTAGTAACAAGCAACTGACAATCATTTTCTCTAAAAGTGGTGGTTTCCTTTTTCCAGAAAGAGACCAAGTTCCAAAATTGGATGAGTGTATCTATCTGCAAAATATTTGTGACAATAGCCAAACCTATTGTGCATTCCATTTTCTGAATTGATCATCATTTTGCCATACACAGTAACACTGGAGTAAGAATGACTTTCTTCCTTAAGTCACATTAAAATGGTTTTTCATTTGAAATTCAGCTTGAAGTTCCTGCGTGCTTTTTGCTGAAATGTGAGAACAGTATATAATCTCATTAAAAGCATATTTTTTTTCTATTTTGAAAGATAGTAGGTAGAAATAATGGGGATTTTTTTTTTTTAGAGGGGCTCATATTTGTTTATTGAAAATCTGTTTTAAAATTTTTTTATTTATTTTTTGGTGTATTTTATTTAGCATTAACCCTATAATGGGCTCTCTTCTTATAGATTATTAGAAACTACCAAAGTACCCTTTCTAATCACAGACTAGAAAGATTCCCTCCATTTCTCTTCTGTGCTAATTTTTCATCTAGGCCTAATCTTGTTTAGAATTAACTTGACCATGTAGTTGCTTTTTTATAAGAGGGTAAAGATCAAGTCATCTTGAATTATGAGTATCATTTCTAGAGTTACTTGGCTGAACTGGACCAGTGGTGTTTCCACCTTTCCTGACCTAGACATGCACCTCTGTGGGCCAAAGGTGTCTGTTTTGAATGGTTAGCAGGCAGTTGTGTGGCTATTTGGAATGCTTGTGACACTTCTGTTCCCATTGTTAACTAACTAAATTGTAAATGAATTTATTACACTAATATACTCAGAAATTTATCACCTCTTGATGACATTTAAATGTATGTGGGTTACAATGGACTTAAGTTGATGATTTTTTTTATAGGACCCTGATGCTCCCATAAGACAGAAAATGCCCCTTGATGATCTGGATAGAGAAGATGAAGTTAGATTATTCAAATATCTTTTCACTCTTATCCGTGCTGGAATGACAGAAGAGGTAAATCATGTATACCTTGCTTTTCCAATCTTAAAAAGTCATAGACACTTTAAGCTGAAAGGGATCTTTGTGACCACCTATGTGTTCTCACTATAGTTTATCTTTTTCATAGTGTATCTAGATCTACTGTTTGAACATTTCCAGTGATAAATTCATTGTCAAGTCAGACTTTGCCTTCCTATATTGTACTACATATCCTCAGCTTATTTCCATTATTTCTAGTTCTGATATTTAAGAGTTGAGAATAAGTCTGACCCAAATTGCTCTGTCATGTGACACTATTTATGCATTTGAAGACCACCATGGCCCTCAGACTTATTCCTTTTAACCTCACCTCTTTAGGGTGTAAGCTCCTTTGTAATATTTAAGATCTTGTAGTACCTCTGAGAGATTGCAGATTCTATTCCAGAATACATCAGTAAGCAAGTGGTAATTGTGTTGCTGATAGAGGGGCTTGCCTTCAATTTGTAGAAAACGCAACATCTGTAAAGTGAAGCCCAATAAAATGAGGTGTGCCTATAGAATGTTAAGTATCTAATTGGACAGCTTACTATATGGCTATGTTGACTCTTTAGATGAGGCAATCTGATACATAGGAGCTTCAAGCTTTAGGTATTATGTTGTACCTCTTTTGCAGTACTCTTGGTGATGTTTTTTTAGAATTAATTCCAAGTATAGTTTTGGTTTGTTGTGGGGTTTTTTTTACCCTTTTTTTAAATTAAAAAAATTTTTTTGGTTGATTTTAAAGAGAGAGAGAGAGAGAGAGGGCAGGGGAGAAGAGAGATGAGAAGCATCAACTCATAGTTGCTTCACTTTAGTTGTTCATTGATTTCTTCTCATGTGCCTTGACTGGGAGGCTCAAGTTGAGCCAGCGACCCCTTGCTCAAGCCAGTGACCTTGAGCTCAAGCCAGCAGCCATGGGATTATGATGCAGATCCCACACTCAAGCCAGTGACCTCAGAGTTTTGAACCGGGGACCTCAACGTTCTGGGTCAACCCTTTATCCACTGTGCTATCACCAGTCGAGTTTTGTTTTCTGTTACAAACCATTAACATATATTAAGTACAGTAATTTCTTACAGTAGTAAGTGTTGGGTTATTACGTATCATTTTTTAACTAAGAAAAGAAGTTGATATCATATATTCATTTATTCAAAAAATATTTAAGTCCCAGCCACTCTACCAGGTGATGTGCAAGATATTAGGAATTGCAATGGCAAACTAAGATGTATTTTTAAAAACAGAAGACAGAAATTGATCACATTACTGAAGGCATGAAAAACAAGAACTTTCTAGGTCCCATTAACTTTACATTACCACAAATAGTGGGTTTTGTATTTACTTAAAGCTCTTTATCTTTTATAATTCTTTTTAACATAATTGTAATCATAGTATACATTCAGAGTTTGTTTCACTTTTAACATCTTTATTGATATACAGTGCACATACCATACAATTCATCTATTTAAAGTATATACTTCAGTGTTTTTTATATTATTGATTTTCTTATTGCAGCAAAATGTATATAGCAAAAATTTGTCATTTTAACTTTTTTAAGTGTTTTTTAAGCATTTCAGTGGCACTAATTACATTCACTATTTGTGAAACCATTGTGTCTATATCCAAAACTTTTTATCACCCAAAACAGAAACTCTGTAACCATTGCGCACTAACTTCCCATTTTCTTCTTCCCCCAGTGCCTGGTAACCTCTCATCCACTTCCTGTCTCTATGAATTTGCCTCATCTAGATTTTTCATATAACTGGACCCATACAATATTTGGCCTTTTGTGTTTGGTTTATTTCACTTAGAATCAGGGTTCTATATTCAGTTTTTATCCTCTTTTTATATAGTATATCAAACATCTTTCCATGTTTCTATGTAGTTTTCATAATTTATTTCATAATTATTTTAAGTTACCAATCCAGAATAGTGTTTGAGATATTCTTTAACTTGTATTAACTAGGTTTTCTGGGTTCAAGAAAGTCAACTCAAATTACTTACAAGAGGGGAATTGATTGGCTTATGGAACAGAGGCATTTGGAGGGTTAAATCTAGTTTTAAGCAGGATCCAGGGGCTCAGAAGATGTCATAGAATACTGTTTTTCTCTCCCAAGCTCTTGACTCTGCCTTCTTCTCTGGCTTCATTTTCAAGAAGCCAGTCCTTGCATCTGCGGTGGCCACCAGCAGTTTACATCTTCCTTCTAGCTAGCAACCCCAGCAAAAGCAGTGCATCTCTTTCTCAGTATCTTCAGCAAGAGCCTTGGTGGTAATTCTTGTTAGATCACATGCCTAACCCTAGTGTTCAGAGGTAGGATTAGGTACCCTATGAACTAAGAATGGAGAAGAGATGGTTTCTAAAGTGATTATGGAACAACAAACATCTATCTATCTATCTTACTGGTTATAGTAAGCTCATTTGATTGGACCCTTTTTTTTTAGTGAGAGAGAGACAAACAGAGACAGACAGACAGGAAGAGAGAGATGAGAAGCATCAACTCATAGTTGTGGCACTGTAATTGTTCATTGATTACTTTCTGATATATGCCTTGACCAGGGTTTCCAGCTGAGCCAGTGACCCCTAGCTCAAGCCAACAAGTTTGGGCTCAAGCCAGCAACCTTTGGGCTCAAGTCAATGACCATTGGGTCATGTCTATGACCCCAGACCTTGGGGTTTTGAACCTGGGTCTTCAGCATCCCAGGCCGATGTTCTATCCACTGTGCCACTGCTTGTTCAGTCTTGATTGGATACATTTAATGTAAAGAAATATCAGTAAAGTGAATGAGCAATAATAGTACCCTGTCATCTTGGAAACTGTTTTTTAATAATTTTACATAAATTGAGTCATCAATCTCTTTAGCCTCGTTTGTCTCTAGCAGAATTAAATGCCTGTGGGCTCCATGGGAACCTATTGATTAGCCCAGAATTAGAGCACAGAGATTATTAGGAAAATAAAAGCAGAGATCACAGTGACATGCAGATGGTGATAAAGTGAAATGCCATCACTAGTTGTCTGCATCATCCTCTGTAATGTGTCGTAAGTTATCTGATCCTGTCATACATTGCTTCTACTTTTCTACAAGGCATTAGCACTGGTCCAGCACTGCACCATTATGTAACTACCTGCTTTTTCTTTTTTCTGAAGGCACAGCGGCTCTGTAAACGTTGTGGTCAGGCATGGAGAGCTGCAACACTTGAAGGCTGGAAGCTCTATCATGACCCTAATGTTAATGGAGGTATTTTAGTAGATTTTATTCTGAGAGTTGGGGGTGTATTTAGTTCTAAATGCCAGTCTTTGTGAGGTATAGTTTTTGTTTTTAGAAATCAATAGAGATCTCATTTTAAACTATTATTTTATTTCTTGAACTGTTTTGTAGGAACAGAATTAGAGCCTGTTGAAGGGAATCCATATCGACGCATTTGGAAAATAAGTTGTTGGAGAATGGCAGAAGATGTAAGATAAAATAAAATATTTACTGATACTGAGTTTTACTCTAATTGAAGCCCTGCGGAAGGTGCTGTGGGATGTTCAGAGTGGTATAAGGCGGAAATACCTTCTTTCAAAGAACTTCCAATCAAATTGAGGATAAGAGTTGGCAGACTTAACTGCTAATCAGAATTATTGAGACACTAAGTAGTAAGAATTAAACATAGCCAGAAATATAAAGGAGGTACCAGTGAATTCTGAGAGTAAGCATTGGGCTAAAGCTGATTCCCAGGAGAGAGAATTAAATTGAACTTTAAAAAAATTAGTGGGATTTAGGCTCTTGGGCATGAAAATAAGGAATTCTAGCTAGGCCATATAGGTTATGTCATGATTTGTACATTCCTAAAAATCACTGCAGCATGCAAAATTGTACAGATACCCATAGGACTTTTGTGGGGGGTAGGAGTTAAGGGTACAATACTCAAAAACCATCAGTGTACATAAAGAGATAAAAAGTTAATAGAAACAGCACCATTTCACACTATTAACTGGATAGGAAATACGTAGATACTACGATAAATATGGCACTTTAAAGTGCCATTAATAGATTCTGGAGGTGAAATGGAATAATTTGATGAATATAATTTATTCTGTTTAGGAATTTTGTGCACACTGATGTGACAGGTTCCAAGTGCTTTGTTTTGATGTTTCTAGGTCAGTATCAGGTAAAGTTAGATATTTAGAAACTTTCTAGCTGAAAACACTTATATGAATTCTACTGGAATAAAATTAGACTATTCTATTTAAAGACTCCATTAGACTTGGATCTGCTTCAGCCCTGTATTCGAAACTTAGATGCTTGACTTTTCCTGAAGATTTCAGCATTGACTGTGTGGTCCAACGAAGTGATCTTGCCTTCTTATCACCCCACGAGGTCTTTCAGTAAGTTTAGAAAGGATCAAGTAAATCAGTTCAATTTAGAAGACATTGCAGAATTACAGATTATGGAAACAATGACATACTAAGAAAAACAATTTTCCAAATTAATTTATATTTATTGTATTTCAGGAGATTTTTAATAGATATGAGAGAGCAATTTATGCTGCTTTAAGTGGGAATCTCAAGCAGGTATGCAGGCTATTTTAATAATCCTTTTTTTCCTATGGAATGAAACCGGATACCTAAAATATTCTCATAATTGTATATGATAAATGTTATAAACTTAAGCTAGTTTTTAAGAGTAGCAGTGATAAAGGTAATCATGAAATAGAATAGTGACTTGAGCTGCTTAATATGATGTATCCCATATACCAAATGATGTTTAATACATGAAATCAGACTTCAGTTTCTAAGAATTGTAAGTTTAATTACAACATACATTTACTGATGACTTACAGTACGCATAGCTTTCTGCATAAGTATACCACCGAGGCTCAGTGACTATTTGGATCGTCTAACAATCCTGTATGTGACCACATTACCCCCTATATTTTATAGCTATTTTGAGGTATGTTATATTAATTAGTTGAAACCTCATCATATATCAGCATGAAAAATTGATGCTATTGTGAACTCAGTATGGAAAAAATCTTAATAGTTCACAGTTAGAAGATGTGGTTTGTGTGGGTTATTTGATATGATAGTTTACATTGCAGTCTCTGATATTTTGTGATTATAGTGACTATCATCCATATCAATGGGTCTAACTGCTTTTTCTTTCCTTTTTGCTGACTGTGTTTCCATTTTTCTGTTTTGGAATGGGGCAAAGCTTCTTCCTGTCTGTGACACCTGGGAAGACACAATGTGGGCCTACTTCCGGGTGATGGTGGACAGTCTGGTGGAACAGGAGATCCGGACATCAGTCATAACTCTGGATGAGACTGAAGAACTCCCTAGAGAATATCTGGAAACAAAGTGAGTTTGTTGTTTTGCTTTAGAAATGGTGATTTTTAGTATACCATAACATTTTATTTTGTATCTCTTGTTCATATTAATATCATTTTATCCCTTTCCTGTTCTTTCTTTCAAAGTTGGACCTTAGAAAAAGTTTTTGAAGAACTTCAAGCAACTGATAAAGTGGTAAATATTAATGTGAATATTTTACAATAACTGGAATAGGAAACAATAAATGTTATGCTACTGTGCACTAAAACTGGAAGGTAAAAAAATATGTGAAACCTTGTTATCTTCTCCCTTCTTTTCCTTGCCTATTATCCAAATGAAGAACATCTTTAAAAGGAAAAAACCTTATTGCATATTTAAGTAATATATAATTTCTGTTTCTTTGGTTTAGGATTTATCTCACCTAAATATATTACATGCACTCAAGCTAATTTATCCCTTACCTTTTGAAAAATAAAAACACATAATGGAAAATATAAGACTTTTTCTAAAGTAATCAATATATTTTTATTTTATTTTAAATGACCAAAGTAATAGCATATGTCCTTGGAACAAAGTAATCCCATAATAAAAACTTTATCATTTCCTCTTAACACCTTTATGGTCACTCTCATTCCTCTGAGATGGTAAAGAATATGATATGTATTCTTCCATATCTTTCTCCATACTTTTACAAATATGTAGAAGTAATAATATTGATATTCCACTGTAGGATTTTGGGTTTGTTTGTCTGTTTTTAAAGATTTTATTTATTCATTTTGGGGAAAGGGGCAGAGAGAAGAAGAGAAGGAGCAGGAAGCATCAACTCCCATTCGTACCTTGACCAGGGAAGCCTGGGGTTTCGAACTGGCAACCTTAGTGTTCCAGGTGGACGCTGTATCCACTGTGCCACCACAGGCCAAGCGGATTTTGGGTTTTGTTGTTTTTCTCAAACCACATGTATATCACTCTACAACTTTGTTTTTATTTTTTATTTAATGATATTCCAAGTTAGTAGTTACAGATTTAACAAGCTAACTTACTCTTTTTAATAGGTACATAATGTTCTGTACAATGATGTGGTATTTTAAATAGTCCCACTTTTGGTGATATTTTGGTTGTTTCTAGCACCGTAATGAACATTTGTGTGTATATATGCTTATCTACTAGTCCTGTTTCTTTAGGATAGGTTTTCTGAAAGCAGGGTTGCTGGGTTAAGGGGCATCTGTATGTTAAATTAATTAACTGGTTATAGCAATTTAATCATACTGCCACAAGTAATTTATTAATGTGTCCTGCATTCTCACTGGTCTGAAATATCACCCTTTTTATTTTTTTCCAGTCCATCAAATTAGGTGGAAAATAGGAGCACACTGTTCTGCAGATGTTTTACTCTGTATTCATAAGGCTGAGCAAGTTATCCTATGTTTATTGGCCTTCTGTGAATTTCCTGTTCTGATCTTTATCCATTTTTATGTTGGGCTTTATCTTTCCCTTATTGTACAACAAGCTCTTTGTAACATAAGGAAATTAACTTTTCTGTCAAGGGTTTATTGCTAGCTTATTATTTTGGAGATTCTAGCTAGTGAAAATAAAACAAAGTCAAGGAATAGATATAAATATTAGAAACAAGGAAACATTTGATAAGAGTGTAAATCTAGAAACTCAGAACCCAATATGTTACTAGAGTCAATAAGATAAGAATTTGTTCATCTAAACTCAAGAAAAAGTTACAAAAAAAGTTATAGCCTTTCTGTACTTGATGTAACTAGTTAGAAAAGTATATGGCCCTCCCCAAAAGTCCCATTTAAATTATTGACTAAAACTATAAGATACCTAGAAATAAAAATTAATGAACGATTTTAGGACCTTCATAAAGAAAACTGTGGAATCTTACTGAAAAACATGAATAAATAGATATACCACATTCCTAGATGGGAAGACAATGTAAATGTCATTTATTCCAAAATTATATTAGAAACAGTGCATTATGGAATTATTTCTAGACGGAAAATTTTGAAATAGAAGAATAAGTAACAATGGCAAGAAAATTTGGAAAAGAACAATAGTTGTGGGATAGTTGTCTTCACAACAGTGTGGAATTGACAGAGGAATAAATATATCAGTGGGATACGAAAGTTCACGTGAGATCCAAGTGTAAATGAAAACTTAACAGGTAACAGAGTTGACCTTTCATATTAGAGGAAAGGGGGTGGTTTGTTTAGATACATGATGGTATAGGCATAATTGACTTTCCATCCAGAAAGAAAACAAAACTATATCCCTACCTTAGGTCATGTACTGTATTAAAATAAATTCCAGATGAAGCAAAGTTTCAAATGTAAAAAGAATAAATGCTGAAAGAAAATTTTGACAACCAAATAAAAATTTCAAACATTCGACAGAAAATAAACTATTTGCTGCAAGATATCCAGCTGCAGATTACTTGTAAATGTTTTTTTCTACTGTCTGTCTAATCACTATTTTGATGGTTTTTTATTACTCTTAATACCATGTCAGAAGATAATACCCAAAAAATCCTTTTAGTTTTTGATTATTTATTTATTTATGACAGACAACGAGACAGAGGGACAGCTAGGGACAGACAGACAGGAAGAGAGAGATGAGAAGCATCAATTTTTTTTTTCTTTTATTTTTTTACAGAGACAGAGAGTCAGAGAGAGGAATAGACAGGGACAGACAGACAGGAACGGAGAGATGAGAAGCATCAATGATTAGTTTTTCGTTGTGTGTTGCAACACCTTAGCTGTTTATTGATTGCTTTCTCATCTGTGCCTTGACCGCGGGCCTTCAGCAGACTGAGTAACCCCTTGCTCGAGCCAGCGACCTTTGGCTCAAGCCAGCGAGCTTTTGCTCCAACCAAATGAGCCTGTGCTCAAGTTGGAGACCTTGGAGTCTCGAACCTGGGTCTTCCGCATCCCAGTCCGATGCTCTATCCACTGCTCCACCGCCTGGTCAGGCACATCAATTCTTTGTTGCAGTATCTTAGTTGTTTGTTGATTGCTTTCTCATATGTGCCTTGACCGGGGCTCTACAGCAGAGCAAGTGACCCCTTGCTCAAGTCAGCAACCATGGGCTTCAAGCCAGTGACCATGGGATCATGTGTATGATCCCATGCTCAAGCCAGTGACCCCTTGCTCAAGCTAGTGAGGCCACTCTCAAGCCAGAGACCTTGGGGCTTTGAACCTGGTTCCTCTGCGTCCCACTCTGACCCTCTAATCTACTGCACCACCACCTCATCAGGTCCCAAAGAATGCTTTTTAGAACTGTTATTCTTGTTGATAGAAATCTTTTTAATTTATTTTACTTAGGTCACAGTGCCCTTCCTTTCTTGTCCACCATGGAGTGCCAAGGAAAACAGTAGAAAAATATTTTTAAAAAATTGTCCCTGGCCGGGTTGCCCAATTTGTTCTAGTGTTGTCCCCATACATCAAGGTTGTAGGTTATATCGCCAGTCAGGGCACAGACAAGAATCAACTAATGAATGTGTAAATAAGTGGAACAACAAATCAGTGTCCTTCTCTCTCTCTCCCTTCCTTCCCTTTCTCTCTCTCTCTCTCTCTCTATCTCTATAAAATCAATAAATACAAATTTTAAAAAGAAAGTTTAGTAACATTCACAGTGGTTAGTTTTATCACCGTTCCCCGCTTTCAGTGATACTGTTCAGTACTGGATTTGTAAGTCTTAAGTGTATTTCAAAGACAGTATCTTTCTATATTTTGTTTTGATTTCCTACAGTCCTTTATTTCCAACTTTTTCTTTATATGTGTTTCTTCTAAAGTTTGACAATCTTAGTTTATACATACTACAGAATGACCACTAGAAAATTTATAGGAAATGTAAAAATTTTTTCAGAGAGTTCTGGAAGAGAATCAAGAACATTATCATATAGTTCAAAAGTTCCTTATCCTGGGAGACATTGATGGTAAGATATTATAATTTTATTTTACTTTGTATGAGTCCCTTGTTTTCTTACAGTAATTTTGTAAAAAGTTGTCAAAACTATGCATATGACCTACTTATACCTTTTAATTTTTAGAAATAGCCTATTTGAATGCAACTATCTGCTTTATTTCTTTTCTTTTTTTTTGTGGAAGAGACAGAGAGAGGGAAATATAGGGACAGACAGACAGGAAGGGAGAGAGATGAGAAGCATCAATTCTTTGTTGCGGCTCCTCAGCTGTTCACCGATTGATCTCTCATATGTGCCTTGACCGGGGGCTACAGCAGACCAACTGACCACTTGCTCGAGCCAGAGACCTTGGGCACAAGCTGGTGAGCCTTGCTCAAACCAGATGAGCTCGCATTCAAGCTGGCGACCTCGGGGTCTCGAACCTGGGTCCTCCACATCCCAGTCCTACACTCTATCCACTGCGCCACCGCCTGGTCAGGTGCAACTATCTGCTTAATTGTTATAAGATAAAGTTTTAATTTCATCCAGAGTCTGTTTTATACAGTAGTTATTAACAATGAGAAAGTGACTTAATAGCCCTGTAAGATTGGGGTAAATGTTCTTGGCAATGTTTATTTATCTTCTTTTGATTTTTATCCCCATTATTGAATCTTTTCTTTGATGGCTTGTAGGTTTGCTGGATGAGTTTAGCAAATGGCTTTCCAAAAGCAGAAATAATCTACCTGGACACCTCCTGCGCTTCATGACTCATCTTGTTTTGTTTTTTCGCACGCTGGGACTGCAGACCAAAGTAAATAAGAATGAACCATTCACTCCTCTCTGAAAGGCAGATGCTTTTTACCGTCAGAAAAAACACTACTTTTTTATTGTTGTTTTCTAGAAATGGTGGTGGGGTGCAGAAGTCTTCTAAACAGTCTCATGTGGTCACTCAGTGATAACTTACTGTGGGTGGCCCATTAGGGTTCTGATCTGTGGCTACAGAGTGCTGCTGTTCATCTGGTTTCTGTTAAATTCATAACTTTAATCCTTATTAGTACCCCACTCTGAATCCACCAGCTGAGTGAACCAGACTGAGTAATGTGTGAGATTTTAAGCCTTTGTTTTAGTTTTTCTTTCTCTTTTTTCCTAAATGATTAGTAACATTTGGTTAGAGTACATGTAGAAGGCAGAATGATACAAGTTAAAAACTTGGGTTTGGGAGTGAGAATCTGGGTTCACAGCCTTATCCAGCAGCCTCTAGTTTTGTAATTCTTGGTAAATAAAGCCTCCATAGATCTTAGTTTCTTCCTCTGTAAAATGAGAATAATAAATACCCACAAAGAATATGATATGGTTAAATCAGGCAATATGTATACTTTGCTAAGTACTTAGCCTAGCAGATAGTAATGCTCAGTTATATATTAAATCATTAATAGAAGTTTTTTTATTAGATATATTGCTAGTATATGTAAGCAGTTGTGTTTATGATTGAATTATATCTTTTTTTCCTATGTAGGAAGAAGTTTCCATTGAGGTTTTAAAGACATACATACAGGTAAACTTTAAGAGTCCACAATTTGATTCTTTTTTTCTTTTTACTATTTTAATGAAGAAGAATAGCAATATTTTTATACCCAGTGGCAGGAAATTTATCAGAATCTATAAGAGACATTTTAATAATTACAAGTTTATTTTTTTAGAGTTTAAAATTATTTTGTTTAACAACACAAATCTGTGTATGAATTTCTCCTAAATGTGTTTGAAATTTTGAAGTGACCTTTTAAAATAGTATCATTGATTTTAGAACTTGTTTTATTATTGACATACTATAATCTTGTTCTATTTTTTAGCTTTTAATAAATGAGAAGCGTACAAATCTCATAGCATTTTATACCTGTCATTTACCTCACGACCTAGCTGTTGCCCAGTATGCATTGTTTTTGGAAGGTGTTACAGAGTTTGAACAGCGCCACCATTGCCTGGAGCTGGCTAGAGAAGCAGGTAAGAATGATGGAGAATGTCGTCTGTCAGACTTTATAGGCAAATTATCATTTTGGCTTTAGTAACATTTATCCCTCTAGTTTTAAATGTTATTTCTCTTGAGAGAATTTCATTAAAGTTCTATTTTAATAAAATATACTGTAACTCATAAAGAAAAAAATCTTTTAATTTTGGCATTTTAACAATATCTTTTATATTTTATATGTTTAAAAATTATCCCAAATTTACCAAATTATTGTGACTGTTTATAGAGGATATTAGCATAAGCAATTAATTATTGCTTTTGTCTCTTCAAAAAATTTTTTAGATTTGGATATTGCTACTATTACAAAAACTGTAGTTGAGAATATTCGAAAGAAAGATACTGGTGAATTCAGTCATCATGACGTCGCCCCAGCCCTAGATACTGGCACTACTGAGGTAGTATGAGGGGAAGGGGATGGGTTGTGCTTTGGTGAACTTCTACCATAAAATACTCTGGCTTTTGTTAAGAATTTTGCTCTCTCAGCCAAACCTTTTAAATTATAAAAATTGGAAGCAAACTTAATGTCTAATACAAAGGTTTACTTATAGTAGTATTGTTAAAACAAGGTTGTTGTTTTTTTGTTTTTGTTTTTTAGCGAGAGAAAGAGAGCGAGAGGGAGGGACAGACAGACAGGAAAGGAGAGAGATGAGAAGCATCAATTCGTAGTTATGATACCTTAGTTGTTCATTGATTCATTCTCACATGCGCCTTGACCAGGAAGCAGGGGAGAGGGTGGCGTGCTCCAGCTGAGCCAGTGACCTTGGGCTTAAGCCAGCAACCATGGGTCATGTCTGTGATCCCACACTCAAGCCAGCGACCCCACACTCAAGCTGGTGAACCCACACACAAGTCAGATGAGCCCGCGCTCAAGGCAGCAGCCTCAGGGTTTCGAACCTGGGTCCTTGGTGTCATGGGTCGATGCTCTAACTGCACCACTGCCTGGTCAGGCGTTTCTTTTTTTTTTTTTTTAAGTTTACTTTTTTAGTTGATTGATTTTAGAGAGGGGAAGGGAGAGAGAGAAAGAGAGAGAGGAACATCAATCTGTTCCTGCATTCACCCTGAAAGGGGATTGAACCCACAACCTTTGTGTGTCAGGGACAACACTCTAACCAACTGAGCTATCCAACCAGGGCAGCAAGCTTGTTTAAACGAAAGAAAATGAGCATTGGATATTTGCTTATCAGATTATTCTAGATACTTGATCAATTACTAACTCTTATATAGTTTACTTATTCCTATTTTCAGAAAAGAGTGCAAGTTTATATATGAAAGAAAAATATTTTAGAGTAGCATTTAAAGAGGTCAGTGGTTAAATTGGTAGGACATAGACTATGTAATTCCAGATTCACAGTCCAGTAAGTTTTTTTCTTTCTTTTTTTTTTTTTACAGAGACAGAGCGAGAGTCAGAGAGAGGGATAGATAGGGACAGACAAACAGGAACGGAGAGAGATGAGAAGCATCAATCATTAGTTTTTCATTACGACACCTTAGTTGTTCATTGATTGCTATCTCATATGTGCCTTGACCGTGGGGCTACAGCAGATCAAGTAACCCCTTGCTCAAGGCAGCGACCTTGGGTCCAAACTGGTGAGCTTTGCTCAAACCAAATGAGCCTGCACTCAAGCTGGCGACCTCGGGGTCTCGAACCTGGGTCCTCAGCATCCCAGTCTGATGCTCTATCCACTGTGCCACTGCCTGGTCAGGCCCAATAAGTTTTTCTAAATTTATTAGTTATAAATATAAAAATAAACTAAGGAAAGCTATTCTTTCACAATTTTGTATAACTTATGGGAAAATGATGTTCACTAAAGTGTAGGTTTAAGTTAATTCTACTAATTTGCAGACTATCTTAGAAAACAGTAATTTTTTTTTCTTTTTCAATTAAATGGATAGGAGGACCGTTTAAAAATTGATGTAATTGACTGGTTGGTATTTGACCCAGCACAGAGGGCAGAAGCTTTAAAACAAGGCAATGCGATAATGAGAAACTTCTTAGGTATGCTGTATTTTTATATCTTTTTTTAAAAGTTTTTGTTTAAATCCATATACTCTTGAACATAGTTTTGTTTGTTTGTCTAACCTTTCCAATAAGGGAGGGGACAAAACAGCCACCCCTATATCAAACCTAGTGTCATGAAATAAAATATGTTTATAGTGAATTTTCATATCCTACTCAATTTTGCGTATCATGTCAAGGCTTTGAAAATATAATCCTTTTGTTAAGACAACGGAAGTATGTAAAAATAATTGCATGTAATGAATCCTTTTGTGACTTCTTATTTCTTTGAAATAAAGAAGCCCAGCCATTTAGGTAGAAAGGTCACCTTGACCTTTAACAGAAGTACCTTGGGACCTGAAATGGTTACAGCTGGTTATAAAAGTTGCAAACCAATGACTGCATTAGAAACCATTATGCAGAAATCTACATACAATATATTGAAATTTTTTGTATTTTTTTCACAGCATCAAAAAAGCATGATGCTGCAAAAGAAGTATTTGTGAAAATTCCTCAAGATTCCATAGCAGAAATCTATAACCAGTGGGAAGAACAGGGAATGGAAAGTCCACTTCCTCCTGAAGATGACAATGCTATCAGAGAACATTTGTGCATTAGAGCTTATTTGGTGGGTTTGTAAAGAAAACAACAAATGTGCCTTTCTTCAGGATGATTTTTCTGATTCACTCTCAGACTTTGAACTGTTTCATGAGTGGTGATTGGCATTATCCTGTCTCCTGCGACTGTGGTACTGACTGATCCACACATGCATTGAAATCACACCCTGGTTTTCATCAGCAAGAGCCTGTAATTAGTGCTAACCAACCAAGAATATCTCACATGGCAGATAGTGTGTGTGATGTCTGAAACTTATGTTTTCTTAAGATTCTTTGAATGCTTGTCTTGACTTTAATATTTCTGCTTTTGTCAACAACTGAGAAAAGCAGTACATTCTCTGTTAGGACTGAGATAACAAAATGCTCATTCAAAATCCGTTCAACAATTAAGTGATTACCATGGGCTAGGTCCTAGGGCTAAGTCTATGAATGGCTTTCTGTCATTGCCTTCTAGAAAGGAATAGACTAGTCAGAAAGACAGACCTGTAAACGTGTGTACATCACAGAGTGATAACATTACAGAGTGGTAAATGTGAAGCCACTGTGCGATCAGGCGCTAAGATAGGAGTAGGTGCCAGAAAACACAATGTATATATACAGTAGTACACATCTTGCTGGTGTTTGTCACTTTGTAAAACATATATTCATGATTTTTTTTTTTGCATAAAGGCAAAATATTTAAGTTTTATTTCTTGATGCTGCAAAATTATTTCTAAGAACCAAATTTTAAAAACTTGAACATATGTGAAATTTTTCTATTTTATTTCATATTTTAGGAAGCCCATGAAACTTTTAATGAGTGGTTTAAGCATATGAATTCAGCTCCACAGAAACCTACTTTGATACCTCAACCAACTTTTACTGAAAAAGTGGCTCATGAACACAAAGAAAAGAAATATGAAGTAAGCTAAATATAGATGAAACCTGTCTATTACATCTTAACAATACATATATTTATAGAGGTCATTTTAGTGTTTTATTTCACTGCAATCTGTTGATATTTATTTTTACATTTGACTGAATGAATGAATGTTAACACTTTAGAACAGTGATTTTCAACTGATGTGCCTCAAGAATTTTTAAAACATGCAATACATGCCTGACTGGTGGTGGTGCAGTGGATAGAGCATCGACCTGGGACGCTGAGGCCACAGGTGTGAAATACTGAGGTCGCTGGATTGAACTCAAGGTTGCTGGCTTAAGTGCAGGCTCATTTGCTTGAGCAAGGGGTCACTGGCTCAGCTTGAGCCCCCGAATCAAAGCATGCATGAGAAGCAAGCAGTGAATAACTAAAGTGACACAACTATAAGTTGATGCTTCCCATTTCTCTCCCTTCCTGTCTCTCTCTCTCTCTGTCTCATGAATTAAAACAAAAACAAAAAATATGCAATACCTGACTATTTTGTCAGGGTCACTGATCTTTTTTTCCTTAGATTGTCAAGTATAAAAGTAACAGCCAAAATAACAATAGCCATCTGGTATGAGTGCCCTGTCATTTTTTTTTCCCTTAACTGAGAAGCAGGGAGGCAGAGAGACTGACTAAGATCCACCCAGCATGTCCACTGGGGGGTGATGCTCTGCCCATCTGGGCCATTGCTCCATTGCAACCAGAGCCATTCTAGCACCTGAAGTGGAGGCCATGGAGCCATCCTCAGAGCCTAAGCCAACCTTGCGCTCTAGTGGAGCCTTGGCTGCAGGAGGGGAAGAGAGAGAGAGAGGAAGGAGAGGGGGAAGGGTGGAGAAGCAGATGGGCGCTTCTGTGTCCCCTAGCTGGGAATCGAACCCGGGACCTCCACATGCCGGGTGATGTTCTACTGCTGAGCCAGCCGGCCAGGGCCTTGAACCATAAATCTACTGCTATATTTTATAGCTTCATATTCATTTTGAAATATCCCCTAATTTTTATAAGCAGTATATATAGGTTATATAATAGAATTGTATCTTATTGCTCATGTCATTTAATAAGGTTGCATATGATTGGTTAGTTCTTGGTGCCAGAAATCCTTATATACAAGTGTAGGCACCTGATTTTTTTTAAAAAGTCACTTTGGAGCAAAAAGGGTAGATGATTACTATTTTTTTTAACTATATCAAAATTATACCTATTTTTTTTGTCAGGTTGGCAAAAAAAACTGTATTTTGGTGTGCCACAGATTTTTTAGTAATTGGTTTATGTGTGCCTTGAGATGGAGGTTGAAAATCACTGTTTTAGAATGCTGTTCCATGTACATATTCCCGTCTCTACTTTGCAAATACATTATTTAGTGGTTTTTGTCCCTGATATATTTGCAGATGGACTATGGTATTTGGAAAGGGCATTTGGATGCCCTAACTGCTGATGTGAAGGAGAAAATGTATAATGTCTTATTGTTTGTTGACGGAGGCTGGATGGTGGATGTTAGAGAGGTAAGCTATGTGTATTGTTTATAGCTAAAAGCAAAAACAAGTCTTATTTTTTTAAGTTCTACCTCTAATTAGGAGCATTATAGTTATTATATAACCTTTGTACTTATCGCATAATTTAAGACTAAACTGAAAATACTTGCTAGGGAATGGGAATATTGAACTCTTGGGTGAACTATTTCTTCAGATTTAATGTGTTCACTCAGGATACTAAAGTCTAATTTTTAAAAATTCTGGACCTAAATTTTTAACTATACATGTATACAGGCTCAGTTTAGGGATACTAAGTCTTAATATGAGTAAGACATATATTTATATAAAGCAGTGGCTCTCACCTCTGATCTGTCCATTTAAATGATCTGGGAAGATTTTAAAAAATACTGGGCTCTACTCCCAGAGTTCCTAGTTTGATTAGTCTAAGGTAGGGCTGGGTTTTGTTTTTTTTTAATTGCCTAGAGAGCTTTAATGTATAAGCTGGGCTGTGAACCAATTACAAAAGCACTGAATGCCATAAGAAACACACAAAGTAACTATTTTGCAAGTCCAGGAAATAAAAGATTGCTTCTACCTGAAAGAGATTTGGATAGGGTGCTTGAAAGGTAGTCATTTTAACAACTTTCTAACCAACCGCTTGATGTCTTTCTGTAGGATGCTGAGGAAGACCATGAAAGAACACATCAAATGGTTTCACTGAGAAAACTGTGTCTGCCAATGTTGTGTTTTCTCCTTCACACCATATTGCATAGTGCTGGTCAGTATCAGGAATGCCTCCAGTTAGCAGATATGGTATCCTCTGAGCGCCACAAACTATATCTGGTAAGTTCTAGAGCATTTGAGCTTTTGAATTTCAGAGATTTGGTAAACTATACTTAGATTGTCTTAAAGTAATTGATCATTTTAATGATAGTGCTTTCCCCCTATCACCCAAAAATATGTAGCATTTCAAAGCAGTTAGAAATATGTAGACTGGCTCAGAAAAATAGCTTTGAAATTTCTAACCAAGCTAACATACTGGCCTCTGGCTACATTAATATTAAAAAAGGAATTTCTTCTATTAAGCTAATTAGGTTGATAAGTTCTTAATCTTCTTTGTTCTCATTTTCTTTTCTCTTTTTTAAAAATCAGGTATTTTCTAAGGAAGAACTAAAGAAATTGTTACAGAAGTTAAGAGAATCCTCTCTTATGCTTTTAGACCAAGGACTTGATCCACTGGGATATGAAATTCAGTTATAATTCATCAACTTTTTGTAAGCTCACTAATTTCCATGATAAATGGAGTATTTTGTAAAATATACCTACTTGTAATTACTGGGTTTTTTCTTTTGCACTGTTATGGGGAGAAATACTTTTAAAATTTAGACATTTGAATTTTGTACTTTTCAGAATATTATGGTTACACTGAAATTTTAGTGTAATATGTCAGTATTTCCCTATGTTTATTAATAAAATTATATAAAAATTAAAATGTTCTTTTCTTAAAATTCCAGGATTGTTTCTCTGTTATAAGAAATTAAAATTCCTGGTATCCTACTTTTATTCTATGATCATAAGTACTCTAGTATCTTAAAATTATGAGTAAAATGGAAAGTAGATTTAAGCCAGGTATATAATTTCTCATCATAAAATTTAGTATTTTTAAAATATTACAAAAAAAATATTATAGCTCAGAAGATGAGTATAAGAAGAATGTTTTCTAAAATAATATTAAGCTATTGTTTTTTTATTTTTGAAGACATTTCTAGTTTATTACCTCTTATTCAGCAAACCTGCTACTCATAAGGAGCTTGTAAAGACTAGTGTAGGATCTGGCACTCAGTAAACTCTGAATAAATTGATGAATACAAACTGAGTAAAATCTAATCCAGCCCTTCTAGTAGGGGAAATACAATAAATATATATTGTAAATGCCATTAGAAAATACAAGCAATTGCCTGGTCTGTGGTGGCGCGGTGGGTAAAGCATAGACCAGGAAAGCTGAGGTCACCAGTCCAAAACCCTGGGCTTGCCTGGTCAAGGCACACACAACAATCAATAAGCAAGCAGAGAACAACTAAACTGAAGCAACTATAAGTTGATACTTAACACTGCCCCTCTCCATCTTTATAAAATAAATAAATAAAATCTATTTTTTTTTTCTGTATTTTTCTGAAGCTGGAAACGGGGAGAGACAGTCAGACAGACTCCCGCATGCACCCGACCGGGATCCACCCGGCACGCCCACCAGGGGGCGACGCTCTGCCCACCAGGGGGGACACTCTGCCCACCAGGGGGCGATGCTCTGCCCCTCCAGGGTGTCGCTCTGCTGTGACCAGAGCCACTCTAGCGCCTGGGGCAGAGGCCGAGGAGCCATCCCCAGCGCCCGGGCCATCTTGGCTCCAGTGGAGCCTCGGCTGCGGGAGGGTAAGAGAGAGATGGAGAGGAAGGAGAGGGGGAGGGGTGGAGAAGCAGATGGGCGCTTCTCCTGTGTGCCCTGGCCAGGAATCGAACCGGGACTTCCGCACACCAGGCCGACGCTCTACCACTGAGCCAACCGGCCAGGGCCAATAAATAAAATCTATTTTTAAAAAAGAAAGAAAACACAAGCAATCTGAGCAGGAAGAAACTATTTCCAGCTGAAAGGTCTCTGAGGAAGTGGTATTTGGGCTGGGGTTTGAGTAATGCACTAAGTTTACAAAGGGAAAGATAAAGCACAAGAAGGGTGAGGCAGCCTAATCTGTGGTGGCGCAGTGGATAAAGCATCAACCTGCAATGCTGTAGTCATGGGTTCGAAACTCTGGGCTTGCCTGGTCAAGGCACATACGAGAAGCAACTACTATGAGTTGATGCTTCCCACTCCATTCCCCCTTCTCAATCTAAAATCAGTAAATAAAATTTTAAAAAAATGTAATAAGGCCCTGGCCAGTTGGCTCAGCAGTAGAGCGTCAGCCTGGCATGCGGGGGACCCGGGTTCGATTCCCGGCCAGGGCACATAGGAGAAGCGCCCATTTGCTTCTCCACCCCCCCCCTTCCTCTCTGTCTCTCTCTTCCCCTCCCGCAGCCAAGGCTCCATTGGAGCAAAGATGGCCCGGGCGCTGGGGATGGCTCCTTGGCCTCTGCCCCAGGCGCTAGAGTGGCTCTGGTCGCGGCAGAGCGACACCCCGGAGGGGCAGAGCATTGCCCCCTGGTGGGCAGAGCGTCGCCCCTGGTGGGCGTGCCGGGTGGATCCCGGTCGGGCGCATGCGGGAGTCTGTCTGACTGTCTCTCCCCGTTTCCAGCTTCAGAAAAATAAAAAAAAATAAAAAAATAAATAAAAATTTAAAAAATGTAATAAAAAAAAGGGTAAGGCACTACAGGTTGGAAAATCAGTTATCAGCAAGGCTAAGAAATGGTACTGCATATTTATGAATCAATAAACATGCCATATTGACTAGAGTGGAGGATTTATAAATGAGAGGATGTGAGTCTAACAGAAAACATGGTCGAGGTTAGTAACTCTCCAAACTGGCTAATCATCTGAATCCCCTGAGGAATTTGTTATATATGTGTTTATAGATGCCAACTCTAGAGATATGTGGCTCAGGAGGCCTGGAATGTCATAGAATTTGTATTTTAAAATGTAATAAGCAGTGGGTGATTTCTAAATAGCTAAGTTTTGAGCCATTCTGGCTTACATCAGAGATGGGTTTTGGTACACCTTGTACCTAAAATAGGCAGCAGTAATGATCGCAGTGCAGTCTCCGTGCCATCAGCTGGGAAGAGGTAGAGAGACAATGGACTCTGCCTCGTTTTTATTCTAGCTAAAGTGATCCAAAGATGAAATGTTTACTTATCAAAACCTCTTTAATTGTTATATCTTACTATGTATCCATTTTCATGAGGGAGAGCCTTATGCACTGATAAGGAAGAGTAAGTCTAACAGAAAGTACAGGATTTATATGTGAGTAAAGACTACAAGATACTGATGAAAGAAACCAAAGAGGCCCTGACTGGTTGACTCAGTGGTAGAGCATCGGCCCATGTGTAGCTGTCCCAGGTTTGATCCCCAGTCAGCACACAGGAGAAGCCGCCCATCTGCTTCTCCACCCCTCCCCCTTCCTTCTCTCTCTCTCTCTCTCTCTCTCTCAAAAAAGAAAGAGGCCCTGGCCGGTTGGCTCAGTGGTAGAGTGTCGGCCTGGCGTGCTGCCGGGGTCCAGCCCCGGGGGGGATTCAGGGGTCCCACAGGAGGAGACGGTGTCGGCGAAAATTGAGTGAGAGAGCCGAATTCTTTTCTTTCTCTTTATTCTCTAGTTAGCATTTACTGCCAGGCATCTCTGCCAAATGCTGGTCTAGCTTTTTTTTTATGCACACACACTAAGTTACAATCACATGGTATTTTGTTTCACTATGGTTACATGTTTCCAGATAACAGTTAATTCATATCTATAAACTATAAATCAGGTGGTAAGTTATTCAAAGTACAGTTATACAATAGCAATAACAATATTGATACAAACTTCTAAAAGATTAGTACTAATTAATAACTACTTTACTGTTGTGAGTCAAGGGCGCAGAGAGATTAGCAGACGAAATCATTAAGGACTAGCAAAGGACCACTGCTTGCTCAGGCAAATGGCCTTGAGTTCATGCAGTGTCCTAATTTTTCTCACAAGACTTCAAAAGGCTTGCTTATTAAGAAATTGTCATAACATCAAGAGTAACTTTTGCTTAAAGATATATAGAGTGCACCTGCAAGATAGCTAGTAGCAACATAATATCAGAAGGCATTAATTGCTATTGCTTCTATGGATCCCCCCATATTCCTCTTTATTATCTGACTCGGAAAACCTTGGAAAGTATATAAATCTCATGAGAATGTCTCACTGAGAAAGCCCAGCAACTGCCTTTAGTCATAAAACAAGTCTCTTAGCAAAACATTCTTTTCTTGCCGACTGCGCTCCCATCCAAGGCCACGCAACAGGCCACTTCACTACACTTTACCTAAGATTCTAATGTCTAGTTAAACTTTATTCATTTACTATATTCATACACTAGTTAAGTTCTAACTTTATTCTTTCTAACATGATTAATAAGAAGAAATTCTCCTACAAACTTAACCCTTTATGAGGGATATTATGGCCAGCCTCTTATATTTATGAGCCCAGTTCAAGGGGCTTACAGGCTTTTCTGTGGAACTTACACCTTCTGTCTTATTTCCAAAGAAATTACTACAAATCTACAGGGAAAGCACAGTACTATTATCCCTGTGCCACAAATAATAGCACACACCCAGAAAAATGGGGGATATAAGGCCAGATTAATTAAAAAAGTCAAAGGGGGAGGTATCGTTGTGCCTTTCCTTTGCGGTGACTTTGTCAGCCCGCAGCCATTGGTCTTCACTGCGGTGACTTTGTCAACCAGCAGCCGTTGGTCTTCTCTGCTGTGACTTTGTCAATCAGCAGTTTTTGATCTTCTTCTGCTGTGACCTTGTCAGCCAGCAGTTGTGGGTCTTCTCCTGCTGTGACCTTGTCAGCCAGCAGTCGTTGATCGGCTCCCGACAGCGTGCGGAAGTCCCGGGTTTGATTCCCGGCCAGGGCACACAGGAGAAGCGCCCATCTGCTTCTTCACCCCTCCCCCTCTCCTTCCTCTCTGTCTCTCTCTTTCCCTCCCGCAGCCAAGGCTCCATTGGAGCAAAGATGGCCCGGGAGCTGGGGATGGCTCCTTGGCCTCTGCCTCGGGTGCTAGAGTGGCTCTGGTCGCAACAGAGGGACGCCCCAGAGGGGGCAGAGCATCGCCCCCTGGTGTGCAGAGCGTCGCCCCCTGGTGGGCGTGCCAGGTGGACCCCGGTCGGGCGCATGCGGGAGTCTGTCTGACTGTCTCTCCCCGTTTCCAGCTTCAGGAAAAAAAAGAAAAAAAAGAAAGAAAAGAAACCGGTTGGTGAAACCAGGTGATGGGTACAAGAAGGTTTGTCACACTGTTTTAACTTTACACAAGTTTACATTTTCTCATAATAAAAAAGGAAGGAAGTGAGCTAGGGAGCCAGAGAAGTGTGGGTTTGAAGCTTACTCTCGTCCCATTTTATCTGCAAATAACACTCATGAATCTGTTTTCTTTTTTTAATATTTTATTTATTGATTTCAGAGAGGGAGGAAGGGAAAGAAACATTGACTTATTGTTCCACTTATGCATTCATTGGTTGATTCTTTTTAAAAATGTATTTATTGATTTTAGAGAGAGAGGAAGAGAGAGAGAAAGACAGAAACATCGATCTGTTCCTGCATGTGCCCTGACCAGGAATTGAACCTGCAACCTCTGCATACAGGGATGACGCTCTAACCAACCAAGCTATCTGGCCAGGGCTCATTAATTGTGTTCTGACAGGGAATCGAACCCACAACCTTGGCATATTGGGATGACACTAACCAACTGAGCTACCCAGCCAGGATCAAACCAAATTTTCACTAAAATCTCTAATGGCTTTGCTCTTTTTTTTTTTTACTAATTTTTTTAAGTGAGTGGAGGGGAGATAGACAAACTGCCGTATATGGCCCCACTGGGATCCATCCAGTGACCCCTGTCTGGGGCCAATGCTCACAACCAAGCTATTTTTAGCTACTGAGGCACAGGCTCCACAGAGCCATGCTCAGAGCGCCGGGGGTGAACGTGCTCTAATCCAGTGGTCCCCAAGCCCCAGGCCGCAGACCGGTACTGGTCCGTGGGCCATTTGGTACTGGTCCGCAGAGAAAGAATAAATAACTTACATTATTTCCGTTTTATTTATATTTAAGTCTGAACGATGTTTTATTTTTAAAAAATGACCCGCCCTGGCCGGTTTGCTCAGTGGTAGAGCATTGGCCTGGCATGCAGGAGTCCCAGGTTCGATTCCCGGCCAGGGCACACAGGAGAAGCGCCCATCTGCTTCTCCTTCCTCCCTGTCTCTCTCTTCCCCTCCCGCAGCCAAGGCTCCACTGGAGCAAAGTTTGCCCGGGCGCTGAGGATGGCTCTGTGGCCTCTGCCTCAGGTGCTAGAATGGCTCTGATTGCGGCAGAGCGACGCCCCAGATGGGCAGAGCATCGCCCCCTGGTGGGCATGCCGGGTGGATCCCGGTCGGGCACATGTGGGAGTCTGACTGCTTCCCCGTTTCCAGCTTCGAAAAAATACAAAAAAAAAAAAAAAAAGACCAGATTCCCTCTGTTCCATCTGTCTAAGACTCACTCTTGATTCTTGTCTCGGTCACATGATACATTTATCCGTCCCACCCTAAAGGCTGGTCCGTGAAAATATTTTCTGACATTAGACTGGTCCGTGGCCCAAAAAAGGTTGAGGACCACTTCCCTAATCAATCAAGCCATGGCTGAGGGAGGAGAAAAGAGAGAGAGAGAAAAAGAGAAGGGTAGGAAAGCAGATGGTTGCTTTTCCTGTGTACCCTGACTAGAAGTTGAGCCTGGTACTAACACATGCCAGGTCAGCCTCTACCACTGAGCCAACAGGCCAGGGCTTTCTTTTTCTTTTTTAACTTTTAAAAAAGTTTTATTGATTAAATTTAGAGTGGTAGGAAGGGAGAGAGAAAGAGAAACATCAATTTGGTTCCACTTTATGCATTCATTGGTTGATTGTTGGATGTGCCTGACTGGGGACTGAGCCCATTACCTTGGTGTATTAGGATGATTCTCTAACCAACTGAGTTGCTGGCCAGGACTCTATTTTTAACATGTAAAAATGAGAGTAAGATAATCACATTTTAGGATGAGTATAGGTTAGGGCTCCTGTGTTTTGTGGAAGGAGGTAAAGAAAGCCACTTGGCCCTGGCCGGTTGGCTCAGCGGTAGAGCATTGGCCAGGCATGTGGAATTCCCAGGTTCAATTCCTGACCAGGGCACACAGGAGAAGTGCCCATGTGCTTCTCCACCCTTCCCCCTCTCCTTTCTCTCTATCTCTTCTCCTTCCACAGCCAAGGCTCCACTGGAGCAAAGTTGGCTCAGATGCTGAGGACAGCTCCATGGTCTCCGCCTCAGGTGCTAGAAGGCTCGGGTTGCAACAGAGCAACGCCCCTGATGGGCAGATCATCTCCCCCTAGTGTGCTTTTTGGGTTGGTCCCAGTCGGGCTCATGTGGGAGTCTGTCTCTCTGCCTCCCTGCTTCTGGCTTCAGGAAGAAAAAAAAAAAAGCCACTTAACCAACTGAATCAATCTGCTAAGGTACAGGTTCTAGAACAGTGGGAAACAGGATGAATGTCAAAGATGGGGTCAGACTGAGGGAGGCCTTGAATGACAATAATCCTAACCCAACAGGCAGTTAAAATACACTAGATATTTTTAACTTTTTAAAATGATGTTGTTATGTGTAGTTAGTAGTTAACTTAGAAACGCATGATAAAATTGCACTAAGAACAGGACAAATAAGTGCACTTTTTTTTTTCTTCTTCAAATAAGTGCACTTTTAAAATTATTATTTTTAGCCTGGTGACACAGAGGACTTTGTTTGGAAACATACTGGTTCTTATAAAACAGCATTTATTTGGGATGTGAGAAGGACATGGAACTTGTTAAATTTGTCAAATGGGTTAACTGTTTATTTTAAATTTTAACCCAAATTTGAGTTCATATTTTAACTATCTTCAAATATAAGAGAAATGGAATGATAAAGACAATTTATCATCCATGCTAAGATTATTAGTCCAAATCTATAATCACAAGGAAACAATGAAGATAGGCCAATTAAAGCCTGGGCTCTTACTTGGGGAGCAGGTGAGAGTAAACATAGTAAATCCTTATCAGGTAGAATTCTGTAGATCCAAACTGGGAGGAAGATAGCAATATAAAGATACAATGGAAAAGGCACACAGTACAGTGCAATGGTAGAGTGTGGTGGCATGATAGGTAGAAAAGTGTATCAGAAAGACCAGGTTAGGAAAGCTAGATTTCAGACTTTGCCTTATTGGCTTATAATCATTCCCAAATGTTTGAGTCATATCTTGGGGAAGCTCTTGACCACCATTTTCTCACCAAATTTAGATCAGGTTCTTTTATTATACATTCATGGGACCATATATTGTAACTTCAAAACATTCATTTATTATGGTTTATAATTGTTTAGTACCAGTCACTAAATTCTGTGAGAGAGGGTCTGGATTGGTTTTGCCCTCCCTTATTTCCCAAGTGCCAAATAGAATTCCTAGTGCGAGGCAGGTACTCAATATTTGAATAATTCTTATATCAAAGAGGAAATTAACACTCAATCAGACTACTTAGGAATTAAGAAAAATGGAAAATGAGAATTACATTGTCCTGAGGACTGTGGACAAAGCTATCCTCAGGGGGAAACTCACACAGCTTTAAAGTTTAAATAAATAAGCACTGTTAGGGAAAACAGTAGGAATAAAAATGTAATGAAACAAAATCAGTAGAAGTAATCTTTGAAAAGGCCTATAAAATAGACAAATTACTGGCAAGGCTAATCAAGGGACAAAGAAAGCCCACGTGCATAATGTTTAGGTTAAGTAAAGTGATATAACAACAGATGAAAATAGAATTTAAAATATGGTAGAATACTACATACAACTCTAACCAAGTATATTAGAACATTTAGGTAAAATGGACACTATTCTAGAATAATAAGAGGCCAAACATTCTTCAAAAAGAAAATATGAATATGAAGTTTCCTAACCATGATGAGCATATATGAAGGTTACACTTTCTACTCTTCTGTATATTTGGAGGACTAAAATTAGCACTGTCCCTTACATAAAATTGAACATCAGTGTTTGCACAGCCCATTCCATCAGCTTTAGAGCAGCAGTCTAGCAAGTCGAGTCAACTGACCCACAGGAAATGTCAAACATCAAGAAATAGATTCCAAATGAGTCCAGCCACGGTAGAGAGTCGGTGCCTAACAAGGAATACAGACCAACCGAGCTGCTTTCCGTACAGAGAACCCAACGCGCCTGCGCACAGTAGAAGCTGCCAGGCTACCAGCTGGGGGCGGAATCACGGGCGCCCCGAGTCACATGGCAGGAGGCGGGGCGCGCAGGACGTGCTGCCGTGTATTCGCGGGCTCAATGGGCGGTGGCAGAGCATGTGTACGCTGCTGTTGCTCGCCTTGGACCCTTACCCCGGCGAGCAGCTGAAGCTGGCGACTGCGAGAACGCAACAGTGGAGGAGGTGGGCTAGGGCAGCCGGAGGCAGGCCGGCCGTCGTCTAGGAGGCTGGGGGGGCCCAGGCTTCGTGGGGGGTCATGGCATCGCTGGCAGACCGTGTGCGGGATAATGGGCGCATCGCCGCTGGGCTCCTTCTCAACCTGCTGGTGTCCATCTGCATCGTGTTCCTCAACAAATGGATCTATGTGCACCACGGCTTCCCCAACATGAGCCTGACACTGGTGCACTTTGTGGTCACCTGGCTGGGCTTGTGCCTCTGCCAGAAGCTGAACATCTTTGCCCCCAAAAGTCTGCCGCCTTCCAAGCTCCTCCTCCTGGCCCTCAGCTTCTGTGGCTTCGTGGTCTTCACCAACCTTTCTCTGCAGAACAACACCATCGGCACCTATCAGCTGGCCAAGGCCATGACCACGCCGGTGATCATAGTTATCCAGACCTTCTGCTACAAGAAAACCTTCTCTACCAAAATACAGCTCACGCTGGTGAGTAGCTTCAGCTTCACACAGCGCACCTCTAACAACTCATCTCCCCGACCGTCTTTTTTACCGGGAAATTTGAACGTTTAATCTTGAGCCACGCTCTTTCCCAGTATCTTGAAATCCACACAGGTGTCATGTGGGAGCATGTGATTTTAAAGGCTAATTTGGGGGAGATGGAAAAAAGCCATCTTGGCACTATATTGGGTTCTTAGTCCAGAAGTGTGCTTGTGTGTTTTAATAATTCTTGTTTGTTGGATATCCTTAAATGCTGTGATCCGTAAGAAAAGAAAGCTGTATTGGGTGGTGCAATTCTGTGTATCAGCTAGCTGCAAAATTTCAAACTGAAAACAGCCTACCTCCCCCAGGGTAACCAAACCATGTATGATAAACGTTGAAGGTTTAGCATAAAATATGTCTCAGACTATGTCAGCAGTGATACTCTGCAGAGGGTTCTGCATCTTTAAGAAAATGAACTAAAATAATTCTAGCACTTAATAACTTACAATATTTAGGATCCGAATGCTTTTGTTATGTGTTTATGTTTATATGTTGTTTAAACACTAGTTTTGGGGTTATTTTACTACTGTCTCCATGCATGTGGCATTCATTTCTTGCAAAGTGCAATTCATTGACTCATTTTCTCCTCAAAATTTTAAATGGAATTAAATGTGAACATAATTAGAACTATTATATCTTTAACTGAGGAAACAGGATTAACAGTCAGTGTTTTCAAATAGAAAAGAAAAACTTATAGAGGTTCTTTGTAACCCAGTGATGTGTTTTTTTGATTAACCTTGTAAAACTCCATGAAAGAAATACTCTTGAATTTAATCTGAACAACATTTACCTCTTTTTCTTTACAGATTCCTATAACTTTAGGTGTATTCCTAAATTCTTATTACGATGTGAAGTTTAATTTCCTTGGAATGGTGTTTGCTGCTCTTGGTGTTCTAGTTACATCCCTTTATCAAGTGGTTGGTAACTTTTTTTTTCTCTTTGTTCCTTTTTAGCAGATTTCATAAAATTTGAAGCTGTACCCCCAGTTTTACAATATACAGTATAGAGACAGTAGACTTAGGAAGAAAGCATAAATGCATGAATTGTCTGACACAAGGTGAAGAGAAGAAAGGAGACAGAGAAACTTGGGTGTATGATGCTCACCAAATACCTACCTGTTTGTAAGTGTGTAATACCCATGCTTAACAGTCTGAGTTTGGGGTATGTTATATTATTTTCTGGGAAATTTTCACAAAATGTATAATTAAGACTTTTTACTTGAGGACTGATTTCATTGGTTACATTTATCATTTATGCTTTAATTATAACATTACTGTGAAGGAGTGAGTACACTTTCAAAACTTTGAGTGGGAAAGGAAAATTACGGATTTATTTATCTTTGCCTCAAAAATATGCTACTGTTACAACTTGTATCTTGGCTTTGAATATATATATATATATACATATATATATATATATTTATTTTTTTTTTAGCAAGAGAGAGGAACAGATAGGGTCAGACAGACAGGAAGGGAGAGATGAGAAGCATCAATTCTTCATTGTGGCAGTTTAGTTGTTCGTTGATTGCTTTCTTATATGTGCCTTGAGCCAGTGACCCCTTGCTCAAGCCATCAACCTTGGGCTCAAGCCAGCGACTTTTGGCTCAAGCCAGCGACCATGGGGTCATGTCTATGATCCTACACTCAAGCTGGCGAACCCACACTCAAGCTGGGCACTTTGGGGTTTTGAACCTGGGTCCTCTGAGTCCCAGGCCTATGTTCTATCTACTGCACCACCACCTGGTCAGGTGGCTTTGAATAATTTGTCTACATCAATACTTTATAGTAATGGGTATTTTGATTTCACTTCTTGTACTAGCAGTATGCCTTGCCTATGTAGCAGGCATTCATTAAAAATTTGTTCATGGCCTGACCAGGCGGTGGCGCAGTGGATAGAGCATTGGACTGGGATTCAGAGGACCCAGGTTCGAGACCCCGAGGTCGCCAGATTGAGTGCGGGCTCATCTGGTTTGAGCAAAAAGCCAACCAGCTTGAACCCACGGTTGCTAAGCCCCAGCAAGGGGTACTCTGTCTGCTGAAGGCCCGCGGTCAAGGCACATATGAGAAAGCAATCAATGAACAACTAAGGTATTGCAACGCGCAATGAAAAACTAATGATTGATGCTTCTCATCTCTCTCTGTTCCTGTCTGTCTGTCCCTGTCTATCCCTCTCTCTCTCTGAAAAAAAAAAATTTTTTTTTGTTCATGGATCTGCTTACTTCATTACCATAAAATATGAACAAGTATATTTGTTTTTTATGTAGTGGGGAAAAGGTAATTTGGTGTAGGGTAGTCAAACTGTATTTTCTCTGTACTGAAAACCTTGGACTGAAAATATGGGTGTACCTGCATGGGGAAATTAAATTCAAAATTTGTAACCAATTTTATTCTTTTTGCAAACATCCACTGGTAATCTAAGACATCTTGTTGAATGTTAGGAGTTTAATAATACAGCCTTAGCATCTACTCCAGCAGGAGGAGAGTAGGGGAGTCCTTCAGATGTGGCTCTTGGAGGTGATGGTGCCCTTTGGGGGTGCAGTTTCATTAGAGGAGTGGTGGCATAGCCAGGCTGCACACAGGAAGGGAAAGTGGAGGTCCTGACTCACCACGATCCCAGGCGGTTCTGTGTCAGAGGCAGCTGCCTGATGAGGCTGCTGAAGCGACAGGGGCAGGTACACAGTCTGCATTCGTTTTTGCTCGCTGCGGTGCCCCAAGGAGCCAGCAGCAGAAGAATCAATTCTTTGTCCTTCATATTCACAGAAGACTCTTAGCTAAGGCTGGCAAGAGTCTGTCAGATTTCCTGCTCTTCTATTTTTGTCTTGGTGAATTTCTATAGACTTACAGTATATATAACAGGATACCCAGACCTACAGGAAAAAGGATTATGTAGGAGCAGTTATTCAAAGGCTGGACTGTTTTTGCCATATCATATTCATACAGTCCTATCAAATTTTTCTTTGAACAGTTATATTTGTGAAGCATTTTGATGGGATTTGAGGCTTTAAGGTGTCAGTTCCGCTGAATTACATAGTTAGTTGTTTAGGGTTTGTCATCATCTCATTTCTTAGGAGTACTGGTGGGAGATTACCCACAGAAAAATTATCCATAAAGAGGAAAGTTCCTTTGTTGACTGGTCTTTTAGTGATTGAAAAGACCTCACTTTCCTTTCTAGCCACAGACATTGGCAGCCACCTAGGATAACTGAGTTCCGTCAGTCGGTCACCTGGGATAACTGAGTTCCGTCCGTCAGTCACTTGGGATAACTGAGTTCCCGTCAGTCAGTCACCTGGGATAACTGAGTTCCCGTCATTCAGTCACCTGGGATAACTGAGTTCCCGTCAGTCAGTCACCTGGGATAACTGAGTTCCCGTCAGTCAGTCACCTGGGATAACTGAGTTCCTGTCAGTCTCTAATTAGTCTGCCCTGTCCCCCAGTCTTTGGGAGGACCATTTTTAGAAAGAAATGAAGTCTGACTCTACATCTGTATTCTTACCAGAATTTCCATTCCTGCCATATTTTCCTGAGATCTTTTATGCTTATATGTTCCTGTATTGCATTGACTTACCCATTTACTAGGATCAGGATAGAAGATAAGATTTTTTTCTCCTCCTTTATAATTCAGAAGAAAATACATGACCAGACATTGAGTTTATAAAGCTCCTTCATCCAGGGTGCTTAAAGAACATTTGTATATATTATTGATCTTTGAAATCTTGTAGAATAATTAGGCATTTTCTCTTTCCCCAGCCCTGTGCCCCCCATTCCCATTTTGTGTCTAGAGTTGAATCTTTTTTTAAATAAGTGATGCTATTTTGTTTTTCTACCTAACTGGTTTCATCTCCTAATTTTTAGTGGGTGGGAGCCAAACAGCATGAATTGCAAGTTAACTCAATGCAGCTGCTGTACTACCAGGCTCCGATGTCATCTGCCATGTTGCTGGTTGCTGTGCCTTTCTTTGAGCCACTGTTTGGTGAAGGAGGATTGTTTGGTCCCTGGTCAGCTTCTGCACTGGTGAGTTCTGATTGTTTTGGTGTCTAAGAAACAAGATAATAATTCCTCCATTATGAATGTAACTTTAATTTTCAGAGCACTCTTTTTTTAATTTTTTTAAAAATTGATTTTAAGCCCTAGCCAGTGGCTCAGTGAATAGAGTGTCAGTCTAGTGCAGGGGTTGAGAACCTTTTGGCTGAGAGAACCATGAACACCACATATTTTAAAATGTAATTCCGTGAGAGCCATACAATGACCCATGTACATTACGCATTATCCAATAAAAATTTGGTGTTGTCCCAGAGGACAGCTGTGATTGGCTCCAGCGACCCACAACCATGAACATGAGCGGTAGGAAATGAATGGATTGTAATACATGAGAATGTTTTATATTTTTAACATTATCATTTTTATTAAAGATTTGTCTGCGAGCCAGATGCAGCCATCAAAAGAGCCACATCTGGTTTGCGAACCATAGGTTCCCGACCCCTGGCCTAGTGTATGGACATCCTGGGTTCAATTCCTGGTCAGAGTACACAGGAAAAGGGACTATCTGCTTCTCCTTCCCTCCCTCTCCCCCTTCTCTCCGTTTTCTTCTCCTGTAGTCAGTGGCTTGATTGGTTCAAGCATGGCCCCAGACACTGAAGATAGCTCTAGTAGATCCAAGCATGACAACCTCAGGTGCTTGGTAGTTGAGCATCATCCCAAGACAGGGTTTCCCGGTAGATCCTGGCCCAGGTGCATGAGGGAGTCTGCTTCACTATCTCCCCGTCTCTCACCTTAAAAAAAAAAAAAAAAGTTTTAGAGAGAGAAGAAAGGAGAAAGTGAGAAAACATCAATTTGTTGTTCTACTCATTAATTGATTCTTGGATGTATCCTGATAGTTGTTTCTGTTACAAAAATGGAATCATATCACATGGTTTTCTGTATCTGACTTTTCTCAATATCTTATGAAAGTCTGTTTATATCATTCTTTTTAATGCCTGTATAAGACTTTTAGTTTCAGTTCTTGACCACTATAACCAGTGTTGTAATAATATCCTTGTACATGTGTCCTCATGAACTGGTACTTTTTACTATGAAGTAAAATCCTAAGAGTAGAATGGCCAGATCAAAGGGATATGTAGTTTGGGGACATTTTAAGTTAGAAAGTATAATCCCCCACTTAGGGAAGGAATATCTGCTTTAACCTTCAGAACAGTCATTAAGAATGTCATTTTTGTTGGTGGTGTTAATTTATTTAACTTACATTGCTCTTAGTTTGTTCTAGATCCGTGATGGGGAACCTTTTTATAAAAACCGCCCAGCTTTCATGGTGGAGGGTAGCGGAGCAACCAAACGGCGCAGCAATTAGCCCACCATGAAAGCTGGAACACCTACTAGTGGGCAGGAGGGAACAGGTTGACCAGCACTGCAAAAGTGGGCGGGTTTTTTGTTTGTTTGTTTGTTTGTTTTTTAACAGAGGCAGAGATAGACAGGGACAGACAGACAGGAACGGAGAGAAATGAGAAGCATCAATCATTAGTTTCTCATTGCGCGTTGCGACTTCTTAGTTATTCATTGATTGCTTTCTCATATGTGCCTTGACCATGGGCCTTCAGCAGACCGAGTAACCCCTTGCTGGAGTCAGCGACCTTGGGTCCAAGCCGGTGAGCTTTCTGCTCAAACCAGATGAGCCCGCGCTCAAGCTGGCGACCTTGGGGTCTCAAACCTGGATCCTTCCGCATCCCAGTCCAACACTTTATCTACTGTGCCACCGCCTGGTCAGGCAAAAGTGGGCGGTTTTTATAAAAAGATTCGCCATCACTGTTCTAGATAGTAGTCTAAGCACTTTGCAAATATTAGCTTACTTAATCCTGATAACGACTTTTTTTGTGGATACATACTGTTATATTTACTGATGAGGAAACTGAGAGACAGTGAAGTAATTGACTTGAGATCCCACAGCTAGTAAGCAAAGCTGAAGTCCTATTGAATTTATGCATTCTGACTCCACAATCCATATTCTTAATCACCCCACTGTGCTGCTTGTGAGCAGATTGATAGTTGTTTCAAATTCACATGCTTTGACATAAGAAATTAGTATGTAACATTTTTTCCAAAGTGGAAATCCCTGAACCATCTATGAGATTATATTTCCTCTTAATTTTATAAACATTCTAGCCATCTTGGCTATCCAGTCTTCAAGCCATTGCAATTTAGATACCTTATTTAGAAAGAGAGACTTTTTTTGCAATAGGCCCTCTGGCAGATTTGAAAAAGAGGAGAGTAGCAGAAAGACCATAAAAAGTCAAACTTAGGCCCTGGCCAGTTGGCTCAGTGGTAGAGCGTCGGCCTGGCGTGCAGGAGTCCCGGGTTCAATTCCCGGCCAGGGCACACAGGAGAGGCGCCCATCTACTTCTCCACCCCTCCCCCTCTCCTTCCTCTCTGTCTCTCTCTTCCCCTCCCACAGCCAAGGCTCCATTGGAGCAAAGTTTGCCCGGGTACTGAGGATGGCTCTGTGGCCTCTGCCTCAGGCGCTAGAATGGCTCTGATTGGGCAGAGCATCGCCCCCTGGTGGGCATGCCAGGTGGATCCCGGTCTGGCGCATGCGGGAGTCTGTCTGACTGCCTCCCCGTTTCCAACTTCAAAAAGAAAAAAAAAAAAGGTCAAACTTAGTGCTGAGCCCATTTATATAGGGAAAGTCACCTTCCCTTTTTTTTTTAATTTCCATTTATTTTATTGATTTTTTAGGGAGAGAAGAGAAACATTAGTTTGTTGTTCCACTTAATTACATTGATTGGTTGATTCTTATATGTGCCCTGACTGACAATTGAACCCGCAACCGTGGTGTATCCAGATGATGCTCTAACCAGCTGAGTACCCAGCCAGGGTCTCACCTTTCTTCTTTAATATTCTTAGAGGACATCACCTCCTCAAAGTATAGCTTGTAATTGTATATTTAATGCTAAGTATCAAGAAATAGGTGTATAACATCCTGTAAGCTCAATAAAATTGATAGTGGTATATTTCTAGAAACAGTTTTTAAAATGTTTTAAAGGTATGTACAGTTTTTTTTTTCTTTCTCAAATTTTTTATTGATTTTAGAGCGAGTGGGAGAGAGAGACAGAAACATCAATCTGTTCGTGTGTGTGCCCTGACCGGGAATCACAACCAGGACATCCATATGACGGGCTGACACTCTATCCATTGAGCCAACCAGTCAGGGCCAGTTTTTAAAATTTTTAAGGAGCAAGTTTTTCAGAGTTGAAAATTAAATGGGTTTTACTTATAAAACAAATGATATATTACTCTTTTTACCTATATAGGACACAAATCTAATTCCTCTGGTCCCCTTATGATTGCAGTGATTTAAAAACCATTGTCTCAATACACCAAGATTGTGGGTCATTCCCCAGTCAGAGCACCTACAAGAATTAACCAGTGAACATATAGATAAGCAGAACAACAAGTCAATGTTTACCTCTCTCTCTTCCTCTCTCTCTCTCCCCCTTCCTTTCTCTCACTAAAATCAACCAATAATTAAAAAAAAAAAACTGATATGAGGGGGGGATGCATTCAGGGAGACACTAGAATCTATGTAAACACAATAAATAAATTTTTAAAAAGACTGAGATGACATTCATGTCTTTGGAATTTAAACTTGTTATTAACTCAAATCATAAATATTATTTTATTTAAACTCTCTTATTCTAGAAATAGAAAGTGACTTTTAAACTAATTTATAATAAAATTGTGAGATAAGCCTGACTAGGCGGTAGCACAGTGGATAGAGCCACGGACTGGGACGCGGAAGACCAGGTTCGAGACCCCAAGGTCGCCAGCTTGAGCGAGGGCTCATCTGGTTTGAGCAAAAGCTTACCAGCTTGAGCCCAACGTCGCTGGCTTGAGCAAGGGGTTACTCGGTCTGCTGAAGGCCCACGGTCAAGGCACATAAAAAAAAAAATGTGGGAAAATTGTGAGATAGGTTTGAAAACAATATTGTGTGTATACTGTGCTACAGCCCACTTTGTCCCCATGTCCTCAGCCAGGTTGTCTTATACCCTGTCCCTTGTAGACAGCTTGTGTTTCCCATGCTCCCGTGCTTTGGCCCATACTGTTCCTTCTGCTTGGAATTCAGCCCCCTCTTTTTTCTTTAATATATGCATTCATTTGAAATCCAAGGGTGTTTTTCAGATGAACAAGAAAAATGAACTGGAAATTCTCATTCAGAGGCAGGATATTATTGGACAATTTTTCTTTGAGTTTTGTAGACAATTCTGTAAACATTTCAGAATATTATTCATTCTACACTTTTACCCTTAATTCTTGTCTTTCAAATTGTGATTCTATTTTTAAAATATTCCTAATGGTTGATATTTGAGTTTTTAGAAATGCACAATGAAATTCTTTTTACCTGATGATTATAATGATTGAAGCTGCATTAATGATTCTTTTGGTTTACTTGTAGCTTATGGTGCTGCTGTCTGGAGTAATAGCTTTCATGGTGAATTTATCGATTTATTGGATCATTGGGAACACTTCACCAGTCACGTATCCTTTTCCTAATGACTTATAGATGCATAGTCTTTGTGTGTGTGTGTGTGTGTGTGTGTGTGTGTGTGTGTGTGTGACAGAGACAGAGAGAGGGACAGAAAGGAGCAGACAGGAAGGGAGAGAGATGAGAGATGAGAAGTATCAATTCTTCGTTGTGGCTCCTTTGTCTCCTTAGTTGTTCATTAATTGCTTTCTCATATGTGCCTTGAGCAGGGAACTATAGCAGAGCGAGTGACTGCTTGCTCAAGCCAGTGACCTTGGGCTCAAGCCAGTTACTTCGGGCTTCAAGCCAGTGACCTTTGGATTCAAGTCAGCAACCACGGGGTCATGTTTATGACAGATGCATAGTCTTTTATATATTTTCTAAAACTCCATCACATTTGTTTCCTTGAGTCTCACAATTACTATTGCATGGCCTAAATTGAGTAGTGTGAGTTATTTTTAATCTTTAATCATCTCATTCTACACTAGAGTCTAGAGGTTTAAAGAAATAAGAACTGGGAAAATGGGTTAGTTTTCTGTATCATGAACATTATTTATTTATTTATTTATTTATTTAGCGAGAGAGACAGGCAGGAAGGGAGAGAGATGAGAAGCATCAAGTCATAGTCATGTCATTTTAGTTCATTGATTGCTTCTCATATGTGCCTGGACCCAGGGGCTCATGCCAAGCCAGTGACCCCTTGCTCAAGCCAGCGACCTTGGGCTCAAGCCAGCAACCATAGGGTCATGTCCATGATCCCATGCTCAAGCCAGCAACCCTGCACTCAAACTGGTGAGCCTGCATTCAAGCTGGATGATCCTGTGCTCAAGCCGGGGACCTTGGGGTTTTGAACCTGGGACCTCAGCGTCCCAGGGTGATGCTCTATCCACTGCAGCACCACCAGTCAGGCCAGTTTTGTGTTTTCTTAAGTCATAGATGATCATTTCCCTTATCAAGATGAACACAGAGAACCATTCATTGCACATAGTGGGGTTAATTGAATATTGGGGTTAATAATAGGATGGATGCTTGAGTTGTCAATCATTTCTCAGTTATCTATAGTAATAAAGTAGAGGTGTGGTTATCCACATAGCCAAAGTTAATCAGACCTCTGAAATTGATATAAGTGACCTCTGAAGTTTAGGGGATGTTTTTGTACTTATGTGGATATGGGTGTGCCTGTTTTCTCAATATTACTTCAAGCAGTAAAATCATACCTTGGAGATCCGAATTACACCCAACTTCCCATCTTAACATTCTAGTTGTCATTCTGTTTCTCTTCCCATTTCACTTTGCTCCGCTCTGAGGCAAATGCAAAGAATGTATTTCTTTAAATCAAAGAGGTAGGTTAGTAGTATTATGTCAAGTGTACTGATTTAAATGAGTGAACACTGATGTCATCAAAGTAAATAAGCATATTTTCAAACAATAAATAACAGCAATGATGATAATTTTTTTAGAATACTTAATAAATGTTTATTTGGTGCCAGGCACTTTTCAAATCACCTTGTCTATACTAGGCATTTAATTCCCACAGTAATTCTTTAGGGTAAATTCTGTTATTTTATTTTGCAGAAGAGGAAATGGAGGTGCAGAGAATTTAAGTAACTCAAGGTTGTGCAGCTGTGAAGCATTATATCCAGATTTCAAATCATGTACTCTGCTGCCAAGCCAAAGTATTTAAGTATGTGCCCTTATTAAGAACATTTATTCATTCAACGAACACTTATTGAACACCCACTATAAACTGTTCAGTGATTTAACATTAAATATTTATTATATGTCAGGCACTGGACATACAGCAAAATAGACAAAAATCTTTACTCTTACAGGGTTAAACTATAAACAAACAAACAAAAATATACATATTAGTGTTAGGTAGTGTTTAGTGCCAAGGAGAAAAATAAAGCGGCAAAGAGGATATGAAATGTTGGTGACAGAGTTGAAAGTTTAGGGAGAAAAGTCAGGAAAGCCTCTATAAAAAGACTTTATTTATTTTTTATGTGAAAGAGACAGACCTACAGGAAGGGAGAGAGATGATGTGAAACATCAACTTGTAGTTGCATCGCGTTTTTAGTTGTTCATTGATTGCTTCTTGTACATGCCCTGACCTGGGGGCTCCAGCTGAGCAGTGACCCCTTGCTCAAGCCAGTGACCTTGGGCTTCAATCCAGCAACCTTGGAATCAGGTCTATGATCCCGCTCTCAAGCTGGCAACCCTGCGCTCAAGCTGGATTGATAACTATTGATAACTATTATTGTAGCTAACACATATGGTTGCATAGAGCCTGAGCCAAAGCCGATGAGTCTGCGCTCAAGCAGGGACCTCAGGGTTTCAAACCTGGAACCTCAGCGTCCCAGGTCAGCCCTCTATCCACTGAGCCTCCACCGGTCAGGCAGACTATTCCTTTCTTAATTGACAAAAGGAACCACTGAGAAATTTTTTTAATTTGCCTTCCCTCCGGTATAAATACCTTTACATCATGAGCTACTTAAAAGAGGCCGAGGAGTAAGGAAATGCCCAAGTGTTAAAGGCAGTGCACTTGAAGATAGCTCATAATTGAAAATAAGGCGTATTTTTTTATGGTTCTAATTAATATCCTTGGGAAGAACTTCTGACTCTCAGGAAATCACCCATGTTGGTCAGGCAAGCTCAGGTCCCCTGTGACACGGAGGGACCTTCCCAGCTGCCCATTCGGGCTCAGAACAGAAGAGAGTCTAATTTGTGGTCAGGCAGTTTCAGGTGTGCGTCCCGGACTCTGCCTCCACCTGTGAGCCTGAGCAGGTTGTGAGAGCTCCCAGGCCTCACTCCGGCCACTCACAAAATGAAGGAAATAATATCTACAATGGGTTGTCTTGTTTGAGAGAGTATGTGTCAGGCACCAGGCAGATTTTTATTACACATAAATACTGCTGTTGATAACTATTATTGTAGCTAACACATATGGTTGCATAGTGCCTGGCGTGTCACTGATGCTCAATATTACTTCCTTCCCTTTCCCTCATTTTCCTCCTAAACTTACTCCTGCAGGGCGTGCTTACCTGAGTCAGTTTTCTTTTGCCTTGCAAATCTCACCTCACTTGTCAGGGGAAGTTATAATTAGAAATGGCACTCTAAAACGGAATTGTAAATTGACGTACAAGATACCTTCTCTTCCTTGCTGTGAATTCCTTTCACAACCTTATATTTCCCACTGGTGGCGGGAAAGGAGGCGTGAGCCCCTTTTCTTTTCTTTGGAGATATCAATAGGGATAGTTGAAGCAGTCTCCTGTCGCTTATTAATTGCTGCCACCTACCTGTAGAAACTAGGATTGACCCAGGACTCCACTGAATTTCCTGTTGTTTAGATTGGGGAGGGGAGCTGTCATTCAGTACTATCATGCAGTACTTTCCAGCCACAGGAAGCCATTGCTCTGTCTGTGTGTGTGTGGGAGGGGGGGGGGGGGGAGGTTAAAACATCTAACTTGTTATTCCTTTTTATCCTTATCCAAAAACCTCAGCTATAACATGTTTGGACACTTCAAGTTCTGCATTACTTTATTGGGAGGCTATGTCTTATTTAAGGATCCACTGTCAGCGAATCAGGGTCTTGGCATGTTATGTACATTATTTGGCATTCTTGCCTATACCCATTTTAAACTCAGTGAACAGGAAGGAAATAAGAGTAAACTGGTACAGCGTCCTTAATTGGGTTTTTGCAGAGGAAAAAAATCACCTCAAGAAGATTTTAAAATGTTAAGTGTGCAAGTTGCTTTCAAAGAAGAAAATAATTACATTGCAGAATTCATTGAATGATGGTTTATAAGAATTAACACAAAAGGAATTTTATTTATAAATAATGACTTTTTAATTTAGAGTACCTTTTTTCAAAAACTTAATTCATACTTCTTTTTAAGGATGATGATTATATGGAGTATATAGGATGGTTTGGTTATACCAAATGAAGTACATGAAATAAAAATTCTGTAACAGTGCCAGAGGACTTCATATCACTGAACCACAAATGTGTCATTATTTTTAAGTGTTCATACTCTTCCAAAGAAGGATGCATAGGACTCCTCTACATGCTCACAGGTCTCCATTGTGAGCTCTATTATATTATAATTTTGTCCAGTGTTCAAGTCAGAATTTAAATCTAGCATTTCTATTTTAGTTGTTTTAGTATAACTTCCTGCTTATTTCATTTATAAAAATGAAATAGAATTTATAGAAACCAAAGTGTAGTATAGAAGACCATAAAACAAAATCCAATTCCAAGAGTACCATTTTTCTTGTGGAAAATTGATATCAGAGTTATGTGTGGGCCCTGGCCAATGGCTCAGCGGTAGAGTGTCGGCCCAGTGTGTGGATGTCCTGGGTTTGATTCCTGGTCAGGGCACACAGGAGAAGCAACCCACCTGCTTCTCCACCCCTCCCCTCTCGAGCCCACCCTTTCTCTTTCCACCCTGCAGTGGCTCAATTAGAGCAAGTTGGCCTGCACTGAGGATGGTTCTGTGGCCTACACCTCAGGCTCTAAGAATTACTGGTTGCAGCCTGACCAGGCACATTGGAGAGAGCATCTGCCTGGAATACAGAGGACCCAGGTTCGAAGCCATGAGCTTGCCGGCTTGAGTGTGGGCTCACCAGCTTGAGTGCAGGATGGTGGGCTTGAGTGTGGGATCATAGACATGACTCCATGGTTGCTGGCTTGAAGCCCAAGGTCGCTGGCTCGAGCAAGGGGTCACTCACTCTGCTGTAGACTCCTGGTCAAGGCACATATGAGAAAGCAATCAATGAACAACTAAGGTGCTGCAACCAAGAATTGATGCTTATCATCTCTCTCCCTTCCTATCTGTCCCTTCCCTTTCTCTGTCTCTCTCTCCCTCAAAAAAAAAGAAAAAGAGAGAAAGGCTCCGTTGCTGAGCAACAAGCTGCGCCCCGCATAGACAGACGAGTCGATGGCCATTTTGTTCTTGTGGTTCTAGTGGGTAGAGAAGGAGGGAGCAGGGCAGTTGAGGGGACCTACCTCGGCTGCTGCCACCGTCTCTGTGCTGGTGGTGGGAAAGGAGGCGTGAGCCCCAGGCGCCAGCCGCCAGCAGTGCCGTTATGGAGGGTCAGTAGTGAGAAGGCGATGGAGGGGATGAACTCGACATTAGCAGCAGCAGCCGGCAGCTGCTGGACGTGTGCATGTCCAAGCCTGGTCAGAATCTCCAGCTACAGGAGAATGAAATCAGAGGACTGTGCTTAAAATCCTGAGAGATCTTTCTCAGTCAGCCTATCTGACTAGAACTTGAAGCACCATTCAAAGTATGTGGTAGTATCTATCTATGGGCAATACTATGATTTGATTCGACTTTTTGAGCACAGTGATTTCCTGGCTGAAAGCAGCTACCTGTTTCTTGGTGACTGTGGACAAAGGGAAGCAAAGCAGTCACTGGCTTACTCGTGTACAAAATCAAATACTCCGAGAATTTTTTTCTTCTCAGAGGAAACCGTGTATGTGCCAGGATGAATAAAATCTGTGGATTTTATGCTGAATGTAAAAGAAGATGTAGCATTAAACTATGGAAAACTTGCACAGCCGGCTCTGTTTACCAGTAGCAGCCATCATGGGTGAGAGAATGTTTTGCCGTCATGGAGGTTTATCACCGTACCTTCAATCCATGGAGCAGATTCGGCAAATGATGCGACCAACTGACGTACCAGATCAAGGTCTTCTTTGCGATCTTTTGCGGTCTGACCCCAATAAAGATGTCTTAGGCTGGGGAGAAAATGACAGGAATGTCCTGCATGTTTGGCACAGATGTGGTTGCAGAATTTCTTCAGAAGCATGATGTGGGTCTTACATGTAGAACCCATCAGATGGTTGAAGATGTTTATGAGTTTTTGCAAAGAGGCAGTTGGTCACCCTGTTTTCTGTACCCAGTGATTGTGGAGGTGCCATAATGAGTGTGGACAAAACACTAATGTGCTCTTTTCAGATTATAGAACCTACGGTGAAAATGAAGCCGAGTGCCCTGAGACCTGTAACACCTCCAAGGGGTATGAGTACAAAGCAAGGATATAAATGAGATGTCATTTTGACAACTAGTCGGGAATTCTAACATACCGTATAGAACCTTCATTTTTAACATTGTAACGTGTATTGGTCAGCTTGCTCAAAGAGTGTTTGTGGGGCTGGCTCTTCCTTCCATTTTTGAGTTAATGAATGGTATTTGCTGGTTATAACAGCAAATGAAAGACTGTTTTTTTTTAATTCACTTTTTAGAGGGGGGGAGGGAGAAGGCAGGTGGAGCAGGAAGCACCAACTCCCATAAGTGCCTTGACCAGGCAAGCCCAGGGTTTTGAACTGGTGACCTCGGCGTTCCAGGTTGACTTTTTATCCACTGCGCCACCACAGGTCAGGCGAAAGACCACTCCCAAGAAAAAATGTTTTGTTTTTTAATTCACTTGCAAACAATTTTAATGATCTTGTTAAATCTGTACATACCAGGACAGATATAAGGGGTAAGTGTACAATTCACCTTTTTTTTTTTAAATTCAGTACAACCAATAAGTAATGTAAATGTTCATTTTTTTTTTAGGATATACTGAGAGCCCTAGGGTGTTCAATCTGTACTTGTTATTTTTTAAAAAATGCATACTGTAGATTTAAAAAAAAGTTGGTGGTGCAGTGGATAAAGCGTCGACCTGGAACACTGAGGTCAGCAGTTCGAAACCCTGGGCTTGCCTGGTCAAGGCACATATGGGAGTTGATGCTTCCTGCTCCTCCCCCTTCTCTCTCTCTCTCTCTCTCTCTCTCTCTCTCCCCCCCCTCTGCCTCTCTAAAAATAAATAAATAAGATTTTTTTAAAAAAAGTATGTAATCCTAAAAAGCTACAGTTTCTGTAGGTATTCTTATTTTCAAGCTCTCAGTGAACTCTAGAAACTGTACATTAAATTAAAAAAAAAATAGCTCCATGTTCAAATGGCTCAAAGAAAAGACAATAGAAAAAAATTGAACAGGTTTCCTGGCCTCTTAGAGCCTTTCATGTTGGAAATTTTTGTTTTTAAGATTTTATTTATTCCTTTTTAGAGAGGGGAGAAAGGAAAGGGGGGAGGAACAGGAAGCATCAACTCCCATATGTGCCTTGACCAGGCAAGCCCAGGGATTAGGAACTGGCGACCTCAGTGTTCCAGGTCAACACTTGACTGCGCTGCCACAGGTCAGGCCATGTTGGTAATTTAATTCCACCTCTCTACTATTACTCCCTACCCCCACCCCCCATTTGAGGGCTTCGTGGAGCTTTCTTTGGCATTGAAGATTTAGAGTGAACCATGTTCAGCCTTTCTAAGGTGGCAGAGGAAAATTTCTTTCATAGCAAGTCAAAGCAAATGCTATACAAACACTAAGCAAAAAGTTGGTGAAAACAGATTTGAGAGAAATAGAAAAATGGTCAATATTTAACTAGTCCTATGAATTTTTAAAAGAATAATTTTTTTTAATTAGGATATAAGGGAAATACATGAGTCCCATCTAAGAAAATACATAGTACCCTGTATCTAATTGCAAAATTTATTTCTGCCTTCCAACTCCTTGACATTAGAGCATTAAAAACAGTTGTTGAAGGCCCTGGCTGGTTGCTCAGTAGATAGAGCATGGGCCTGGTATATGGACGTCCTGGGTTCAATTCCCAGTCAGGGCACACATAAGAAACAACCATCTGCTTCTCCACCTCTTCCTCTCCCCTTCCTGTAGTCAGTGACTCAGTTGGTCTAAGTGTGGCCCCACGTGCTGAGGATAGCTCCATTGGAGCACATCGGCCTCAGGTGCTAAAAATAGCTCCATACTTGAGCATCGGCTCTAGATAGGGTTGCTGGGTAGATCCCAATCAGGTTTCATGTAGGAGTCTGCCTCACTGTCTTTACTCTCACATACGTACATACATACAAGCAGTTGTTGATAACCGCTCACAATAAATTCACGGAGACAGATACACCCTCTTATAATAATTCTTCTTCTAAGTATAATTAATTTTTCGTGTGTGACGGACAGAGAGAGAGAGAGGGACAGATAGGGACAGACAGGAAGGGAAAGAGATAAGCCTCAATTCTTTGTTGTGGCACTTTAGTTGTTCATTGATTGCTTTCTCATATGTGCCTTGACCGTGGGCCTTCAGCAGACAGAGTAACCCCTTGCTTGAACCAGGGACCTTGGGTCCAAGCTGGTGAGCTTTGCTCAAAACAGATGAGCCCATGCTCAAGCCAGCAACCTCTGGGTCTCGAACCTGGGACCTCCACATCCCAATCTGACACTCTATCCACTGCGCCACTACCTGGTTAGGCCAGACTAATTTTTTTTAAACTTTATATGAGAAAACAACTCTTAAAGAGGACACAGAGCCATGTGGATTTTTTTTCCAGACCTGTTTGAAATGAAAGCCTCAAGGAAACTCTATTTTGACAGAATTTCAGTATATCAGTCAATCTGTTGTATGATTAGTATGTGTGATTTGCTGTTTGTGTTCTAAATGTTCTTTGGTTCTCAGTTTCTGAAAATATATTTTATTATGCTAAGAAGTACAAAACAGTTTGTCTTACCAGATGAGCCTCAGGCATTGTTTGTTTACTTTCTCTGTATATGTCTTAATTAACATATAATTATTTCCCCAAAGCTGGAGACAAGTATGTTAGCGCAGTAAGGATTGTGTGACTTCTGTGCACTAACAGCCGAGTTAATTTGTGCCATGTACAAATTCTCCTTAGCTGTAAATACAACTTAAGAGGGCTTTATGATAAATGTTGGGGGAGGATCATAATAAATGACTGATGTCAATAGAAATGCAGTGAGAAAGTTGGACCAAGATATGAAAGGATGGGATACATATCCATAAGTGAGTAAAATACGTATTGCTGGAACTAGAGGCTGGTAAACATATTTGGCCCTGAAAACGATCTTCCCATTGAAAATGATATTCCTGAGGGATATGTAACAGATGACCAGGACCAGCCACAGAGATAAACCAGAAGCACAGTGCTGTGGAAGAAGACACGCTTTGTGACAGATGTCACTGCACTTGTTGTTTGTTGTTTACCCTGTGTTAAATGACTAAACTGCAGTTTTTACCTGTTGCAAATAAAAAGAACCTAATGGTTTTACTTGTGTATTGTGCATTAGAATCAGTGGAAGAACGATCGCATCCCTGTGTATGTGTGGCAGGAACGCTGCCCTGTCCAGCTCCCAAATGTGCGGAATCTAATAAAACAAAATCCTCTTGTCCCTTCTAAAATAACAGAAAGGAGAAATCTCTCTCTGAAATGAACCAAGCTTACTCCTCTTTCATTTTAAAAAATACTTTTAAACATTGTTATATTTAAATCATTAGTTACCTTTTAAAAAAGTTACCCATGAGCAACAGCATTAATCAAGCACTCCACATTGATTGTATCAGTCAGTAGTTGGGTGAATGAATATTTAGAATGGCCAAAGGTGAAAGTCTCATTAAAAGAATGGAGATCAGCCCTGGCTGGGTAGCTCAGTCAATTAGATGTCCCAATATGCCAAGGTTGTGGGTTCCATCATGGTCAGGGCACGACAAGAATCAACCAATGGCCCTGGCCGGCTGGCTCAGTGGTAGAGTGTGGCCTGGCGTGCAGAAGTCCCAGGTTCGATTCCCGGCCAGGGCACACAGGAGAAGCGCCCATCTGCTTCTCCACCCCTCCCCCTCTCCTTCCTCTCTGTCTCTCTCTTCCCCTCCCGCAGCCAAGGCTCCATTGGAGCAAAGATGGCCCAGGCGCTGGGGATGGCTCTGTGGCCTCTGCCTCAGGCGCTAGAGTGGCTCTGGTCGCAACATAGCGACCCCCCCCCATGGGCAGAGCATCGCCCCCTGGTGGGCGTGCCAGGTGGATCCCGGTCGGGTGCATGTGGGAGTCTGACTGTCTCTCCCCGTTTCCAGCTTCAGAAAAATACAAAAAAAAAAAAAAAAGAATCAACCAATGAATGCATAAATAAGTGGAACAACAAATCAATGTTTCTCTCCCTCTCAAATCAATCAATTATTGTTTATAAAAGGAATGGAGACCAGATCTATTAGACATATTCTGTTTTTGCATTTTTATCTCCAAACTTGAACTGGATTATACTTGCTAACATTAGGAATACAATAATTTCACTCAACAAAGGTTTATTGAATGTGTATTATGTTCCAGTTACTATGCTAGGCTCTGCGAAGACAAGCCTTTTGTGCAGAGACAGTTCTGTGTTTCCAAGAGACATCTGTCTAGCAGAAAAGATAGAAGTTAATTAGATAAAAACAAAGTGAATTTATTACGCTAAAAGGAACATGGTTCTCTTAAGCATATAATGAAACACTGGCCTAACATTGGCTGTCAGGGTATCCATGAGCTAAAGTCTGATTAATACATAGATGTTAGGTAAGCAAAGGGAGGGGATTGCATTTCTGGTAAAAGGGAATAGCACATACAAAGGCCCATTGGTTGGAAGAACTATGAGTGCAAAGAACTGCAGAAAGCACTCAGGTGGCTGGTTCAGTCTCTGGTTGGAGCACAGATGGGAACAGCTTGATGTTACTGTCTGCCTCCCTGCCCCTCTTTAAAAAAAAAAAAAGGCTGCAAAAGGAATGGAGTCTAGTGGCAAGAGGAGATAGGGAGGATGTGACATGAGCCTCAAAGGCAGGCTGACCTCAGACGATAGAATATCTTGTAGGCTATGTTAGAAATGTAGTAAACGCAAGAGGGTGTGTTCTGAGCGATGTTACAGTCAACCCATAAAACTTGAATTACTGGAGTATGCCCAATAAGGATGAAAACGTAGACCAGGATGAACATGGTGTAAAGCAAAAACACAGAGTGCAACCAAACCTGGAGTCAGCATATCCTGGTAGAGGAAGATAATTCCGCAAAGGAAACTGAAAAGGAGGAAAGGGGAGGAAGAAAATGAGGATGACAAATGAGGGTGGACAAATATGATAATATTGCTGAGAAATTAAGGTAGACATGGACAGAAATATAGCTACTGTATTGACAGTTTATTAGGCTGTTTTAGTCAAGTGATGGAGGGAAACAGCAGATTGGAGCGGGCTGAGTTGTCAGTGTATGAGAGGTAAGGATATGAAATCCAAAAGTACAGACAATTCTGTTGCTAATGCAACGTGCAGTGTCACGGAATATTGAACATGGCTTGACATGAACTACGGGCTTTTTGTGTATGTCTAAGACTTTTATCGTAATGGCAATCTATTATTACAGGATTAAAATAGTAGATAAAGCACCAAATACCCCGTGTACCCCTAGAAGTAATGCAGATGTTTCTGTAACAGAGAAGCTCTTTTGCTCTGAAAAGTTTTATTTTTGGATCCTGAGCTCCTGTATGTATTTTTGTCAAATGCATTGTTATTAATAAAATCAGCAGTTACTTTTGTCAGCTGCAGGCACTTTGGAAAAACAATTTTGCAAGTCCACTGAGGGCTGATCCAGTCATGCATTTTCTTGTTTCTAGTACTGCTAAGGTTCAAAGTAAAAGGGAACCTGCCAAAGAAAAGGCCAGTATTGGTGTGGACACTAGGGTGGTGCAGTGGTGTGAGGCTAGCCTGCCCATCAGGACGCGGCTTCCAGTCCAGGCTGTGCTATTTACTGGGATAGCCTTGGCATTAGGCGAGTCACTTGATTTTTCTCAATCTCGCCTGTGAAATGAGAGCTTGGATCCAGATGATTTCCAAAGGGTCCTCCAGCTATACATTCCCCTGGTTCTGCTTTCTCAGACTACATTTACAATTTCTTGTTTGTTTAAATGGAAAGCAGATTTGATTAAATAAACAGGAAATAATTTATTGACTCTTGTGAAAATTGTTTTCTTGTTCAAGAGCTTTCTTCTGGATTCTGTTTTCATGTGCATTTCTTTACTGACGGGTTGTCTTTAGAAAGTATTTGCAGAACATTAAATGTGACTTATTTCATATTTGTTATATTAGAAAACATGATTTGACTTATCAATGCTGCTTCACACATCAAATGAAATCATTGGGAGGTGAGTTATTCCCAGGTCAACTATTTATATTTTCTGCTGTGCTGTTTTTAATTTGGAAAACAGCATATCACCCAAACCATAGTAATTCACATTTTTCTATTTCACTAAAAATGTAAGTACTATGTATACCATAAGAACAAGCCTTTGTATTTATTTAACCAGCCCAAGCTATGCATTTTTTAAGGACTTTATTTTTTAAGAGCAGTTTTAGGTTCTTATGCATTTCTAAATTTTGAAATTTTTCGTTACTCATAGAAGATTTTTTTTTAAATAAAACGATCTGTATCAACCAAATGTCATCATTTTCCTTTTCCTGTTTGTTCTTACTCCCTCCCAAAAAAGTCAGTTTCCTGTTTTCTCAATTCCCCTTTTCTAAAAATTACAGCTGGCCCTTTGGTGCAGGAGAGCGATGGCTGGACCTTAACCCAGGGGATGGGAGGCTCAAAATAGCCTTTTGAGATCTGGGACCTCTAAACCGATGAATGCAGGATCATAGCTGGATCTTGGAACTGGGCATCAATATGAAGTTTCTACAGATATTTAATACAAGGACCTAGAAAAAACTCATTCTAATAATGCTCCAGAGCTTCCACAAAACTATAGGGAAATAGAGCTTCACTAGAGGGCCTTCCAGTGCACAGACAGACTGTGGACATTAGTGAAGACCTGTGTGCTGGGAGTAAATGTCTTTTTTTATCATGACATGATTGCCATGAAGAATTCAGCCAAAAAAAAAAAAAAAAGAATTCAGCCAAATGCAGGACCATTCTGAAATCAGAACATGAGAACATCTAATACATACACTCAAATAGCATTCAAATAGCATTCCTCAGAGGGATGTTAAGCCTGTGAATCGCTTACCTTCAAAAAGCTCGGTACTGTTCTGAAACTCGGGCATTTTGCCAAGGAAACCATGAGCTACAATTTCTGTCCACTCTTTACCCCTACTGCCCTGTGTGGCTCCAGAGAAGTATGACAGGGCCTGTCATCACGGGTTCTCAAATGTCGTCATGCTTGTCTCCATTCTAACCCACCTCTGGCCTCACCTTCGTTCCTGAAGTGAAGATGCAAAGGCAAGCACTTAATAAATATTGACAAGTGAATGAATGCATCTCCTAACAGCAATTCTTAATTCCCTTAAAGAGCCCCCTCAAACCTCGCTGTTGCCTAACAGGATGGAAAAAGCAGAGGGAGAAGGAGGGATAAAAGCTATCATTACAATTCAGGATTGAATCACCCACTGAAAACAGGTAGTCTCATCCTCTGGTGTCTTCCCACTTTCCTTTTATTCCTCCTGTCTTTTGTCCTTTCATTCTGGCTGGGCTGGAAACACAGAGGTGATAGGCGAGGGATCGGAACTCATCTACTGACAGACTTCTGGACATCACGTGGGCAAAGCAGGAGGGGTACATGAGTGGCTAAATCTATTTCCCCATTTTTAACATGTGGATTTGCGCTGGGAGTTACTGTTTGTTTTTCCATCAGGGTAGGCGTTTTGAACAAGACAACTTTGTGTCTCTGAGAAAAAGTTGGAAAGTAGGAAAAAAGCAAAGAAAAAGTTCAGCATCGAGAAAGCAAAATAAGATGGCATAATTACATTCAACTACATCAGTAATCATAACTTTATATTCATAAAGACAAATACTTTATAGCTAAATAAATCTATATGCTTTTTGTAAGAGACTTTCCTAAAAGAGAGGGAAGAAAAAAGAAATCTAAGGTACTACTGTCAATATCAGACAAACTAGAATTTAAGGCAAAAGTATTAACAAGGTCAAAGAGGGTCTTTTTTTACTTTTTAAACAGACAGGAAAGAAGAGAGATGAGAAGTATCAATTCTTTGTTGTGGCACCTTAATTGTTTATTGATTGCTTTCTCATATGTGCCTTGACTAGGGGGATCCAGCAAAATGAGTGACCTCTTGCTCAAGCCAGCAACCTTGAGCTTCAAGCCAAAGACCTTTGCACTCAAGCCAGCAACCACGGGGTCATGTCTATGATGCAACACTCAAGCCAGCCGACCTCATGCTCAAGCCAGTGGCTCTGTGCTTAAGCTGGATGAGCCTGTGTTCAAGCCGGCAACCTCCAGTTTTGAACCTGGGCCCTCAGCATCACAGACACTCCATCCACTGTGCCACTGCCTGGTCAGGTAAAGAGGGTCTTTATTGAAAGGACAAATCACTAGGAACATAAATAATCATGAATAAGATAATAAATTAATAAACTAAAAAGAAAATTGAGATTTTAAACACACATCTTATCAGCGGTTGATAGAGCAAGCAGCCTGAAAGAGAACTTGTTTAATAAGGTGTATCAAGGACCCTGCAACTCAACAAGCAGACAACACATTTTTTCAAGTACTTGTGGAACACTGCAACAGTCAAGATGAACATAGATGATAGAAATAGTTGGTAGCTTTGAGCAGAGTTTTTTGTCTACGTTTATTAAAATTATTTATTTACATCTTTTATTGTTTTAAGATACTTCATGTTGAGAATGTGCTAGAATATTGAGTGGTTACATTCGAAGGTACAGAAATTGAACTCAGTGATCTTGTGGCTTCAAGGAGGCTTTGGAAGTTAGTACAGGTGAGACTAACAGTGTTTGGGCTGGATCCTGCCTCAAGTTATGTGGCTGGAACCAGAAAAAGCATGATATAAAGCAGGAGAACAGCCAAGGAGGAGGGAACTGAGGAAGCCATATACCGAACTCAGGAAAGTTAAAAGGATAAATAGGCCCTGCCTGTTGGCTCTAGGGTAGAGTGTCAGCCGGCATGTGGATGTCCCAGGTTTAATTCCCGGTCAGGCCATACAGGAGAAGCAACCATCTGCTTCTCCACCCTTCCCCCTCCCCCTTCTCTCTCTCTCTATCTCTACCTCTATTTCTATCTCTATCTCTTCTCCTCCTGCAGCCATGGCTCTAATGGTTTGAGGAAGTTGGCCCCGGGCACTGAGACTGGCTCCATGGCCTCACCTAATGCACTAAAATAGCTCAGTTGCCAAGCAATGGAGCTGCAGCTCCAGATGGACAGAGCATCACCCGATAGGGTGCTTGCTGGGTGGATCCTGGTTGGGGTGCATACAGGAGTCAGTCTCTGCCTCCCAGCCTCTCACCTAAATAAAAAGAAAGAAAAAGATAATCCATGTCGACAATTTATTACACTTTCATATTTTATCCATGTTTAGTATAATAAACATGCATATTAGCCATAGTCTTTTTATAAATGCACACGCAATACACAGAACATTGAAACTGGGAGTATATTACAAATACTTTTCTGCCTCATAGAAATTCTCCCAAGTCACTTGGCATAGCTCCAACTCACTGTCTTTTAATGGCCTCATAATATTCCATGATGTGGCTATGCCATAATTTTTCTAACCATTCCACTTTTATGGACACATTTTGTTTCTAGTTCTTTTTCCTATGAACAATATTGCAATAGATAACTTTGCAGTATTTTCTTTAAAATGTTTTTATATGTAGCCTGAACAGGTGGTGGCGCAGTGGATAGAGCATCGGACTGGGATGCAGAGGATCCGGGTTCGAGGCCCCAAGGTTGCCAGCTTGAGTGAGGGCTCATCTGGTTTGAGGAAAGGCCCACCAGCTTGAACCCAAGGTCGCTGGCTCCACCAAGGGGTTACTTGGTCTTGCTGAAGGCCCGCGGTCAAGGCACATATGAGAGGGCAATCAATGAACAACTAAGGTGTTGCAACGCACAATGAAAAACTAATGATTGATGCTTCTCATCTCTCTCCATTCCTGTCTGTCTGTCCCTGTCTATCCCTCTCTCTGACTCACTATCTCTGTAAAAAATAAATAAATAAAATTAAAATAAATAAATAAATAAATGAATGAAATGTTTTTATATGTTGATTTTAGAGAGCTAGAGGGAGGGTGGGAGAGACAGGAACATCACTCTGTTCCTGTATAAGCCCTGACAGAGACCTCTGTGTTTTGAGGGGATGCTCTGACCGAGCTCTCTGGCCAGGGCTGCAAGTATTTTCTTACTAGTATTTTTCTATGGGATAGAGTCCCAGGCATGAGATTGCTGAGTAAAGAGGTATTTTAATTTCTTTTTAAATTTTTATTTATTTATTTTTTACAGAGACAGAGAGTGAGTTAGAGAGAGGGATAGACAGGGACAGACAGACAGCAACGAAGAGAGATGAGAAGCATCAATCATTAGTTTTTCATTGCGCGTTGCGACACCTTAGTTGTTCATTGATTGCTTTCTCATATGTGCCTTGACCGTGGGCCTTCAGCAGACTGAGTAACCCCTTGCTGGAGCCAGCGACCTTGGTTCAAGCTGGTGGGCTTTTCCTCAAACCAGATGAGTCTGCACTCAAGCTGGCGACCTCGGTGTCTTGAACCCGGGTCCTCTGCATACCAGTCTGATGCTCTATCCACTGCGCCACCGCCTGGTCAGGCGAGGTATTTTAATTTTTACTAAATATTGCCAGGTCGTTTTCCAAAAAATCTGTGATAATTCACATTTCCACCTGCAATCTACAACAATAACTTTGTCTTTGCTAGCAGTTGGTATTATAAATCTTTTAATATTTGCCCATTTAGTATGCATACAATTATTTTATCTTTTTTTTTTTTTTTTTTTTGTATTTTTCCGAAGCTGGAAACAGGGAGGCAGTCAGACAGACTCCCGCATGCGCCCAACCGGGATCCACCTGGCACGCCCACCAGGGGGCGATGTTCTGCCCATCTTGGGGCATATCTTTTTTGTTTATTAGTAAGTGTTATGTTTATTAGTATTAGTTTCTTGTTATATTTGGTCAATTGAGATTGCTTGCTGTAAGATGCTAATTTATGGACATTGTCTATTTTTCATAAGGTTTTGTTAATAATTTGTGAGTTCTGTTATTAAAATGTTAATCTAAAAAATGTTAACCTTCTGTCTTTTGTGCTTGTTTATTTTTTACTTCTATTTTTTCTTAACTTGGTTTATGGTTTCTCTTGCCACAGCAAGACCACGGTCTCAAACTAGCGACCTCAATGCTCCAGGTCAATGTTTTATCCATTGTACCACCACAGGCCAGGCTTTTCAGAGTTTTTTTGTGTGTTTTTTTTTGTTTGTTTGTTTTTTGTATTTTTCTGAAGTTGGAAACAGGGAGGCAGTCAGACAGACTCCTGCATGCGCCTGACTGGGATCCACCCGGCATGCCCACCAGGGGGCGATGCTCTGCCCATCTGGGCCATGGCTCTGTTGCCACCAGAGCCATTCCAGCGTCTGAGGCAGAGGCCATGGAGCCATCCTCAGCGCCCGGGCCAACTTTGCTCTAATGGAGCCTTGGCTGCAGGAAGGGAAGAGAGAGACAGAGAGGAAGGAGAGGGGGAGGGGTAGAGAAGCAGATGGGCGCTTCTACTGTGTGCCCTGGCCGGGAATCAAACCCGGGACTCCTGCATGCCAGGCCGACACTCTACCACTGAGCCAATCAGCCAGGGCCCTTTTCAGAGTTTTTTGTGGTTCCATATAAATTTTGGAATTATTTGATCTCATTCTGTAAAAAAGTGCCATTTTTTTTTTTTTTTAAGAGAGAGAGGATAGAGAGAAAGTGGGGAGGAGCGGGAAGCATCAACTTATAGTAGTTACTTCTCATATGTGCCTTGACTGTGCAAGCCTGGGGTTTCAAACCAACGACCTTTGCATTCCAGGCCGACACTTTATCCACTGCACCACCGCAGGTCAGGCGCCATTGGTATTTTGATAGAGATTGCCTTGAATCTATTGATTACTTTGGGAGGTATGGACATTTTAGTGATGTTAATTTTTTCTTTCCATGAGCACAGTACATGCTTCCATTTACTTGTACCTTCTTCAATGTCTTATAGTTTCCCAAGTACATGTCTTTTACCTCCTTGATTAAATTTATTTTGATACAGTTGTAAATGGAATTGTTTTCTTAATTTCTCTCTCCCTTTTTTTTAATTAAAAATTTTAAATTTATTTTGAAATAAGAGTACATAGGTTTCAGGTAAACATCTGTATCAAAATCTGTATAGCTTTTGAACAGTTGGCTGTGTTGTGTGCCCATCACCCAAAGTCAGATCATTTTCCATCACCATATATTTGTCCCTCTTTCCTCTCCTCCCCCTTGTCCCTGTCTCCCTGGTAACAACTTAACTTTTACTTATGTCTATGAGTCTAAGTTTTATATCCCATCTATGTATGGAATCATATAGTTATTAGCTTTTTATGATTTACTTATTTCACTTAGTATAATGTTCTCAATGTCCATCCATGTTGTCATAAATGACAATATATCATCATTTCTTATGGCTGTTGTAGTCCATTGTATATATGTACCATATCTTCTTTATCCAACCCTCTATTAAAGGACACTTTGGTTACTACCTGACTTTAAATTATACTATAGACCCTGACCAGGCAGTGGCACAGTGTATATAGACCATCGGACTGAGATGCAGAGGACCCAGGTTCAAGACCCCAAGGTCGCCAGCTTGAGCACGGGCTCATCTGGTTTGACCAAAAAGCTCACCAGCTTCGACCTAAGGTAGCTGGCTCCAGCAAGGGGTTACTCAGTCTGCTGAAGGCCCATGGTCAAGGGACATATGAGAAAGCAATCAATGAACAACTAAAGTGTCACATCAAAAAACTGATGATTGATGCTTCTCATCTCTCTCCGTTCCTGTCTGTCTGTCCCTATCTATCCCTCTCTCTGACTCTCTCTCTGTTCCTGTAAAAAAACAACAAACAAACAAATTATACTATAGAGCCACTATAAAACAGCATGATACTAGCAGCAAAACAGGCATACAGACCAATGGAACAGAATTGAGAGCCCAGAAATAAAACCACATAGATATGGACAAATCATCTTTGACAAAGGAGCCAAAAACACACAATGGCAAAAAGAAATCCTCTTCAATTAATGGTGCTGGGAAAACTGGGAAGTCACATGCAAAAGAATGAAACTTTACAGTTTGTCTCCATGCTTAAAAATTAATTCAAAATGGATCAAAGATCTAAATATAAGATCTGAAACAATAAATTACATAGAAGAAAATATAGGTACTAAATTTATGGACCTTGGCCATAGAGAACATTTTATGAACTTGACCCCAAAGGCAAGGGAAGTAAAGGCAATAATAAATGAATGTAGCTATATCAAACTAAAAAGCTTCTGCACAGCAAAAGAAACTGACAACAAAACAAAAAGGTAGCCTACCAAATGGGAGAAGATATTCACAAACAACAGCTTCAATAAGGGGTTAACATCCAAAATATCAATATTTAAAGAATTCACAAAGCGCAACAACAAAGAAGCAAACAATCCAATTATTTTCTCTTTTGATAGTTCATTATTAGTGTATAAAAGTACAACCAATTTCTGAATATTAATTTTTTATCCTGCTACTTTGCTGCATTCATTTATTAATTGTAATAGTGTGTGTGTGTGTGTGTGTGTGTGTGTGTACCGCAGGCAGTCTCTATTATGTAGTATTATTTGTAAAGCAGGACATCTGTTTATCCTAGATCACTTCCTCCTTTTATTTAAATTAGTTCTATAATTTTGTTTTAAATATTAATACATAATTTCTAAAGTCACATCTTTTATTAAAATTTTAAAAAATCTGCATGCTGTTCTGAGAGCCTTGCTTCTTTTTTAATTTGGAGAATTTTCTCCATTAAACCTAAGGTTGAAAGATCGTAGCTTGCTGCCCTTAACCTATGAAAGGGAGGCTTGTCTTCTCCAGCATCTACCGGCTAAACATTGATTCAGAGGGACAAGCCTGGACTCTGGGCTGACTCAGAATGAATGCACATTCATAACACAGAGGGGAGAAAGCAGAAAATTCTTGTTTAAACTGTGGTTGCGGGGAATGTCTTTGGGGAAGAAAAATTTTGCTTAAGTTTATTAAAAGCATTATTTTTAAAAGTATAAGATTTATGATTGCCATAACTTAGGTCACTTTGGGGATGAATACAACAATATATGTGACAGAGGGATGAAAAATTAATTACTATTCTCATTGTAAATTGGACAAAGTATTTGTAATTAGGTATTTGTGATGTTGCCACTTTCCAATTAATTCTTAGTGTTCTCATGTTGAAAATTCTCTGGGTGGCCTGACCTCTGGTGGCACAATGGGTAAAGCATCAATCTGGAATGCTGAGGTCACTGGTTTGAAACCCCCGGGCTTGCCTGGTCAAGGCACATATGGGAAGCAACTACTACTAGTTGATGCTTCCCACTCCTCTCCCCTTTCCCTCTCTCTCTCTTCTCTTTCTAAAATCAATAAATAAAATCTTTAAAAAGGAGCCTGACGAGGCAGTGGCACAGTGGATAGAGCGTTGGACTGGGATGCGGAGGACCCAGGCTCGAGATCCCAAGGTCACCAGCCTGAGCGCGGGCTCATCTGGTTTGAGGAAAGCTGACCAGCTTGGACCCAAGGTCGCTGGCTCGAGCAAGGGGTTACTCAGTCTGCTGTAGCTCCACGGTCAAGGCACATATGAGAAAGCAATCAATGAACAACTAAGATATCACAACAAAAAACTAATGATTGATGCTTCTTATCTCTCTCTGTTCCTGTCTGTCTGTCCCTATCTATCCCCCTCTCTGACTCTCTCTGTCTCTGTAATAAAAAAATAAATAAAAAATAAAAAATAAAAAGGAAAACCAAACCAAAATAAAAACCCAGAAGAGCCTGATCAGGCGGTGGCGCAGTGGATAGAGCATCGGACTGGGATGCAAAAGACCCAGGTGCGAGACCCCGAGGTTGCCAGCTTGAGCGCGGGCTCATCTGGCTTGAGCAAAAGCCCACCAGCTTGAACCCAAGGTCCCTAGCTCTAGCAAGGGGTTACTCGGTCTGCTGAAGGCCCGTGGTCAAGGCACATATGAGAAAGCAATCAATGAACAACTAAGGTGTTGCAACGCACAATGAAAAACTAATGATTGATGCTTCTCATCTCTCTCCATTCCTGTCTGTCTGTCCCTGTCTATTCCTCTCTCTGACTCACTCTCTGTCTCTGTAAAAAATAAAAAATAAAAATAAAATTAAAAAAAACCCCAGAAGATTCCCTGGATGAGCAAAGATTCTTTATTAAAGGAAAAGGGCAAACTCCTTAAAGTGTCAATATAAGTAGTGAAGGCACCAAAATTCTACCACCTTGAAACTGCTTCTTGGGATATTGACTTTTAAGCTGATTATTAAGAAACAAAGGCCCTGGCCGGTTGGCTCAGCGGTAGAGCGTCGGCCTGGCATGCGGGGGACCCGGGTTCGATTCCCGGCCAGGGCACATAGGAGAAGCGCCCATTTGCTTCTCCACCCCCCCTCCCTCCTTCCTCTCTGTCTCTCTCTTCACCTCCCGCAGCCAAGGCTCCACTGGAGCGAAGATGGCCCGGGTGCTGGGGATGGTTCCTTGGCCTCTGCCCCAGGCGCTAGAGTGGCTCTGGTCATGGCAGAGCGACACCCCGGAGGGGCAGAGCATCGCCCCCTGGTGGGCAGAGCGTCACCCCTGGTGGGCGTGCCGGGTGGATCCTGGTCAGGCGCATGTGGGAGTCTGTCTGACTGTCTCTCCCCATTTCCAGCTTCAGAAAAATACAAAAAAAAAAAAAGAAACAAAAAGAAACAAAGGACTCGCCTGGTCTGTGGTAGCGCAGTAGATAAAGTATCTGCCTGAAACACTGAGGTTGCCTGTTTGAAACCCTAGGCTTGCTGGGTCAAGGCACATATGGGAGTTGATGCTTCCTGTCCCTTCTCTCTCTCTCTCCTCTCTAAAATGAATAAATAAATTTAAAAAATTTTTAAAAAGAAAAGAAACAAAAGACTCACCCTGACCAGGCACAGTGGATAGAGTGTCAGACTGGGATGCAAAAGACCAAGGTTCGAAACCCCGAGGTTGTCAACTTAAGTGCGGGCTCATCTGGCTTGAGCAAGGCTCACCAGCTTGGACCCAAGGTTGCTGGCTTGAGCAAGGGGTCACTCAGTCTGCTGTAGACCCCGGTTAAGGCACATATGAGAAAGCAATCAATGAACAACTAAGGTGCCGCAACGAAGAATTGATGCTTCTCATATCTCTCCCTTCCTATCTGTCCCTATCTATATCCCTCTCTCTGTCACAAAAGAAAGAACAAAAGAAAGAAAGAGAGAGAGAGAGAGAAAGAAAGAAAGAGAGAGAAAGAAAGAAAGAAAAGACTCTGAAAGAACATTTGACCTTCCCCACTTCCCTGTCCAAGAGGTTCAGACAATTGTAATACCTGTAGGTATTTCAGGCAAAGCCTGATGACAATATGTGGTGGCTTGGCTTCTTAGCCTTGAGAGGCTAATTAAAGTTCAAACTGGAGATTCTTTATGACATTCCAGCAAAGCAGATTTAGGAGAGTTTATATGGTTGATTGCTATTCTTGTTGTGTTTATATATACAAATAGGACAAATTGAAACTGAACTTAATGCAATATATAAATTATTTATTGGCTATTTTTTATAAAAATGAGGGTGATTTTAGGGAAATTGTGTTTCAAGAGAGACGATAATACACAGTTGTGCCTATTAGAGTCTAGTTGTTAATTGTCTTTATTTTAAGATTTTATTCATTCATTTTAGGGAGCAGAGAGAGAAAAGGGGGGAGGAGCAGGAAACATCAGCTCCCATATGTGCCTTGACCAGGCAAGCCCAGGGTTTTGAAGTGGTGACCTCAGCGTTCCAGATCAACACTTTATCCACTTTACCATCACAGGTCAGGCATGTTAATTGTCTTTCAAGTTTTGTTTTTCATCTGTAAAGGGTACTAAATCCTGAATTTTCTAGCTTTCTTAAGTATTTGATTACAACCCTCTGAACTAATGTTTTAATTTTTTCTCATTCTTTGACTTGGAATTATTGAGACCTGAAACTTTTTTTTTTTTTCTAAGCCTTGCAATTGCAAATTTCAGCTAAAGGACATGACTTAAGGGCAGGACACAAAGTTGAGAAATCCTCACTACAGCTCTCAACGTAAACAATCTTAATGACTGATGCTGAGTAAGCCACAGAGTTTACCTGAGCACCTGATGACATCACCAGAGACATTTGAACTGCAGGCCTGGAGAGTCTATCAGATTGTCACTCTCTGCCTTTTTTCCAGGAAGAGAAGCTTGGAGCCTTACATCTAGAAACCTTCTCAACTGACAGAGTTACAGACTCAGAAACTGGTTCATAATTTGCTGTGGTCATTCACCTTTGTTGTTCTCAGAGCGACGCCCCTTATTCAATACCTGATTGCTGGCTTACACAATACGGGCCTCACTTAGGGATCTCACCTGCATCACCGCCTCCTGAAATAAGACTTAACAATTTAACTGGAACTGATTTATTCTCAGGACTAAAAGACTGAATCAAGGAAATATGGAGCAATCAACCAATTTAGCTTATTGAATATGAAACTTTATTAAAGTTCCAGAGGTGGGCCTTGTCAGGTAACTCAGCTGGCGTTGTCCCGACATGCCAAAGTTGTGGGTTTGATTCCTGGTCTCAGGGCACATGCAAGAACCAACCAATGAATGCATAAATAAGTGAAACAACAAATCAATGTTTCTCTCTCTCTCCTTGCCTCTCCTTCTAAAATCAATCAATAAAAATTTTTTAAATTAAAGTTTCAGAGGTGGAACTGAAGGGACAGAAATCCTCTCACCCCAAAGCTTCTTTTTGAGATACTGATTCTAAGCTGTTTGTTAAGAAGCAAGATTCAGAAAGAAACTTTGGTCTCTTTTCTTCCCAAGAGATTTAGACAGAAACTTGCTTTAGGAATATTTTAGGATGCTACCTGTCAATGTAAGAAACATCCACACTTGTAAGAAATTCTATGAGTTTATTTTAGCTAAACTGACAACAGTTGTTGTTAGATTCAGGGAGTACTGACATGCTGGGGCTGCCAAGAGTGTACAAGGTCCCTGTGACGCTGAGAACAAAGAGTTCAGCAACATCCTGCATTGAGTCACAGACCCTTATCAGAAGTTTATGTTTGAAATTCTCCACTGAGTAATACCCCCCCTGTAACTGCGCACGACCTCCCTAGCCAATTGCTAAACACAAAATTCGCTTCTGTATGAACCGCTTGCTTGCTACGCTATAAAAACCCCTAGACTGTAGGCGCTCGGTGTGACTGGTGACTACCACCTGAGCTCACCCCTGCGCAGGTTTGTTTTTGTTTTTTTTTCTTTTTCTCTTGGCCATAAAACTTTGTCTGAAACTCTCCAAACGTCTCCAGTGTTTGTTTTACCCGGCGAGTGCAACATTGTCAGGGAACAAAATCTCAAGGGATTGAGAAAGTGCTCCAGAAAATGGCAGTTTTATCACTTATTTTCAACATCAGAATCAAAGGGGAAGACAAGAGGGTTGCATGGAATCCACTGGTGATAGATTAGCGTGGCAAGAGAAAACAAAGTGGGGAAATCTCTGGGATTGGATAAAAAGTAAAAGGAATAGATACATACTAATTTTACATATGGTAGGGTAGTTAGCAATTAATTAACATGATAATAAAATGAGGGGATCTGTGTACTCTGGCGTGGTTGTACTTTTTGTTTGTTTGCTTGTTTTAAGATTTTATTTATTAATTTCTTTAGGGAGAGAGAGAGAAAGGGGGTGAGGAGTGGAAAGCATCAACTTGTAGTAGTTGCTTCTTCTATGTGCCTTGCCCAGGCAAGCCCGGGGTTCTGAACTGGTGACCTCAGCATTCCAGCTCAATGCTTTGTACATTGCACCACCACAGGTCAGACTGGTGTAGTTTTGCTTTGGGTTGAGGGAGGAAATTCCTTTGATATTCCAAAGCGATGCTATCAAGTATGTTCTCTAAGATGGAAAAAAGATGACAGGCTCAGTGAAGGTACAGATTGAGCTTTGTCAGGGAAGATACCTGCCCAGGACGTGACTACCTGCCATGACCTGCCTTTAGGTAGAAAGTTTTCATTTCAGACCATCCTAAGTAGTTACTTTAGGTCTCTGAGTTTATAAGACCACCAGGTAGGACTCCCCTGAGCTTGTCAGGTTTAGTACAGCTTAGTTAAGTATGGTAGACAGAGTGCTTCTGACAGGGGTGTTAGCTAGATACCTCCTGTGCTCCACTGCTTCTGAGTTGCCTAGCAAGAGTTTTCCTGTCATGTTAAAACTAGGAAATATAATGAGTTCGTGCTGTCTGTCACCAATTCAGAAACAAAGACTGAATCTTTATGGGCGCTTTATTCCAGTGGCCAGTGCGGGACCAGTAGCTGCGGCCGTCACAGCCAGGCACGTGCAGGTTCCCGTTAGATTCGGGCAGACAGTAAAGAAACTGTGGAGCCAAAAACTGGTGGGCCATTCCTTTATTCTAGCCTCACACCCGGCCAGTGAGTAAAAACACACAGGCTCCAAAACTCTCTCATTCAGAGCTCATAAAGCTACTGACACATCCGGGTTTTCCTAGAATCAAAGGCCCCCACCAGTCTTAGTCACCTCTGGTTCCCCATCTGCCAACATGGCTTCTTACTCGGCAAAACTGGCTTCTCTCTCCTTCCCTTCTGTCTTAACTTCTTTTTCCTTCTTCTCCTTCTTTCCTTGAAACTTTTTGTGTGAAAACCCCTCCTCCAGCACACATTAGCATAACAATGGCCCTTCCAAGCAGGAAGGTAAGTAGCAGTTTCACCTGGTGGTGCCATTTTTAACAGTAAAAGTGAGCAAACTCAAAATCATATTATTGTACAAACTCATTTGCCCAAGAATCTGGGGTTGATGGGGGTTATGTTCCCAAATCATTTCAACTCCCTTTCCCCCACCAACCTTTTTATAAGGAGAAGAAAAGGATAGGTAAGAGTTTTGGATTTCAAGTGAGAGTCAATCAGATCATAGTCAAACCTTGGAGTACAAAGGCTTTGCTTGGGGATCCATGGGAAACGGGTTGCTTGCAGATCTCCTGGGGCATAACAGTGAATCACTTGCAGATCTCATTAAGTTCTGTAGGCCTATTCAGATGTCCCAGCTCCTGGAACAAAGCTTTTGCTTGTGTTAACGATTATGCTCACTGACCATAACCAAAGCCACCATTACTCAAGCTAAAACTTTAACTCTTGAGTTCCCCCTATTAATATGTGTTCCCCTTTTGCTCAACTGCTTATAAGTTGCCCATTTTCACTTCTTGAATCTAATACCCAATTCCCCCTTTCTCCTTTGTCCAAAAAATGTCTTATATACTCTGTGTTGCCTCACTGTCTTTGGAATTATCATATCATGGATTTATCATGTCTATGTAAATTCCTCATGCACATGTATTCAACTTTGATTTTCTCCTCTTAATCTGTGTCTGCTAGTTTGGTTATTGGCTCAGCCTAGAAGAATTTAGAAGGTGAGAGGAAAAGTGTAAGGTGTGGTTGTGGCCATGCAGATTCACATTGAATTCGGGTAGATGGTAAAGAAACTGTGAAGCCGGAAAACAGTGAGCCATACCAATTTAATGGAGGCTTGCAAAGACAGGCAAGGCAAAAGAAGAAAGGGAGAAAAAAATGAAAATCTGCTTTTTGCAGTGGAGGGCAAGGGGTCAGAAAAACAAAACCGTACCTCTCCATGGAGGGTGCATGATCTGATCTCATCACCCCTGAGGGGAAGCACTTATACCCTTAGAATAGTGCTGCCACGTGCTCACGCACTAATTGAACAAAGTGCTTGCAGCCAGTAAACCATCAAGCAAGCCTAACACAGCTGTTTTCCCCACAAAAAGTATTAATATTTTTTTTATCTGCCACAGTAGAATCTCATTTTGGTCAACAAATCCATTATAGTTACAGTTCTAAGAGGATTGTTTTTCACATTGTGGCTTATAGCCCATAGCTAATAATAAACTTACTACTTTGCAGACTTTTTTTCATTAATTCATTTCCAAGGTAGTTTCCTTTTGACTTTCTCCTTTTAGCCTCTAGTTTTGAATACTCAGCAAACCTCCATCCTGACCTCTACTCTCTCTTTATTTCCTTAGAAGCTCCTGCAGAGCAGAAAACGTGTCTGCCTGTCAGCAACGCGTAAGACAGTATGGGCCCATACCGACGTTATGTTTCACTATCAGTTACAAACATCATTCTCAGGCTGCATCTTTATTTTATTTTTAAAAAATTTTGTTGATTTTTAGAGAGAGAGAGAGAGGAAGGAAGAGAGAGACAGAAAATTAATTTGTTGTTCCACTTATTTATGCATTCATTGATTGATTCTTTTTTTGAATGTGTTGACTTTAGAAAGAGAGGAAAGGAGAGAGACTGAGAGAGAGAAAGAGAGAAAGAGAGAGAGAGAGAGAGGAACATTGATCTGTTCCCCTATGTGCCCTGACCGGGAATCAAACTGGCAACCTTTGTGATTTGGGATAATGCCCAACCAACCAAACTATCTGGCCAATGCTCATTGGTTGATTTTTGTATGTGCCCTAACCGGGGGTTGAACCTACAATCTTGGCTTATAAGGATGAAGCTCTAACCAACTGAGCTACCTGGCCAGGGGTCAAACTCGCATCTTTAGTTCTGTGCCACTGTCCATAGTTCACTGTTGTTCTTTCAAGTAAACATGGTGTCCCATGAAAACCGCACAGTTGGTGGGATGTTCCTTGTTGAGATGACCACTCTACATGCTTCCTGTGTACTTCCCATTATGTCATACAGAATACTTGATGTAAATTGAGTAATTTGAATAATTTTTTGACTGCTTCTTCGAGGAGATTCTGAAGGGACTCTTAAGGGAAACTATCTACTGCCTTTTTTTTTTCTACTGCAAGCACATGATGGTGAAGAATAATACAATGACTGCCAGTGCAGATGGTGCCACAGCCTTGATTCATGCCAAGGTACCAGTCATTCTACCTACCATCTGTGCAAATGTCAGCAAGGTAAGAAAAAGCAAATAAAGTCTTAGTATTCTGAAAAGAATTTAGACTTTACAAGAGCTTTTCAGGGGTTCCATAGACCAGCTTTGAGAACCTCTACCCTAGGCTTTCAGGATGGCATAGTAAACAGGTCAACAAAGCCCCTGCCCCAGGTGAGGCCAAGTTCCAGGGGTGGTAGGCAACGACTAGAGAAGTAAACAAAGTGATCCCGGGAAGAAATAAACGAGGGCAGTGATAGCAGGTGACTGGGGTTGAAGGAGGGGCTGCTTTTGTTTTTTTTTTTGTATTTTTCTGAAGCTGGAAATGGGGAGAGACAGTCAGACAGACTCCCGCATGCACCCGACCGGGATCCACACAACATGCCCACCAGGGGGCGACGCTCTGCCCACCAGGGGGCGATGCTCTGCCCCTCCGGGGCGTCGCTCTGTTGTGACCAGAGCCACTTTAGCGCCTGGGGCAGAGGCCAAGGAGCCATCCCCAGTGCCTGGGCCATCTTTGCTCCAATGGAGCCTCGCTGGGGGAGGGGAAGAGAGAGACAGAGAGGAAGGAGAGGGGGAGGGGTGGAGAAGCAGATGGGCGCTTCTCCTGTGTGCCCTGGCCGGGAATCGAATCCGATGCACACCAGGCCGATGCTCTACCACTGAGCCAACCGGCCAGGGCCGAGGGGCTGCTTTTGAGAAAGCCCTCTGAAGAGGTGACATTCAGGAGGAGAGTTCCATGAAGAAAGGCTGTCTGTGGTCAGGAGCCTGGGGAGAGATTTCTGGAAACATGACACAGCAGGGCCCAAAGCCTTGAAGTTGGAATTGGTGTTTGAGAGATGGAGGAAAGGGGGCAGCATCTTTTATGGCCCTTAAAATTTCTTTGGGTTGGGAGAAGCCTGACCAGGTAGTGGTGCAGTCGATAGAGCATTGGCCTGGGATGCAGAGGACCCAGGTTTGAAACCCCAAAGTCGCCAGCTTGAGTGCAAGCTCACCAGCTTGAGCGTGGGGTCGCAGGCTTGAGCGTGAGATCATGGATATGACCCATGGTTTCTGGCTTGATCCCAAAGTCATTGGCTTGAGCACAAGGTCACTGGCTTGAATCCAAGGTTACTGGCTCTACTGGAGCCCCATGATGAAGGCACATATGAGAAAGCAATCAATGAACAGCTAAGGTGCCACAACCATGAGTTGATGCTTCTCATCTCTCTCCCTTCCTGTCTGTCTGTTCCTGCCCATCTCTAGCTCTCTCTCTGTCTCTCTCACTAAAAAAATAAAAATTAAAAAAGGAAAAAAAATTTCCTTGGGGGATTCCATGCTATTATCCTGAAAAATGATAGTTATATGCAGTAACTTGTTCAATTCTAGCCACAAGGAGGCTGTCTGGCTACAGAACCTATACTCGTAATATTTAGAGAGTCTTTGAGAAAACCATCACTCAATGGATCAAAACATCCTTGTTAGTGCATATAAAAGCTTGTTTGTGTAATATAGTATATATGTGTGTGTGCTACATCTAATTTATCCTGTTTACTTTGTTTTCGGTCAGGGCACTGGAAATTCTATCACTGGAGGGGTAGCCGTAGTTCAGTGGAAAGGGGTTTCTCTGGATAATTCCCCTGAAAAATGTCTCAACCTGAGCAGTCAGCCATGCATTGATTCTTTATGAAGGTTATGCCTTATTCTGAATAAAATATAAACAAAGAGCAATGAGCTGTGAAGCTGAACAGTCTACTCTGCGACAAGTTCCTCTGTATAGGCTCAACCATTTCTCTAACATTTGTGATGTGGTGATTGGATGAGAGGTGACCAAAACACAGGGTGTGACAAAAGTAGGTTTACAGTTATGGGCAAAAGGTTATTTTTGTATAATTATTTATTAATTAGTATATTATTTTTCTATATGAACAACTGCTTTTATTTTGTTTTCTCCCACACTATATTATGATGCCCTACTGCCAAGTCTATAAGAGGCAGAAGGTTGTAATTTCCTCTCTGTAAAGCCAGAAGCCAGGGCCACCATCATAGCAGCCTGGCCCATGCAGGTTCGCATTGGATTCAGACAGTTGGTAAAGAAACAACGGAGCCAAAAACTGATGGGCCATCTTCTTTAATCCTAGCTTGCACCCGGTGGGCAAATAAAAACACACACTGGGCTCCAAAACCCACTCACATTCAGTGCTCACAAAGCTACTGATTTATCCAAGTTTCCTAGAATCAAAGGTTTCTAGCTCACCAGACTTATTCACCTCTGTTCCCCATCTCCTTCCTTCTCCCTGCACAAACTCTGCACTAACTGGCTTCTCACTCAACACTCCGCCATCTTGGCGGCTTCTCCTGGCCTCCTCCACGTGGCCTTTTTCTGCTCTCCTCTCTGCTCTCTCTTTTAATCTCAGGAACCAAGAGAGCAAGCTCCTGCTCTGCCCCTATTTTATAGTGTAGAAATCCAAACCTTTAATCCAATATACAAAATAGGGAAGTCTCTAATACAAAGTCACTTACCTGGGGCATGATGGGATTGTACCACCCCACATCAAAAAGGGTGGGAAAGGCTTAATCCCAAAACCAAGCCCCAGGCTACAAGGATTCTGCCTGCCCACAGCCAGCCCCCAATACAGATTAATATCACCTGGGCAACGGCCTCCACGTGGGCAGTGTCATCTTTAACAAAGTGAGCATAATATATTTTATCTGCCCAACACTCTCTAGGAGCAAACCTTACCTGAGACCACAACTGGTAAGGAGATCTAACTGTCAGCTTTGGTAGGAAAGTCAACCTTCCCCTGCACAAGGATGATAGGGTTGCAGACGGGGGGCCATGACCCCCTCCTCCTTAAGTAGATGAAAGGACATTAAAAAACTGGACATTCAAGATCACCTCCCCCCAGACATCCGGATTGACTCACCCAGATTGACTCACCAGGTGTGGAAGGTCCCCTAGCTTACTGACCAGTCATCCTCCTCCCCTCCCCTCATAACAACTACCAGCCCCCACCCTCGAGTCCCCTATTTAACCCTACCTGTTAGAGAATCGGTCGCTGACCTCCACCTTAGGAGTCAGCCCGGCAGATGACCCCCTAATAAACTTTTCTTGCCTGAACTCAGGTGCCCTCTTTCTGCTGACCTTAAAAGGACAATAAGACCACTCTTGTCACATTCTTGAGTGCCAATCACAGGTGTGATAAGGTGCCAAGGAACTGTAAAATTTAGCATTAGCAACGCCAATTTAAAGAGGAAAGGACAGGCTTCTTGCCCCTTCCTTCCTGTGGAGAATGGAGGGAAAAGAATGCAGGAGCTTCCTGGCTTACAAGGACAGCTGGGTCATCTGGTCATAGTTTAGCTAATTCCTGGGATTCTCTGAAAGGGTGCCTGGGGCCACTTAACACGCAGAGCAAAGAAGATGGAATTTATCTAAAAACCAAGGTTTATGTACTTTAATCAAGAATTCTTATACTCAGACTCACCCTAAAGTCATGAAAGTGATTATACCTCTAGACAAAGGGATCATGAGCCCCTCTTACCCACCCCAACCAGTATGTGATTTGGTGTATAACATCAGCCACAGAATGGTAGGGACTTTCTACATGATTTGGGATTGTGCCCCGTGTAGCTAGCCGGCTAATTAATAAACTCCTCAAACATTCATTTGGACTTGGAGTCTCTATGTAACCCGTGGATGAAAGTACAGTACTTTACAACACAGGCAGTGGGGGAAGGATCAAACCTAACTCAAAAAAGTCATTACAGGAGGTCTGTTTTACTTCCTCTTTGTGGGCACACTGTCATCTGTATTGCAACAGAATCCGGTTCCTTACTAAGAAACTAACCTCACTGTAGGGTTTTGCCATCTGCACCTTCACCTTGGTAGTGGACTGGCTTCTGCTCACCCAGGAGCTCTGCTCTGAGCTCCTGGGAATTAGGTGGGGGTTTCACACTGAACTCATTACAACTCAGGCAAATAAAAAAAAAATAACACTTAATTTTGCCAACAATTATTCCTGAGGCTGAGCCTGGCTCAGGTTTAGTAAGAAAACTAATTAAATGTCAATATTATTTAAATCTCGTTGAATCTCATTTAAGCAGGAAATCGAGACAGTGCTGTGGACGAAAAAGGAGCCATGGGCTGAACCCGACAAGCTCAGAGTGTTGTAAAGTACTGTTCCACCGGGTTTAGGTAGAGACACCAAGTCCAAATGAATTTTTAAGGAGTTTTATTAAAAGGAGATTTATTAATAAGTGGCTGCATATGACAAACATGGGGTATAACTGACCCAAACCATGCCATCCCCAACACAGCCCTGAGGCAGGCTATATACACCTGATCACACACAGGCTGGCGGGAAAAGGGGGGGGAGCATGACATAATCATTATCAAGCTTATAACATCCATCTATAGGAGTTATAAAAACATTCCTATATATTAAAACTTATAAGGTGCCCTGGCTGGTTGGCTCAGTGGTAGAGTGTCGGCCTGGCGTGCAACAGTCCCAGGTTCGATTCCCGGCCAGGGCACACAGGAGAAGTGCCCATCTGCTTCTCCACCCCTCCCCCTCTCCTTCCTCTCTGTCTCTCTCTTCCCCTCCCGCAGCCAAGGCTCCATTGGAGCAAAGTTGGCCCGGGCGCTGAGGATGGCTCTGTGGCCTCTGCCTCAGGCGCTAGAATGGCTCTGGTTGCAGCAGAGCGATGCCCCAGATGGGCAGAGCATTGCTCTCTGGTGGGCATGCCGGGTGGATCCCGGTCGGGTACATGCGGGGTCTGTCTGACTGCCTCCCTGTTTCCAATTTCAGAAAAATACAAAAAAATCAAACGAACAAAAAAACTTATAAGGTAACACAATAGCGAAGGATGTTGTTTGATATATTAAAAGACATTCTTAAATCTTTTAGTGTCCATCTGCCATTCCTTTGTCTAGAGGTACATGCATTAATCACACGTTTTCAGGATGGGAGGGGGGCTTACATGATGTCAGGGGATAAGTGTTTGTGAACCACCCATTAAAATAAAGGGGGAGAGAAAAGGGCTTGCTTATTCCCCCCACCCTCTCACCCCCGCCCCGCACCTGGCTAGGTGTTTACCTTTTTCCTCACAGGTGTGGGGGGAGAGAGGGAATCCAAGTCTCCTTCCCACTTCCATTCAAAACCTAGCACAAACCCTCTCCATTTACAACACAATGCTGTCATCTATCCTGAGCTGGTGCAAATTACACACAAGTATAAAAATCATATTTACGAAGTCTCTCTGTATGTTTAGCCCAAATTATAAAATGCCCTTTAAGCTTCCTAATAAAAGTGGCTTTCCTACACAGTATGTCTCTGCAAGCCAGGAAATTCCCACATTCCTCTCCCCTCACTCTCTACAGAAAGGAGATAGCAAGAAACCTAACTCTTTCTCCTAAAATATTAATATTAATTTTTCCATTTTTGGTAGGAAGCTGTAACGATGGCCTTGCAGACTCAGGGACCTAAAGTCACCACACAGGATGGCCTGAAATGGAAACTTTCTAACTAAAAGCAGTTCATGGTGGGTAGTCATGTCCTAGAGAGGTATTTTCTCTACAGGGGACCCCTATCCTCTAGGACTGAGAGCCCAGATCTCTGCAGCCTCATTGTATTTATTGGTCTCTTTGCTCATATCTGTTGTCTTTTGCATCTACAATAAGGTACCTGATAACTGTAAAGTATTTTTCCCCCACCGAGGAAGAAGGAAGGGTGTAGCCACAAAGTGTGGATAAGCAAAAGCTTTATTTAGTACAGCTCATCTCGCCAGATGAGGTTCGCTGGTCTGGGAGACAGGGGCCAAAGAAGTCGCATGGAGGAAACCACATGGGGGAAATTTAAAGGGTTGTTAGGGTGGTCTAGCTAATATGATGTGGCAGAATTTCATTGGTTGGCAGACAGTCGCTCTTTTCCAAAGGACTCTTGGGAAGTTTTTTTTGGTGCACATTGGTGTGGGTGGTTCCAGCCAGAGTTCCCAGGTCTGGTTCCTCACATGACCTTCCTCCATTGCCCACCGACCTCACAATAACATGTCTTTGAAATGTAAGAGTGATCTTCTTTTCCTGCCTCCCCCCCCAGGGTGCAGCCACCCCCACCAGAGCAGAAACTACAAATCGCCTCATTGTTATTGTTATCATGTTAATTGTGAACTGCTAATTATCTTATTCCCACCTATGTAAAAGAAGTACAGGTATATACATTTTTACTTTTTATCCAATCTCAGAGATTTCTCCACCTTGCTTTCTCCCACCTCCCTCATCTATCACCAATCCAATCAATGTCACATAACCCCCTTCCATCTCTGTATAAAATAAGTGGTAATACCACCATTTTCAGGAGCACTTTCTCAATTTGTGGAGTCTTTGCTTCCCAGCAACTGTCGACAGTTTGGCTCAGGTAAACTCAAAAAATTCTTACAGGTTTGGTCATTTCTTTTTTTTTTTTCTTTGTTTTTGTTCTTGGGTTTGGTAATTTCTTACGTTGAAAGTGTCCAGTCTCTCTCCCTCTCTCTATTTTAAAGTGAGAAGAGGGGAGAGAAAGACAGACTCCCACAATGTTAAGGAACGAACCTTTTTACAATGAAAAGGAGGACAAAAATAAATAGAAGAAAACAACATCATAAATAAAAGAAACATTTTATTCATTGCAACAATACACTAGAATATGATAAGTGCATAATAAAAACATCTGAACTATTTTATATTGTAATTATGCTTACATGCCTATTAATTTTTAATAATAATTGTAAGAAAAAAGTACTCATTTAGTAAAACTAAATATCAAACAAAACCACTAATTTGGAGTGATATTTGGGTGTATTTATCATTTTCTAATTAAAAAACATCTATGCATGTTTTATGCAACTATTTAATCAAAATGCATTATTAGTAGATATGGTTTGAAGTTAGATTTCCACTTTAAAACTCGAATTCGAGAAAATACTTGTAAATAAAATTATTCGTATTTGGAAATTATTAAATAGATAATGAATTAATAAAACGTGAATTGTGCTTACCTGTCTATGATTGAATATTTACTGAGAAAAAAATAATCATGAATCTACAATGTCATATGTGCCATTTCGTGTTTCAGTAAGAAGTAAACAAAGCCATTTGCACACTCGGTATATCACGCACTCTTTCAAGTTTTCCTGTGTGGAGTGCATACATCTCATAATCACATCTTGCCGCACTGTACTAATCTTGATGAATTGTCATGTCATACAAATACATCACATCACACACAATGGATTGATTCTGCATTGATCAAATACATACATTTACAGATTAGTCTTCCAGTATCAAAAAGGAGGACATGTAGGAGGACACTTTTCAAGGGAGGGCAGAACAAACAAAAGAAGCACTGTCCTCCCTAAAGGACAATTGGTCACCTTAACAATGTGCCCCAAACAGGATCCACCCAGTAGACCCCGTCTGGGGCTGATGCTCAAATCAACCGAGCTATCCTCAGTGCCTGGGCCTGAGGCTTGAATCAATTGAGCCTCTGGCTATGGGAGGGGAAGAGAGATAGAAAGGGGATGAAGGGGGAGAGAAGCAGATGGTCACTTCTCCTGTGTGCCCTGACCAGGAATTGAACCCGGGATGTTCATATGCCAGATCAATACTCAATTCACTTAACTAACTGGCCAGGACTGTCCAGTCTTGTTTAGTAGACATATTCATAGGTGCTTGTGATATTTAACAGTTTATCTTTTGGATTTCAATAGTTTGTTGTGCAATAAATGTTCTGATTTTTAAAAGAGATAGATGATAGATAGATAGATAGATAGATAGATAGATAGATAGATAGATAAAATAGAGTCCTTTCACAGATTTGCAAAAAAAGCATTTCAGGAAACTCATGTATGGGAGGTTGAGGTTTTGTGGTAGAATTTATTTGGGTTGAAATGGAAGGCTATGCCCAGGTTTCCCATGTCTCATCTCTGTCTATCCTGCTGTGAAAGAAGTCTAGTCTTGTTTTCATTAAACCCAGAAGAAAGGCCAGTGTCCATAAATTCTGTGCCATTGGTTGAGTCCAGTTCAGTCCCTGTCCTCAACCGGCTAACTTAGTCTGTGTTCCCAGATGCATTCCAGTTGGAGCTGTGACCAGGCCTGTGCTTGAAACCTGCATGACTGCTATGGAGAGAAAACACAGGCACATAGTGGGCAAGTGCATGTGTGTGTGAGAGAGAGAATGGGCTTTTGTCAAACTCTGATTATATTATCTTGGGCTTGGGAAGAACCAGATGCCCTTTCAAACTAACCAATCACCTTCCCAATTCTTTGCAGGCTAGGTTGGGTCCTTTCCCTAACCCATCCATTTCCTGCATCTTCCGGGGTTCTGGGTCCCTTATCCAATCTCATCCTTTTCCCAGGCTAGGATTCACCTCTTATTTTCTACTGCATATGCCTGAGAGTAGAAGCATTTTTTTTTATGATTCAAGGATTTATTAAGTCATACATGCAAAACAATACTGCTAATTACATTAGCAAATGATCATTGTAAAAGCACTCCACAATTCTGCAACTGTCAATTTAAAAAAATGTTGTTCTAGTGGTTGAAAGGTCCAATCTTGTATTCTTGCCAGTGGGTAAGTTGTACAAACTTTGTTAGCACGAGCTCGGGGTTTACGGAATCTCACACCCAAAGGAACATTGTTAGAGCAACAGGGTGCATGTCCACACGGGTGAGGCAGAGAAGAATCAGCACTAGTCAAGGTATAGTGCTGGGGTCTGGCAAAACAGTCATGTTAAGAAAGTTCATAGTTTAAGACAATGGTTCTCAAACTTTTTGAATTGGGGCTCACTTAAAATCCTACAAATAATTGTAGGTGCACTATATACAAATTTCTGAGAAATATGTTATAATAATTAAGTCAAACATTAAAGAAAAAATATAAAGTCCAAGCATGCTTTTATGGTAAACAAAATAAATACGACAAAATTAAATTTATTCTGACATTAAAAAACATTTTTATGTTACATTTTCTGAGTTATCCTTTTTAGAATTTATTAAAAAAAGAGGAGTTAAATAATTTTTAAAAAGAAAAATATGGCCTGACCAGGCGGTGGCACAGTGGATAGAGCGTTGTACTGGGATGCAGAAGACCCAGGTTCGAGACCCGAGGTTGCCAGCTTGAGCGCAGGCTCATCTGGTTTGAGCAAAATTCACCAGCTTGGACCCAAGGTTGTTGACGTGAGCAAGGGATTACTCGGTCTGCTGAAGGCCCACAGTCAATGCACATATAGAATCAATGAACAATTAAGGTGTCGCAACGAAAAACTGATGATTGATGTTTCTCATCTCTCTCTGTTCCTGTCTGTCTATCTCTCTCTCTGTCTCTGTAAAATAAAAAAATAAAAAAAGACAAAAATGTTATCTTTTTATATATATAGATATATAAAAGAGATACACTCTTAGTAAGATTTAGTAAATTCGGCAGGTCCCAGTGCGAATGTGTTAAGTTTTTCATTCTTGTGTTTATGAGAAACATGAGCCTGATGTGTCCTAGCAATTTCTTCAATGTTTGGGCATATATTTGAAAGGCAAACTCTCATTTCCTCATCAATACATTGAAGAATTCCTCTCTTTTTACTCTAACTGTGTTGAGTGCAGAAAAACCCCACCAAATGTATCATCTTAACTTTACACCAAAAAAAGGATAGAAGAAACTTGCCTCCAGTCTTTCTGGGGAGCATGGGAGGTAGTGTAAACAATCCAGCACCACAGCTTAACAGCCATTTGCAACCTAATCAGGCAAGTGAGGTGGGGTGTTAGGCAGACTGTCAGCTTACAGCCAATTCCCCACACCTCTGCCCCCAAAAACCTAAACTCCAAGAACCGTGTTGGTTTTTTGGTCCCCAACAGGCACATATTTCTCTGGAATACCATAGGGTGCACCTGGAAATCTTCTAGGGCTCACCAGTGTACCCTGGCGCACATTTCGTTTACCACTAGTTTAAGAATATGTAAATTTTTTTTTTTTTTTTTGGTATATTTCTGAAGTTGGAAACGGGGAGGCAGGCAGACAGACTCCCACATGTGCCTAACTGGGATCCACCTGGCATGCCCACCAGGGGGCAATGCTCTGCCCATCTGGGGCATTGCTCTGTTGCAACCAGAGCCATTCTAGTGCCTGAGGCAGAGGCCACAGAGCCATCCTCAGCACCCGAGCCAACTTTGCTCCAATGGAGCCTTGGCTGTGGGAGGGGAAGAGAGAGACAGAGAGGAAGGAGAGGGGGAGGGGTGGAGAAGCAGATGGGCACTTCTCCTGTGTGCCCTGGCCAGGAATCGAACCTGGGACTCCTGCACGCCAGGCCGACGCTCTATCACTGAGCCAACAGGCCAGGACAAAATATTTTTAAAACTGTAAAGATGCAACATATGATTTTTACATCTAGTTACTAGAAAACTAAGGAAGCATTTATTAGCTTTGAATAGAGGAACATGAAAACAGAAATGCACTTTTACTAATCTACAAAAATACTTCTAGTGCATTATCAAGAAAGATTTTAAAGTGCAAGGAGGCATACTGCTTGCTGAAAGGGGGTTCTATAAGAAAATCACTAAGTTGGCAACTATGGGAATGGCCAGTTTAGTGATGAATTAGTTAAATGCCTTATTTCAGGAAGAACGCAGATTTAAGAAAAAGGAAAGCGTCAGAGAACACTTACTGATTATCACCGACTTTCTTCACCATCTACCGCATTGGACAGAAAAGAACCTTTTTAAAATTTTACCCGTGACATTTTTATTCTGTTTAATTATTATGTGTACAGTGTAGTGTAAGTTAATCTCTATTTCATATTTTTTCAAAATACTATCTTCATCCTTTGATCACATCAAGTGTCTCACCACACACTCCACCCCAGTGTGCCCATGGCTAGAGCAGAATACTTCAGAGGGAACACGTGAGCAAAGGTTCTCTTCAAAATCTCAGCAAAAGCTCATACACTATTTAAAAAAAAAAAAATAATAAATCTCACTACGAAATAAAGAAAGATCTAGGCCCTGGCCGGTTGGCTCAGCGGTAGAGCGTCGGCCTGGCGTGCGGGGGACCCGGGTTCGATTTCCGGCCAGGGCACATAGGAGAAGCGCCCATTTGCTTCTCCACCCGCCCCCTCCTTCCTCTCTGTCTCTCTCTTCCCCTCCCGCAGCCAAGGCTCCATTGGAGCAAAAGATGGCCCGGGCGCTGGGGATGGCTCCTTGGCCTCTGCCCCAGGCGCTAGAGTGGCTCTGGTCGGGGCAGAGCGACGCCCCGGAGGGGCAGAGCTTCGCCCCCTGGTGGGCAGAGCGTGGCCCCTGGTGGGCGTGCCGGGTGGATCCCGGTCGGGCGCATGCGGGAGTCTGTCTGTCCCTCCCTGTTTCCAGCTTCAGAAAAAAAAAAAAGAAAGAAAGAAAAAAAAAAAAGATCTATCCAGAGAGTTGAGTTGTTACAGTCATTCCGTTATGCTATACAGTACAATGTTAGGCAATGAGCATGGGTTGCTTAATTATCAACCCATTAAATGGCAACATTTCGTAAAGGAGGCTGAACTGCTTGCCTGTGAAACTTGTTGGAAAATGTCTGCCTTCCCTAACTTCAGAGCTACAGCGTCTCAAAGACGAAGGTCTTCAAACAGCTTAGTGTTCTTAGCACAACAATGCAATTTAGTTCACAAGGTATTTTGGCAACTCTTAATCTAAACAAGAATAGGGGCTTTTCAAAAATAAGGTTTTAAGAAAGCTTGTCATTTTAGGGCTAAATTTTCAATAGAATGTGAAAATTTGAACTCTTCATACAAAATCTAAAAATTACTGATTGGTTTAAAATGGTTATATGGAAAAAAATGAATCTGTAACAAAAACTTGGCATTGAGTGCGAGGGCTCCATTGTTTTTGAGCAAAGTGTACAAAGGTTGGGGGGGGGGGTGTACAGGGCAGCAGGGAAGAGGGGCCCAGACATTTACAACAGTAGGCATTTTCTCTTCTTCTTGACAGGAGGTGGGCAGAGAACAGCTCAAACAGCGTCATCAAACACTGCTTTGAGCCCTTGCTGAGTGAGAGTTGAGCATTCCAGCTATTTTATAGCACCGTTCTCCCTAGCGATGGCTAAGCCCTGCGGGTAGGTGATGGGTGTCAGCTTCTTCTTCAGTTTCTCAGTCATGTCTTTGTCATCTCTAAGATCAAACGTAGTCCCCATGAGGGTTATGGGAGTGTTGGGACAATGGTGTCGCACGTCAAAATACCACTTTACAGGAACATTTTTAAATGACGCAGGACTCACAAGAGAAAAGCAAATTAAGAATTCAACTGTCTGCAGATAGGAGAGGGGACGTAGCCTGTGATAATCTTGGCCAGCAGTATCCCATAAGCCCAGATTCACCGGTTTTCCATCTACCATAACATTAGCAGAATAGTTGTCAAAGACAGTGGGGGAATATTCTCCAGAAAAATGCATTGGTTATATAACTAATCAGTAGGCAAGTTTTACCTACAGACCCGTCTCCCACCACCACACACTTGATGGCCTGCATCTAGGCCGTTCAGGCGGCCGGGCATTCAGGCGAGAAGCGGCTGGCTCTGGGCGCGGCAGGCGGGCGGGCGCGAGGCTGCGGGCGGCAGAGCGCGGGCTGCCAGGCCGCTGTCCACGCCGCCTCGCCCTCGGCCAGCCGAAAGCTCAAACCCAGCAGCAGCAGCCACCACCCAAAGCTGGTTCTCTCCCTGCATCATTTTGACTTCTGTTGTGCATGTCCAAAAGTTCTTTTGGGTCTTCTGGTTTCTATTGCACGTGTGCACAGCAGAATTTCTCCTGCTCCAAGTGGTCCCCTGAAGAGCCTATGAATGCTGCAACCTCCTAGTAAAGCAGGCTTATTATCCAATCAACTCCCTAGTTTATTATGCTTAATAATATCTGATTCCCCTTTCTCCCTTCCTTTATTAATATCCAGCTACCTTTATAGATAGATAGATGATAGATAGATAGATAGATAGATAGATAGATAGATAGATAAAGGAAGAAATATTCAGTCTTGTTTATATTTCTCTCATCCTCTGCTTTTCTAAGTTAGTATTCTAGAATTAAGGGTTAGGAGTTCCTCTTAGCCATGTGCTGTTTTTTTGTCAATTTCTCCCATCCACTTTCCAGGCTGATGTCCCTAGTCCACCAGGTTAATTCACTCTGTTGGCTTCTGATGCTGCAGCCTAGAGGTGAATGAACATCCAGTCCCTACCGATGAAGTCTAATCCAAAGGAAACTATCTATTTGAAGTTATGCTATACATGTGTTTATATTTAAATTTATAAATTTATACTATTTAAATTTTATTTGATATATTATTTAGCATCTCTACATGTTTAAAAAAGGAATGTACATGTTTTATTGATATCAGTTTATTAGCCAGAAAATTGAGTTAACTTTAAACAATAATTTTATTTTTTTTATTTATTTTTTTACAGAGACAAAGAGAGAGTTAGATAGGGACAGACAGACTGGAACAGAGAGAGATGAGAAGCATCAAATCATCAGTTTTTCATTGCGACATCTTAGTTGTTCATTGATTGCTTTCTCATATGTGCCTTGACTGTGGGCCTACAGCAGACCGAGTAACCCCTTGCTGGAGCCAGCGACCTTGGGTCCAAGCTGGTGAGTTTTTGCTCAAACCAAATGAGCCTGCACTCAAGCTGGCGACCTTGGAGTCTTGAACCTGGGACCTCCACATCCCAGTCTGATGCTCTATCCACTGCACCACCGCCTGGTCAGGCTAAACAATAAAATTTAATTAAGTAATAACATACAATCTCCTTGTGAAAAAAATGAGTAACATTTGAAGGGAACCAAATTTTGCCATCCTGATGCTGCTTTCTGGGATATTGATTTTAATATCTGGGATATTACTAAGAAACACAACTCAAAAAACTTATGACTATCTTACCTTTGCTGCCTAAAAGAGTCAGACTGGTAAACATACTTGCAAGAAAAAAATCTTCGGATGTCATCTTGGGCTCATTTGAATGAACTATGATAAATAGATAACCCCTGTGGTCCATTGTTTCTGAGTTGCCTAGGAAGAACTTTCCTACTAGGTGTGTTCTGCTCTTTTCTCAACTATCTGTCAATTGTCCATTCTCGCTTCTGAAACCTAGTCTCACCCCCCCCCCCTTTTCTCCTTTGTCCAAAATATCTTATATACACAATGTTGCCTCACTGTTTCTGGAATTTTCATGCTTATGTGAATTCCCCATGCTCATGTAGTAAAATCTAGTATATTCTCCTTACATAAAAAGGTATCATAGTAATGTATCTGTCACTTGCTTTTTCATGCAGCTGGATGCCATGGAGTGCTATCTAGTTTTGACAGTCCTGTCTCATTTTTTTAACTCCTTCATAGCACATTGCATACATAGTTTGAATGTATACTTTCTCAGCCATTCTTCTGTTCATGGCTCAGTGCTTTCTGTTTTTCCTGACGAGGAACTCTGCGATGGGCATGCTTGTACATGTTTTCTTCTGCACAAGGGCCTGTTTTTTTCAATAGTAGACACTGATATCTGGAATTGCTGGATCATAGCCTACCTGTAATTTTATTCTACTCAATATTGCCGAACTGACTGACCTTCAACATGGCTGTATCAATTTTATATTCCCATTAGCAGTGTGTGCATGTTTTCCCACACCCACATTAATATTTCATTAATGTTTTTAGTTTTGCCAAAGTAATGGTTGAAAATTATCTCAGTGTTCTAAGTATAATCAATTTCTCTTAATAACTGGTGAGGATCAGCTATCTTATGTTTATTGGCCAACCATATTTATTTTCCTAGAAATAACTTATCCCATGTTTCCATTGGTTTATTTGAGTTTTCTTTTTTTTTATCTTCCATTTTTTGTAAGAGTGCTTTATAGATCTAAATTCTAGTCCTTTCTGTGTTATACACATGGCAAATATTATCTCCTAATCTGTCACTTGTCTTTTAACCTTATTTAAACATGTTGTCTGTTATTCAAGTTTATCAATCTTGTGACTTTGCTCATGATGCCATTTGTATTACAGAAGTTTTACATACTGTTCGAATGTACCAGTCTTGATGGAGTCAAAGTTATCATCTATTCCTTTATGGCATTTCCATTTAGGGTCTGGTATATAATGACTCCTAGTTTCTCAAAGTCATAAGCATATATTCCTATATTTTCTTCTGATACATTTAGGGTTTTGTATTTTATGTTTGGGTCCTTAATCCCTCCAGAATTTTATTTTTATGAACAGTGTTAGGTAGAAAGTCTGACTTTATTTTTATCAAAACAAATATCAATTGTCCCAATTGCATTTACTGAATTGTTAATATTTCCCCCACTGAGAGAGGAAGTCACTATTGTACATATCACCCTAATTTGGGAGAACAAGCCATGCACAGGAATCACAGTTACTAAGAAAAGGCTCATATACAGGCTGCCGAAATTAGACAAAAACCCCAGGCTTATCTAATTGAGCATATTGTATCCTTAAAATAGAAATTGTAACTTAGTTATGATAAAGCTGGTCTGGAATAATATATAGTAAAGGTGGGCTATGTTTATATATAAGAAATATATAAAAAGAGGAATTAAATAGTAGGAATTTGATCATGATTTTCTAGCATGAAAATAATCAATTCACTATAAAAATTTTCAGGTCTTTCCATAGTTTGAAAGAAATAGCTCTTTACATTAGTCTAGTCTTTACCAATGATATGTGCCCATTAAAAACTTTCTGCTAGTCTACCCAGTTTCAGAGGTACCTTGATACAAAAGGAGAGGATGTCCTTAGAGAAAAAATAAGTATTTCAGACAAAGCCACTGTTAAACAAAAACCTTTGAAATGTCTTTTTAAAAGAAAGGGTATATTAGACCATTGCTAGCAAAAGAAAGAAAGAAAGAAAGAAAGAAAGAAAGAAAGAAAGAAAGAAAGAAAGAAAGAAAGAAAGAAGGAAGGAAGGAAGGAAGGAAGGAAGGAAGGAAGGAAGGAAGGAAGGAAGGAAGGAAGGAAGGAAGGAAGGAAGGAAGGAAGGAAAGAAAGAGAAAGAAAGAAAGAAAGAAAGAAAGAAAGAAAGAAAGAAAGAAAGAAAGAAAGAAAGAAAAAAAGAAAGAAAGAAAGAAAGAAAGAAAGACCAATTTTGGGGCATGGAGTCTAAATCACCAGCAGCATGGCTAAATAGAACAGATAGCATAATGCATTTTTACACAGCAAGTAGTAGGGAGAAAGATGTATGCCATTCTGAAAGGATTTACATTATCTGTAGACAAGGAGATGGGGGAAGGTGAATCAGTGCTAGTTCTAGGATAGGTGCAGTATACAGTAGTTGGTTGGGGAGAAGTGTCATCTCCTGTGGGTTAGCCGTGGGCAGCACATTGGGAAATTCATGTGTAAATAAGAAGTGGAGGTTTCTGGGGTTCTTTGGCACCAGGCTGTTCTTGTAAAAATAGCTACCTGGAAAACTTATTTTAGATTTATTTATTTATTTATACATTTTTCGAGAGAGAGAGAGAGAGAGAGAGAGGAGAGAGAGAGAGAGAAGAAGGGGAGGAGCAGGAAGCATCAACTCCCATTTGTGCCTCGACCTGGCAAGCCCAGGGTTTTAAACCAGCAACCTCAGCACTCTAGGTCAATGCTTTATCTACAGCGCCACCGCAGGTCAGGCTAGCTACCTGGAGATTAATCCTAAATTTCAACAGCTTTAAGCCCTGGCCAGTTAGCTCAGCCAGTTAAGAGCATCATCCTGAAACAACAAGGTTGTGGGTTTGATCTCCAGTCACGGCACACATGGGAAGCAACCAATAAATGCACAACTGAGTGGAACAACAAATCCTTCCCTTCCTATCTCTACCTTTCTAAAAATCAATAAAAGGTTAAGCCCTGGCTGGATAGCTTTGTTGGTTGGAGTGTCCTTTTTTGGGCATGGAGGTTGCCAGTTTGATGATCTGGTCAGGGCACCTATAGCAGTAGCTCGATGTTCCTGTCTTCTCTCTCTCTCCCTGTCTCTCGCAAAAAAAAAAAAAAAAAAAAAAAAGTTTCAACAGCTTTACAGGAATGTGAGCAGTCTTTTGTCAGACAGAGCTGGTCCATAGCTTTAACAGGCTAACTGTTCTGTCTCTTTCACTCTCTGGCTGTTGCAATTTTAATTTAGAATATCTTAGAATTTCTTTTCTTCTCACTACTTTTCTGACTTAGAGAAATTGATATCCTGGTGTGCAAATCAGTCCATTAAAACAGTGGTCCCGGCCCTGGCTGGTTGGCTCAGTGGTAGAGCGTTGGCCTGGCGTGCAGAGGTCCCGGGTTCGATTCCCGGCCAGGGCACACAGGAGAAGCGTCCATCTGCTTCTCCATCCCTCCCCCTCTCCTTCCTCTCTGTCTCTCTCTTCCCCTCCAGCAGCCAGGCTCCATTGGAGCAGGGATGGCCCGGGCGCTGGGGATGGCTCCTTGGCCTCTGCCCCAGGCGCTGGAGTGGCTCTGGTCGCAAAAGAGCGACATCCCGGAGGGGCAGAGCGTTGCCCCCTGGTGGGCAGAGCGTCGCCCCCTGGTGGGCATGCCGGGTGGATCCCGGTCAGGCGCATGCGGGAGTCTGTCTGACTGTCTCTCCCTGTTTCCAGCTTCAGAAAAATACAAAAAAAAAACACAAAAACCAGTGGTCCCCAACCTTTTTTGGGCCACGGACCGGTTTAATGTCAGAAAATATTTTCACGGACCGGCCTTTAGAGTAGGACATATAAATGCATCACGTGACAGAGACAAACATCAAGAGTGAGTCTTAGACGGATGTAACAGAGGCAATCTGGTCATTTTTTAAAAATAAAACATCGTTCAGACTTAAATATAAATAAAACGGGAATAATGTAAGTTATTTTTTCTTTCTCTGCGGACCGGTACCAAATGGCTCACAGACCGGTACCGGCCTGGGGATTGGGGACCACTACATTAAAAGACTTTAACTTTGTGGTTTAAACTACGAAAGCCATACAGTTTTCTGAATTTCTATTCTGTGTTTTCATTTCTGGGCCCTGCATAGTGCCTGGTACATAGAAGTTACTTGTTACCTGAGGAGGACCAAAACATCTGCCTGGCATAGTCTGGAAATAGTTTCCTCTGCGATGTTGCAGGAAAAGGATTTCAGCAGCACTCGCATAGGGGTCTTAAGCGATAGTGGCAAGATTTGTTAGAGTGAAAAGCACTAGTACACTCTTGGAGAGACAGAGAGTGGGCAGGCTAGGTAGCAGCCATGTGGACTCAGGAAAGGAAGTTTCAGAGGCAAAAGCAGAGCCCTCTGCTGTTGCTCACTACTCTCCTGGTTGTAAGTCTTGTGGGGACTCTTAGAGTCCAGGAGAAAAGAAGGCAAAAAGTACATGCTCAAGAGAAGGAAGGGCACGGGTGTGCTCCAAGAAGGGTACACACTTAGGATTCTGTTAAAGCTTCTTTATATTTCCTTGGGTTTGGGAAAGAGCAGGCATTCTTTCAAACTCTCCAGTCGCTTTCTGGGTTTTTCTTGGGCTGTGCTTGTGCCCTCCTCTTATCCAATCTCTTTTTCCCAGGCTAGTGCCCTTCCCTTTTTATGGTCACCATCTTGACTCCTACTGCCCAAGCCTCATAGTTCTGCTTCTTCATTTGGCTTCTAAACAGATGCACTTAGTAGAAGGAATTTCCTCCTGTTTCTCCCCGCCCCTGCCACCCACCTCCCAGTGGTCTGGCAGACGCCCCAAGGTGGCTGAATAGCCATTTTTCCCACCAATATGGATGTTTTTGTCTATTTGGTTGGAGTAACCATTCTGTTTGCTCCCTCCTCTCTTGTTAATTTATAACTAACTGCCTACTTGAACATATTTAGTACATTTGTTGAATGAATAGATAACCAAACCATCACTGTTGTTAATTTAATATTTTAAATGCTGTGAATCACAGTTATTTTTTTTCTCCCAGAGTGTTACTATGTAAATGATTAATTTCTGCTGAGGAATTCAGGCCTACAGCTAGAGTTAGAGCTCATCACATTCAAGCTAGATTGCAAATATCTCATTCATTTATTTGCTCATTCAATAAAAATTTGCTAAGTACCTATTAACCATGATGTTAAACTTTGGAGAATGCAATAATAATTTTCTTTGCTAAAAATGTCATCTTTATTATTATTATTATTATTTTTCATTTTTCCGAAGCTGGAAACGGGGAGGCAGTCAGACAGACTCCCGCATGTGCCCGACCGGGGTCCACCCGGCACTCCCACCAGGGGCAACGCTCTGCCCACCAGGGGGCGATGCTCTGCCCCTCTGGGGCGTCGCTCTGTCGCGTCCAGAGCCACTCCTGCGCCAGAGGCAGAGGCCACAGAGCCATCCCCAGCGCCCGGGCCATCCCCGCTCCAATGGAGCCTCGGCTGCGGGAGGGGAAGAGAGAGACAGAGAGGAAGGAGAGGGGAGGGGTGGAGAAGCAAATGGGTGCCTCTCCTGTGTGCCCTGGCCGGAAATCGAACCCGGGACTCCTGCACGCCAGGCCGACGCTCCACTGCTGAGCCAACCGGCCAGAGCCAATAATTTTCTTTTTTAATTAAAGACCACTGTTCTTGTATTTAACCAGAATGGAACGTAGAGGGAGGTTGCGGGTGTAAGTATTTGGAGTTCTAAGCAGCAGGTTTAAAATGGAGGGAAAACCACACTATTTGTACTCTGACATAGAGAGAACCGTGACCTCCAGGGCTTCACCCACCCAACCCAGATTCAGTTGTCAAGTACAAAGTAAAAACCCCAGGCCTTCCCAGAAGATTAGGGGAATCACAAAGATTATTAGACCATGAACCATTAGACATTTAGGTGATTTCCAGTTTTTTTGCTGTTATCAATAGTTCTGTGATAAACTTCCCTGGACAAAAACCCTTGTGTATTTCTTAACTTCCTTACGATTGACTCCTTACAAGTGGATTCTCTGGATAAAAGAAAGGGTATGCCATTTTACAGTGCTAAAATCAATCTAAGAGCTTACTTATTTTCCTAAACCTTTAGCTATATTAAATTTGGAAAGATAAGGCTTTATAGGTTTCCATGAAAGATAAGATGTGTGACAATTTTATAAGTTAAAAATGTCAATTTCAGGCCCTGGCCAGTTGGCTCAACAGTAGAGCGTCTGCCTGGAGTGTGGAAGTACTGGGTTTGATTTCCGGCCAGGGCACACAGGAGAAGTACCCATCTGCTTCTCCACCTCTCCCCCTCTCCTTTCTTTCTATCTCTCTTCCCCTCCAGCAGCCAAGGCTCCATTGGAGTAAAGTTGGCCAAGTGCTGAGGATAGCTTCATGGCCTCCACCTCAAGCACTAGAATGGCTCCGGTTGCAACAGAGCAACGCCCTGGATGGGCACAGCATCTCCCCCTGGTGAGCATGCCAGGTGGATCCCGGTCAGGTGCATGTGGGAGTCTGTCATCTCTCTCTGCCTCCCGCTTCTCACTTCAGGAAAAAAAAAAAAGTCCATTTCAGGGCTATTTTAATCAGTCAGAGAAACTCACAGGTTATGTTTATAGACAAAGGAATTTGCTTTCACGTTATATTGCTGTGACCATTGGGGTCAAGTAGAAAGTGCTCTGCGGTGCTTTAACTGGTTGCGTTAAAAAAGAGGTGTGATAGGCCCTGGCCGGTTGGCTCAATGGTAGAGCGTCGGCCTGGCGTGCAGGAGTCCCGGGTTCGATTCCCGGCCAGGGCACACAGGAGAAGCGCCCATCTGCTTCTCCACCCCTCCCCTTCTCCTTCCTCTCTGTCTCTCTCTTCCCCTCCCGCAGCCGAGGCTCCATTGGAGCAAAGATGGCCCGGGCGCTGGGAATGGCTCCTTGGCCTCTGCCCAGGCGCTAGAGTGGCTCTGGTCACAACAGAGAGACCCCCCCCCCCGAAGGGGCAGAGCATCGCCCCCTGGTGGGCAGAGCGTCGGGTGCATGCGGGAGTCTGTCTGACTGTTTCTCCCCGTTTCCAGCTTCAGAAAAATACAAAAAAAAAGAAAGAAAGAAAAAAAGAAAGAAAGAAAGAAAGAAAGAAAGAAAGAAAGAAAGAAAGAAACAAAGAAAGAAAGAAAGAGGTGTGATAAAAGGAAAAAGTGGTGGCAGAAAAGGTTAAGAAAGATGATAATATGACAAGAAATGAAGGCAAGAAGAACAAGAAAAAGGAAAATGGAGGAGCGAGAGGGCCCAGATTCCTGCTCTGCCCGAGCTTGTCCCTTTTCTTGTATACTTACCCTGTCCAATGTTTTCAGTTTGAACTGCAGCTTCCTTTATCATCACAGGAGGAAGTTAAAGAGCAAACACAATTATAGGCTGAGAAGTAATTATTGGGGCCAAAATGAGAAATCAGTACAGATTTTTTTTTTAGGGGAAAATTCACGTTGCAACTTGCTAGTTCCGCAGGATCTTAAGGCTCTGACCCTGAGAGGTTAGTCACCCTTCCTTTCAAGAGGTTCCCTCCCTATTTTGCTAACTGGTTATCGTCTTCTTACTAAACACAGAGAGCCCTTTAAAGCTCTCTGAAAAATCTACAAAGGAACTAATATTCTAATAAGCAGCATTCCTCTGTGTTTACATGTTAGTCAGTTGACTACTCGTTTACTTCTTTCTACCTCTTAGGCTCATTCCCATGTAAGGGAAATCACTGAACTGAAATCTATTTTAAAAACTTTAAAAAGGCTTTGGTTTTAACATAATAGAAGTTTTTCTATCAGTAAGTTTAGGATTTAGAAAGCCAATGGTAGTAATGGCTCCCTCTAAAGACCAGAATATGGTGCAATCTAACTGTGGTTTTGCTTTAAAGCTTCGAGTCTGTGGTCTGTTTTAAAAATTTTGGCAAAGGCTAAATGCTTTCTCTCATTACCTTACCTAGAAGTGGCCTCATAATATGTAAGTTATTTAAAGACATAAATCCAGCCTGACCTGTGGTGGCGCAGTGGATAAAGTGTCGACCTGGAACGCTGAGGTCACCAATTTGAAAACCTGGGCTTGCCGGGTCAAGGCATGTACAATAAAGAACCAATGAACAACTAAAGTGAAGTCCAATGAGTTAGAAAAGAAAGGAAAGACATAAATCCAAATGCACCATATTAAAATACAAACAAAAATTAAGAGAGTAATTTTAAAAATTAAAATATTCTTTTTTTTTTTTTGAGAGATAGAGACAGACAGGAAGGGAGAGAGATGAGAAGCATCAATTCATAGTTGTAGTACTTTTTTTTTTTTTAATATTTTTCTGAAGCTGGAAACGGGGATAGACAGTCAGACAGACTCCCGCATGCGCCCGACCAGGATCCACCCGGCATGCCCACCAGGGGGTGACGCTCTTCCCACCAGGGGGCGATGCTCTGCCCCTCCGGGGCATTGCTCTGTCGCAACCAGAGCCACTCTAGCGCCTGGGGCAGAGGCCAAGGAGCCATCCCCAGCGCCCGGGCCATCTTTGCTCCAATGGAGCCTCGCTGCGGGAGGGGAAGAGAGAGACAGAGAGGAAGGAGAGGGGGAGGGGTGGAGAAGCAGATGGGCGCTTCTCCTGTGTGCCCTGGCCGGGAATCGAACCCGGGACTTCTGCACGCCAGGCCGATGCTCTACCACTGAGCCAACCGGCCAGGGCCCATAGTTGTAGTACTTTAATTGTTCATTGATTGCTTCTCCTATGTGCCTTGATGGGGGAGGGGCTAGCCGAGCCAGTGACCCCTTGCTCAAACCAGTGACCTTTGGGATCAAGCCAGTGACAGTGGCATCCTGTCTGTGATCTCATGCTGAAGCTGTGAGCCCGCGCTCAAGCCGGTGACCTTGGGGTTTTGAACTTGGGTCCTCAGTGTCTCGGGCTGATGCTTTGCCTATTGCGCCATGCTTGATCAGGTAGTATTGTCTATTTTTAAAGGTAGGGCTGGGGCAATTAGAGAGCTGGTCAAAGGTTAAGAATATGCAGTCAGCCTGACCAGGCGGTGGCGCAGTGGATAGAGTGTCAGACTGGGATGCGGAAGGACCCAGGTTTGAGACCCCGAGGTCACCAGCTTGAGGGTGGACTCATCTGGTTTGAGAAAAAGCTCACCAGCTTGGACCCAAGGTCCCTGGCTCTAGCAAGGGGTTCCTCGGTCTGCTGAAGGCCCGTGGTCAAGGCACATATGAGAAAGCAATCAACTAACAACTAAGGTGTCGCAATGGAAAACTGATGATTGATGCTTCTCATCTCTCTCCGTTCCTGTCTGTCTGTCCCTATCTATCCCTCTCTCTGACTCTCTCTCTGTCCTTGTAAAAAAAAAAAAAAAGAAAAGAAAAGAAAAAAAAAAGAATATGCAGTCAGAGGAAAAGTCAGTTCTGGAGAGCTAATGCACAGCATAGTGATTATAATCAACAACACTGTATTATATACTTCAAAGCTGCTAAGAGACTCAATATTCAATATCACCACACACAAAAAATGATAATTATGTCAGGAGATAGGTAGCTAACATTATGGTGGTAATCATATTGCAATATGTAAATGCATTAAATCCACACTTTTTAAATCTTAAACTTATACAATGTTATATGTCAATTATATCTCAATAAAAATGAAAAATAAAGGTAAGTTTAAAAAACGAAATATAAGAAAGACCAATGGATGGGTGGTGAACACACACATACAGTGTACAGATTACGTATTACAGAATGGTACACTTGAAATCTATACAGCCCTGGCGGGTTGGCTCAGTGGTAGAGTATTGGCCCGGCATATAAATGGTAGAGTGTTGGCCCAGCACATAGATGTCCTAGGTTCAATTCCTGGTCAGGGCACACTGGAGAAGTGGTCATCTACTCTCTCTCTCTCTCTCTCTCCTCCTTCTCCTGCAGCCATGGCTTGATTGGTTTGAGCAAATTGGCCCTGGGTGCTGCAGAACAGCATGGCTAGTAATTCCAGGTCCTGAGTGAGAAAGATGCAGAATGAAGAAAATAGACTTAAAGAGAAAAACGATGGAATTGGGAGGCCTCTGCAATGCCTTTAGCTTGCCGGAGAAAAACAGTCCCTGGTTTGCTTTATTATATAGCCATATGCAAATAAGGAAGTCTCCCATACAAAATCGCACATCTTCAAGGCAACCCAAGAATTCTCCCAAATGCAGAAACCCTCCACCTTGCATAACTGAAATCAACCAACATTAGAACAAACAAAGGGTGAGAGGAAGGACATGTAAATTGCTTCTAGCAACTTAAGCAAGTAAAGTGGGGGGATGGGATGAATGCAAATACTCAGCTTTATAGCCAATATGGAGGTGTGTGTGTGTGTGGGGGGGAGAATTTAGCCTTTTGTTAAGCCTCAAGCTACAAGAGCTTTGCTACTTGTAGTCTCCCACACCTGGGCACTAATGATGGCTCCATAGAGCCTCTGCCTCAGGTGCTAAAAATAGTTTGGTTTGGGCAGAGCATCACACCAGACAGGTCTTGCCAGGTGGATCCTGAATGAGGCCCATGCAAGAGTTTGTCTCTCTGTCTCCCCTCCTCTCACTTAAAAAAAAAAAAGGAACCTATATAATATTATTAACCAATGTCACCCCAATAAATTCAATTAAAAAAAACCCCAGGAGATGTTTTTAAAATATATAATTATTTAATTTATTTGATTTGTGATAATGTTTTCTATATCAATGGAATTTAAAAACATTTTTTCCTAAAATTTTAATTAAGCCTATATCACCTAAATGGTAGAAATAAATCATTTAAAATTGAAATACCAACTTTAAAAAAGTAAATGAAATTCTTTTTATTTATTTTATTTTATTTATTTTTTATTTCTGAAGCTGGAAACGGGAGAGACAGTCAGACAGACTCCCGCATGCGCCCCACCGGGATCCACCCGGCACGCCCACCAGGGGCGACGCTCTGCCCACCAGGGGGCGATGCTCTGCCCCTCCGGGGTGTCGCTTTGCCGCGACCAGAGCCACTCTAGCGCCTGGGGCAGAGGCCAAGGAGCCATCCCCAGCGCCTGGGCCATCTTTGCTCCAATGGAGCCTTGGCTGCGGGAGGGGAAGAGAGAGACAGAGAGGAAGGAGGGGGGGGTGGAAAAGCAAATGGGCGCTTCTCCTATGTGCCCTGGCCGGGAATCGAACCCTGGTCCCCCGCACGCCAGGCCGACGCTCTACCGCTGAGCCAACCGGCTAGGGCTGAAAGTCTTTATTTATCACAATTATAAATAAATTAAAAAAAGTTTTTTAGATTTTGTTCATTCATTTTTAGAGAGAGAGAGAGGAAAGAGATAGAATGGGGGGTGGGGAGAAGAGCAGGAAGCATCAACTCCCATATGTGCCTTGACCAGGCAAGCCCGGGGTTTTGAACCGGTGACCTCAGCATTCCAGGCCGACACTTTATCCACTGCGGCACCACAGGTCAGGCTAAATAAAAAGTTTTTTAAAGTAAACAAGAATCTAGAACTTTGCCTAGAATAGGTGAAAACCGTCATTTAGCTCAATGTGGAGGGATAAATCCTTTGAAACCAGTCACATCAGGAGTTTCTTAAAATATTACTGCAATTTTCTCAGATAGGTATTAATATATTTTAAGCAAGAATATAGCTGTGATTCTTAATTCATAGCTGTAACAAATATTTATTGGCACAGTGAAAGGCAAATAAAAGATAGCCTGATCAGCTCTGGCCAGATACCTTGGTTGGTTATGAGTGTTGTCCCAATACATAAAGGCTGTGGGTTTGATTCCCAGTCATGGCACATATAGGAACAGACCAATGTTTCTGTCTCTCTTTCACTCCCTTCCTCTCCCTCTCTCAAATCAATAAGTAAAAAACTTTTAAAAGGAAGAAAGGAAGGAAAGAAAGAAAGGAGGAAGGGAGGGAGGAAGGGAGGGAGGGAGGGAGGAAGGAAGGAAGGAAGGAAGGAAGGAAGGAAGGAAGGAAGGAAGGAAGAGAGGGGGAAGGAAGGCTAGCTTGATCAGCCCTGGCCAGGTAGCTCAGTCAGTTAGAGCAGTGTCCCAGTACCTACGAGAAGCAACTAATGAATGCATAAATAAGTGGAACACAAATCAATGTTTCTATCTCTCTTTCTCAATAAATAAACATGTTTTTAAGAACATAAAAACAAAGTCCTCCCATTTTTGGAGCTTGCACTGCAGTAAAGTAGAAAGACTAGAAACAAATAAATATATAATTGCAAATTGTATTTTCAGAAGGGAATAGAAGTTACATGTTTTCAGATGGAAAGAAACTGTATTCTTAAAGAACAAACTAAGTGGGGCATGTAGACATAGATGTATTCTATGAGATCCGCATGAGGGGGAGTTATGCAAGCAGAAGGCAGGGTGAGGTTGGTAGGCAGATGGAAACTCTGACAGAGACAGCATGAGTAATGATCACTTAATTACGCAGAGAGCCTCAGCATTTGGTTCAGTTGGTGATATATTAATATTTTCTTGTTCATGAATGTGTCATTGCTTAAAAGCTTAGTATTTTGCATATGGCTATGTGTTTTGAACTTTATTTTCTTTTCAAAAAATTTTTTTTAATTTTATTTATTTATTTTAGAGAGAGCGGAAGGAAGAGAAGAGAGAGAGAGATACAGAAATATCAATCTGTACCTGTATGTGCTCTGACCAGGAATCAAACCCACAACCTTTGTATATCAGGACAACACTCTAACCAACCAAGCTATTTGGCCAGGGCTGCTCTTTGGACTTTAGATTAAGGGCTCTGTGATGAAAGGAAATGTCTTCCATTTCTTTTCACTTTTCTAGGTTTAGTACAGTGCACTGCATGCAGAGGATTCTTAAGTCATGCTACCAACTGAATAAAGGACTATTTCTTTGACTCCACCTAGTTGGGAAAGTGCCCTTGGTTAGATGATCTCACCCAGGGTTTTGTATTTCTAGCATCTAACTGGGTGTCTGTCATAATTAGTGCTCAGTAAACATTTGTGGAACATTGAATAAAAGACCAAGTGAATGAATAAAATTTTCACTGCAGTCATATGTCGGTTACCATGTGTCCAAACCACTCACTTAAGTATTCAATGTTCAATAGATAATCATTGAAAACATGCTGCACGCCAGGCATTGTGCCTGACTGGGGGTACAAAGGTGAGCAGAAACTGACAAGACCTAGCCCTATGAAACTTATAGCCTCTATCAAGTATCACAAAAGTCAGGCCTGACCAGGTGGTGGCGCAGCATATAGAGCATCAGTCTGGGACCCAGAGGACCCAGATTCGAAACCCTGAGGTCACTGGCCTGAGTAGGGGCTCATCTGCCTGAGTGTGAGTTCACCAGCTTGAGCGTTGAATCATAGACATGACCCCATGATCACTGGCTTGAAGCTCAAAGTTTGCTGGCTTGAAGCCCAAGGTCGTTGGCTTGAGCCCAAAAGTCACTGGCTTGAAGCCCAAGGTTGCTGGCTTGAGCCCAAGGTCACTAGCTTGAGCCCAAAGTTAATGGCTTGAGCAAGGAACCACTGGCTTGGCTGGAGCCCCCACCCCATCAAGACACGTACAAAAAAGCAACTAATGAACAACTAAGGTGACGCAACAAAGAATTGATGCTTCTCATCTCTCTCTTCCTATCTGTCTGTCTGTCTGTCTCTCTCTGTTGCTAAAAAAAAGTATTAGAGATTAGGCACGTACTGTATTTTCTTTATTGTAGGGAGAGAAAGGGCACAGGGGCAAGGGGTGGATCTGTATGAAGCTGAAATTATGCCCCAACTGAGCACATTTCAGCAATAGACAGTCCAGTAGAACTGCTGCTGCTGTCAGGGTTCTATTACCAAAGCAGTGGCCATCTTTGGGACTACCAGCAAAATTCTTCAGGGACCACTGACCTGCAGGAAACTCTAGCAGCCTTTCCACACCAAAGGTGGGTGGAGTGCTACCCAACCTCACTTGTCTCTTCTGCCAGTTAAGTGGCCCAACAACTTCCATAGGAGATATGATTGTTACAGAGCAGAAAAAGTTTGTCTGCCCAGCACTAGCAAAGCTAAGCAGTAAACAGTAAGAATGGTAGTGGAGAAAGATGGACTGTTTTATTATGAGTAGCACCACCAAGGCAAAGCGGAAGCTAATGCTCAAAAGCCCAAACTTTCTGATCCAGGGTGTCGGAGGGATGGTTAAGTGTAGAGGTGGAACACGTATAGTACTTGGAAGTGTTGGCAGAGCAAGTTGTTTTTTTTTTTTGAAAGAGAGAGACAGGAAGGGAGAGAGGGAGGGAGGAGAGAGATGAGAACCATCAACTTGTAGTTGCTTCACTTTAGTTGTTGATTGCCTCTCATACGTGCCTTGACGAGGGTGGGGGGGTTGGGAATTCATGCTGATCCAGTGATGTCTTGCTCAAGTCAGCGACCTTGGGCTCAAGCCAGCAACCTTGGGATCATGTGATAATCTAATGCTCAAGCCAGTGACCCTGTGCTCAAGCTGGTGACCTTGGGGGTATCAGAGTTTCGAACCAGGGACCGCAGTGTTCTGGGTCAAAGCTCTAACCATTGCACTACCGCCACTCAGGTAGGGTAAGTTTTAATTGGAGGACTTTGGAGCTTGGCCATTTATGGTAAGGGGTGTCAACACAGGATCTTCCTGGCTCCTCAGAGGGTTCCAGTGTTTAAGGTCTTGCTATGTCCTGGTCCTGTGGTTCCATGGGGGGTTAGAAAGGGTGGGGCAGGACTTTGGTTTCTGGCTACTTGAGATAAAAGTCCTCTCTTCTGTGCATACTTTGGCTGCATGACAGTTTTGGTCTGTTGTCTCCAAAAAGCAACTAAGTATCACATTAAACAGGATAGAACCATTTTGAGGCTACAATTTATATAAGTGTCTGATTTGGTTGTGGGGTATTGGAGGTTATAAATTCTTCATTCCTCCAAAAGGTGACCTGTATTGCTCCTGGCCCTCCCTTAAAACATTCCTTGGTAAAAGTCATCAAACTGGTTGAGTTTATATTACTCTTGTGAGAACCAGAGTCTCAGATCAAGAATTTGGCCTTATTTGAACAGTTACTTGAAGAATGGAGTAACTGTTTTCAACAGGACAGTATCCCCGAAGAAATCCTGAAAATATTTGGTAACCTCTAAGGACAGGATGTCAACTCTGCTCCATATCATCCTAATATATTATTCTGTTAAAAATGATGTATCACTATCTTTAAAAAGAAAATACCCATTTTAACGAGTTGCAGTAAATACAGAATTAGAAAATCAGTATTAGAAAATCTATCACTATAATGTTACCATCTCCGCATGAATAGAGAAACATTAGATAAAACTGAACACTTATTAGTATTTTTAAAATCTCTAAGAATTAGAAATAGAAGGAAACTTATATAACATAATAAATGGCATCCACCTAAAACTTACAGCAAACATCAAACTTTGAAAATATTTTTATTAAAGTCAGCCAGTGACCTTGGGCTCAAGCTGGTGAGCCTTGCTCAAACCAAATAAGCCCAAGCTCAAGCTGGCAACCTCAGAGCCTTGAACCTGGGTCCTCCATGTTTCAGCCCAACGCTCTATCCACTGTGCCACCGCCTGGTCAGGCAATATGTCATGTTATTATATGAGGGAAAATCCAGAATGAAAATATGTCAAATTAATCTATTAATCCAATGCAGTTTGAATAAAAATTCCAATAAGATTTTTTAAAAATGTATTAGACAAACTAATTCTGTAAGGGTCATCCAAGAAGAACCAAAACAATCCTGAAAAAGGTAAGGAGAGCTTTGCCTGTTAGATATTGAAACTCACTATAAAGTTATACCCTGGCCCGCCCTGGCTGGTTGGCTCAGTGGTAGAGCATCGGCCCCACATGTGAATGTCCCGGGGTTCGACTCCTGGTCTGGGAACATAGGAGAAGTAATGATCTGCTTCTCCACCCCTTCCTTCTCGCTTCTCTCTCTCTCTCTCTCTCTCTCTCTCTCTCTTTCTCTCTCTCTCTCTCTCCCCCTCCTGCAGCCATGGCTCCATTGGAGCGAGTTGGCCTAGGGCACTGAGGATGGCTCCATGGCCTCTGCCTCAGGTGCTAAGAAGAGGTCGTTGCTGAGCAATGGAGCAACACCCCACATGGGCAGAGCATTGCCCCCTAGTGAGCTTTCCAGGTGGATCTAGGTTGGGGGCACACGCAGGAGTCTGTCTCTGCCTCCTCTCCTCTCACTGAATTTAAAAAAAAGAGTTATATCCTGGCCCTAGTGGGTTGGCTCAGTGAAAAGAGTGTTGGCCTGGCAATGGACATCCTGGGCCATCTGTTCAAATCCCAGTCAGGGTACACAGGAGAAGTGACCATTTACTTCTCTCCCCGTTCCTCTCCACCTTCTCTCCCTCTTCACCTCCCACAGCCAGTTCAAGCATAGCCTCGGGTGCTGAGCATAGCTCCAAGTGTGACAGCCTCAGGTGCTAAAAATAGATTGGTACTTGAGCATAGGCCCCAGACAGTGTTGCCCAGTGGATCTCGGTCAGGGCACATGTGGGAGTCTCCCTCACTATCTCCCCTCCTCCCACCTAAAAAGGAAAAAAAAAGTTATACCCTATAGCCCAGCAATTTCTCTTGTATGTATATAGCCTACTGTATTTACTGTTTGTGGATTTATAGTCCATGTATAAAAACATGGACTCAAGCTCTGGTCAGGCAGCTCAGTTGGTTAGAGCGTTGTCCTGAAATACCAAGATTGTGGGTTTGATCTCCAATCAGATCAGATACAAGAATCAACCAATGAATGAATAAGTAAGTAAGTGGAACAATGCATCAATGTTTCTCTCTCTTCCTCTCTTTTCTTCCCTAAAAATCAATCAATAAAAATTAAAAAAACAAAAGAAAACATGGACTCAATAGATAAAGATCAAATTGATAATTATGGTTGCCTCAAGAGAGGGAGGGGATTGAGATTAAGAATGAGAACAGGGGCCTGACCAGGCAGTGGCGCAGTGGATAGAGCATCAGACTGGGATGCGGAGGACCCAGGTTCGAGACTCCGAGGTCGCCAGCTTGAGCACAGGCTCATCTGGTTTGAGCAAAAAGCTCACCAGCTTGAACCCAAGGTCTCTGACTTGAGCAAAGGGTTTCTCGGTCTGCTGAAGGCCCACGGTCAAGGCACATATGAGAAAGCAATCAATGAACAACAAAGGTGTCACAACGAAAGCTGATGATTGATGTTTCTCATCTCTCTCCGTTTCTGTCTGTCTTTCCCTGTCTATCCCTCTCTCTGAGTCTCTCTCTGTCTCTGTAAAAAATAAATTAAAAAAGAATGAGAACAGGGGAATTTAAACTTTTATTTCATTGAGGTATAATTTTTTTTTAATTTTTAATTTTATTTATTCATTTTAGAGAGGAGAGAGAGAGAGGAGAGAGAGACAGGGGGGAGGAGCTGGAGGCATCCCTCCCATATGTGCCTTGACCAGGCAAGCCCAGGGTTTCAAACTGGCGACCTCAGCATTTCCAGGTCGACGCTTTATCCACTGCGCCACCACAGGTCAGGCTCATTAAGGTATAATTCACATACAACATTACATAGCTTTAGGCAAACAAGAGTTATTTAACATTGTATATGTTGCAAAATGATTGCCACAATAAGTCTAGTTAACATCTCTTACCATACATAGTTACAGAATTTCTTTTCTTATAAGGAGAACTTTTAGGATTTACTTTCTTAGTGACTTTCAAATATACCGTACAGCATTATTTTATTTATTTATTTTATTTTATTTTTTTAATTTTTTTTACAGAGACAGAGAGTCAGAGTGAAGGATAGACAGGGACAGACAGACAGGAACGGAGATATGAGAAGCATCAATCATTAGTTTTTCGTTGTGCATTGTAACACCTTAGTTGTTCATTGATTGCTTTCTCATATGTGCCTTGACCATGGGCCTTCAGCAGACCGAGTAACCCCTTGCTTGAGCCAGTGACCTTGAGTCCAAGCTGGTGAATTTTTGCTCAAACCAGATGAGCCCACGCTCAAGCTGGCGACCTCGGGGTCTCAAACCTGGGTCTTCCGTATCCCAGTCTGACGCTCTATCCACTGCACCACCGCCTGGTCAGGCCTGTACAGCATTATTAACTATACTTGCCATGCTTTACATCCTCATGACTTACTCATTTTGTAACTGGAAGTTTTCTTTGTATTATAGTCTTCCATATTATGTAATCTCCACCGTCTCTGACCAAGCCATGCGTTTTTTAGGCATTATTGTCTCCATTTAGAGTAAAATACATCCTCATGATTTATTTATTTTTAACTGGAAGTTTGTACCCTTGACCTCCATCACCCGTTTTCTCCACTCTACTACCGCCCGCCTCTCTGGCTACTATCCATCAGTTCTCTGTATCTGTGAGCTTGGTTTTTTCTTCTCTCTCTCTCTTTTTTTTTTTTTTTGTATTTTTCTGAAGCTGGAAACGGGGAGAGACAGTCAGACAGACTCCTGCATGCGCCCCACCGGGATCTACCCGGCACGCCCACCAGGGGCGACGCTCTGCCCACCAGGGGGCGATGCTCTGCCCCTCCAGGGCGTCGCTCTGCCGTGACCAGAGCCACTCTAGAGCCTGGGGCAGAGGCCAAGGAGCCATCCCCAGCGCCCGGGCCATCCTGCTCCGATGGAGCCTTGGCTGCAGGAGGGGAAGAGAGAGACAGAGAGGAAGGAGGGGGAGGGGTGGAAAAGCAAATGGGCGCTTCTCCTATGTGCCCTGGCTGGGAATCGAACCCGGGTCCCCCGCACGCCAGGCCGACGCTCTACCGCTGAGCCAACCGGCCAGGGCCTCTCTCTCTTTTTTAAGAGTCCACACATAAGTGAGATCATATAGTATTTGTCTTTCTCTGTCTGAGTTATTTCAATTAAAATAACACCCTCAAGGTCCATCCATGTCACAAATGGCAAGATTTTATTCTTTTTTTTTATGGCTGAATAATTTCCATTGTGTGTGTGTGTGTGTGTGTGTGTGTGTGTGTGTGTGTATGTGTCTGTCTGTCCCAACTTGTATAATTTTATATAAATATATATAAAATATTTTTTTAACTATTCATCCATCAATGGATACTTAGGTTGTTTCTATAACTTGACTATTGTAAATAATGCTGCAATGAACACAGAAGTGAATATATCTATATACCTGTTTGAGTTTTTGTTTTCTTCAGATAAAGACTCAGAGTGGGATTGCTAGATTATACAGTAGTTCTATAATTAATTTTTTTTTCTTTGTATTTTTCTGAAGCTGGAAACGGGGATAGACAGTCAGACAGACTCCCGCATGTGCCCGACCGGGATCCACCCAGCACGCCCACCAGGGGGCGATGCTCTGCCCCTCTGGGGCGTCGCTCTGCTGAGACCAGAGCCACTCTAGCACCTGGGGCAGAGGCCAAGGAGCCATCCCCAGCGCCCGGGCCATCTTTGCTCCAATGGAGCCTTGGCTGTGGGAGGGGAAGAGAGAGACAGAGAGGAAGGAGGGGGGGGGGGTGGTGGAGAAGCAAATGGGCACTTCTCCTATGTGCCCTGGCCGGGAATCGAACCCTGGTCCCCCGCATGCCAGGCCGATGCTCTACCGCTGAGCCAACCGGCCAGGGCCTATAATTAATTTTTTGAGGAACCTCCATACTGTTTTCTAGAGTGGCTCTATCAATTTACATTCCCACCAACAGTGTACAAGGATTACCTTTTCTCCACATCCTTGTCAACACTTGTTATTTTTTTGGCTTTTTGATAATAGCTATTCTAACAGTGATATATTTCTGAGATTATCTAAAAAACAAGAGTATCCAGGCACCTAGGACCCCAGGAGCTTCTGCTTTTTGTTTCCACAGGAGTTTTATAGTCTCTGCTGCTCCAATCCTAGAACTAGTCCCAATTCACCGTCCTCCATCTCTTTGTATTTAGCTAATGTAAATTCTTCCAGAAAGGCTTTCTCCCCACTACCTGATGTGTAAAAAATGCTTGCAAAAACTCTTCAGAGATGAGACATGGTGTCTTTTCTGCCTAGCCATGCTGTTGGTGGTTCACACTTTATACGCCAAGACCAGTCTTCTATTCTGCTAACAATGGCCTAATAAATCTTTTCTTTAAAAAAAAAAAAATAATAAATCAGCCTGACCAGGCGGTGGCGCAGTGGATAGAGTGTCGAACTGGGATTCAGAGGACCCAGGTTCGAGACCCCGAGGTCGCCAGCTTGAGCACGAGCTCATCTGGTTTGAGCAAAGCTCACCAGCTTGGACCCAAGGTTGCTGGCTCGAGCAAGGGGTTACTCGGTCTGCTGAAGGCCCACGGTCAAGGCACATATGAGAAAGCAATCAATGAACAACTAAGGTGTCGCAACAAAAAACTAACGATTGATGCTTCTCATCTCTTCGTCCCTGTCTATCCCTCTCTCTGACTCTCTTTGTCTCTGTAAAAAAAAAAAAAAAAAAGAAAAAAGAAAATCAGCTGTGGAAGGTAAAATATTTTTTAACAGCATTAGAATTTTATTAACCAATGTCACCCCCAATAAATTCAATAAAAAAAAGAGAATTTACCATGTGTACCAAGCAGTACCTTAGGCCCCAAGAGGTGAACACGTTATCCATATTCTCTGCTGTCATAAAATCTATCAGGATGAGCACTGGTCAGTTGGCTTAATAATAGAGCATCAGCATGGCATGTGAATGTCCCAGCTTCTATTCCCGGTCAGGGTACACAGGAGAAGTGGCCATCTGCTTCACCACCCCGCCCCCTCTCGCTTCTCTCTCTCTCTTTTTTCCTATCCTGCAGCCATGCCTAGATTAGAGTGAGTTGGCCCGAGGCACTGAGGATGATTCCATGGCCTCTGTCTCAGGTGCTAAGAAGAGCTTGGTTGCTGAGCAACAAGCAATGCTCCAAATGGGCAGAACATTGCTCTCTAGTCGGCTTTCTGGGTGGATCCCAGTCAGAGAGCATGCGGAGTCTGTCTCTCTGCCTACCCTCCTATCATGAATTAAAAAAGAAAAAGAACCTAGCAGCAGGTTGACTTTAAATTCCACCCTAACAGAACGATGATAATGCTGACAAAAAATCTGGAGAACTTGAAAAACTGGTTAGTGGTTGAGTTTTGGAGGCTGTACCACAGAAGTAAGAGTTCAGTGCTAGACAATGTGGCATTGAAGCCTGGGCTGGAAACTGAGCTTTTGTGATGATTGATTCAACACTTAAAAATTGATGAATTGCTCAATGGTGAGAAGACACTAGACTAGGATAAGCTGCAGGGGTAGGAACAGTAAAGAAGGGGAGGAATGACCAGAAGAGCAACCACCACAGGGTCATATAATGCTGTCTCAAAAACCAGAGGAGTCTGGCCTGTGGTGGCATAGTGTAATGTCCACCTGGAATGCTGAGGTAGCTGGTTTGAAACCCTGGGCTTGTGGGGTCAAGGCACATGACCTCTCACTCCGCTCTCCCCCTTCCTCTATGTAAAATCAAGAAATAAAAACTTTTCTAAAAAATTAAAAAAAAAACACCAAAACCCAGAGCAGTCAAGTAATGATACTGACTACTGCTGAAACTAAAAGAAAAATGAGAAAACAGAATGGATCTGCTCACTCTAAAAACAATTCTTCCTGTTTTTGACTTTAACATCAAGAATGACGCAGACCAGCTTCTGTTGTTTCCCTGCATTCCACAGGTAACTCGTGTCACGCTGCCTTGTGCTTATTCAAGGCTTCTCTGGGGCAAGCTTCTGTTTAATTTTTGGCAGTATTGTTTTTGACACCCTTCTTTAAAGAGTTTCAAGAGATGGAAATACTTTGCGCATCTTTATATTCTATGGAGCTTAAACTCTGCAAACACATCCACAATAAAATTTTAACTTGGTCCAAAGGCCACGTCTTATTTGTATTTATTTATTTATTATTATTATTTTTTAATATTTTATTTATTGATTTTTTAGAGAGAGAGGAGTGAGAGAGAGAGACAGAGAGAGAGAGAAGGGGGAGGAGCAGGAAGCATCAACTCCCATATGTGCCTTGACCAGGCAAGCCCAAGGTTTCGAACCGGCGACCTCAGTGTTCCAGGTCGACGCTTTATCCCACTGCGCCACCACAGGTCAGGCTTATTTGTATTTATTAATGACAACTAATATTTAAAGAATAGTAAAATACAAACATGATATATAGCAGAAACAGTGTTTAGAATATTTAGAATGCTGAAAGTTTCACAATACTTATGAGACCATCCAAAAATTACAGAGGTAGTTCAAATTCCAAATGTCTAAGGATGAGTAGTGTTATTTAAAAAGCAAAACCCCAGCAAATGGTGACTATAAACACACAAGCTTTTTGTTTCTTATTTACTTATTTTCAACCATAGTTTATATTCAACACCATTCAGTATCAGTTTCAGATGTACTTTTTGTTTCTATCTTTAGAATCGACTAATTTTGACAAGTTTAAACTATGCAGAAGCATTCACTGAACAATTCATATCCAGTGTAACCACTGCCCAGAATACACATTTGTCATTTCTGCTTCATATGTATTTAAAAAGTGAAACATTTTTAAAAGTTGATATATAAGACATACAGATGGCCAACAGATATACGAAAGGATGTTCAACATTCCTAAATGTCAGGGAATGTAAACTGGTTCAGCCACAACAGAAAACAGTATGGAGGTTCCTTAAAAAATTAAAACTAGAATTACTATATGATCCAGCAATCCCACTCTGGGTATTTATCTGAAGAGGTTAATTTAACAATACAAACATATATTCAGGATTGAGAACAGTCCTCTGTTGGTTTTGCACTATAATTGTTAATGATTAACTCCTTTTTGTCTCTTCCTACCACCCTGGGCCTGCTGTAATTTAATTTCGGACATCTTAGAATTTTCTCCTTGTCTTTACCAATTCCTTCAAAGATAGAATCTTTGCCTCATCCATCTCTCTGCTACACTCTGAATACTATCATTTCTTCCTTCACTTATAGTTCCACTAGAAAAGGACTAATGCTATCAGTTCTGCCCTTCATTTTTGCTCTACAGAATTTTGTCTGCAAACAGAATGTTTTCAAAACACTGAGCTAATAAGAAGGGAGAAATTGGTCCAGAGGGGGCTAGCCAGATTATTCAGAGCTTGAATCTGCTCCTAGTTTCCTCACAATTTGAAGCAATTCACTGTTTACATGCTCCCAATCTGTCTACTACGTCCCCAGCTCTGAGTTTAAAGGAGACTCTAAGTTCTTAAAACATTTTTTTCTTGACCCTTGTCCAAGTCAAACTGATTTATTGTTTGGCAAACAGCTCTTCAGATTTTCACTTCTGGACTTTTTTTGATAATATTTTTTTGTGCTTGGAGTATTCTTTACTTTTTAAGATTTACCATCTTTCAAGGCACAAAATACCCTGATTCTCTCTGAGGATTTTGTGAACTATCGGATCTTCACTGAGTTATCTTGTCTTTAAACTCTTACAGCACATACCTGTTCCTTCACTTAGCATTAACAAATGCTAACTTGTATAATTTATGTTTTTATATAAATACTTTTTCTTTGCTGCTTGCAGTTTCTCATGTGAGCCAGGGCCCACATCCCGGCTTTCTCTATGAGGGTCCTCACAAAAGCCAAACCGAATCATCCTTGAATGGTAATTAAATCAACCGAGTGACCACTGTGTTTAAGAAAGATTCTTTCCTAGCAAGCTAGGGTGTGGAAGGAGGCAACATATAAAAACATCCTTGTTCAGAGGGACTTAACTGCTTTTGGCCAAAGAAGCTGGTCCTTGCCAATGACTTGCTTTCTGGGTTGAACCAGCTCAATTCTTATGTTCTTGTTCATTTTTGAGATTGCCACGTCTGTGTGCCAAAAAGGGACAAGTATGTGAGTCGGTATTAAGTGCCTAATACATATATACTTTTAATGGGAATGAATACATGTATTATATAAACAAAGCCAAACATTCTAGAAGCATATAGTGAAAAGCAACCGTTCTTTATCCCACCAGTCTTTTATTTCTGTAACTAGCACAACTGTATGCAACCGCGTACAAGCCTCTATTGTGCTATTTTTAGTCGCACTTAGAAACAAGTCTTGAAATAACTCATTTGTATTCAACTCCAGGCAGCTGGCAGTATGGGCTTAATATATCGTACAGCTGTCAATTTTGGTTTCTTTTTACGGTAGCTGCACTTAGATACGCATTTGCCTGCAATTTCCACCGCGGTGGGGAGCTGTAAACACAAGCAATACGAGCAATACCACAACGGACAAAGATTCAAAAAAATAGCATGAGGCCAAAGACGTCCCAGGGCGTCCCGCTCCAAACCAGGCTGCGGCGGGCGGGGGCGGGCGGGGCCGAGCCCGCAGGGAGAGGTCCCGCCCGGGTGGCGGGTCGCGCACCAGCCCCGTTCCCTACCCTGCTGAGGCCGCGGGCGGCGGCGCGCCGAGACCCAGGCCCCACCCCTTGACGGAGGCCACCGCCCAGGCCCCTGACCCAATTGGCGGAGGCGGCGGTCCCGGCTGCGCGGGCGCGCGCGCGCGCACACAGAAAGGCCCGGATGTGCTGCTACTTCCGGCGTGCTCCCCCTCGGGCGGTAGGGGTCGCGACTGCGTGCCCCTTGTTCTGCCCGGCTCCTGTTGGGGCATGTGCGGGCTTGTGTGTCTAGAAGGAAAATGGAGCAACAACCCGACCTCAAGGGGCAGCTCTAAGCCTTCTGACCGCCGTCCAGCCGCTTCCTCCGTCAGGAGCCTCCTCCGGACATAGTAAGTTCCAGGGCCCCAGTGGTCCAGGCCCGCGAGTGAAATAGTTGCTGGAGGCCTGGGCGGAGGACTGCCACGCGCCGGAGGAAGGCACTGGGCGGCCCCGGGGAAGCCCCCGTCCTGTACTCCAGGCGCGGGAAGCCCTGCGGGGTGAGGAGCGAGGATCGGCCGGGAGGCGCGCGCGCAGTTCTGGGGTTGCGCGTGACTTGGGTCTCCCAGCTCGCTCTCGTTTCCAGACTTCTCCCTCCCCGGAGCCTTTGTGCATTTGGTGGTGGTGGTGGTGGGGTGGGGGGTGCAGAGCACAGGGGTCTGTGGAGGTGTCGTTGGAAGGAGGCGCGCTTGGGTTCTGGGCCCGCGCTCCCGGCGGGCGGGGGGCTCGGCGAGGCGGGGGGTTCCGGGTAAAGGTCACGTGGGCGGGGCGCGGGGAGCCCCCGGACGCCCTCCGGCCCGGGTTTGGAAGAATGACAGGTGCCTGTTCTCTAGCCGGTCTGACGCGGCTCCGAGTCTGGGCGAGACTGGGCTGGTCCTGCGGGCCGGTTGACTCAGCTTTCCTCGTGGGCTGGTCAAGTTCGGACACGTTCCGAGGCTGCGGTGGAAGGAGCTAAGCCCTGACTTGTCTCCAGCGGGGCTATTTAAACCGTGCCTCCTGCCAGCTGCGCGCACTGCGGTCCAGGCGGCGGCGCGCGTTCTCTGGTGACCCAGGTAAGGACCACTCTGGCCAACGGCTCTAGTTTTAGTAAACGCGTTCTTACTTAAAGGTATTATTTTAACTTTTTATCGTGTTTTATTTATTTACTTTTCCTTACTCGTAGGCAGATGTGCAATACCAGCATGTCCGTGTCTGCTGAGGATACTGTAAGCTCCTCACAGATTCCTGCTTCCGAACAGGAGACCCTGGTTGGTATTTTGTGTCTAAATGTAACTTTTTGAAAAAAAAATTGGTTTAAGAGGTGGTCAGCTAAAATAGGTCGCTGCCCCTCATCATAGCATGGCTCTGTGGTTGTATGTACCTTGCTTAAATTCTGCTACTTGGGCGTAACTGTATGAAGTCAAAGTTAACTGTAAGAGAGAGTATTTTCTTAAATTTTTAACACACTGGACTTAAAAGTGAGTTTCATTACGTTAAGTGTGGATGCTGAAGTTTACTACAGTTTTTAACTTTTGAAATGGTTCTTAAAAGTCACAAAGTAGTTCATGTTTGTAGAGTTAAGGCTTTACAGAAATGTAGAAAGAAAAAACTGAAAATTCTAGCCTTTTGGATTTTTAAAATTTATGTACACCCATATATATGTGTATGTCCATATGTGAGTTTTAACGTTATTGACCTACTAAGATGAGATTAAACTAGAGGTATATCTATGTCAAATAAAATTATAGAATTGTTTTTAACAGCTGCATAATATTTCATAACAGTATACCATTTACAAAATTCATGCCTTTACTCTTTTTTTTTTTTTTTTTGCCTTTACTCAATTTTAATTGCCTTCAGTTTTTGAGCATTAAAAAGTGCTACTTTGTACCTGAATACACAAGTGTTACCTGAATATTTCTGTAAGAAAGATTTTATAGGCAAACTCATGGATCTTAAATTATTTAAGTATTTGATTACTGCTGATAACTTGGTAGCTCACTGAAAGATTGTGACAGTGTGGGGCTAAAAAATATTAATACTTTCCTCCCATTTTCTAAGTTCTGGCTGGGATAATAAATTGACAAATAAATAGGAAAAAAATCAAAGTTTTAATACACAGGCATGGGGAATTCACATAAGCATGGAAATTCTGAAGACAGTGAGGCAACTCTGGATGTATAAGACATTTTTGGACAAAGACGAGAGAGTATGAGGTATTAGATTTCAGAAGTGAGAATGGGCAATTTACGGGTAGTTGGAGGAAGAGTGAAACACAGGAAAATTCTTGCTAGGCAACTCAGAAACAATTGGACGTGGCCTATCTAACTTATAGGCCCCGCCCTGAAGCCCTCTATATACCGCACTTGTTCAAATTAGAATAAGGAGACTTTTTATTCCTGTATATCCTTACTAAAGCAGATTTTTCTCTCTGAATCTCTTGGGCAGGAAAGGTGGGAGTAGGGTAAAAAATTCTGAGTCTTAGCCCTGGCCGGTTGGCTCAGCGGTAGAGCGTCGTCGGCCTGGCGTGCGGGGGACCCGGGTTCGATTCCTGGCCAGGGCACGTAGGAGAAGCGCCCATTTGCTTCTCCACCCCCACCCCCTCCTTCCTCTCTGTCTCTCTCTTCCCCTCCCGCAGCCGAGGCTCCATTAGAGCAAAGATGGCCCGGGCGCTGGGGATGGCTCCTTGGCCTCTGCCCGAGGCGCTAGAGTGGCTCTGGTCCCGGCAGAGCAACGCCCCGGAGGGGCAGAGCATCGCCCCCTGCCGGGTGGATCCCAGTCGGGCGCAGGCGGAAGTCTGTCTGACTGTCTCTCCCCGTTTCCAGCTTCAGGAAAAAAAAAAAAAATTCTGAGTATTGTTTTCTTAATAAACATCTTAAAATTGGTATCCCAAAAGCAGTTTCAGGGTAGCAAAACTTTGGTTCCATTCAGTCTAGTTTGCTGGTCCTTGGAATGTAGGTCATATATTTTTTTCTTTTTTTTATCAATACCTATCCCTGATACATGGTAGAAGCTCAGTAAATGTTTGTCAGGTAGATAACTGAAATGGAGATGGACTAAGGCAGCATAAAATAGTATAAAGAAAATGGAGGCTTGTAGTTGAGGGACATTAGTTGTAGTCTCAGATCTGTGACAGACAGAAGGACAGATAGAGACACAAGGAGAGAGATGAGAAGCATCAATTCTTCCCTGCGGCACCTCAGTTGTTCATTGATTGCTTTCTCTTGTGCCTTGACCAGCGGGCTACAGCAGAGCAAGTGATCTTGGGCTGAAGCCCGTGACCATGGGGTCATTCTATGATCCCACGCTCAAGTCAGCGACCTCATGCTCAAGCTGGTGAGCCCGTGCTCAAGGCAGATGAGCCTGTGCTCAAGCCAGTGACCTCAGGGTTTTGAACCTAGGTCCTCTGCGTCCCAGTCCAACACTCTGTCCCAGGGGTCGGGAACCATTTTGGCTAAGCCATGAATGCCGCATATTTTAAAATGTAATTCTGTGAGAGCCATACAACGACCCATGTACCTTACACATTATCCAATAAAAATTTGGTGTTGTCCCAGAGGACAGCTGTGATTGGCTCCAGCCACCCGCAACCATGAACATGAGTGGTAGGAAATGAATGGATTGTAATACATGAGAATGTTTTATATATATATATTTTTTTTTTTTTTTTTTTTTTTTTTTTTTTTTGCATTTTTCCGAAGCTGGAAATGGGGAGAGAGACAGTCAGACAGACTCCCGCATGCGCCCGACCGGGATCCATCCGGCACGCCCACCAGGGGTGATGCTCTGCCCACCAGGGGGTGATGCTCTGCCCCTCCGGGCGTCGCTCTGCCGCAACCAGAGCCACTCTAGCACCTGGGGCAGAGGCCAAGGAGCCATCCCCAGCGTCCGGGCCATCCTTGCTCCAATGGAGCCTTGGCTGCAGGAGGAGAAGAGAGAGACAGAGAAGAAGGAGGGGAGGGGGGTGGAGAAGCAAATGGGCACTTCTCCTATGTGCCCTGGCCGGGAATCGAACCCGGGTCCCCCGCACGCCAGGCCGACGCTCTACTGCTGAGCCAACCGGCCAGGGCGAGAATGTTTTATATTTTTAATGTTATTATTTTTTTTATTAAAGATTTGTCCGCAAGCCAGATGCAGCCATCAAAAGAGCCACATCTGGCTCGCGAGCCATAGGTTCTCGACCCCTGCTCTATCCACTGTGCCACTGCTTGGTCAGGCTCAGATCTGCTCTTGATTATCTTGTCACCATGGTTTGGTTATTTAAATTCTCCATTCTTCAGGAACTTAATCTGTAGAAGGAAAAGATTGGTAAAATGTCCCACACTAAAGATTTATTTCTTTTTCTTGAATTTTGTAATTTGCAGTAAGCTCATTGGAGTATTCCATTTATGGCTGAATTTTTTTGTATTTTTTTGTATTTCTGAAGCTAGAAACCGGGAGAGACAGACAGACTCCCGCATGCGCCCAACCAGGTTCCACCCGGCACGCCCACCAGGGGCGTCCGGGGCGTCGCTTTGCTGCGACCAGAGCCACTCTAGCACCTGGGGCAGAGGCCAAGGAGCCATCCCCAGCGCCCGGGCCATCTTTGCTCCAATGGAGCCTCGGCTGCGGGAGGGGAAGAGAGAGACAGAGAGGAAGGAGAGGGGGAGGGGTAGAGAAGCAGATGGGCGCTTCTCCTGTGTGCCCTGGCCGGGAATCGAACCCGGGACTTCTACACGCCAGGCCGACGCTCTACCACTGAGCCAACCGGCCAGGGTTATGGCTGAATTTTTAAAGTAATAAGCAGATGGCATAAATACTTGAATGAAAAGGAATAATTGCTTTTTTGCTGGCAGCTGGTAATAATTGAGAAGTCTGACTATTTGCATAATAATTATGTCCCAGCATTATTTTTTTTTAAACTTCCTAGACTGTAGTATTGTTAAATAGTCTATTACATTTAGACTTATGAAAACATTATGACTTACTTTTTGAGAAGTATAACGTTGTGAGATTGTTGAATGTAGTGTCTGCTATCTTTATTGAAATTATGGACATGTTTGCAGTGGGCTTATAGTTCTGTAGTAATTTTGGAAATATAATAGCAACTTTGTTTTTTGTAGGTTAGACCAAAGCCATTGCTTTTGAAGTTGTTAAAATCTGTTGGTGCACAGAAAGACACTTATACTATGAAAGAGGTAAGCTGAACTAAGAGTTAATAACTGATGTCTTACTAGCATTTTGCTGTTTTTTTCCATGCCTAATGTATCTAAATATCTGGGCAGAGGTAAAGGTTTGGGGAAAAAAATACAGATTGTTAAGGTTTTATCTAAATCAGAAAGTTTCTATAAAATTAAAAAGATTTAAAAGCAGCTTTTTAAAGGGTTGTTTTCTGGATGGTTTGAATGTGTTTGGTGGTTGTTTACCCCCCCGCCCCTTCAGATAAATGATATTGAATGTATTTAATGCTCAGAAATTGTATTTCTATTGCAGGTTATATTTTATCTTGGCCAGTATATTATGAATAAACGATTATATGATGAGAAGCAACAACATATTGTATATTGTTCAAATGATCTTCTAGGGGATTTGTTTGGAGTGTCAAGTTTCTCTGTTAAAGAACACAGGTAAATTCTTCAGTTTAGTCCATTGTAAAGGCCAGCTGGGTAAACATTTCTTTTCACCTCCACCCTCCCTTTTATCAGAGAAAATCATTATATATGAAAGATTCTAAAATTTAATTTCTTAGTAATATAGCATATTGTTTCAGAACTTTAATTCTTGAATCTTGAAAACCTGGGTTTCAGACCTAGCTTAGTCGTTTACTAACTGTGTGACTAGATAAATTGATTTAACCCTCTCTAAGCTATAGTTTCACCCATTTGTGGAGTAGAAATATAAATACCTGATGTGGAGGTTATGAAAAGACTTTGTGTAAAAGCATAGTGTTTGGCATATATTATAGAAAGTATTCACATACTTTAGCTACAGTTAATGCACATTAAAAATACTATTGCAATTACTTCCAAAAATATTAATTCAGCTGAATTTAATCCATATAACATTTCTAGAATTATTCTGTGAACTGAAGACTTTTTTCAGTCATTCATACCTTGCATTTGGAATTCTTTGTCACATTTGGTTTAGCACAGTTTGCAGGGAGCCTTAGCATGTGTATCTTAATAAATCAGATGAATACTTTTCACCTGAAAGAGTTAACTAAATGCTACTGGTATGTTTTTTTTTTTAATTTTTTTTTTTTTTTCCTGAAGCTGGAAACGGGGAGAGACAGACAGACTCCCGCATGCGCCCGAGCGGGATCCACCCGGCACGCCCACCAGGGGCAACGCTCTGCCCACCAGGGGGCGATAATCTGCCCATCCTGGGCGTCGCCATGTTGCGACCAGAGCCACTCTAGCGCCTGAGGCAGAGGCCACAGAGCCATCCCCGGGCCATCTTTGCTCCAATGGAGCCTTGGCTGTGGGAGGGGAAGAGAGAGACAGAGAGGAAAGCGCAGCGGAGGGGTGGAGAAGCAAATGGGCGCTTCTCCTGTGTGCCCTGGCCGGGAATCGAACCCGGGTCCTCTGCACGCTAGGCCGACGCTCTACCACTGATCCAACCGGCCAGGGCTAATGCTACTGGTATTTAATGTTTAATAGTAATAAAGCGAAAATGAGGCTAATCTTTTTTTCCTTTTCTAAGTGCGAGGAAGGGAGATAGACTCCAACATGTGCCCTGACTTGGACCCATTTGGCAACCGCTTGTCTGGGGCCGATGCTCTGCTCATCTGGGGCCATGCTTGCAACCTATTTTTAGTGCCTGAGGTGGATGCTCCACGGAGCCATCCTCAGCTCCCCGGTGTTGTGTTCACACCAGTTGGGCTATGTCTGTGGGAGCGGGGTAGAAAGAGAGAAGTAGGGAGAAGGGAGAGAAAAAGAGAGAGAGGGAGGGAGAAGAGGGAGAAAGAAGAGGGATGGGTGGAGAAGCAGATAGTCGCCTCTCCTGTGTGCCGTGACTAGAAATTGAACCCAGGACATCCACATGCTGGGCTGGTGCTCTAACACTTAACTGAACTGGCCAGGTCCATAAAGGCTAATTAAATGGGATGTTTATAACTTTAGAACAACTTTACTAATATAAACATCATATAAATTTATTATTAAACATTCAGACAGAAAGCAAAGAATAGGAAAAAATGACCATAGTTTATCATTGAAAGGTACTTTTACCTGTCATTTTTATATTATGTGTAGATAGGTGTTTTAACATATTTGTGAACATAATGTATTTAATTTTGTACTGCTTCTCCATATAACATAAGCATCTTTACATTGATAAACATCTTCTGTTTAATATTTATTTATGTTATTGTTTTACACTTGGCCTTGGGCTGTAAGCTTTAGTTACACATTTAAGAAATAACTATGATGACTTTCCACCGTTTGAGTTGTCAATCTTCTGATAATGTTTAGAGATGTAATTTCTAATAATAAAGTTATTTTTGACTTAACTTCGGGTATGTTGAGAGGTTACATACTTGGGAAATTGCTGACTTGAAAGAAGCATATGAAGGTTAATACTGATTTTTGTGAGTTTAAGGAGCTGTATCAGTCTCAAGAGTAAAAAGTAGTAGTTCTAATTCCTTGAGAATTAGAAATGATATCTTGTAACAAACATTCTCTAAAATCATTAGTTAAAAAATACATATGACATCAATGACTCCTGGAATAAGTGCTTCGTCTTCCTATTAGGATGTAAGTTTCACGAGAGCAAAGATTTGGTTCTATTTTATTTTTCCCCCCAGTTTTTAGATCATTGATTGGTGTGTAGTAGGTTCTCAGTCTGTATTTATGCAATGAATGAATAAATAGTGCTTTACCTTTAATAAGTTTTTTTTTTTTTTTTTTGGTATTTTTCTGAAGCTGGAAATGGGGAGAGACAGTCAGATAGACTCCCGCATGCGCCCGACCGGGATCCACCCGGCACGCCCACCAGGGGCGACGCTCTGCCCCTCCGGGGCCTCACTCTGCTGCGACCAGAGCCACTCTAGCGCCTGGGACAGAGGCCAAGGAGCCATCCCCAGCGCCCGGGCCATCTTTGCTCCAATGGAGCCTTGGCTGCGGGAGGGGAAGAGAGAGACAGAGAGGAAGGAGGGGGGGGAGGGGTGGAGAAGCAGATGGGCGCTTCTCCTATGTGCCCTGGCCGGGAATCAAACCCGGGTCCCCCGCACACCAGGCTGACGCTCTACCGCTGAGCCAACCGGCCAGGGCCCTTTAATAAGCTTTAAGATCAAGAAAGAAAACCTATTAGATGACTGGGTTCAAGATGGTTGAAAGTCAGAATTATAATTAAGATTCTATAGTGGGTTTTCTATAACAGTACCTTTTCGGGTAGTCTTCTAAGCACAGAGCTAGAAACTTTCTCTTTGAAAATAAGAACATGTTAACCCACTTTCTGCATTCATTACTGTTCTCTGGGGTTGTTTGGTAAAGTCCAAACAGGGCACATTTCAGGAAATGGAGACGTAAAATCTTTCAGCTATAGAGACTATAGTGATTGTAAAATGTAGCTGTGTGTAATTATTCTGCAACTAATTATGCTTTTTAAGAACTCAGAGTTTGATATAATTTGAATGCAATGACTTAAAGTTTGGTTTGTGTGCACTAGTTTCATGTAATCATTTAAAAATCTGGTTAAATCCAGTTTAATACATTTTTATTTTAAAATGTACATTTCCTGTTTTTTTCTCCTTATAAGGAAAATATATACAATGATCTACAGAAACTTGGTAGTAGTCAATCAGCAGGGTAAGTTAATTTTTGAATACTTTACACATTTACCATAAAAATATTTTCAAGACATTTTGTGTATGTCCAGTCATTTTATAATTGTGATTCTCTTTAAAATTTGCTTTAATTAGCCCTCACTGGATAACACAGTTGGTTAGAGTATTAATCTGGATACACCAAGGTTGCAGGCTCAGTCCTTGGTCAGAGTACATACAAGAATCAACCAGTGAATGCATAGATAACTGGAACAACAAATCAATGTTTTTCTCTCTTTCTCTCCCTTTTAAATCAGTCAATAAAAAGATTCTTTTTAAATTGCTTTAATTATAATAAAAGAATAGGATAAATATAACAGAAGGAAATACAGGTAAACTAGAACAAAAATGCTAAGATTCTGATTCAGACTTACTATATGAAAGGTTAAGTGTCTTTTATTACATCAGTTTAAGCCTGAGAATATTAGGGTTAGAATTTGTTTTGAAAAATAGATCATTTCAAAAAGCTTTTGCTTAGTAGAGATGTGATCAAACTTCAAATGTATTGAAAGGCTTTGGGAAGTAATACACACCTAGGTTGGATCATTTGAAAGGATGGGGGTTTTTTTGTTTTGTTTTTTTACTTTTATAATAGACAAAGCTTTGTTTACTAATTTGTTTACATAAGTAGCAGTTTACTTTTTTATCTTTAAACTTTTTTTTTCCCCCAAAATGAGAAGCAGGTGGGGGAGGCAGGCAGACAGACTCCCGCATGCGCCCAACCGGGATCCACCTGGCATGCTCACCAGGGGGCGATGCTTGGCTCCTCTGGGGCATTGCTCTGCTGCAGTTGGAGCCATTCTGGCACCTGAGGCGGAAGCCATGGAGGCCTCAGCTCCTGGGCCAACTTTGCTCCAATGGAGCCTTGGCTGCAGGAGGGGAAGAGAGAGACAGAGAGAAAAGAGGGGGGGAAGGGTGGAAAAGCAGATGGGTGCGTCTCCTGTGTGCCCTGACCGGGAATTGAACCCTAGACTTTCACACACTGGGCCGATGCTCTACCACTGAGCCAACCGGCCAGTGCTAGACTTTTTTCTTAAGAGAGAGAGACAGGAAGGGAGAGAGTTGAGAAGCAGCAGCTCATAATTGTGGACTTTAGTTTATTGATTGCTTTCTCATATATTCCTTGACCGGGGGTGGGGGGAAGGTGGCACCAGCTGAACTAGTGACCCCTTGCTCAAGTCAGTGATCATGGAATCATGTCTATGATCCCACGCTCAAGCCACTGACCCTGCGCTCAAGCTGATGAGCCTGAGCTCAAGCCAGATGAGCCTGCCTGTGCTCAAGCTGGTAACCTTAGGGCTTTGAACCTGGGTCCTCAATGTCCCAGGCTGGTGCTTTGTCCATTGCACCACAACCTGGTCAGGCAGACTTGTTCTTAACTGGTTATTTTTGGGTCACTTACAACCTTAATCTAGCAAAAGCACTGGGTTTTCATTCCAGAAAGATACATGTATATAGTGGTATGCTGGTAAATGTTTACTAACCCACTTTCAGGGGAAAAGGCCTGATTTGTAGTGGTTGCTTATTTCCATGGTATAAAAACTCCCACCATGGCCATTTCAGGCTACAAACACACCGAATTGGGGAGAGATATATACAGTCTGTGTGCAAATGATGCTAGGGGCTGGCTTCAGTACACCACAGATTACTTAAAACCCATTCTAGAAAGTCAGTTAAGAACTGTTCTCAGAAGCCTATTCCCAGGATGAACTGACCACTTTTTGTGTTCCCGTTATTTTGTATTTAAATTTTATTATTATACAGCTTTGTTATAATTGTTTATATATATTTCTCTTTTGTATGTCCTATTTAGGTCTGTATTATGTATCACACAGTATAGTGTTTTATTAATATGGTGTTTAGTAAATGTGTTGAATATTTATTCTTCCAAAGTTAGGATTTTACTTGGTGTTCCCTCAGTTCATAATGGCCTTTCCTAGTCCTACTTCTGCAACTTCTATGAAACCTTTCCTGATACCTTGTTCCTCAGATCCTTCCCTGTCCCTACCAGATAATTACTGCTCTACTTCACCACTGGCTTATCTTTATACTTTTATTGTGTTTATACTTTATTTTTATGTATCTTCTCTACTAAAATTGAATAATTTTACTTAAACCTCCATTATCTAGCACAGGGATGGCACATGGGAGACATATGTCTAATGTTTGTTGAAAGGTTAAATTATGTAAGCAGTTTGTCCTGAACTATCTATTGAGTAGCCATTTCTTAGTTTGTACTTTTGTGTTTTTATTTTCTATCAGAACCATCAGATTTAGGCACATCTGTGAGTGAAAACAGATGTCACCTTGAAGGTGGGAGTGATCAAAAGGTAATCTTGAAAGTAACTCAGTATGATTCTTAAAAATTGCAAAGATTATTAAAATTGGAAATTAGCTTTCTGATTTTAAAGTTAAGTTTGTGGGTCTTTTTCTTTTGAATGCTTAGGACCCTGTGCAAGAGCTGCAGGAAGAGAAACCTTCATCTTCGAATTTGGTTTCTAGACCATCTACCTCATCTAGAAGAACAATTAGTGAGATAGGTATATATGAATATTTGTCATTTTCAAACAGCTTTTTAGTGTTCATTTTCTAATGAAATTAGTACATTTAAGCTTAATGAAATTGCTTTTTTGGTTTAGATGAATGAATTTGAGTTTCATTTTCATTTTTATGTGATTTATTTGGTTTAAGAATTGCTCTTTTTTTTATAAATAAATTTTTATTAATGTTAATGGGGTGACATCAATAAATCAGGATACATATATTCAAAGAAAACATGTCCAGGTTATCTTGTCATTCAATTATGTTGCATACCCATCACCCAAAGTCAGATTGTCCTCCGTCACTCTCTATCTAGTTTTCTTCGTGCCCCTCCCCCTCGCCTCCTTCCCTCCCACGGCCCCCCTCCCCCCCCACCCCCGGTAACCACCACACTCTTGTCCATGTCTCTTAGTCTCATTTTTATGTCCCACCAATGTATGGAATCATGTAGTTCTTGTTTTTTTCTGATTTACTTATTTCACTCCGTATAATGTTATCAAGATCCCACCATTTTGTTGTAAATGATCTGATATCATTTCTTATGGCTGTGGTGCAGTGGATAAAGCGTCGACCTGTAACGCTGAGGTCACTGGTTCTAAACCCCGGGCTTGCCTGGTCAAGGCACGTATGGGAGTTGATGCTTCCTGCTCCTTCCCCCTTCTCTCTCTCTCTCTAAAAATGAATAAATTAAAAAAAAAAAAAGGAAGTGGAAGAATTGCTCTCTTAACAACATTTGGTTATCAACATCTGGTGGTTTAAGAATTGCTCTCTTAACATTTGGTTATCAACATCTGGTTGACTATAGCAGGCATGGTTTACTGTACCCCTGGATTTTATAGTTAGATAGTTCTCTATTCAAGATGATAAAGGACAAGGATATAAACTGTTTTACTCATTATTCTTAGTCATCTTAGCAGTTATATTTGTTTCTAATAAATGATAAAATATCAATGAGTTTCAAAATGGTAAATACCTTAGAAATAAAGATGAGATATAAATAGCTGAGTATTTTTGCAGAGAAAGGAGCGGAGGAGGAGGCTGTTGCATAATCAAAAGTTGTAACTAAAACGCTGTAAGTCATGTGAAAGGAGATTAGTGAAATAGAATAGATAAACCAGACCGGAATCTTGTACATGAAGGCAGTAAGGGCAGAGGGTTTCTTAGTAAATACATGAGACTGGAACAAAACGTTACTTATTTGGAAAAAACCCTCAATTTATATTTGTAAATTAATGCCAAAGTAAATTCCAAATATACCTTCCAAATATATTAAACTTTATTTTTTCAGAAAAACTTGTATCTTAAAATTTGACTTATGATAAAAATTCTAGATTGTTTGCTTAATACAGGCTGTAGATAGATTAAATTTTGATAATGAAAATAATGTTTTGAAAACTTAAAAAGGTTTAAAAATGGTATTCTGCTTTACTTTGGACAGATCCAATAAACCATGTTGACTTTTGAAATAGCAGTTTAATTTTATTGGAACTAAATTTTAGTACAAGTAGGTACTCATGTCAACTCAATTTCTAAATAAATCTGTTTAACAATTTAATTAACTTGTTTTTCCTTACTTATCCAGGAGAAAACTCAGATGAATTACCTGGTGAATGTCAAAGAAAGCGTCACAAATCTGATAGTATTTCCGTTGCCTTTGATGAAAGCCTTGCTGTTTGTGTAATAAGGGAGGTACGACGTGAAAGAAGCAGTAGCAGTGAATCAACAGGGACTCCTTCAAATGCGGTAATCTTCTCATTTCAATAAAAGATGACTTATTTTTTTTCTTAGAGACAGACAGAGACAGGAAGGAAGAGAGATGGGAAGCATCAACTCGTAGTTGCTGCATCTTAGTTGTTAATTGATTGCTTCTCAAATGTGCCTTGACCAGGGGACTCCAGCCCAGCCAGTAACCCCTTGCTCAAGCCAACAACCTTGAGCTTCAAACCAGTGACCTTTGGGCTCTAGCCAGTGACCATGGGATCATGTGAATCGTCCTGCACTCAAGCTGGTGAGCTTGTGCTCAAGGTGATGAGTCCATGTTCTAACTGGTGACCTCGGGGTTTCGAACCTGTGTCCTTAGTGTTCCATTTCAACACACTATCCACTGTACCACCACCTAGTTAGGCAAAACATGACTGGCTTTAACAAGACTTTATTTTTAATTTATTGATTCATTTTAGAGAGAGAGAGAATCAGCGGTTTTGTTGTTCCACTTATGCATTTATTGGTTGATTCTTGTATGTTCTCTGACTGGGGATTGAACCCACAATCTTGGTGTATCCAGTGACGCTCTAAGCTACCCAGCCAGGGCACTTTTTAAAACCTAATTTTGGTAGTTCTAATAATCATTCAGATAGAATGCATATGTATGATACATGATTGCTGCTATATTAGCAGTGGTAAATTTCTTTTTCTATTTTAAAATTTTTTAAAATTTATTTCTGGTGAAGAATGGTGTAGGATAGTGGAGTTGCATTTGGGTTTGTTGATAAAATTAGTACCAATATTAATAGTTATTAATGTCACCCTACATATTGGAGAATCTTGTGGGCCACTGCACCAGTAGTAAATTCATATACTTTGGCCTGGCCTGTGGTGGTGTGGTGGATAGAGCACTGTGCTAACCAGGAACGCTGAGGTCACTAGTTTGAAACCCTGGGCTTGTCTGTTCAAGGCACATAGAACAAGCAATCAGTGAACAGCCTGAGTGAAGCAACTATTTCTTGTTCCTCCCACTGCCTCTGTAAAATCAATAAATAAATCTTTTAAGAAAAAAATTCAAATACATAGGAATTTAGAAGTTTATTTTTTTAATAAGGGAACAGGAATGAAAGTTTGATTCAGTTAGATATTTTAAGATTTTTTTTTTTTAATTTACTGATTTTAGTGAGAGAGGAAGGGGGAGAGTGATAGACAAGATCATCGAGCTGCTCCTGTGTGTGCCCTGACTGGGATTGACCCGGCAGCCTCTGCTGCTTTGGGACAACGCTCTAACCAACCAAGCTATCCAGCCAGGGCTATTTAAAAATTCTAAGGTATATTTGTCTTGAATATTTAGAATGATTATTATTTTTTTTTAACTGTCATTGTCAGTAAATAAGTTGCCAGAACTTACATTTGCCATTTTAGGCCTAGACATCAGGAAGGTCTGTTTACTAATGCTGTGAAATATGAGTGAATTTTTTGCATGGGTGAGTTAACAATACTTTTTGATTAATAAAAATTCTAAACAATGAAATCATTAAGAAATCTCACCTGGCCTGTGGTGGCGCAGTGGGTAAAGCATCGACCTGGAACACTGAGGTTGCTGGTTCAAAACTGGGCTTGCCCGGTCAAGGCACATATGGGAGTTGATGTTTCCTGCCCCCCCTTTCTAAAAAAAAAAAAAAAAAATGTCATTAAAAGAATTTTTTTTTACTTTTAAAGATTTTAATTATTGATTTTTTTAGAGTACGGGGAGAGAGAGAGTGAAAAAAAGGGGGGGAGGCGGGATAGAAGTGGGAAGCATCAACTCAAAGTAGTTGCTTCCTATATGTGCCTTAATCGGGTCCCAGGATTTCGAACCAGTGACCACATGTAGCATTTTATTTTTTTTATTTTTATTTTTTTTAAAAGATTTTATCTATTAACTTTTTTAGAGAGAAGGGAGAGAGAGAAAGGTTGTGAGGAGTGGGAAGCATCAACTTGTAAGTAGTTGTTTGTCATATGTGCCTTTACTGGGCAAGCCTGGGGTTTCGAACCAGCGACCTCAGCATCCACATCAATCCTTTATCAACTGCACCACTACAGGCCAGGCTGCATGTAGCATTTTAGGTTGACACTTGATTCACTGTGCCACCATAAGTCAGGCAAAAGAAGTTTTGTAAAGAACTTTTTGTTAATGAGTACTTGACAAATGGAATATTTTCTTCCTTGTCATTAAACATTGGTCTTTAAAAACGCTAACATTAGGCTTGACCAGGTGGTGGCGCAGTGGATAGAGCGTCGGACTAGGATGCGGAGGACCCAGGTTCGAGACCCTAGGTTGCCAGCTTGAGCGCGGGCTCATCTGGTCTGAGCAAAGCTCACCAGCTTGAACCCAAGGTCGCTGGCTCGAGCAAGGGGTCACTCAGTCTGCTATAGCCCCCCCCTCGGTCAAGGCACATATGAGAAAGCAATCAATGGACAACTAAGGAACCGCAACGAAGAATTGATGTTTCTCATCTCTCTTCCTCCTGTCTGTCTGTCCCTATCTGTCCCTCTCTCTGACTCTGTCTTTGCCACCAAAAACAAAAAAAGTTAACATTAGAATACATTTATTTGTGATATGGCAGTGCCTCTGTCATTATTTTGAGTCTGAGTGTTCACTTAGTTCTCTAGAAGACGTAAGGGACTAAATTTAATTGCGATAGTACTGTTCTTTTCATGTATTCTTTTTGCTTTGCATTACCTTTGGTTTTCTCTTCAAAGCAGTGATTTTATGGATACAGATGGAAACTCAACAGTTGCTTTTAATAGAACTATTACTTATGTAGGCCATTAGATGGCATAGGGAGAGCACATTTATTCAGTAGATACTTAAATGTCTTTTCTAACGCCAGGTTTTGTTTGGCATTGGAGGTACAGTGGTAATCTAGGTAGATACAGTCCCTGCCCTCATAGGGAAATAGACCATCAACAATCTAACAAATAGTAAAATATTTAGTAAATATTTATACTATGAAAAAATATAGCATGGGACAAAAATAGGTTAGCTGTTGTGAGTACGTGAAATAGTTTATTGTATTATTTATTAATTTTTGTATTCCATACAGACAACTGTAAACCTACTTTTGCCCCACCCTGTACAGGTTTTTTTTTGTTTTGTTTTGTTTTTTGTGTTTTTTTTTACAGAGACAGTCAGAGAGAGGGGTAGATAGGGACAGACAGAAACGAGAGAGATGAGAAGCATCAATTATCAGTTTTTTTGTTGCGACATCTTAGTTGTTCATTGATTGCTTTCTCATATGTGCCTTGACTGTGGGCCTTCAGCGGACCGAGTAAGCCCTTGCTCAAGCCAGCGACCTTGGGTCCAAGCTGGTGAGCCTTGCTCAAACCAGATGAGCCCGCGCTCAAGCTGGTGACCTTGGGGTCTCGAACTAGGGTCCTCCACATCCCATTCTGATGCTCTGTCCACTGCGCCACTGCCTAGTCAGGCTGTACAGACTCTTGAAAGCAAACTTGTGTTATCTGAAAATTGAATTCAATAAAAGAAAACTTGACATGTACACAGACTTCATGTTTGGATAATTTTATTGTTTTAATGCTCCATAAAGCTTAGTTCTTTTAAAAGTTGTTTCAGAATTCTAGCTAAATAATACTGAAAGTCCTTGTTCTTGCTTTCCACCTGGAATCACTGCCTTGTTACCAAAGCAATATAGAGGGAAATCCTCTTTTTAATTATTCCTATCCTATACTTTTTCAGAAATCCCTCTCTATTAGATATCTTGGTTTTCAGACTAAGTCCCTTGTTGTGAGAGCTTTTAGTGGGGCAAATTTTTTTATTATTTTTCTTACTTCATATAAGAATGTTACAGCCTGACCAGGCGGTGGCGCAGTGGATAGAGCGTCGGATTGGGATGTGGAGGACCCAGATTTGAGACCCTGAGGTCGCCAGCTTGAGTGTGGGCTCATCTGATTTGATCAAGGCTCACCAGCTTGAGCCCAAGGTCGCTGTCTTGAGCAAGGGGCCACTCAGTCTGCTGTAGCCCCTGGTCAAGGCACATATGAGAAAATCAGTGAACAACTAAGGAGCCGCAATGAAAAATTGATGTTTCTCATCTCTTTCCCTTCCTGTCTGTCCCTATCTGTCCGTCTCTCTGACTCTGTCTCTGCCTCCCTCCCCCCCCCAAAATGTTACAGTTATCATTTGGTGGTGTCATTCACCAGTCTGTAAAGGAAAGTGCATTTCCTCCCATCTCTTCTTTCGAGTTTAATAAATTTGTGGGACTAAGGCTGTATATTCTAGGCTTTACAGCAGGCATTTTAGCAGCTTCAAACTTCATTTATAGATGGTAAAACTAAGACTTGAGGGTTTCTATCACTTATCTATCACTTATGTAAGATCCCATAGCTAATTACGAGCACAATTGGAAATTAGATAAAACCAGGGATTTCTGACTTTAAAAATGTAAGATCTTTCTAGATCAAGCCTGTCTGCTGCTTTTAAATATAAATATTTATAAGTTTCTGGGTTATTCTTTTTGATCATTAATTAGAACTTTAAAAACATTTTACTTTTTTTAGTGAGAGACAGGAAGGGAAAGAGTTGAGAAGCATCGGCTCGTAGTTGCAGTACCTTAGTTGTTCATTGATTGCTTTCTCATGTGCCTTGATTGGGGAGCTCCAGCCGAATCAGTGACCCCTTGCTCAAGCCAGTGTCCTTGGGCTTCAAGCCAGTGACCTTTGGGCTTAAGCCAGCGACCATGGGGTTATGTCTAATCCCATGCTCAAACTGGTGACCTTGGGATTTTGAACGTGGGTCCTCAGTTTCCTGGGTCAATGCTTTATCCACTGTGCCACCACCTGGTCAGGCAGAACTTTAAAAAGCTTTTAATACTGTTTATTCATAGTATACTAGAACCAGGATGGGCCAACTTTTTCTATGAAGAGCCCCAGGTACTAATTATTTTGCAGACCATGTGGTCTGTGTTGCAACTAAACTTTATTGCCATACGGGAAAAGCAGCCATAGATGATAGATAAACAAATGGGCATTGCTGTGATCAATAAAGCTTTATAAAAGCAGATGGGTGGTGGCCAGTTTGTTGGTCCCTGCCATAGAGGATGCTTTCTGATAGTTTTTTTTATGATTTTACCCCTCTTATTCTAAACTTAGTGTACTAAAGACTAGTTCATTGAAATACCCAGTTTGCTAGGTTCCTTTATTTAAGATGTATAGTTTATCTTGACTTTTGATTTTTACCTGTTAGTAGAGCCCTTGTTAGGAATTAGAATTGCAACTTGATAAATAACTGCTTTTACTACTGCTTTCTTAACCTCTTTATGAAAACAACAGTATTCTTTTTTGTTAGGAGGTGAGATAGACTTCTGCATGCACCCTGACCAGTATCTACCCAGCAACCCTGGTCTTGGGCCAATGCTGGAATCAATTAAGCTATTTTTAGTGCCTGGGGCTGATATGTTTAAACCAGTTGAGCTATCCTCAGCGCCTGGGGTAATGGTCGAATCAGTTGAGCTACTGGCTGTGGGAGGGGAAGAGGGAGAGAAGGGGGAGAGAAGCAGATGGTTGCTTTTCCTGTGTGCCCTGATTGAGATCGAACGCTGGACTGACATTCTATCCATTCTATCCATTCAGCCAGGGCCAAAAACAGTGTTTTGACTTTAGTGGTTATAAAATAGTAAATGTACTTTGTTTTTATTTATTTATTTATTTTTATTTTATTTATTTTGTATTTTTCTGAAGTTGGAAATAGGGTGGCAGTCAGACAGACTCCCATATGTGCCTGACCAGGATCCACCTGGCCCGCCCACCAGGGGGCGATGCTCTGCCCATCTGGGGCGTCGCTCTGCCGCGACCAGAGCCACTCTAGCTCCTGAGGCAGAGGCCACAGAGCCATCCCCAGCGCCCGGGCCACCTTTGCTCCAATGGAACCTTGGCTGCAGGAGGGGAAGAGAGAGAGAGGGGGAGGGGGGGAGAAGCAGATGGGCGCTTCTCCTATGTGCCCTGGCCGGGAATCGAACCCGGGACTCCTACACGCCAGGCTGACGCTCTACCACTGAGCCAACAGGCCAGGGCCACTTTGTTTTTATTAAGTGATGGAAATTTATTTATTAGAGATCATTTAATTTAAACTCCTTTCAAAGATAGAGTAACTGGCCTTTTTTTTTTTTTTTTTTTTTTTTTTTTTTTTACTGGGACAGAGAGAGAGTCAGAGAGAGGGACAGATAGGGACAGATAGACAGGAATGGAGAGAGATGAGAAGCATCAATCATCAGTTTTTCGTTGCAACACCTTAGTTGTTCATTGATTGCTTTCTCATATGTGCCTTGACCATGGGCCTTCAGCAGACCGAGTAACCCCTTGCTCGAGCCAGCGATCTTGGGTCCAAGCTGGGGAGCTTTTTTGCTTAAGCAAGATGAGCTCACCCTCAAGCTGGTGACCTCGGGGTCTCAAACCTGGTCCTCGGCATCCCAGTTCGACGCTCTATCCATTGCGCCACTGCCTGGTCAGGCGGAGTAACTGGCCTTTATAGGTTAAGGTATCCAAGGTTTAATAGTTATTTAGTGGCAAATACAGAATAAGTATGTATGTATCCTGATTCCTAGACTTAAAATGAACTTTGTCTAGTTCTGGCCTTCTGCTTTGCAATGTGTTCCTACCCTTAGCCACTGACAGTTAAATAAGGATGAAAGTCTTACTAGGTTCTCTTTTACTTTTTTTAAAATTAATTTTTGGATTTGTAATGACTGAAACTAACAAGGTCTAAAACTGCAGCTTTTGGAAGAACTGTTCTTGCCAGTCTTAGCCCTTTTTTCCAGGTTAGCCCTTTTTTCAGGTTTGACCTTGGCTTCCCCTTGGGCCTTGCATTTCAGAGCAGGGTCTCTGAAGACGTTTTTATTGATGACAGTTTTGTCCAGGGGGACACCCACAGAGTACCTTGTGGGCATGAGGTGATTGTAGCTACAAACTTTCACAAAAGACTTGATCCTTGACCTTTGGCAATTTTCTTCATGATTATAGCAGCTCTCACTTTGTGGGGATAGCGGTCAACTCCAACCACCAGAGCATGGCTGTAGGTGTGGTCTGAGGTGCTGTCATCAGTGTTCTTCACAAAGACAGCTTTGTGTCTGGAGTAGTGTCTGGACAGGACCAGTAGCACCTTCCTGGGTTTCATAAACTTACCCATTTCTACCCTGCTCAACCTTGGGACTAGAGCAGGAAGGAGATTCTTATGTTATTTATTTGAGACCAGAATTAAGGAACCAAATGAGCAGACACAGAATTTCTTCTGAAAAATTTTTTGAATAGCTTTCAAAATATTTCTTCTGAAAGCTTCTCCCAAAGAAATAATCAAAGTTCATTATAAAACGTAAATCTCATAATTATTATTTATAGTAGCTTCTAGCATTCTACCAGTCTGAAGATAAAAAGATGATTAAAACATGGCCTCAACTCTGTGTATATAATTTAGATAAGAAATGTACATAATTATGTCTTGCATACTTATTTGGGAAAATAGAAATAATACGTAAATAGTAAAGACAGAAGATTCAGAGAATTCTTGTAGTTCTGATTTGACAGAGGCTTTGGCAAAAAGGTGAACAGGACTTAAAAACTCACTGCAGTTATAAAGGGAAAGTGGAAGGTGAAGTGCCACGTTTGGTTTAGGAAACAATCTAAATCTGGCTGAAAGTATTTATTTGGTGAGGAGGGAGTGTCTTGTTGGAAATAAGCTGAGAGTGTTAATATTGTCATACTGTATGGTACCTTAATATCAAGGAGATTTAGTCGTTTTTCTAAAAGTAATGTAATAATCCAGAATCTTAATCTAGTGTCACTATGAAGGATAGAACTGAGGAAGAATTAGAAGCACCAGGATGATTTAGGAAGCTGTTAAACAGAGGCCAACAAATAATGTCACTTCCTCCCCTCCCCCCCCCATTTTAGGATCTTGATGCTGGTGTAAGTGAACAATCAGGTGAATGGTTGGATCAAGATTCAGTTTCAGATCGATTCAGCGTAGAATTTGAAGTCGAATCTCTCAATTCAGAAGATTATAACCTTAGTGAAGAAGGACAAGAACTCTCAGATGAAGACGATGAGGTAGTTTTTTTTCTAATTATAAAAGTTTATATTTCGTATCTGTTGACTGTTGAGATTAAAATAATGTATTTAGATTTCACTTGAAATACTTGAGCTTGATTTGATCAAACTAGAATATTGTTTTGTGGACTTGAGGCTTTCTTTGTAGTAGTTCCTTGTCTAATTTATATTTTATAAATATGCCAAGAAGTAAGTAGACCTTAATGAGCATTGCTATAATAGTCTGCTCATTTAAAAAATATTTAATTTGGTTCCCCTTAATTAATATTCTTACTTTTTATAAAAGTGAAGCATTCATGCAGTTATATAAAGTTATGTAGTTGTCTACATTTCTAGCTGTTTCATTGTTACTTAATACCTCCATATTTGTAAAATAAGATGCTTGTACTGAATTTTTTGTTTTATTTAAACATTCTGTCTGACTTTTACCATAGTGGCCCAGGATTTGCCTGATCTTCATTTCTCCCCCTTTACACTCAGTAATTCCATTTGACTTTTGTCTCCAAATTTCTTTTATAAAGTAATATATATTTGTTTAGAACTCAACCACTAAGAAGCTTTCCTGATTGAAAAAAATAAATTATTTTATTAGGTATATCGAGTTACTGTGTATCAGGCAGAGGAGAGTGATACAGATTCATTTGAAGATGATCCTGAGATTTCCTTAGCTGTAAGTATATATCTGTTTTTAAGATATCAAAAAATAACATTGAAATCAAGATTAGACTATGTTTAGTCTACTTCTTGACATGAGGTAATTTTTACTTTAAAATTTTAGAGATTTAAAGCATTTTTGTTTTTATTATTGTGTTGAGGTATGTTGCTGCCTTTTTTTTTTTTGAGCTGGGATTTGAACTCGTAAAGTATATTATTATTAATAAAAATCTCAAGTATGTACAGCATACAAAACATCTCCAGTATCCTTATTACCAGCCTCTAATACAGCGGTTCTCAACCTGTGGGTTGCGACCCCGGCGGGGGTCGAACGACCAAAACACAGGGGTCGTGTTTTGGTTGTTCGACCCCCGCCGGGGTCGCGACCCACAGGTTGAGAACCACTGCTCTAATAGTTACCAACATTTTACCAATCTTGTTTGAATATAAACATTTTTGTATTATTTGTATTAGAATGTGGTGGGATATGCCATTAAAGAAATCAGGACTTAAAAACACTGCACATATCACTAGGTTCCTGAGGTGTTGGAAGTTTTTTTAACTGAATATTTGGTGTTTTTTTTTTGTGATAGAGAATCAGATAGGGACAGACAGACTGGAAGGGAGAGAGATGAGAAACATCAGTTCTTCATTGCGACACCTTAGTTTCTCATTGATTGCTTTCTCATATGTGCCTTGATGGGGGGGGGGGGGCGGTGAGGGGCTACAGCAGACCGAGTGACCCATTACTCAAGCCTTGCTCAAATCAGATGAGCCAACACTCAAGCTGGCGACCTCGGGGTTTTGAACCTGGGTCCTCCGCATCCCAGTCCAATGCTCTATCCACTGTGTCACTGCCTGGTCAGGCTGAATATTTGCTTTAATTTTTGTTAATGTTGCCTTTTATATTTGAATAGGTAATCTCATTTTTATTTCCTGAGTTGAAAACACTCAGATATAAAGTGAAATTGTAAATTTTCTGAAAATTTTTTTGTTATGTTAGAAAATAATTCAAGTAATTAGACTCATTTGATGTCAAGTTGAGTGAAAAGTTTCAAACATAGGTCTTGCAAATTTTTGGATTTTTTGAAGGACCCCAAATTATAAGACCTTTCTTTGTCTTTGGTTTTATCAGTTACAAGAAACCTACTTTGACAACTTGAAAGAACCAATGCGGGAGAATGAGTGTTTTCCATGCTTCTTGCTATTGTCCTGGGTCTTTGTTAGGCAGTTTAGAAATGGTTACATTATTCATGGCAAGATAGGCAGGACCTCTTATGGCAAATTTTACATATACAGTGTCCTCAGGCAAGAACCATGCTTCTGTTAAGGCAGGGAGATAATATGTTCAGTAAAGAGGCTGGAATGTGAGAGGAGTTTCTTCCCCAAATTGCATGGTGGAAAGGTTTGCGAAGTAAACTGGGGTAAGGAAAAGCAGTAAGCCATTAGAGTTGAGAACACACGAAAGGATAGACAAGTAAAGGGCATACAGTTTGGATAGTGACAGGGATGACAGTTTTTAGCTGGCAGTGACTATTGAAGAGTGTGTTAGCATTTCTTTTGTGGGTGAAGTTAGGGAATACTCAGCTGAGCTCTGGTTTTCGAGCACTTCTAAGGGAGTCGATGGCATATTGAGCAGTAATTTCATCTAGATTTATTGGGTGGACTTGGCACAGTATCCTGGGTTGAGCCTTTAAGGGAGTGGAATGGATACAGAGTAGAAGATTGACCCCATACATGGCACTTGCTTCAATTCACTGAACCAATTATGTACTGTATCTATGTCTTCCAACAGATAAACTATAGGTGCATGGTTAAGAGTTCAGCTAGAAAAACAGTACTTAGCATCTCATACTTGAGGAAAGACTGTTTATATGTTAAAAGTTTAATATAAAATATGAAATGCTGAAAATTGAGCTTGTATATTTTACCTTAGACATATTAAAGTTGTTAGTGTTAATACAGCTAGTTATTAAAGGGTCACAGAAACTCTGTCTTATTTCATTGAAGGATTATTGGAAGTGTACTTCATGCAATGAAATGAATCCTCCCCTTCCATCACATTGCAACAGATGTTGGGCCCTTCGTGAGAATTGGCTTCCTGAAGACAAAGGGAAAGGAAAGGGGAACATGCCTGAGAAAACCAAACTAGAAAACTCAACACAAGAAGAAGAGGGCTTTGATGTCCCTGATTGTAAAAAAAATACAGTGAATGATTCCCAAGAATCATGTGTTGAGGAAAATGATGAAAAGAGCACACAAGCCTCCCAATCCCAAGAAAGTGAGGACTATTCTCAGCCGTCAACTTCTAGTAGCATCATTTATAGCAGCCAAGAAGATATCAAAGAGTTTGAGAGGGAAGAAGCACAAGACAAAGAAGAAAGTGTGGAATCTAATTTTCCCAATAATGCTGTTGAACCATGTGTGATTTGCCAAGGCCGACCTAAAAATGGTTGCATCGTCCATGGCAGAACAGGACATCTTATGGCATGCTTTACATGTGCAAAGAAGTTAAAAAAAAGAAATAAACCCTGCCCTGTATGTAGACAACCAATCCAAATGATTGTGCTAACTTATTTCTCCTAGTTGACAAATTTTATTTTATTTTTTAGGTTAGAGGAGGGAAGATAGTGAAGCAGACTCCCACATGCACCCTGCCTGGGGTGATGCTTGAGTACTAACCTGTTTTTAAGCACCTGAGGTTGATGTGCCCCAGTGGAGCTATCCTCCACACTCAGGGCCTCGCTCAAACCAAACGAGCCACTGGCTGTGGGAGTGAAAGAGGGAGAGAAGAAGGGGGAAAGGGAGGAGGGAGAAGCAAATGGTTGCTTCTCCTATATGCCCTGACCTGTAGTGAATATTTTCTTTAAGGAAAATAAGACTTTTGTTTATATATATATATATATTATTTTTTTTACAGAGACAGAGTGTCAGAGAGAGGGATAGACAGGGAGAGACAGGAACGGAAGATGAGAAGCATCAATCATTAGTTTTTCGTTGCACATTGCGACACCTTAGTTGTTCATTGATTGCTTTCTCATATGTGCCTTGGCTGTGGGCCTTCAGCAGACTGAGTAACCCCTTGCTTGAACCAGCGACCTTGGGTCCAAGCTGGTGAGCTTTTGCTTAAACCAGATGAGCCCGTGCTCAAGCTGGTGACCTCAGGGTCTCGAATCTGGGTCCTCAGCGTCCCAGTTCGATGCTCTATCTACTGCGCCACCGCCTGGTCAGGCTTGCTTATATTTTATATTGAGTTTTTAAGGTAATTTGGATTGAATTTATAGCTCATTCTTTATCCTTGCCTTTTATTTTAAATAATTTCTACTTACTAAATTTTTTATTATTTTTTAAAATTAATTTTAGAGAGACAGGAAAGAGGTCACCCAGAGAGAAACACTGATTTGTTCTACTAATTGATGCATTTGTTGGTTGATTATTGTATGTCCTGACTGGGGATTGAACCTGTAACCTAGGTGTATTGGAAGGATGCTCTAACCAACTAAACTACTGGCAGGGCTCCACTTTCCTTTTAAATGAGAAATATTTGATCTTTTAAAAAATACTTTGGGGATCCAAGATTGCAGCAGACTAGGTAGATGTTACACTCACCTCCCAGGACCAAATTGGAATTAAAACTAAAAATAGAACAGTCATCCTGAATAACCAACTGAAGACTAGCTGAATGAAAGTCTTACAAGCAAAGATTTACAGAGGAAGTCACATTGAGACTGAAAGTGAAATCGACTGACCAAGAAACTGCCAGAATGCTGTTGTAAGCTCCCATTTCAAAATGGTGTGGATTTATAATGGATAAATTTGAAGGGACAGCCAGTGTTACTCTCATCTCTGACATAGCATTTTTGTCTCTGGTACCTCTTTTAAGAAGAAAACCCCACTTTCATTTTGTTTTAATTCCCCTATAATTCATGGGCAATGTATAATAAAAGCAGCCCCTCTAAATACTTTTATTTATTTTATTGAATTTATTGGGGTGTAACATTGGTTTACTAAATTATACAGGGTTCAGGTGTATGATTCTATAATACATCATCTGTGTATTGTATTGTATTGTATTTTCACCACCCTAAGTCGTGTTCTATTACCATTTATTTCCCTGTGCCCTCTTCTATCCCCCCATAAGTAGGACATTTATATAGCTTGCTTAGTACCTCTCCTATAAGAAAAGTTTGTGTGAAAGATTTAATATTTAAATTTTAGATATACATATATATATATATATATATGTTGGGTTTTTTTTTTTTGTTTTTTTTTTTTTAGGTGAGAAGAGGGAAGATAGGCAGACTCCTGCATTCACACTGACCAGGATTCACCTGGCAGCCCTGTCTGGGGCCAGTGCTCGAGTACTAAGCTATTTTTAGCAGCTGAGGGCAAAGTGCTGACCAACCAAGCTATTCTCAGCGCTTGGGGCCACTGCGGGAGGGGAAGAGGGAAAGAAGAGGGAGAAGCAGATGGTCACTTCTGTGTGCCTGGACTAGGAATCGAACCCAAGATGTCCATACGCTGGGCTGATGCTCTATACTGAACCACTGGCCAGGGCCAAATTTTTATATTCTTAAACCTTTAATTCTTAGTTTTCTTACTCTTTCAGAACCTCTTAAAATATATTTTACAGATAAAAGTAATTATATTCACTTTGTAAGTAAAACTGTTGTTGTCCAGCTTATTTGGTATAATAAAGGATTGGTAGTAATATGTCAGTTTGAGACATCTTTGAGAATAACCATCATTTACCTACAGATAAAACTAAGGTTGCCCTGACCAGGTGGTGGCACAGTGGATAGAGCATCGGCGTGGGACGCTGAGAACCCAGGTTCAAAACCCTGAGGTCACCAGCTTGAGTGTGGGTTGCCAGCTTGAGCGTGGGATCATAGACATGACTCTGGTTGCTGGCTTGAGCCCAAGGTCACTGGCTTGAGCAAGGGGTCATTGGCTCAGCTGCAGCCCCCCAGTCCAGGCACATATGAGAAGCAATCAATAAACAGTTAAAAGTGCCACAAATATGAGTTGATGCTTCTCATCTCTCTCCCTGTCCCTGTCTCACATGCGCACACTAAGAAACAAAAACTTTTAAGGCTTTCTGGTACAATATAGACTTGTCCTAGGCATTTTTTTTAATCAGATTTATTTATTCTTTAGCAGTTGCATAAAATCTTGCAAGTTTGTAGTCTCAATTTTTGATAACATCGACTATATTTGAGATTGTATTGATTTCTCATGGGAGAAATAACATAAACCTTTATCCATCTTCTGAGCACAATTTTAATAAAAAGTTTTACTGATAATTTGTCTTAGTAATCTTAACCTGTATATCAGGCTCTTTTCCACGCCTAATTTCAAGATTTAGTATAATTTGTTAAGTTGAAAGATTGAGATACTTGGAAGTACCTTTGTGAGCTGGGTTTCAGGGTTCCAGGTAGTTCCCTGGGTTTCAGACCTTTGCTTATGGCCAGTTTTAGAAACCAGTGAATTCAGAGTAATTGAGAAATTTAATAAACAGAAGGACTGTTTGTTTTTAAACTAGCTGGAAATGTCACAACTTCGCTTGAAATTTTCCAGAAATTTTGCATTACTTTAAGACTGATGGGTTCAGAACACAGAATTCTAAAATATCAAACTGCATAGGTTAACAGCTCGATTTATATTTAAATAATGACTCTTAAGCAAAATAGTGAAAATAACCACTTTGAAGATTTCAGTGTTTTACTCCCATGTATGACAATTTTACGTCTTCAGATAAGGACTATAAAATTGGCTAAATTATGTTTAGAAGGATAATTCAGCACAGCAAATTTGTACTAGTTACTAATTAAACCATGCATATGATATATCTACATAAGTAGAAAACAAATGACTGAAGTGATTATTACCTTAACCAGAGTGGTCCTCAAATATAGTAAAGCCTTATTAATTTGGGATTTATACTTCAAATATAGAACAAGTTAATGTTCTCTGAGGATAGTTAGTAAAAATGAGATTATAAACACTACATTCAGAGTATGTTAATACAGTTATGCTATGGTACAAAACAATCCGCTGCCTACACATTGCTAATGTTTAATAACTGCTCGCAAAAATTAGGGAGATATTTCAAAATGAATATGAAGCAATAAAATACCCCCTAATTTTTGTAAGAGTATAGTTTGGTATACTTAAAAATTTATTGATTTACAAATAAATGATTTATTAAATGTTTAAGATGTTTCAAGAATGTGATTATTGGATCTTACACTTCAAATATTTCCTTAATGAGTTTTGTTAAAACAGAGATTGTATTTGAATATCATCTATTTGTTTAATCCAAGGTGTAAGTCTGAATATGCTTGTTTTTGGAATGGCCATGTCTGCTCACTTTGAAAGTACTCATATCAATGAGCCTTTGGATGCTGTTGGAAGCCTCCACAGTACTAAGGTCAGCTTGAGAGAAGGTTAAAATTTAGTAGGGTGTGAAACACTCCCCCCCCATCTTGATTTCACTTGTGTCACTACATTTCAGGGTGTCCTAAGTGGTTTTCTTTTTTTTTTTTTTTTCTAAGTGGTTTTTCAACAAGTAATACTGAACTGCCCTGGAAGGGTTGTAGTCTTGGCAGGAAAGTTAGGGCTGGCCAGCTACTGTGCCACTTTGTCAGCATTAAACAACCTCTGTTGTAATTGCCTGTAATTTCTTTGCATTATCTATGAAACTACATTCCATGAGGCCAAGAACCTCTAAAAAAATTTTTTTCTTTTAGCAAGAGAGGAAGTGGTGAGAGAGACAGGGTCATTGGTCTGTTTTGTATGAGGCTTGGTCAGGGATTGAACTGGTAACCTTTGCACCCTGAGATGATACTAACCAACTGAACTATATGGCCAGAGCTATTTTTTTTTTGTAAATTTTATTTATTGACTTTAGAGAAGAATGGAGAGGGCAAGAGATGGAAACAGATCTGTTCCTGTATGTGCCCTAAGGATCTAATTTGCAACCTTTGCATACTGGGACAAAGGTCTAACCCAGCGGTTCTCAACCTGTGGGTCGCGACCCCGGCGGGGGTCAAACGACCAAAACACAGGGGTCGCCTAAAGCCATCGGAAATACATATTTTATTTTAAAATGTATAATAAATATGTATTTTCCGATGGCTTTAGGCGACCCCTGTGTTTTGGTTGTTCTAAATATGTATTTTCCGGTGGCTTTAGGTGACCCCTGTGTTTTGGTCGTTTGACCCCCGCCGGGGTCACGACCCACAGGTTGAGAACCGCTGGTCTAACCAATGGAGCTATCTGGCCAGGACAAGAACCTTTTGGTTGTGATACATATACAAATAAATGCTCAGTAAGAAAAATTTTTTTAATTACCTTTTAATCAGAAACTTTCATAAGGATCCTCAGACTTTTTTTTTTTTTTAATTAGAGAGAGAGGGATAGATAGGGACAGACAGGAACGGAGAGAAATGAGAAGCATCAATTATCAGTTTTTCGTTGCGACACCTTAGTTGTTCATTGATTGCTTTCTCATATGTGCCTTGACTGTGGGCCTTCAGCAGACCGAATAACCCCTTGCTGGAGCCAGTGACCTTGGGTCCAAGCTAATGAGCTTTGCTCAAACCAGATGAGCCCGTGCTCAAGCTGGCGACCTTGGGGTCTTAAACCTGGGTCCTCTGCATCCCAGTCTGATGCTCTATGCACTGTACCACTGCCTTGTCAGGCTGCTCAGTAAGAATTTATTGAATGGCCTGACCTATGATGGCACAGTGGATAAAGCATCTGACCTGAAATGCTGAGGTCACTGGTTCCAAACCCTGGGCTTTCCTGGTAAGACACACATGGAAGCAACATATGAGTTGATGTTTCCCCCTCCTGTCTTAATACCCTTTCTCTCTGTTTCTCTCCTCTCTCTAAAAAGCAATAAATAAAATGTTTTAAAAAATTACTAAATGAATCAAAGCATTGGGACTTGAGTCTTGAAGCTGACTTTAAAGCAGGAGCCAGACCAGGGTTAGCTGTTGCCACCCATCAGTTTAGATTTTTTATTTTTAATAAGGGTTCTAAAGACACGGATTAGTGTGTAGGTCTATAGGCTTATGAGGGTACTGCAAGTTATGCTGTGTATTGTGAAAAGTTTGTAGTCACTTTCTGGTTGGTTGGCTTCTGCATTGTTTTTTTTTTGTTTTTTTTTTTTAAGAGAGGACGCAGAGACAGATTACTGCATTCACCTGGCAAACCCCCTACAGTGGGATGCTGTGCCTATCTGGGATGTTGCTCTGTTGCTTGACAACCAAGCTATTCTTAGCTCCTGAGGGACAGGCCACAGAGCCATCCTCAGTGCCAGGGCCAACTCACTCAAACCAATCAAGCTGTGGTTGCCAGAGAGGTGGGGAGAGACAGAAGTGGGAGGGGTAAGGGTGGAGAAGCAGATAGTTACCTCTCCTGTGTGCCTTGACCAGGAATTGAACCTAGGACACCCACATGCTAGGCCGACGGTCTACCACTGAGTCAACCTGCCAGGGCCTCTGAATCGAGTTTTAATTTAGTGTTTACAAAATTTTCTTCAGTTTAAAAAATACCAATTGTTTAGATTATGGCCGTATTGTCTACCAGCTTTCAGTTATATAGGAAAGGACTTTTTTTGACATTTACAAATGATGCTTTAAAAAGATAAATATCCAAGGCCCTGGCCGGTTGGCTCAGTGGTAGAGCGTCGGCCTGTCGTGCAGGAGTCCCGGGTTCGATTCCCGGCAAGGGTGCACAGGAGAAGCACCCATCTGCTTCTCTACCCCTCCCCCTCTCCTTCCTCTCTGTCTCTCTCTTCCCCTCCCGCAGCCAAGGCTCCATTGGAGCAAAGATGGCCCGGATGCTGAGGATGGCTCTGTGGCCTCTGCCTCAGGCACTAGGATGGCTCTGGATGCAACAGAGCAACGCCTCAGAGGGGCAGAGCATCGCCCCCTGGTGGGCATGCCGGGTGGATCCTGGTCGGGCGCATGCGGGAGTCTGACTGCCTCCCTGTTTCCAGCTTTGGAAAAATGCAAAAAAAAAAAAAAATCCATCCTGACCAGGTTGCACAATGGATAGCGCATCGGACTTGGATTCAGAGGACCCAGGTTTGAGACCCCGAGGTTTCCAGCTTGAGCGCGGGCTTATCTGGTTTGAGCAAAGCTTGCCAGCTTGGACCCAAGGTTGCTGACTCGACAAGGGGTTACTCCAGGGGTCGGGAACCTTTTTGGCTGAGAGAGCCGTGAACACCACATATTTTAAAATGTAATTTTGTGAGAGCCATACAACGACCCATGTACCTTACACATTATCCAATAAAAATTTGGTATTGTTCCAGAGGACAGCTGTGATTGGCTCCAGCCATCCGCAACCATGAACATGAGGGTAGAAAGTGAATAGATTGTAATACATGAGAATGTTTTATATTTTTAATGTTATTTTTTTATTATAGATTTGTCTGCGAGCCAGATTCAGCCATCAAAAGAGCTACATCTGGCTTGCGAACCATAGGTTCCCGACCCCTAGGTTACTCGGTCTGCTGTAGCCCCACGGTCAAGGCACATATGAGAAAGCAATCAATGAACAACTAAGGTGTCACAACGAAAAACTAATGATTGATCTCTCTCCGTTCCTGTCTGTCCCTATCTGTTCCTCTCTCTGACTCTCTATCTCTGTAAAAAAAAAAAAAGATATCCAAAAGCACCAGCACATTAGTGCTCAGAGTTGAATATGTTAAATTGTAAAGTGGACTCTAAACAAGATCAAATAAAAATTAAGAGAGCCTTCGCCAGGTAGCTCAGTTGGTAAGACTTGTTCCAATATACCGAGGTTGTTAGTTAGATCCGGGTCAGGGTGCATACAAGAACCAACCAATGAATGCATAATAAGTGGAACACAAATTGGTGTCTCTCACCCTCTATCCCTGCTCTCTCTAAAATCAGTAAATAAAATTTAAAATTCTTTAAAAAAATAACAAAGTAGAACAAGAGGAGTGTGGAGTGACAAGCAGAAGATCCTATGTGTTCATAATTAACACATCTGGAATGATATGTAAAAATATTGCTCGAATAATATTTTGGATAAGAGCCCTAATTGTTCAGTTGGGTTAAATTTTAGTACTTTCGTGTGGTTTTGATTCATACTGTGACCCAGGTCATGCTCTGTATTAGACCTTTCAAGAACACAGTAACATCTGCCTACAATGACTTCACTGCCTTTGGTCTCTCCCAGTTTTTGGTTCGTTTATGGAAAAAACTTTAATTTTATTGTTTGTTGAGTATTATCTCAAATGTTATGCCTGACCTGATCATTTTAGACTTCTAGAGCTCTTTGAAACATGCTTTTTTTTTTTTTTTTTTTTTTACCATTCTCTCAACCTTTTTTAGTGCAACAAACTTCATTTGCATCCTGACTCTCCCCAGACTTAATTTTCATCCTGTGGAGTGGGAAGGACTAAATTCCAACATTAGATCTGGTACTTGCTAAGTGCTCTTAGAATCTGAGACAATAAATGTATAATGGAGCCTAGGACGGTGTCTGGCAGGTAGTAAGAACTAATAAATTGCAGTTGTTTAATTTCATTGCATCCATGCATGACCACAACTTCCAGAGCTTGGCTGAGAACTTGAATTAACCCTTCTTTCCCCCCTGCATTGTCTTAACTCAATACACCTTACATTCACTGACCTGTTGCTTTATACTCTTCTCAGTAGGTGACTATAACATCCTTTCTGCCACCCTCCGCCAGGAGCTTGGTATGATGCATTGTGTGCACAGGAGGTATTCAGTAGCAAGGAAAGCAACTATGCAGCTATCCCTAGTTTCCACCAGGAAAACAGGAAGTTTTAAAAAATCCTGAAAATAAGGAAACAGTGATCTTTAAAAGTTGATATGGTGTCAAGAGTTGTAACAATTGGAAAAGCTTTTCTTAAAACATCCTTCTGGTCTGACCAGGCGGTGGTGCAGTAGATAGAGCATCGGACTGGGATGCGAAGAACCCAGGTTCGAGTCCCCAAGGTTGCCAACTTGAGCGCGGGCTCATCTGGTTTGACCAAGGCTCACCAGCTTGAGCCCAAGGTTGCTGGCTCGAGCAAGGGGTCACTCGGTCTGCTGTAGCCCCCCAGTTAGCGCACATATGAGAAATCAATCAATGAACAACTAACTGCCACAACGAAAAACTGATGATTGGTGCTTCTCATCTCTCTGTGTTCTGGTCTCTCTGTCCCTCTCTCTCTCTCTCTCTGACTCTAGCTCTGTCTCTGAAAAAACAAAATCCTTCTGTATTAAATACTTTTTCACCTTTTATCACACTAATTTTTTAGAGAGACATGTGAAGACCAACTCTTTTTAGTTATTCACTTATTAAACCACAAGGTGGAAGCAGCACATTGGGTTCTCTGAAGTCATTCCCTAAGTAGGAAGACTTAACTATGGACAGAATACTCCCACAAGAGAGCGTGCTGGGCTGGAGAGCAAAGAAATAAGAGTTCTATTCTCAGTTAAAGCTAGATTCATGTTTCAGTCTTGAAATACACTATCCTTAAGAGCTTCACGAGACGCTACGCATAAAAATACTATGCTTTAGTGTTGAAAGATCTTTGATCAATTAGAAAATTTATTAACGTTGACCTAAGTTAATCACTAGTATAAAGTCTGGAAAGCTTCAGTGAATATGGAAGAAGGTGTAGCTATTGTCTAAGCTGGTGCTTCTAAAATTTGGGTTTCCAGGCCCTGGCCGGTTGGCTCAGTGGTAGATAGTCGGCCTGGCGTACAGAAATCCCGGGTTCGATTCCTGGCCAGGGCACACAGGAGAAGCGCCCATCTGCTTCTCCACCCCTCCCCCTCTCCTTCCTCTCTGTCTCTCTCTTCCCCTCCCGCAGCCAAGGCTCCATTGGAGCGAAGATGGCCCGGGTGCTAGGGATGGCTCCATGGCCTCTGCCCCAGGCTCTAGAGTGGCTCTGGTCGCGACAGAGCGACGCCCCGAGGGGCAGAGCATAGCCCCCTGTGGGCAGAGCGTCGCCCCCTGGTGGGCGTGCCGGGTGGATCCCGGTCGGGCGCATGCGGGAGTCTGTCTGACTGTCTCTCCCCGTTTCCAGCTTCAGAAAAATACAAAAAAAAAAATAAAAAAAATTAAAATTTGGGTTTCCAGTCTTTGTATCAGTTGCTTTTCATTATAAAACTAGTAGATAAAAATTTTCAAAACATGGACTAATTACTTGTTTATACTTCATTTTCTTTTACCTTTTCCTTTATGGTTAATATTTTAAATTTTAGTTGATTTGAAAATTGTACATTGCTTTGCGAGCAGGTTGTATAGTGTGTACTGAACTCTCTGAGTTGCAAATTTAGATATTGTAGTCTAGCTAAAATATACCAGGAAATTTCTGCAAATGAATTCTCTTTTAGAAATAGAAAAACGGTTCCCACTTTATTTTCTAAATTGAGATAGTTACCACTTTTAGAAATTGATACCTGTAAATTAGCTGTTTTCTACTTGGTTGTGTCTCATTTAATCTTTTTTAGTATGTTTCAGAGGGCAGACATAAAGTTGAGCCTAGTTTCTCTGTGACTACAAATTTGATAATGGGTTGCAGTGACGAATGGTAAGGGCTTGTTTTCTAATTCCTGTAGGAAGCAAATAGTATGCTCTGTGTTTTAAAAACACTATTATCTGGATATTTGTTTATTTAGTGATTAGTACTAAAGACTTCTCCCTCTATCAACATTTCTCAAAATGTGTTTATAAGTCTAAGAAGTTAAGTTCAAGGGGAAGGCAGTAGGCTAAATTACTTAAGAAAATAGTTCCATGTTGAAGTACCTTTGGGAAATCCTATTTCTTTCTTGCATGATTTAGACCTTTTAAGTACATTCTAAATTTTTCAAAGTGTGTGTGTATTTCTCAGAAGGCACGCTTTTCATTATCTACCCATGGTACAAATTAACTTGGAATGTAACAGACTAGGATGAGTATATATCAGGGGTAGTCATTCTTTTTATACCTACCACCCACTTTTGTATCTCTGTTAGTAGTAAAATTTTCTAACCGCCCACCAGTTCCACAGTAATGGTGATTTATAAAGTAGGGAAGTAACTTTACTTTATAAAATTTATAAAGCAGAGTTACAGCAAGTTAAAGCATATAATAATAATTACTTACCAAGTACTTTATGTCGGATTTTCACTGTTTGGCAGAATAAATCTTATAAAACAACTTACTATAGTTAAATCTATCTTTTTATTTATACCTTGGTTGCTCTGCTACCACCCACCATGAAAGCTGGAACGCCCACTAGTGGGCGGTAGGGACCAGGTTGACTACCACTGGTCTATATCATAAACTTTTGACAGAACTGTTTGGGCTGTGAAGAGTTATTGTATTGCAGTATTGCTTCATTAAAGGTCACTAAATTTGGTCTTTATTTGGTAGTAATTAGTTCTCTAGTATGTGGACTTCGTTACACTTGCATAAATATTTGTTTTCAAGGTAATGTAATAGAAGGAAACAGCATTCATTGTTTACATGAATATTAATTTATTGAGAATAACAAACATTCTAGATTTACTGAGTTTAGAGGTAGTCGTGGCCAATACCCAATAAAACTTTAAAGTCTTAATTTGTGCACTTAAAGTTCTTAATTAGAAAATCACTGAGAAAACTTTGAAAATCATCGTGAAACTTCTATAAAAGGCTGCGGAGTAGTGCATATACTAAAGCACGATAAGATGGTTTGTAAGCAATACAGCACAACATCTACTTATTAGTGACATACCCTATAACAGTTAGACGTTCTCCAGACTTCTGTTTTAGGTGTTAACATTTTCTCTTTTCTCTTTATTAACCATTTTCTCCTTCTCTCCCCATCTTGAGTCATGAGGAAGCTAAAAGGGATTTGTCATAAAATAGACATTAACTGTATTTTCACTGTGTACAACAAGAATCAAACTTCTCAGTAGGTAACTTAACCTATTGCCAGGAGGCAAGATGTTATGCTCAATTTTCTGGATTCCCTAGGAAAAGATATTTACAATCAAATGTCGTATTTTTGCTTTCTAAAGGTAGAACATGCAGATTTGCTTCTGGAACAAAACATTCAGTATATCTGACAGCTCAAATTTGAATGTGATAAAGTCAACACCCAAATTAATATTGATACTTATCAGCAGGGATTTAACATTTCCTGAAAATACTCCCACCATTTAGGTTCATTCATGTTTATATAATTTGAGTAGGTAATCAGAAACTGTTACTTCATGAGTTTTCTTAAATATAATTAAATGATCATTCTAGCTAACTAAATGTTTCATTTCAGTTTTCAGGCCAATTCTGTTTGTATCTGAGGCAAAAGATTTGGTCCTGGATAAGTTACACTGCCTTTAAAATATCTACCACCTGAGTGTTAAATACCCTTCCTCCACTTGGACAAGCACCAAAAACAGCACCAGTGTGGCTCTGACAGTCACAGAATCAGTCAAGCAGAGGCCTTCATCTTACAGGTAAGGAAACTGAATGTGGGGTGAGTTTGAGCCCAGGGCTCCTGCCTAATTCTTTAGCTGCCACATGCTTGAAGACATGTTCCATATTGGTTTTTCTATAAAAGGAGTTATACCTGAATTTAGAACCTGAGCAACACACAAAGGTGGGGAACAGTAAGGAAGGTGTTATTAGGGAGATATGGGGGTCTGTCTGACTGCAGTTGGAATTCCATAGTTTCTCCTCCTATTTGGACACGTTTTGCTAGGTTAGTGGCAGGGTGCAGCTGTGATTCTACTATACTTACTAAATGCTGGCCACAACTGTGGAGCACAGAGGCATTGCTGAAAATATGTAACCCAGACCTGCTCTGAATTACCGTAAATTCAAATTGGGTGTAGATTTGGTTTGGAGATTATCATGTTTTGCTGATCTCTAAAGAATTTTGTTTTCTCATAAAATTCCTAATTTTAAAAACATTTCCTTAACATTAAGGCTTATGAACCAGTTCAAATTTTGGTTCATGTTTTTTCAAAAATTGCTCTTATAATTTTATTAACCAATGTCACCCCAATAAATTTAATAAATGACAATAAAAAACAAAAAATAAGATTAAAAAAAGAAAAAAATTGCTATCTTGGAAAAGTTAGAACTCAGAATGCCTGAATGAGGAATTTTTTATGGCTTGCTTGACTAGGTGGTAGCGCAGTGGATAGAGCATCAGACTGGGACGCAGAGGATCCAGGTTCAAAACCCCGAGGTTGCTGACTTGAGTGCGTGTTCATCTGGCTTGAGTGCAGGCTCACCAGCTTGAGCTCGGGGTCGTAGGCTTGAGTGTGGGACCACAGACATGATTCTATGGTTGCTGGCTTGAGCCCGGAGGCCGCTGGCTTGAGTCCAAGGTTGCTGGCTTGAGCAAGGGGTCATTGGCTTGGCTGGAGCCCCCCGGTCATGGCACATAATGAGAAAGCAATCACTGAATAACTAAGGTGCCACAACTATGAGTTGATGCTTTTCATTTCTCTCCCTTCCTGTCTGTCCCTGTCTGTCACCTCCCACCCCCGCTAAAAAAAAAAATAATTGTTTAAGGCTTAATGGTAAATCAAGCCAAATTTTATATATCTTTATATGCAATATACCAAAATCATTTTCTGCAATATATTAATATATACTTTCAAGTATAATAAATTATGGCTTATTGAAATAAAAATGATCGAGATATTTAGGTTATTACTTGATTTAAAAGAATTAAAAGATTGAAAACTTAATATTAAGCATGTACGATTTTATGCTGGTACAATAAGCTCGGCACAAAAATAGCTCCTAAATGCCCATGTTGCTGTTATTCATTATGGTTCTCCAGCATTCACCATGTACCAAACCCAGTATAATTTTGTTTTCAGATCCTACAGAACTTTCGATTTAAAATAAGAGCCAAGGCAACTCATTTTCCATGACCAATACTTAGCACTTAGAGATCTGCTTACCAGGGTTGCTGTATTTTTTCTGTTTGATGCTTTTTCTTAATTCTTTCATTTAATGTTTTAAGTTAGGTCAACTCTCATTATAATGGAGAATAACTGCTTCATATTGAGTACTGACGGTAAAAGTTTTGTTTTCCAATAAAAAAAAAAGGTGGCTGTAGTGTTAACAGGTAACATAATACCTTTACTATGAACCTCAGGATAAATGCAAAGTCCAATAAAAGCACCATGTTTGAATTTATTTCTTGACACATATATAAAAACACTCTTCTGTTAGTGTTACCAGTGACCTGGAAATTGCCAAAGCAGAGGATCTATATAAGTTTCATAAAATGACTCAAAGCCCTTTATGGTTTTGGGGAGAGATTGGGACTAGCAGGTTGCTGGAACCCTTTGTTCATTTATTCAGTTCCCAATGTGTTCTCTGAATATATAAAAATGCATTTTTCAAACAAATTAAAGAGCTCCTGATCTCAAAGAGCTTACCCTCTACTAGAAGAAAGTCACACATGGAAGTAGATTATAATACAGTGTTGTAAATCCGATAACAGAAGCAATCTGATTCATTTGGAGAGCCAAGAAGAGGGGCCCCTAGATTGACAGGGAGGAGGTGAAATGGAAAGGAATGGGATGACAGTCAGCAAAGGCTTCCTGATGGAGTTGATGCCTGAACTGAGTTTTAAAAGAGGAGGGAGAAGGAAAATGTGGGTCAGAATGGTATTCCAGACATAGGGGACACAAACAGGATGTTAGGTGTGTAGGTTGTTGATTTTTGTTTTAAAGAGACCCCCTTCCCCAGTGCTGTGTGCAGGATGGATTTGAAGAGGAGAGAGCTGGGAGCAAGAGACCAGTAAAGCTACTGCAGTGGTGCAGGTGAGCTATGATGGCTGGAACTTGGCAGTGTTAGAAGCCATGGAGGGAGGGTAGACCCAATCAACATTTATCGTCAACATCAGTCTTTTGTGATTGACTGAATATATGGGATGGAGCAGGAGAAGGATATATCAAGGATGAATCCCAGGTTTCTAGTTTGGTGGCACCAGTAATTGAGACAGAGAACATAGGAGGAAAAGCAGCTGTAGGGAGAAAAGTACATATGTTCAATTTCTGACATGAGTTTGAAGTACCCCTGGGTCACACATATATGACCAGGGCAGTTGGGTCTGAAGCTCAGGCAAGAGGCTAGACTTATACATTTAGGGGTTGTTAGCTTAACAGAGGACTGCATCCACGTACATAAAGGTAGGGACACTTATTTAATTGACTCATTGTTTTTGGGACTGTGTAGTCACCACCTTTTCATCCCAAGAGGCCCATGTTTTCTTGGGCCACTGAGATACGGTTGCCTAATTTTTGTCATGTATTTCCTTAGAATATTTGGAAAACTATTCCAGGCCTGTCATCATTTTTCCCTGCCCTGAGAACTAATTATTCATGGCATTCTCTCTTCACATATAGCACTCATAGCAAGGTCTTGTATGTAACAGGTGATCAATACATGTTTGTGTTCATTGCTCATATTCATCTGGCTCTCTGTGTACAGAATTAGCTGTTTTTTTCTTGTAGGAATTTCTATTTTGCTTCTCATGTTTAACTTTTTACACATTTCTAAAGACTACTTTAAAATTAAGTGTAAGGGGGCAGTACTTGATAGATGGTTGTCTTCCATTCTTCACAATCATTCCTTTTGTTATCACCACATTGCTTGTTGCAGGATTTATCTTCTAAGGGAAGGATGGTGGAGTTTGTCCAGTTGTCCCGCAGAGGGAGTCAGATTTGCAGTAACCTGGCATAAGTAATCCCTGATTCCAGGTGGTGATGAGGTTGAGTTTCACATTTTGCTTTATTTGAACAATATGTGAAAAAGAGTCACTAAAAATGAGAACAGACTAGGCTTTGTTGCAGCTGAGTGGCTTGGCAAATTACTGTATAGAGGAATCATAGGACATGGAGGATTTGATACTGGGATAGAATCCAATTGCCCTCTGAGTGGAAATAAAATATCTTTTTTAACAGCACTGAAGTCCTGGGATTTTTTTGGAATAATCACCTTTGTGAGGTGTGGATCATGTCCAGGGACTGTAACCTGAGAAGAAACAAGAAACACTTATCTGAGTGATTTCAGATGTTTTGTGGTGCCAACACTGAAAACACTAATATCCACGACTAAAATGCAGCCTTTATGAAACACATGTAACAATCTGCCAGGCCTCCCAGGCTTGTAACCACTTCAGTCCTGCTCGTTGAAAGAGTTATCCAGTGTCCGTTGATAGGGATCATTGTTGTTAATGCTGTTGTCAGGGATTACAAAGTGAAATACAGACAGGTCCTTTATCTGGAGATGTAAGTCAGGAGAAGGAAGCAATAGACTGATCCTGCCCATCGTTTTCATGAAGGATAAAGGTAAAGAGTTGACTGTTTCCCTTTGTCCCAAGTCTGTACTTAGTATCCTGATTGAGTATCAAGATTATTTATAAGTGGAATTCTTTTCTCAATTTATTCTATTTTTCTTGCAGCTGACCTAAGTGTACAAGTTTATTGCTTCCTTAAAAAGCTTTGATTTTTAACTGGTTTTGTTCATATGAATCTGAATTTTTTTTAGCTAGATTTGTTTCTTTGTGGGGGGGGGGGCGTGGAGTTGGGGAAAATGATCAGGAAAAATAGAATCAATGCTAAACTAACTATAGATCATGTCCAGCGAGAAAATGCTTTTATTATATATGGCGAAGAGAGAAAAGAATGGGGAGTAACATTTACGTAACCAGTAACTGGTATGTATTTTAGCCATTCATTTCAGCTTCCAAAATCTTGCCTTCCAATCTTGTACTAGAACTAGTAGCTAAAGTCAACATGTACTATGTTAGTCTAACTAATTGGAAATGAACTATTCATAACTATTTTATAAAGGTGTGGCTTATTTATGGGGCCATATAAAATAATTTAGACTCACTACAAGGAAAACCCTTTTTTTGTAGAATGGAAATGTCACAGTAAAAAACAGGAAAGTAAAGGGCCTTTTTAATGTAATGAGTCACAGTGAATTGAAGTTTTCCAGCTCTATGCACTCAGTGGGAGGAAAGATTGATAAAAAGAGGATTAGCAACTGATGAGCTCCGCTGCTGGGCACTGTAGGAACAACCTGTGGAGCACAGAGGCTCTGAATTCTATAGTTTTATAAACGGAAAATCATGCCTTTATTATGTCCTAAAGATGGAATACAAAGCCAGTTTTCCCTTCAGAATGGACTACCTTCTCCTAGGAGTAGCTCTTCAGAACAACTGCTATTGTTAGCATTAGACCCACTATACAAAGTAAAATAATCTTGAATTTCTTAGAGAAAAGTCTTATCATAGCATAAGAGGCACAATCCGGCCAACTAAATCACATACTTACTTATTTAATTCATTTACATAAAACCAACTTGGGCTCAAACCAGTCCAAGCTTCCTACCTGGAAGAAATGACTCAGAAACATTCACCTTAAATTAGAACTACAATGTGGAATTTTACTTGCATTGATTGGAAAACTCACCATCATTTGCTTATGGAAGGACTATAAAATATGTCTGTCATTTGCTTAATATAGTGGTAACATTTTGTGGATCAAATTTTACTTATAAGGAATTTTAAAGAAATTTTGTCTAAATCTATTTTTTAACTGCAGGAGCTATGTTTGGTGAAATGGGTATTAAAATGCTATTTCTCATAAAGTTTACAAGTACTTTGGCTACATTGTTTAATCTTATTGTTAAGGTTTGTTCCATTTTTTTTTTTATCATAAAAGGTATCACAAGAAATAGAATTTGGCCTTTATTTAAAAAATTAATTGGCCCTGGCCGGTTGGCTCAGTGGTAGAGTGTCGGCCTGGTGTGCGGAAGTCCCGGGTTCGATTCCTGGCCAGGGCACACAGGAGAGGCGCCCATCTGCTTCTCCATCCCTCTCCCTCTCCTTCCTCTCTGTCTCTCTCTTCCCCTCCTGCAGCCGAGGCTCCATTGGAGCAAAAGATGGCCCCGGTGCTGGGGATGGCTCCTTGGCCTCTGCCCCAGGCGCTAGAGTGGCTCTGGTCGCGACAGAGTGACGCCCCAGATGGGCAGAGCATCGCCCCCTGGTGGGCGTGCCGTGTGGATCCCGGTCGGGCGCATGCGGGAGTCTGTCTGACTGCCTCCCTGTTTCCAGCTTCAGAAAAATACAAAAAAAAATAAAAAAATAAAAAAAATTGCCAGTTGGGAAAAAACGTAAATTTTTTGGTTTGTTCCTTTCATGCTCACCTGTCTCAGTCTCTGCCAAAAGCAAGTCTAACGTCTTTTCCTTCTATTTTGATGTATTACTTTTGGACTTTACAGACTTATTTTAAATTCCTTCTAGGTGAGTAAGTACTATGAATTTTGTAATATTTTAATAACAATAACTAGACCTGTACACTTACATTTAATGTATATGACCCAGGCAAGAGAAGGAGGTAATACTCTCCAAATTTGTTGGTTTTATAAGGGCAGATATGTTTTCTGTCTTGGACTTCTACAATTACATTGTGTAATGGATTTCCCTTATGATCAGAAACTTGACCCTTTACACCTGTAAGACAAAAATAGAATAAAATGTTAGTACCATTTTTATGACATATGAAAAAAAACTTCTTGTAATTATTTAAGTAAAGTATGTCCACATTTATTAGCTGTTCTGAGTTAACAAAACATTTGAGAAGGAAAACTTTAAGAAAAATATTGAGATATAATTGACATATGATATATATTAGTTCCAGGTATGCAACATAATGATTTTGATACATGTATATATTGTGAAATGATCACTACAGTATGTCTAGGTTATATAGTTACAATTTTTTTCTTTTTAAAATATTTTAAAAATTAATTTGAGAGAGAGGAAGGGGGGAGAGAGAGGCATTAATTTGTTGTTCCACTTATTTATGCATTCATTGGTTAATTCTGATTGTGCCCTGACTGAGCATAGAACCCGCAACCTTAGTGTATCGGGACAACAGTCTAACCAACTGTGGGCCAGGACAACAATTTTTTTTTCTTATGCTAAGAACTTTTAAGATTTACTTTCTTAGTAAATTTCAAATTACAATACAGTATTCTTAACTATATTTACCATACTGTACAACTCCAGGACTTATTTATTTTGGAACTGAATTTATTCCTTTTGAAAACTTTCATATATTTCTCCCACTTCCTGCCTCTGGCAACTATCAATCTGTTCTCTGTATCTCTGAGTTTAAATTAGGGTTTTTGTTTTTGTTTTCATTTTAGATTCTACATAAATGAGATCATACAGTATTTGTCTTTCTCTGCCTGACTTATTTCGCTTAGCATAATGACTTCAAGATCCACCCATGTTGCAAATAGCAAGATTTTGTTCTTTTTTATGGCTGGGTAATATTCCATTGTAAATATATACCATATTTTCTTTATTTATGCACTGATGGACACTTAGGTTGCTTACATTTGTTGGCTATTGTAAGTAATGCTGCAGTGAACATGGGGGTGCAGACATCTTTTCAAGTTAGTGTTTTCTTCTAGAAGTATAATTGTTGGATCACATAGTAGTTCTATTTTAACTTTTGGAGGAATCTCCATACTGTTTTCTGTAGTGGATGCACCAATTTACATTCCCACCAACAGTGTACAAGGGCTCCCTTTACTCCACATCTTCACCAACATTTGCTATTACTTGTCTTTTTGGTAATAGCCATTATAACATGTGCAAGGCAATATACACTTCATTGTGGTTTTGATTTGCTTTTCCCTGATGATTAGTGATATTATATACTTTTTCATGTACCTGTTGGCTATTATTCTGTTTTTGAAAAAAATCTCCAGTTAGATCATCTGCCAATTTTTGTCAGATTTTTTTTTTGCTATCGAGTTGTATGAATTCTTTATATACTTTGGACATTACTCTCTCATTAGACATGGTTTGCAAACATTTTCTCCCATTCAGTAGGTTGCCTTTTAATTTTGTTCATGGTTTTCTATGCTGTGCAGAAGCTTTTTAGTTTGATATAGTTCCACTTGTTTAAGTTTGCTTTTTTGCCTTTGGTGCTACGTTAAAAATTACAACCAGACTGATGTCAAACTTACTGCCTATGTTTTCTGCTAGGCTTTTATGGTTTCAGCTTTTACATACAAGCCTTTAATCCATTTTGAGTTAACTTTTGTGTGCAGTGTAAAATAGTGGTTTAGTTTCTTTCTTTATCATGTGGCTTTCCAATTTTCCAAGCACCACTTATTAAAGAGACTGTCCTTTCCCATTGTATAGTCTTTGCTTCTGTCCTAAATAAATTGACCATAGATGTGTAAGTTTGGTTTCTGGTCTCTCTATTCTGTTCTGTTGATCTGTGTGTCTGGTTTTAAGCCAGTACCATATTGTTTTGATTACTACAGCTTTGTAGTATTGTTTGAAATCAAGAAGCACAATGTCCAGCTTATTCTTCTTTCTCATCTTGCTTTGGCTTCTGGGGATCTTTTGTGGTTTCATACAAATTTTAGGATTGTTTGTTCTATTTCAATGAAAAATGCCACTGGAATTTTGATAAGGAATTACATGAATCTGCAGATTGCTTTGGGCAATATGGACATTTTAACAATATTCTTCTAATCCATGATCATGGAATATCTTTCCATCTACTTGTTATCATCTTCAATTTCTTTCAGCAGTGTCTTAAAGTTTTCAAACTACAGGTCTTTCACCTCCTTGGTTAAATTTATTTCTAGATGTTTTATTCTTTTGTATGCAGTTGTAAATGGGATAGTTTTCTTGACAATTTTTATTATATAGAAACACAACAGATTTTTGTATGTTGATTTTATATCCTGCAACTTTACTGAATTAGTTTATTATTTCTAACAGGTTTTTGGTGGTCTTTAGGGTTTTCTCTATATGATATGTCACCTGTAAATTGTTACCATTTATTTCTTCCTTTCTGATTTGGATGTCTTTTATTTATTTATTTTCTTGCATAAATAAATATCCTGGCTAAGACTTCCAGTACTGTGTTGAATAAAATTGGCAAGAGTGGATATTCTTACCTCACTCCTGAGCTTAGAGGAAAACCTTTCAGCTTCTTCCTGTTGACTATTTTAGCTGTGGCATTGTCATATATGGCTTTTATTATGTTGAGGTATGTTTCCTCTATACCCACTTTGTTGGGTTTTTTTTTTTTTTTTTTTTTGTATCATAAATGGATATGTTGAATTTTGTTAAGTGTTTTTTATTTTTTTATTTTTTGTATTTTTCTGAAGCTGGAAACGGGGAGAGACAGTCAGACAGACTCCCGCATGCGCCCGACCGGGATCCACCCGGCACACCCACCAGGGGCGATGCTCTGCCGCAACCAGAGCCACTCTAGCGCCTGGGGCAGAGGCCAAGGAGCCATCCCCAGCGCCCGGGCCATCTTTGCTCCAATGGAGCCTTGGCTGCGGGAGGGGAAGAGAGAGACAGAGAGGAAGGGGGGGGTGGAGAAGCAGATGGGCGCTTCTCCTATGTGCCCTGGCCGGGAATTGAACCCGGGTCCCCCGCACGCCAGGCCGACGCTCTACCGCTGAGCCAACCGGCCAGGGCCTGTTAAATGTTTTTTCTGCATCTGTTGGGATGAGCATAATTGTTATTTTTCATTTTGTTAATGTGGTGTATCACATTGATTAATTTGAACCCTCCTTGTGGATTCTGAACCATCCTTGCATCCCTGGAATAAATCCCACTTCATCATGGGGTATAATCCTTTAATGTTGAATTCAGTATGCTAATATCTTATTGAAGATTTCTGTACCTTTGCTCATCAGGGATACTGGTTTGTAATTTTTCTTCTTGTGTTCTTGTTTTGGCATCAGTGTACTGAGGGCCTTGTAAATTGATTTTGATAGTGTTCCCTCCTCTTCTTTTTTTTGGAAGAGTTAAAGAAAGATTGGTATTCTTTTAAAAATATTTGATAGAATTTACCAGTGAAGCCACCTGGTCCTGGGCTTTTGTTTGTTGACAGGTTTTTGATTACCAATTCATTCTTAACTAGTAAAAGGTCTGTTCATACTTTCCTATTTCTTCATGATTCACTCTTGATAGGTGTGTGTTTTTAGCAATTTAACCATTTCTTATAGGTTGTCCAGTTGTTTGGTGTATAATTGTTCATAGTAGTTTTGTTATGGTCCTTTGTATTTCTGTAGTATCACTTATAATGTCTCCTCTTACATTTTAGATTTCATTTAGTCTACTTTTTAGTCTTGGTGAGTCTAGCTAAAGGTTTATCAGTTTTGTTTATCTTTTCAAACAACCAACTCCTAGTTTAATTGTTCTTTTAAAATTTTAGTCTCTATTTTATTTGTTTATTCTGATATTTTGTATTTTTCTTCTAACTTTGGGCTTAGTTTGTTCTTCTTTTTCTACTTCTTTAGGGTGCAAACTTAGGTTAAGATCTTTGTTTCTTTCTTTTTCTTTCCTTTTTTCTTTTATTAAAATTTTAAATTTAGCCTGACCAGGCAGTGGCACAGTGGATAGAGCATTGGCCCAGGATGCAGATGAACCAGGTTTGAAGCACCAAGGTTTCCAGCTTGAGTGTGAGCTCATAGACATGACCCCATGGTTGCTGGCTTGAGCCCAAAGGTCACTGGCTTGAGCCCAAGGTTGCTGGATTGAACATGGGTCACTCACTCTGTTGTAGCCCCCTGGTCAAGGAACATATTAGAAAGCAATCAATGAACAATTGAGGTGCTGCAGGGAAGAATGAATACTTCTCATCTCTCTCTAGTTTGTCTCTCTCTCTAACAACAACAAAAAATTGTGTTAACATGGATTCAAGTGTCTCACTCAATATAACACCCTCAACCAACAATGTGCCCCCCATTACACCCCTTTTGTTTCCCCTCCCCTACCTCTTTCCCCCCCTTCCCTCTGGGACTTGCTGTCCTATTGTATCTATGCATTATGTATATATAATATAGCTAATCCCTTCACCTTTTCTGATCCTGTCCCCTCATCCCCCTTCCCTCTGACAGCTGTCCCTCTGCTCCCTGTGACCCTGTCTCTGCCTCTGTTCCATTCCTCAGTTCATCGTGTTCATTAGATTCCACACATAAGTGAGATCCTATGATACTTGTCTTTCTCTGCCAATCTTTATGTTTTTGTTTTTATTTTTGACAGAGAGAGAGTCAGAGACAGGGACAGACAGAAAGGGAGAGAGATGAGAAGCATCAGTTCTTCACTGCAGCTCCTTAGTTGTTCATTGATTGTGTTCTCATATTTGTCTTGATCGGGGAGCTCCAGCAGAGCAAGTGATCCCTTGCTCAAGCCAGCGACCTTGGGCTTCAAGCCAGAGACCATTGGGTTCTGTCTATGATCCCATGCTCAAGCCAGTGACCCTGTGCTCAAGCTGGTGAGCCTGTGCTCAAGTCAGATGAGCCTGTGCTCAAGCTAGCGACTTTGGGGTTTCAAACCTGGGTCCTCCGCATCCCAGTTTGATGCTCTATCCACTGCACCACTGCCTGGTCAGGCTCCGATCTTTTTTTTTTTTTTTTTTTCAAAAGAAACCTTTTTATTTTATTTTTTACAGAGACAGAGAGAGAGAGTCAGAGAGAGGGATAGATAGGGACAGACAGACAGGAACAGAGAGATATGAGAAGCATTAATCATTAGTTTTTCGTTGTGACACCTTAGTTGTTCATTGATTGCTTTCTCATATGTGCCTTGACCGTGGGGTTACAGCAGACCCAGGAACCCCTTGTTCTAGCCAGAGACCTTGGGTCCAAGCTGGTGAGCTTTGCTCAAACCAGATGAGCCCGCGCTCAAGCTGGCAACCTCGGGGTCTCGAACCTCGGTCCTCTGCATCCCAGTCTGATGCTCTTATCCACTGCGCCACCGCCTGGTCAGGCAATCTTTGATTTTTTTAATGTAGGCTTTCTAGTGTTAGAACTTTCCTCTTAGAAATGCTTTTGCTGCATCCCATAAGGTTTGGTATGTTGTATTTCTATTTTCATTTGTTTCAGGGTAATTTTAATTTTTCTTGATTTTTTTCTCTGACCCATTGGTTGTTCAATAACATGTTTCATCTCAACATATTTGTGAATTTTTCAGTATTCTTATTGTAATTAATTTCTAATTTTATACAATTGTGGTCAGAAAAGATGCTTGATATGATTTCAGTTTTCTTCAACTTATTAAGACTTGTTTTGTGGTCTAATGTGATTTCCTGGGGAAGGCTTCATATATACTTGAGAAGTATGTGTTTTGTTCTTTTGGATCAAATACTCTGTATATACCGTATTTCCCCATGTATAAGATGCACCGTTTCCTGAAAATTTTGGGGTCTAAAAACTGGGTGCATCTTATACAGTGGTTGTGGCATTTTAAATGCTATAGATGGAACTGGGGATGAGGCAATATATGAAGACAGTGATTCATCATCAGACACAGATGATTAACAAGCTAATGGATGGGAGTTTTGACAGTGATGAGGAGTTGTATGAATTTTATGATGAATAAAACTTGAGTTCAGTAACTTTATGTAATACGTTTTCTTTTCAAATTTCAGGTCCCAAAATTAAGGTGCATCTTATACATGGGAGCGTCTTATACATGGGGAAATATGGTATCTGTTAAGTCCATCTGGTCTAGCATGTCATTTATAGCCAAGTTTTCCTTAGTAATTTTCTGCCTTGGTCATCCATCCATTGATGAAAGTGGGATATTAAAGCCCCCTACTATTTTTACATTGTTGTCTGTCTCCTTTTAGGTCTGTTAATATTTTCTTCATATATTTAGGTACTCCCTTGTTGGATGCATAAATATTTACAAATGTTCTATCTTGTTAGATTGACTCCTTTATCATTTTATAATGACTTTGTCTATTATTTCATTCTTTCTTAAAATTTGGTTTCCATTTGCATGGGATAGCTATTCCACCCCATCCCTTTCAGTCTGTATGTGTTCTTGATTCTCTTCTAGATAGCATACAGATGGGTCTTGTCTTTTTAAATCTATTCATCCACCAGTCTTTTGATTGGAGAATTATTCCACTTCTCTCTTGCTCTCTTCCTTTGTGATTTGATGATTTTCAAAGTTAGTGGTTTGCTTAGATTCCCTTTTATTTATCGTTTGTGTACCTACTGTAAAGTTTTGCTTTGTAGTTACCATGAGACTTACATAAAACTACTTATATTTATAACAGTCTATTTTAGGTGGATAATAACTTCAGTTTGAATGCATCCTAAAGCTTTACACCTTTACTCCCTTATCCATGTTTTATGGTTGATATTCCAATTTAACATCTTTTTACCTGTGTATCCATTAACAAATTATTGTAGTTGTAGTTATTTTTACCACATTTGTCTTTTAACCTTCATACTGGCTTTATAAATCTACTGTCTTTACACATTAGATTTAGAACTTTATTTAATATTTACCTTTACCCGTTAGATTTATATTTTCATGTTTTCCTGTTACTAATTAGTGCCCTTTGTTTCAGCTTGATGAAATTCCCTTCGTATTTCTGTAAGGCCAGTATACTAGTGATAAAATCCTTTAATTTTTCCTTGCCTAGAAGACACTTAGTCTCTTTCCCAAGTCGTTGTCTTTTTCTTTTCTTATTAAGTGAGAGGCAGAAAGGCAGACTCCCACATGCACCCCCATGGGGATCCACCTGGAGCCTCCTACCAGATGATGCTCTGCCCATCTGGGGCCACTGCTCCATTTCTTGGCAACCAAGCATTTTAGTGCCTGAGGCAAGGACATGGAGCCATCCTCAGTGCCCTGGGCCAACTCACTGGAACCAATCAATCCATGGCTGCAGGAGGGGAAGAAAGACGGGGTGGGGGGTGGAGAGAAGTAAGGGGTGGAGAAACAGATGGTCACTTCTGTGTGCCAACTGGGATTTGAACCTGGGACGTCTGCACGTGAGGCTAATGCTCTGCCACTGAGCCAACTGGCCAGAGCTCTTTTCCAATTCTGAAGGATAACTGTGCCAGGTGGAGTATTCTTAGATGGCAGTTTTTCTTTCACCACTTTGAATATATCATGCTTCTCTATTCATGACTACAAAGTTTCTGATGAATAATCTGCTAATAATCTCATGTTTTCTTAAAGGTAAAAAAATTCTTTTTCTCTTGCTGCTTTAAAAAAATTTACTTTTAAACTTTGACATTTTAATTATATTGTGTCTTGGTATGGGTCTCTTTGGGTTCATCTAATTTGGAACTCTATGGGTTTCCTGGATTTGGATGTGTTTCCTTTGCCAAAATTAGGAAACTTTTTAGCCATTAGTTCTTCAAATAAGTTTTTTGCTCCTTTTTCTTTTCTTCTGGGACTCTGTAATGTAAATGTTAGTCTGCTGCATATTGTTCTGTTATGTTTCTTAGGCTGTCTTTACTCTTTTTCAGTCTTTTTTCTTTTTGTTGCTCTAATTGCATGCATTCCATTGTCCTGTCTTCAGGTCTGCTAATTTTTCTTCTGCTTCACCTAGTCTGCTGTTAAACCTCTATGTTGAATTTTCCAGTTCCTAAATTTTCTCTCTTTGTTGAAATTCCCATTTTGTTCATGCATTGTTTTCCTGAGCTCCATGAACATCTTCATGATCATTATCTTGAACTCTTTATCAGGGAAATCACTTACTTCCATTTCATTTAGTTTTTTTTCCTGATGTTTTATCTTATTCTTTTGTTTAGAACAGGGGTCTCAAACTCACGGCCCGCAGGCCGCATGCGGCCTGCCAAACAATTTTGTGCGGCCCACAGACTAATCCACGAAGTTCAAAATATTTTGGATAAAATTAAGTAAGCCTAGGGGCCTACTTGTATTTTTCATTTCTCTAGCATCCTAGCTAGATATTAGCTTAGTTAACAGCAGTTGTGATGCGAACTACAGTTTCTGGTCGTTTTGTGACACTGAGTAAACTGCATGTACGATTGTGCTTGTTGTACTGATTTTTTTTTGTTTTCAACTGCAGTGAGAAAAGTGTTGTGTAACAGTTGCCTTTTGTAGACCTAGTGCGGCCCGCCGAATGGCTGTGATCTTGCTCTGCGGCCCACATGCTGAGTTGAGTTTGAGACCCCTGGTTTAGAACATATTTAATTCTTCATTTTATTTCATTATCTGTGTTGTTTTTCTATTCATTAGATAAAACAGCCACTCTCCTAATCATAAAGGAGTAGCCTTATGTAAGAGATGAAACTTACTGTTCAACCCTGTCCTAGTTCTTGGTTGTTTCTCAAACCTTTGTGATCATCCAAGCAGCCTTCTTTTTTCTTACTAGCTCTCAGTAATTAGGGTTGTGCCAAGACCTGTCAATGTCCTAACTTGGAGGATCTCAGCACCTAGTCAGGCTAATTGGAAGCTAGACCCTCAGGCAGGAGCTTTTAAAATATGAAATATATCTCTTTCAGGGGAAGAGTTGAATATGGACATGTCTGTCTGCTCCCACTGCACCAAGCCCTGGATGATAGCCAATTAAGAACTGTTTTTTGTTTGTTTGTTTGCTAATATTCTGTTGAACTTGTGAGCCACTAGAACCAGGCAGTCAAGGGCTATCTTCTGGGTAACAGCCACAGAAACTAAGGCACCAGATGAACTTACCAGCTCCCTGGAGGGGATAAAATGATCGCACCCTAGAGGAAGATGGAATGATGGTACTTGCCAGTCTCCATCTTTGGAGGACATTTCAGCAAGACCCTAGATGTGGGTTAAATTAGATGCCTGCCGCCCAGGTTGAAGCTTTAAGACAAGAAGATAGGCCTCTTTCAAAGCAAGACTGGTCACTTTTCAGTTGACTGTCTCTGTGCTGGGCCCGGGGGGGTGGGGATAGCCAGGTGAGTCTGTGCAAACCCTTTAAGAGCTGTTTCTTAGTTTGCTATGTCCTTGTGGACATAGATGCGAGACCCATGGCTTTCAAAGTTAGATGCTTTGGGGGCTCATCTCTCAGGTACAAGTCTTAAAAGTTGGGGTGCCAGATGTGAGGTTCAAGCCCTTTGCATCTCAGGGATAAGCTCAGAGTTGTGGGTTCCTTCCTGATTGTGGGTTGCTGTACCACAAATAAGGTTTATGGCGAGAATGTGTCTCTGCCTCCAACAGTTTCAATGTGGGTTTTTTCCTCATTCAACTTGTTGTGTAGGAGTCTCCCAGTTAGTTTTTGAGTTTCTTCCAGAGGAATATGCTCCATATGTAGCTGTAGATTTGGTGTGTCTGTGGGAGGTGAGTTCAGCATCTTGAACCAGAACTTGGTTAACTTATTTTTAATGTAACTTAACATACAATCAAACTATCAATCTGGTTTATAGGTTAAATATGTTATAATATCAAAATGAGAAAGCATAAATAACCTTTCATTTTCATGTTGTTTACTTAATAACCAAACTGTACTGCAACTTTGCTATAGGTAGATTTGATAGAATCCTACACAAAAGTAAAAAATACCAATGCATTAATTTCCAATAAGATACTTATCTATACAAGGTATTCAAGAGCTTGTAGTCAGGCAAACTAGAAGGGAAACAAAATGATAATCACTGGGTTGCTTAGAAGCATGGAATTGATTGATGAGGTCTTATTATTACTAATAACAGTGAACATTTACTGACCAGTTAACATATTTCAGACTCTATGCTAAGTGCTTAATGTGTATTTTCTCATTGAATTCTCACATTAACTCTATGATGTAGGTAATGATATTATCCCAGTTTTAAAGGTGAGGAAACTTAAAGGTTTTGGATTATTAAATAACCTTCCCAAGCTCACATAGCCAGCTGAGTGCCACAGCCTAGCTGTAAATCCATGCTAGTCACTAGAGCCCACACTAAACCCAACCCATACCCCTTACCTCAGAATTTCAGGACTATGATTAGTTAATAAAAGGCCTTTTACGTTTTAAGACTCTTCTCATTTGAAACCCTGTATTTCACATTCCAGCTTGTTCACTTCAGTGATAAATCAAGTTATCTTAATGACACAAAGGAGAAAGAAGAGCCACCATGAAAAAATGACCCTAAACTATCCCCAAACAGTTATACTTAGTAATTATTTACTAGGACAGAAAAGTATGAGGCACACATTAACTAGTTCCCTTCAGAAAAGGTTAAAGTGAAATGTAAAAGTTTTGACATTATGCAATAAAATTTTTATTTTGAACGTTAAGCAAACTTTTATCTGACCCCTGTTGCCTTTTACTTTCTTTCCTAATTTTTTAAAAAGATTTTAAAAATTGATTTCAGAGAGAGGAGAGAAAGAGACAGAAGGTTAGAAGAGTGGGAAGCATCAATTTGTAGTAGTTGCTTCTCCTCTGTGCCTTGACCAGGCAAGCCCAGGGGTTTGAACCAGCGACCTCAGCATTCCAGGTTGATGCTTTATCCACTGTGCCACCACAGGCCAGACACTTTCTTTCTTAATTCTTTTTTTTTTTTTTCCATTTTTTCCGAAGCTGGAAATGGGGAGGCAGTCAGACAGACTCCCCTGCATGCGCCCGACCAGGATCCACCCGGCATGCCCACCAGGGGGCGTTTCTTTGCCCCTCTAGGGCGTTGCTCTGTTGCGTCCAGAGCCATTCTAGCACCTGGGGCAGAGGCCAAGGAGCCATCCCAGTGCCCGGACCATCTTTGCTCCAATGGAGCCTTGCTGCGGGAGGGGAAGAGAGAGACAGAGAGGAAGGAGAGGAGGAGGGATGGAGAAGCAAATGGGCGCCTCTCCTGTGTGCCCTGGCTGGGAATCGAACCTGGGACTCCTGCACTCCGGGCCGACGCTCTACAACTGAGCCAACCGGCCAGGGCCCCTCTTTCTTAATTCTTAACTCTTTATTTTTTTTCCCCTCCAAATAATTATTAAATACTATATTTCCTTCTCACCTTTTCAACCCAGATTAACTCTGTAAACCTCTGTTTTCATATAATTTTTTCCTCTTTTGCATTTTAAAGAAAATATTCCATTGATATTTGTTCCTGCTACCTGTTATATGTCCTTTTTACCTTTAGGTAGTACCCAACCACAGACATCAGTCAGGATTTAGTAACCCCATTTATTTGTTGAATTTCAATGGCATTATTGTTTGAAAAGATACTTCTATTGTGTGCCCTTCTTAGCAGGTCTTTTGATACATTAGATAAATACAGCATAGATTGGTGTGACAGAAAGAAATTGGTCAGATCTCAGTTTGAATCCGAGCTCCCCGCTCACTAAACATTCCCAAGCCTCAATTTCATCACCTATAATTTGGGGATAATATGTACCACTTCCAGGAAGTCGATGAAGATTAAATACAAGTAATACAATTGGAGGCTGAACAGATATTAATCCTTTACTTTTCTTTCTTTTTTTTTTTTTAAAAATAGCCTTAATCAATGCACATTCTTTTCTTAATCCATTTCTTATTTGTGTAAGAAAAGCTATACAAAGGAATAGAAAGAATGTAGCTATATAAGTTTGGAGTCAAGACAAATACCTGTACAGGGTAAGTTTCTGGACTGTCAATTCAACTTTGTTCCAACAAGGGCAAGAATATGTGAAGGAAGAAGCTATGTATATTTCTTCCTTCTTCTGGTCTCTGAACTTGCTTACCTTCCTGCCACTTAGAAAATCGGTATATTTGAGCAACTAAGCTAGTGGTAGTGGTGATGTATCTGTTGGTTTCTTTTGTATTTTTCATTGACTTCTACAAAAACAACCTCAAAAAATAAAAACTATCTTTGAGCCTGACCAAGAGGTTGTGCAGTGGATAGCATATCAGCCTGGGACTCTGAGGACTCAGGTTCAAAACTCTAGGTTGCTGGCTTGAGCATGGGCTCGCCAGCTTGAGTGTTGGGTTGCTGACTTGAGCATGGTATCATAGATATGACCCCATGGTCACTGGCTTGAGCCCAAAAGTCACTAGCTTGAAGCCCAAGGTCTCTGGCCTGAGCAAGGGGTCACTGGCTCTGCTGGAGCCCCCAGGTCAAGGGATGTATGAGAAAGCAATCAATGAACAACTAAGGTGCTGCAATGAAGAACTGATGCTTCTCATTTCTCTCTCCCTTTCTGTTTCTCTGTCCCTATCTGTCCCTCTCTCTGTCTCTTTCGCATAAATAAATAAATAAATAAATAAGTATCTGAAATGGACTTAATATTGTCCTTTAACATCTAGGTAAAGCTGAAACAATTCAGGATGCTAGTAATGAGTAGTTGATGGAAGATACCAAGAAAAAAAATATCCTGGTTCTTAAAAAGGGATTGCAAATTCCTTCTTGGCTAGAATTGGTTACACTTTAACAGAACAGGCTTCAATTTTCACATGAACAGTATTTTTAGATGGCCTTAGGTACACATACACACCTATATATCAGTATGTGTCACGAATAAACAAAGATTTCAAGTGTAGCCTGCCTACTCTAAAATATGGGAAAAGCGTAATAATTTGGATTTAGGAGAAATCACTAAATGTCTTCATATTGCAGTGACACTCATTAACTATCCTCTAAAAATCCAAAGATTCATTTCCATAAGACTCTTACCCAAACTTAGAGATAGTTCTTCAAGCTAGGGAAGGCTGGGGTATTTGAATATCACTGTTGCTGAACAAACAGACTATGCGTAATATGGAGTTTCTATTAGAGGGAAATCCCATACCATCAACCAAATAAAAGCTATCTTCGGCCCTGGCCGGTTAGCTCAGTGGTAGAGCGTCGGCCTGGCGTGTAGGAGTCACAGGTTTGATTCCCGGCCAGGGCACACAGGAGGGGCGCCCATCTGCTTCTCCACCCCTCCCCCTCTCCTTTCTCTCTGTCTCTCTCTTCCCCTCCCGCAGCCGAGGCTTCATTGGAGCAAAGATGGTCCGGGCGCTGAGGATGGCTCTGTGGCCTGTGCCTCAGGCGCTAGAATGGCTCTGGACGCAACAGAGCAACGCCCCGGATGGGCAGAGCATCGCCTCCTGGTATGCATGCCGGGTGGATCCTGGTCGGGCCCATGCGGGAGTCTGTCTGACTGCCTCCCTATTTCCAGCTTTGGAAAAATGAAAAGAAAAAAAAAAAAAAGCTGTCTTCATATCTTACATGTATTACAATATTCTGTCCAGGCACCACCAAACCTTTCACTTAGAGGGAGTTAATTATTTTACCAGAAGATACAATTTACCTTTATATGTTGAGATTGAGACACTGGAAAAAGACCAGTATATCCAAAGAGATACAGAGAGAGCCAGTACTATTATACCAGGGGAAGAAAAAGTAAAAATTTAAAAAAGCTCAGATAATAAACAAAGGAGAATAAAATCTGATACTTAAATTTTGTGGCCACACCTGAAAACAAGGGAGAGAAATGTAAAGCTCTCCCTCCCTTGGAAATGCATCAAGCTTTAGCCCATGTCTGTTGGGCACAATGCAGAATCCAAGTGGGGTAGTACGCGGAGACTGTTCACTCCTTGTTCCCATGTAATGATCACAGTTCCTACCTGTTCTGCATCTGATGACAGCTATGTATCTGTGTCCCACTGGCTTTTGGGACTCAGCACATACCAGATTCCCTTAGGCTGGGTTGCTTAGGTTTCTGGGAGCTGTGGCCATCCTCCAAACTTCAGGGCTCAGATCTGCTTTGAGGAGAGAGGACTACAAGTAACATCATGTGTTACTCATCCTTGCTTCTCCCGGAGAGGGGACAAGCATTCCAGGCCCCTAGAACTCATAATTGTCCTCCTTTGCTATCTTGGCCTTCATGTCTGCAATCCCTTTTAAAATATCAATGGCATTCTTTTTAGAACTAGAACAGCTAATCCTAAAATTTATATGGAGCCACAGAAGACCCTGAATAGCCAAAGAAATCTTGAGAAAAAACAAAGTGGGCCCTAGTCAGATACCTCTGTTGGTTAGAGCATTTTCCTGATGTGCAGAGGTTGCCAGTTCAGTCCCGGTCAGGGCACATACAGAAACAGATCGATGTTCCTGTCTCTCTCCCTTCCTCTCACCAAAATCAATAAATAAAACTTAAAAAAAAAACTTTAAAAAAAGTGAGAGCTATCATGCTCCTGATTTCAAACTGGACTACAAAGGTATAATAATCAAGACAATATGGCATAACATCGGTGGAATAAAACAGAGAGCCCAACAGGTGACTAAAACTGTAGTTTGGACAAGTGGCTAGCTCGGTTTTACACATGGGATGGATGATAAAAAAGCTTGTCTTACCAAGGCTCCTGACCTCCTGGCCAGGCCTGCCATTAGAGCAAGAGGCCTTTCCTCCCCAGATAAAACAGGCCCGAGACTTCAGGTGGGTCAAAATCTCAGCGACCCAGAGGCATTTTAGCAAGTGGTGAAACTGGACCAGTGAATGTGACTTAGATTGTCAAGTATCAACAATTTTATTAAACCAGAACAATACCAATAAGGAGGTATTCACTTCTAGCACCCACAAATAAAAATATTCTTTGGCTTCCTACTGGGCACCAATATGAAGAGAACCTTTCTATCAAGTAACAATAACTACACTGTATCTGTGTTTTGAAATAGTTCATGATTAAACTACAAAAAAAATGCCCTTGTTTTAAACCACAAGGGGGCAGGGTTGATGTGTATATATATTTAAGTGCATATCAGATTATGGAGACAGGCAGACAGATACATATTCTTTATAAAACTTAGTGTAAATGGACTTGTAATCCTTCCAAATTAATAATGACAATAGTTATGCTATAGTGTGTATGTTATTTAACAGTTTACAAAGCTCCTTCAATGGCAATATTATGTCAGCATGATACTTCAGAGCCTGCCTTAATTTGGTGCTAAGTAATCTTCACAAATAGATTAAAAGGCCAAAAATACTAGTTCAGTTACATGGGGCACATTTCATGTTCCGCTGCCCTCCGCTCTTGACGCTGATGGAGGAGGACTTTTAGAAAAGATAGAATACACTCTAGGGTCACTATAGGTAGAAATACAATAGAAAGGTTAAATTATTATGTTCCTCATGAGGAAAACCTAGTAGAGAAATACCAGAATATTAAGCAAGAGGGGACCTGAAACAAAATCTGATGGCAATTAGAAAGGAGAAAGACCCAAAGATAAGCTTAACAGATGTTAAGATGCTGGTGAAGAAGAAAAAGGAAATTTTGTAACATCTCCTGTCAGGGAAATCAACCTACTAGGCCTACCCCACTTGTGTCTCAGCCAGTCAGACACAGCCCTGTGAGTCCACCAACAATCTCTGTGTATCGTGTTGGGGTGGGGGGCACAGGAAAGATATAGACATGAAAGGGGGAGGGGCATCCATTTTGGGATGTGTAGCCAAGGAAAGCTCTTAATTCTTGTACTCAGCCCCATACCTCTGTGCTTCTTTGTCTTCCTTCCTTCAACCATCTCCATCACTTTTAGCAGGTGTGAAGCATGCAGAAAATTACAGGAATTATGCAGTTATGCAGCAGACACACAATACAAACCTCTTCAACACAAACATACACTCTACTTTGGCTTGATGTGGTAGCATAACTATTGTGCCAATTCCTGCTGTTTCTTCCCCCAAGCCATTCTGAACGGAGAAGAATAACTTTACCTCTAGCAATGCAGAAGAGCCTTCCACACCCTGCCCAAAGAGGCACAGGCAGGAACAATAACCTTGAATTGGGTGTGATTCCATCATCACCATGGCAGGGTGTTTCTCTGGATCAACAGCATTGCATCACTTGGGAAGATGTTAACCATTCAAGACCCAATAAATCACATTCTGGGGATGTGACCTGGCAATCTGTGTTTTAGCAAACTCTCTTGAGTCGGCTGCACAAATTTGAGAACTACTACTCTTGCCACAGTTAGTCTGTGATAAAGACCAGATAACTGTCAAAAAATGAGCTGCGATGATTCCCAGTGCCGAGTCACTTGGCAGAGTGGAGGGGTGGGAGAGGTTAAAGCTAATGGTGCTTGATCACTGCCCCAGATACAGAAAAATGCAAAATGGCATGTCCAATGTTCTCTGAGTCTGTGAAATTGCATGGCAGGCGACAAGCAAACTTTCATTTTTTCTAACTGGGAGATGATGTAACAGTAACAACCTGATTTCCTGATCTTTTGCCAGATTTCCAGGTTGTTCAACATGTAAAATTAGAAGTCCTCTGGATTTTACATCCCCACATTAAAGTAACATACACCATGCTTTCTCTTATATGAACTCACGGGCATGGCATTTCTCACACACTGCAGATACTCATGCCGAGAGAATTCTTAACCATTAATTCTGGTATGAAAATGAGGAGCTGTACCTAGAAGATATAAATAGGGGCTAACCCAAAGGTTCTGCTAGATGTTATATTTTCTGTTAATGGGAATTAATAAGAAAATCTGACAAACCTAGGTGCACCTGTTTTATGTATTCAATCAACGAGGCTTTGTTAGAATCCCAGAAGAGTGGAAGCTTCTCTTCGCGAGGATATTTACAGCATGACAGCTCCAACGTAATTTCAAAACACTGGGCCCAGATGTAGTTATAATCTTGCATTCCACCTAAACACAAGCATATTTAATATTTTTTAAGGTCTAAAACTGGAGTGGAGCCAAGTGTCCCATGTCTTGAGGACAAGTTAATCAGGCAGTTGCAAGGAAAATACATATAAACAAGAAAAGATGAATTTGACCTATTAGCATATAAAATCAGGGTTTGACAATTTATTACCCAGGCATGACCAGGCAATCGTAAATATTCCCATATGGGTAACTAGATCACAGCTGATTGAAGTTCAACTGCGCATAAAATTAAGTGAGGGGTAGGGGAAGGGTTCTATTTTATAATCAAGGCATAACAAAAAGATTCTTCCAATTACATTTCTTCCCTAAATTACATTTTAAACAGATGTACACTACAGCGAGATTTCTTTTAAAATATTCCTACAAACCATTTATAAATACATTTGTTACATAAAGCTAAGTACACGAATTTGGAGGAATAATCATGGTCAACATTTACTGAGCATTCACTCTTGCTAAGTACTGTTTGAAGAGCTTTGTATCTGCTCATTTAAGCCTCAGAGCAATTGCTACTCATATTTTAAGATGAGGAAACTTTTTTTTAAATTTAATTTAATTTTATTCATTTTTAGAGAGGAGAGAGAGACAGGGAGGGAGAGAGAAGAGAGAGAGACAGAGAGAGAGAAGGGGGAAGGAGCTGGAAGCATCAACTCCCATATGTGCCTTGACCAGGCAAGCCCAGGGTTTCGAACCGGCGACCTTAGCATTTCCAGGTCGATGCTTTATCCACTGCGCTACCACAGGTCAGGCAAGATGCGGAAACTTAATCACAGATCTTAAGTAACATGCCCAGGGATCCTAGCCAGGGATGACAGACCAAACCACAGGCTCCTGCTCGAGCCCAGGTGCTCTTACTCATGACATCCAACTGTCCCTGGGAAGGACAGAAGGGTGCTGTGCCGGCTCCTGAGAGGGGACGGGTCTGGCCCGCTGCTGCTCCTGGGGCTGCCTCTGCTCCGGGGCACCTTCTAGTCCAGGTTGGGAACCTTTTTGGCTGAGAGAGCCATGAACGCCACATATTTTAAAATGTAATTCCGTGAGAGCCATACAATGACCCGTGTACATTACACATTATCCAATAAAAATTTGGTGTTGTCCCGGAGGACAGCTGTAATTGGCTCCAGCCACCCGCAAACATGAACATGAGTGGTAGGAAATGAATGGATTGTAATACATGAGAATGTTTTATATTTTTAACATTACTATTTTTTTTAATTAAAGATTTGTCGGCCCTGGCTGGTTGGCTCAGCGGTAGAGCATCAGCCAGGCGTGCGGGGGACCCGGGTTCGATTCCCGGCCAGGGCACATAGGAGAAGCGCCCATTTGCTTCTCCACCCCCCACTCCTTCCTCTCTGTCTCTCTCTTCCCCTCCCGCAGCCAAGGCTCCATTGGAGCAAAGATGGCCCGGGCGCTGGGGATGGCTCCTTGGCCTCTGCCCCAGGCGCTAGAGTGGCTCTGGTGGCGGCAGAGCGATGCCCCGGATGGGCAGAGCATCGCTCCCTGGTGGGGCAGAACGTCGCCCTGGTGGGCGTGCCGGGTGGATCCCGGTCAGGTGCATGTGGGAGTCTGTCTGACTGTCTCTCCCCGTTTCCAGCTTAAAAAAAAAAAAAGATTTGTCTGCGAGCCAGATGCAGCCATCAAAAGAGCTACATCTCTGGCCCTGGCCAGTTGGCTCAGTGGTAGAGCGTTGGCCTGGCGTGCAGGAGTTCCAGGTTCGATTCCTGGCCAGGGCACACAGGAGAAGCGCCTATCTGCTTCTCCACTCCTCCCTCTCTCCTTCCTCTCTGTCTCTCTCTTCCCCTCCCGCAGCCAAGGCTCCACTGAAGCAAAGTTGGCCCGGGCGCTGAGGATGTCTCTGTGGCCTCTGCCTCAGGTGCTAGAATGGCTCTGGTTGCAACAGAGCAATGCCCCAGATGGGCAGAATCGCCCCCTGGTGGGTATGCTGGGTGGATCCTGGTCAGGCGCATGAGGGAGTCTGTCTGACTGCCTCCCCGTTTCCAACTCCCAAAAAATTTAAAAAAATTAAAAAAAAAAAAAAAAAAGAGCCACATCTGGCTCGTGAGCCATAGGTTCCCAATCCCTGTTCTAGTCTGACCTCTGGAGGGCCTATTTTCAAGGGATCATAACCATATTTCATGTTTTCTAAGATGAAAAACTTTGCACATTTTAAAATCTCTGAATTGGATGTGTCCTAAATTTGATGGTGGAGAAACATCATTGTGTCATTAGTTTGGCAGGCAACATTTCCTTTCTTGATAGTACATTGCATTTTACCATCAATGCCATTTGGGATTCGATGAAATATAGTAACTTTGAAGAAAGTGGTTTCTGTGAGATTTTAACTTGTTATACTTTTATATCTGCCCAATAAGATACATATTCTCAACGCCATCAGGGTATTTGGGAAATACTAAAGTAGAAAAAAAAGCTTATGCTAAAAAAATGGTCAAAATAAAATGTTATTGAAATATTAAGTAGTATCTATGTAGAACCAGATTCTAGCCAGGAAGAATTTTTCTGTCTTTTCTATTTTTCTCTTAATGAGAGTTTTATATTTCTCTCTGACCTCATTTTCAGCATGAAATAGAAGAGGGAAGAAATGGAGAGAGAAACAAAACAACAGCCCTCGGCGGATGGCTGTGCATCAGGTAGACAGACTCTAGATAGTACAGCAAGTGTGCAAAGCATGCAGGATTGAGAATACCAGGTGTGGAGAGTGTGTGCGCCCCTGAATGAGGCCAGTCAGGCCTGGCTGACGAAACCTCCAGGCTGAGCCAGAATGCTTTGTGTTAAGCTCCGTAAAGTAGCTGGCTCTGTCTGCTTTTTTGCATCAGAAGGACACACAGCTTACACACATGGGAACAATTCTTGACAGCAAGATTGAGTTCCTAGCTAATTTCCCACACATCTGGACCTGTCTTGAAATTTACACACAATGTGCATGGAAGGACAGCTCTGCCAGTGGACAGGAGGGGCCCTTTCCTCCCTGTGAAGAGTGGTGAGCAGGGATCAGGTGGAGCTCTGAGGCAGAGCTTGGGAGGCTGTATCTGGGACTGCAGAGAGGTCTGGGGTGTTGTGGTACCTCTCTGGCCCTGCTGCCTGTCACTCACAGTCTAGGTTTATTTACATTACCTGGAAAGCTGGCAGAAAGCCGTCCAGACATAAAAGTACCAGCTTACGCAAGACTAATTGATCACATCCACACTCCAAGTAACAACTGGGGAAGTGGCCTGTTTGCAGAAATGCGGCCTGAAGTTTGCAGTTGGTAGGGTCAGGCCAATCAGCCTCGAAGGGGCACTGCCCCCGGAGGCCACGGAAACCTGATTCCAGCTCAGTCTTCCCTCACATCCTTCCATCCTAGATCCATCCTATTTCCTCTCGGTGCCTAGACTAAAAGGAGTTCTCTGACATCTCTGGGCTTCTGCTTCTGTTACTCTTCCTGATGAAAGCATCCCCCTCCCATGTTCCTCCCTGGCAGTCTCCTTACCTCCCCTTGCTCACTTGGCCATCCTGTTCCAAGGTTGGAAAGCTGGAGGCCTCCCTCCCACTGTGTCCAGCCTGAAGAGCTTTTTTGTTTAGCCTGCAAAGTGGCTTTAAAATCATGAGGCTTCATGCACAAATCCAGCTTGTTTTACAAACTGGAAGAGCTGGCGTTACTGGGACCCACTGTGGCTTGGCAATAATTAATTGGATCTAAGGAGCTGTCCCCATTAGATGAGACAAGCATTAGGTTTCTTCAAGGTCTTCACTCCCTGTTGTGTTTTGGCTTTATACCCTGGTACACTGTACCTTTTCTAAATCTATTTTTATTTGAATTATACTGCCATTAAAATTATTTATATGCATGTCATTCTTCCCTATTAAACTTGGTTAATTTTTTTAAAATTTTTTATTCATTTTAGAAAAGGGAGAGAAAGAAGGGGGTGAGAAGCAGGAAGTATCAACTTCTTTATGTGCCTTGACCAGGCAAGCCCAGGGTTTCGAACCAGTGACCTCAGCGTTCCAGGTAGTAAACTTGGGGTGAAAATCGGTGTCCTGCTCATCTTTCTTGGCATAGCTCCTGACTCATAGTAGGACAAGGCTATGTGAGCACCTGAAAGAATGAAGGCATCCTTGGCAGTGAGGAACATGTCTGAGCATCTCTCAAATGACCAGTCGTACTCACTGTTCTTGTGACTGAAGGGACTGTGCTGTGCTTAACAAACGTATGACAACTGCTGGGCTCAGCACAAAGCAGCAGGCGTCTCTGGTTGCAGGCAGAAAGGAGCACGGTGGAAATGAAGAGAAACTCACCTCTGAGTGGATACCAAGAGTATCCATTTGTAATCCCATTAGGGAAGTTCATTTTATTTTTACACTGATCTCCTTTCTTCATGTTGAGATTTCTTGAGGCGTAGGTATTTGCAAGATGTTGAAAAACATCATCATCAGGGGACAAGCTCCGGGAGTGTAATGTCCCAGTTGCTGTGTGTGAAAGACAAACCAAGACCTTTGTGTTGGCACTAGAGTAAGAGGGAGCACACAGTGCCACATTAGCAAATACACCATCACATCACACACAAAGGCTCAGATTTCCTAGAGAGAAATCCTCTATCCACATCTACGAGTGCTCCCTCCACTCTTCTTCCTGGGGTTCAATGAACATACACAAGGTGACATCACACAAAGTAAGCCATCTACAGATCCAAAGTCCTCCTGAATCAGATTAACGGTTAAATATACTCTTAGTCACTCTTGCTAATTTCTGAAGGTCAGTAAAGTTGTTTTTTTAAATTTTTTTTTTTTTTTTTTTTTTAGGTACTATGGGGTTAAATGAAGCCACTGTAATACTTAAGTCCTCGGTACATACATCTCGAAGAGCTTTAAGAGGAGTCAGCAATTATTACTCACATGATTAGTAGAGAAAAGGTTGTTTTAGTTTTATTTTCTCTTAGCCATGTTGCCCCTAGTGAGATAATATAAATCCTAATTTTACTGTTCCATTGATGAATGTCAAATAATCCTGTTGTTGCTTGTCAATTCAGCCACACTGCCCATCTCCTGTTTATAAATTGTAGGAAGGATGGCTCAGGGTTGAGAAAATGAGGCTCTTTCTATCCCTGCCAGAGAGGTTACGTGGTGAGAAGAGTTCATCCCTACTCAAAGGCAGAGAGTTAGAGTTTACAGTTTCACTCTGGATGGAGAGAGCCAGAGCCGGCCGTGTTGACTTACCTGGAACACCATTATCAAATGGGTAACTGGCCACCAGGGCACCACCGTGGAGGTTTGCAGAGAGGACAAATGTCTCTGTTTTCAGCCACTCCATGATTGCCACAGTTTCAGGCTGCCTTGATACATTATTAAATTCAAAAGCATCGGGGAAATTTCTATTCAGGTCATAGAAGTTACTATTTTCCCTTTAAAAGAAAGAATTTTTTAGGGTTTACTACTGGTGGTTGTGAGAGAGTGGGTTTGTGCAATGTGTAGAGCTTTTGTCTGAGCTTCAGGTGTTTTTCCAAATATGAATGCTGGGGTGGTGGGTGGTGGACTTGGCAGCCTCCAGGGACCCACGCCTGGCAATCGCACACTAGGTAGTCCCCTCTCATGTGACTTGCTCTCACCTATGGGACTAGCTATTGAGGTAAGCAGAGGTTTGACAGGTATTTCCGTTTGGAGGCTATTGCTCTTGGAATACTTCCTTTTGGAACCCTGAGGTCCCAACGTTAGCCATGTGGAGAGTGTGCACAGAAAAATGAGAAACCCAGGTGACAACTGGAACTGAGATTCCAGAGATATGGTCCCAAGTTAGTTGTCTCACCAGACCCCAGCTGAGGCCCCAGACATCATGGCATAGAGTGGCCATCCCTGTTCTGCCCTGTCCTGATTCCTAATTTATAGAATTGAGAGTAAATAAAAGTGGTTGTTGGTTTAAGTCTCGAAATTTTGGGGTGGTTTGTTCCGTAGAATTTGATAACAGAAACAACTGGAAGTGCCGCTCTACACAAGTGTCTTTCTGAAAAGGGGACCAGCCATGTTTAAACGTGTCAGAAAAACTGGAAGGGAATCCAGTGGTGAGGTTTTATTTATTTTTGGTAAAAGCAACCAAATTTTTAGTTGCACAGATATAGTGTAAATGTATATTAGGCATTTGAGAGATCCCAACCTTCCAGAGGCAACTTGAAACAAAATAAACTGTAAATGAAAATACTGCTTTCCGTGCTGACAGCCCTCTCGCTAACACAGTGAACGTCCCTACAACCCGCGGACTCTGAGAAGCGTGGCAGCAGCAACCCCTCAGAGGGACACAGGACCAGAAGGGCGAGGGTGCTGTGCTGCGTGGGGAAAGCGGGTGAGGACAGGAAGCAGAGGGGTCACGGTGGGCAGACGAAGCCGATTTTCTCAAATGGCTAAAACTGCAAACAAGATTGTGCTGAAGCTTGAATGCCTAGAGCCCAACTGCTGCTGATAGAAGAGGAGGCTGGCCACGGAGAGATGCGAGCATTTTGAACTGGGAGGAGATACGAAGATACTGGGCCAAGTGATCCAGTTCTAAGTTTCCTATTTTGTTTTATTATGAAGACAAAAGTCTTGAAGATCTGTTCACTTAAAAAAATGCTATAAGACTTACTCTTCTTGGCCCTGGCTGGCTGGCTCAGTGGTAGAGCATCAGCCTGGCATGCAGAAGTCCCGGGTTCGATTCCCGGCCAGGGCACACAGGAGAAGCACCCATCTGCTTCTCCGCCCCTCCCCCTCTCCTTCCTCTCTGTCTCTCTCTTCCCCTCTCACAGCGAGGTTCCATTGGAGCAAAGATGGCCTGGGTGCTGGGGATGGCTCCTTGGCCTCTGCCCCAGGCGCTAGAGTGGCTCTGGTGGCAACATAGCGACGCCCTGGAGGGGCAGAGCATCGCCCCTTGGTGGGCAGAGCGTCGCCCCCTGGTGGGTGTGCCGGGTGGATCCCGGTCGGGTGCATGCGGGAGTCTGTCTGACTGTCTCTCCCCGTTTCCAGCTTCAGAAAAATACAAAAAAAAAAAAAAAAAAAAAAAAAAAAGACTTACTCTTCTTTGTGTTTAGTTCTTGTGCTGGCTTAATAAATCAAATGGTAATTATTGAGGGCCTAGGGACCCTGCTGGGCCCTGGGGGGCTTAATACTGATGAACACAGTGAAGAGGATTCCTACCCTTGGGTAGCTTGTAGTCTGATAAGTGCTGGGTGACAGCAGTATAAGCGAGAACCCACCATATGAGAGGTTAGGGAAGGAGGCTTTGAGGACAGGCCATTTAAGCAGCAGGAGGGGGTGAGGATGAGCTTCTTGTGCAGGAGCCTGCCCTGCAAGGAGAAAGAAAGGTCAGGGAACTGCAGAGGGTGAAGGCCAGTCAGAGCCCAGCAGGGGGAGGGGCGGGGGGGGGGAGGACCACAACTGCAGCCAGAGCAGCAGGGCAGGAGCGAAGCCGCCTTCTTCAAGGTTGCACCTTCCCCCTCCCGGCAATGGGCAGGTGGCCCTGAGGAGTGTGGCACAGTGATGGCATGACACAGGCTAGGAGATGGTTCCCTAACTCCCCTCGACAGGGCCAAGGGGTACTCTCTTCTGGGGGCCTTTGTATTGTTTTATTTTAAATAAAGATTAACCAGCTCATTCTTACCTTCCATTAGAGTAAAAACAGTCAGGCTTTTTGACGGCCTCAAATCCATCTGGATTCATGGAAGGCATGATGTGTATCCGGGTACTATTGATTAGTCTTGTGATTTCAAGGTCTTTTCCATCACTGGTTACGAGATATTCAATTAAATGTAGCAGCAGTTCCCGCCCAACGGTCTGTATGTGGGAAAGGGATATTAGGCCAGGGAAAACAAGAAAAACAATACCCAAAGACCAAATTCCTCCATAAGGGGCTCCAGACAGGAAAAGTTATACCAAAACTAGTGGCAAGAGACACCCGTTTCTCAAGCACACTGATACTCTGAAAACTGGCAATCACAGGTTGATTATTTGCCAGAAGTTTCTTTAAAAAGTTAAGTTTAATAATACCCATCTGCAAATAATTTACTTCTAATGAAGGCATTAGAGTAAACCCAAAATATTAATTTGAAAGAACATATACATCCCTGTTAACTGCAGCATTACTTAGAATAGCCAAGCATTCCAAATGCCCATCAACAGATGAATGGATAAAAAAGCCGTAGTACATGTAGATAGTGGAATATTACTCTAGCCATAAAAAGAATGAAAAAAATTTTTAAATTTACTTATTGAGGGAGGGAGGGATGGAGGAAGGAGAGAAGAAGGAAGAGAAAGAAACATTGATCCGTCCCTGTAAGTGCCCTGACCAGGGATCAAACTAGCAACCTTTGCACATCAGGATAAGACTCTAAACAAAGCTATCTGGCCAGGGCAAGAATGAAATCTTACCATGTATGACAGCATGGATGGCCCTTGAGGGAGTTATGCTAAGTGAAATAATACAGAGAAAGACAAAAACCATATGGTTTCACTATACAGGGGTGGGCAAAAGCAGGTTTACAGTTTTGAGTACACGAAACAGTTTATTCTTGTATTATTATTAATTATCGTATTATTTATTATGAACAACAGTAAACCTACTTTTTGCTCAACCCTGTATGCTGTATGTAGAATCTAACGAGCAAAATAAATGAACAAACAAAGTAGAAACAGACCCGTAGATACAGAGCACGGACTGATGGTTTCCAGAAGAGGTTTGGGGGGCTGGGTGAAAAAGATAAAGGAACTAAGAAGTAAAAATTGGCACTTAAAAAATAGTCATGGGAATGTAAAAGTATAGTATAGGGGACACAGTCAGTAATATTGTAGTAACTATGTGGTGCCAGGTACTGGAAATATCAGGGGGATCCCTTTGTAAAGTATATGGCTGTCTAACCACTATGTTGTACACCTGAAACTAATATAAATTAAAATAAAAAAATATTGAGTGTCAAAAAATAAATAAATTTGTGTCATTACCGTTTTGCTAGATATATGTTTCTAGTGTACATGAAAATAAAAGCATGACTATGAAAATAAAATGGTCATCACATCCACTAACATTATCTTATATACCAATGACAGGTAAACTGAAGGCCTGTGAGAGACCTTGCTTTACAATTCCCAATGAAGAGATTTACATTCCTTGGAATGTAGGATTCACGGAATCTGTTTTTGTTTTTTTTTTTAAAGATTTAGTTATTGATTTGAGAGAGAGAGAGAGAGAGAGAGAGAGAGAGAGAGAGAGAGAAAGGGGTGTGAAATGTGGGAAGCATCAGCTTCTTGTATGTGCCTTGACTGGATAAGCTCGTGGTTTCGAACCTGCGACCTCAGCATTATAGGTCAAATGCTTTCCAGACCAATGCCTTATCCACTGCGCCACCACAGGTCAGGCCGGAATCTGTTTCTGAGTAAGGAATGTTTACCTCTGCCATAAGGTCAGTGCTGCTGAGGGTTAGGAAAGGGGAAATCAGGGCAGCAGGTGGTTTAATAGGAACAGTGCTGCAGAAGTGTTCAAGTTGGCAGTGGGCAGGAAAGGAATTTCCAATTGCAACTCCACTGTAGGAATTCATTGTGACAAAGGACGAGCAATTCCTTTGTGCCCCTCACTGGCAATCAAGCATAGGGACCATGTTTTATGAGTTTGCTATCCAAATAAACACAAAATAATTGGGACTTAAGAAAATTTGGTATATGTGAATTACATGTCCCTAGGTAGCCATAAAATTCAGAGTGGAAATATATTTAATTCTGACTTCAGTTTTTTTCCTACTCATCTCTATCTTTTCCCTCTACTGTGATTTTTTGTTTTTATAATCAAAATTGTCACTTAAAAATATCCTTACAAACTATTAACCAGAAAGATCAAGTGAGCTGTATGCTGAGTTTCCAATCCATGTTTTGGGAGCTCAAGCACTTTTGGAAGCAACCTCCATGAGCCATTCACTGGCTCCCCTAAAACCATGGGAGAAGAGGTTGGTGACTTTGATTTTCAAAGGTGACTTTAAATGTAGAAAGTGTGGTCGGTTTAAAGAGCTTTTCTGTCAAGGGGGTTGGAGAAAAAAAAAGGTAAAGAAAAGGAAGGAGGAATCACTTGCACCTCCTGAAAATTTCAAATGCTGGTTGGAGGCTGTAGGATGGTTCAATTAGAGGGACGAAGCAGGACATACGTGAGGCTGGTCTGGGTCCCAGGACAAGTCCAGCGGGGAGCCAGATCAGAATCCCCATGTGGTTCTGAATGTGAATTTCCCTCTTCACCACCTGAGCCTTACATCTTCAAGTGCCCCAGAACCCAAGATATGAGTCAGCAATGAAATTCATTCAACCCAAATCACATGAAAATGAAGAAGAGTTAAGAAGCTATGATTAAGCTATAAACTGTGGTAATATGGGTATAGAATAGAGTATAACAGTTAAGGTTTATAATTAACAGTGAGGGTAGAGGCTGGAGGTGATGAAAGTAGAGGAGACAGATTTTTTTTTTCTTCTTTTTTAGCAAGAGACAGAGAGAGGGACAGGCAGGGATCGACATACAGGAAAGGAGAGAGATGAGAAGCATCAATTCTTCATTGCAGCACCTTAGTTGTTCATTGATTGCTTTCTCACATGTGCCTTGATTGGGGGCTACAGCAGAGCGAGTGACCCCTTGCTCAAGCCAGCGACCTTGGGCTTCAAGCCAGCAACCTTTGAGCTCAAGCCAGAGACCATTGATCATGTCTGTGATTCCATGCTCAAGCCAGTGACCCTGTGCTCGAGCTGGTGAGCCCGCACCAAAGCCAGTGACCATGGGGTTTCAAACCCAAGTCCTCCACATCCCAGACCAACACTCTATCCACTGCGCCACCACCTGGTTGGCAAGATAGGACTGTTCAAAGTGCCAATTTCTTCACTTCTCATAGCAATGGCTTGGAAGATACTATCAACAAATTTTAAATGATGACTGTTAAATTTTTTTGCAATTTTTTCTTGACTTTAGAAGAATCTTCTAACAATTTTTTATTTTGAGAAAATATTTATCAAGCTTACCAATTATTTGTTTCACTTCAGTTTTATTGTTAAATCCAAGTAAAATTAAATCTCATAGTTATTTAAAAATAACATGAAACACATTTTATTTTATATCCTTTTAATGTGGCTCGTTCTCTTATTACAGAAATACATAAATGTCTTGAATGATGTCTGGCAAATATTAATGATAGTTATTTTTTAGTAATGATATTCTGAATAATTTTTATTTCCTTATTTTTTTAATGTCACTTTTAAATTAAAGAAAACCTATGTTACTGGAAAAAGAATAAAACCATCATATTGTCAAGAAAAAAATATGTGTAACAAAGATATTTTGTTTGCCTCCATATGCCAAAATAAATCACAAGTTCTGAACTGCAGAGAGTAAATAAAAATCTTGGAAATACAATAAAGAACTAACGAAGAGTCAGGTCATTTAAAAATGCTGAGGTAAACAGATGAAATTTCAGAGAGAGTTAAACAAAGTCCTTTCTTTTTTCTTGGTTGGGCCATATTTTTGCTGCCTCTGTAACAGCAGATTTATGCCAAATAATATTCAAATTAATTCTTCCCAACTTTAATATAAATGTCTCAAACACTCATGTTTTATGTATAAACTTCCCTTCATTCAAAATTAAGTCTTTGAATATGAAACCTTAGAGAGTCCAGATCTGAAGAAAGAATGTGGTCAAAGCAGTCTCTAGTAGCTCCCCAGCCTGTCACTCTGGCGCCCACTTCCTTTCTGTGAGCCTGGAGACTTGATGTGAGAATCCCTAATGAAGGAGCTCAAAGGCTGGGTGAGCGCAGCGCACCAGTTTGGGGAGCCTTCATTCAGAATAAACCCTGTGGGTGAAGTGGCAATAACCTGGAAAACAACTTGCTCCATTCAGGCGAGTTGGGATTTGCTAGATAGGTAAAACTGAGTGTATGAGCTCTTTCCAGAATAGGTATAAGCAGTCCCCACACAGGCGGTGTGTGGTGTGAGAGCGGGTGTGAGAGGCAGCACGCAGCCTTCGGCTCTCCAACGCTGAGCTCTGTCTGGAACGCCGCCCTGCAGCGCAGCTTCTGCGGGAGCAAGATGCCTGGCAGTGCGGAGGCTCCAAAAACGTTACAGATTGATTTCATTTGTCTGGTTGATGAGCTAAATCCTTCCTCTTCAAATAGCTTACACGGTATAGTGTCCAGCACGCGTTCTCCTGGCCTCCCAAAGTCTGGGTTCCATTGCCTGCTGTGTAGTCCCTTATCTCTTCCTGCCTGCCTAACTCCTCACAGCAGCCTGACGACCCTGACTGAGAGCCCCTCCCCCACCCCGCCAGCCCAGCCTGGAGGGCGGCGTCCCAATGGCTTTCTCTGTGGCCCCGGTATCTGTACCTAGCTAGCTCCTGGGATAGCATGTACGTACTCAAAAATCACTGTTGACAAATCCATTACAAGGTCAAGACTATTCTAAGGAGGATCTTTCCTTATGAAGATGTAAGGCCCTCGGTGAGGGGAGGTGGACAAATGCTCAGGTTATTTCATTTGAAGGATTTTCAATATTGAACAAATTTTACAGGGGTGGGGCTAACAGTTCTGCTCATGCTGAGGACTCAGGACTTCTGGTGACCCCAGTCCAGCCTCACCAAAAGGGAGGTTAAAAAAAAAAAAAAAGGATAGTTATATGAGGAATTAAATACATGCCCAAAAGGAATTAGATACTTCATCTGGAGTAAAGATTAGTTCTGTCTAAATCCCCAAAGAATTAATTATCCAAAAACCACTCTACAACACAGAGGACATTTTGCTATCATCTGGGATAGGGGTGGAAATAAAGGACCAGCTTTAATGCTTTAATTTTTTTGTTTTGTTTTTACTAAGTTTGGAACCTCTTCTGTACATTGACTACACATCCCATATTTTCCAGGACAGGCACAGGTTTAGAAATTCTGTCCTATTTTTCACGTAAACATTAAAATACCCTCTAAATACAAATGTTTAGACATGCAAACTACATTTCATAAACTGTCTCCTAGATCCAAAAGTCATGTGAAAATTATTTACCTTTTAAAGTTAAAAAATATGGTCACTATTATCTAGGGAATGTTTTTCCCTTCAACCTATATATCTGGAATACAATTAATTATATAAATTAAGGACACCATAGGTGAAATTCTAAGTGTCACGTGGATATTTCAAAAGTCTATATCCAGGCCCTGGCCGGTTGGCTCAGCAGTAGAGTGTCGGCCTGGCGTGCGGGGGACCTGGGTTTGATTCCCGGCCAGGGCACATAGGAGAAGCGCCCATTTGCTTCTCCACCCCCCCGCTCCTTCCTCTGTCTCTCTCTTCCCCTCCCGCAGCCGAGGCTCCATTGGAGCGAAGATGGCCCGGGCGCTGGAGATGGCTCCTTGGCCTCTGCCCCAGGCGCTAGAGTGGCTCTGGTTGCGGCAGAGCGACCCCCGGAGGGGCAGAGGATCCCGGTCGGGCGCATGCAGGAGTCTGTCTGACTGTCTCTCCCCGTTTCCAGCTTCAGAAAAACAAAAAACAAACAAAAAAAAAGTCTATATCCAAATAAACCATCGTAGTAAAAATAATGCATTGATGTTTAAGAAACAGAAGCTTTAAAAACAAAACAAAACAAAAAAACCCAAAAAAGTCAGAACTGGCAATTCAGTTAAGCTAAACACACAGATTGAATACCTACCCCCACGCCATTTACGACCATGGGCCCTGAGGTCAAGGGAACCTTGCGAACGCAGCCTCTGACCTTTCTTTGCCTGTTACTGGATTTGTTTAAAACTATTGGCACCCAACTTTTTAAGCACATAGTTAGGCCTCACTTTAGTATTTCCATGAGAGAAGAATTAGACATGTCTTAACAATCTAGAAATGATACTCAAGTATAAGATTTTTTATTCTATAAAGTTTTAGAAGTGGGATAGAAGATAGGCACAAACCAAAGAGCAGGGAGAGCTGGAGGACAGAGGAAGCAAGGACTTCCCGCTTCTCTCCTGCACGCACTTGGGCTGAGGTGTTAGCTGTTCCCAGTTTCCGGGCATGGCCCCGGATTTCAGTAAAGCTCTGGTTGTACATATTGGGTTACAGTATACTACAAAGCCAGCCAGGCGCAGAATGAAGGGGAGGGGCAGGGCAAGGAGGCAAAGACCCCACTGCAAACCCTGTGAATGCTGCGGAGCAAGGGAATGGCGAGAGCCCCGCCCGGTGTGTGCTGGCCTCCTCCCTTAAGAACAATCATTATTAGACTCCAGGTGGGCCAGCACTGCCACTTAGGAGCTTGCATAAATTAAACCTAGAATTGAGGCTTCTATGACACAATGCTCCAGCGTTTATGTAAAGAGGAGCTGTACTGTCTGGGGAAACACCTGCTAGTCTAATTAAAGTAAGAAAGGCAGAAACTCAGAAACGTTTCTCCCATGTTCTGAAACAGCAGGAACATCAGGTGACAAAGGATTACCAAGTGTCAGTTAGCTACCCAGAGTGACTCCACAGCAGCCAAGGAGCAGGGAGCAGCGGGGAGGAGAGAAAGGGGTGGAGATCCGTGACTGGGAGATGTTTAGTCCAGAGTTTCCCTGAGCCTCCTACCCTCTTACACGACGAACGAATCCAAATCTTATTGTCAAATGGCAGTGGAACAACGAGGTGTCCATCATTTGATCGCTATGTAAAAATCAATCACAAGTCTCTATGTAAAAATAGAAACAGAACAATCCAAAAGCAGCAGAGAGAGTAGAGAAGGCAGAGCTCAGGGCTCCGGCTCTGGGTTCAGATAGCTTATGACCAAACAAACCCGGACTTCCTTGCAGGTGAATGTACTAACACACACGGCTCCTGCAGAGGTGGCCGAAAGTAGCGATGCCCACAAACAGGGTAGTGTGCTCTGCTCAATACTATTATTATTTTATTATATATATTATTCTTATTAATTATATATTATTATATTTTATTCATAATTTATATTTATAAATTATTTTATTTATAATTTATTTATATTTATAATTATATATTATTATATATTATTATTTTCTTGTAAAGCCTTGTATGGAAGCTAACTGCCAGCTGGCTCAACGTGGCAGAGTGAGCCAGCATCATGGGAATATGTGAGCTAGTGGCAAAGTGACTGAAGACGCCAAGGAAAACATTATACAAAACAAGACTCGATTTACCTTCACTACTTCTATCACAATACTTGCTTGCGCGTGGGCCACTTTAAGTTGATTTTGCTACTCACAGTTTGCTTTGTGCGTTCCTGGGTAGAGCCAGGCTAATGAGCCTGAACCCTTAGCATCAGCCAAATTAACCCATCCTCACAATTCCTGAGATATAAATTAGCCATAAATATTTCACCTAAATCCAACAGACTGTTAGATCTAACTTCTCATTTGAAGAAACCAGAGGAAATAAAAGCACAAGTTCAATAAGGAAAGAAAAGAATATCCAGAACGTGGGACATTCTGCAGGACAGACAGCTAATCAGGTATTTATTAAAGTCCAGTGTCGTGAAAAGACCCTTAACCTGCTAGATTAGAAGAGAGTCAAGGGATAATCAACCAAATGTGATTCATGACTCTAGACTGGATCCTTATATGTGCAACTTAGGGGACATTTTGAGGACAACTGGAGGAACTAGAAAGGGGAGTATAAGGTAAATATAGGATAAAGATTTAATGACATTAGCCTGCCCAGGCAGTGGTGCAGTAGATAAGAGCATCGGACTGGGACACGGAGGACCCAGGTTCGAAACCCTGGGTCGCTGCCTTGAGCACGGGGTCGCCGACTTGAGCGTGGGATCATAGACATGACCCCATGGTCGCTGGCTTGAGCCCAAAGGTTGCTGGCTTGAAGCCCGAGATCGCTGGCTTGAGCCCAAGGTCTCTGGCTTGAGCAAGGGGTCACTGGCTCTGCTGTAGATCTGGGTCAAGGCACCTATGAGAAAGCAATCAATGAACAACTAAAGAACCACAACGAAGAACTGGTGCTTCTCATCTCTCTCCCTTCCTGTCTGTCTGTCCCTATCTGTCCCTGTCTCTGTCACACACACACAAAATTTAATGACATGAAAGGGGAGTTAGTATTAACTTTAAAAATATAAATGAGCAAATCAGCATAGCTCATTTGGTAAAAGTGCAGGCACACACATGCATATGCAAATATCTGGGATGAAAAATAGTAAGGAATTAGTCCTAATTTTTGGAAGGTCAGTATACAACTCTTCCTATTTGTTTGTCTGTACTTCTCCCAAGGTGTACTTATGTTGATTTTGTAATAACAGATTATTTTTAATTTAAAAAAGATCTGATTCTATAACAAGGTATAATGAGGTAAGGTAACAATTCACGGCAGTTCTGACCAACAGAATTATGTTTTCCTGATGTGTAGATGCCACTGTCATCGAGCCATGGTATTAAGTGTGGAAAGCACACAAGACACTGGGGTGTGCCCAGGGAAAAGAGGAGACATTTATAATAGTGTGGTTCATTCTGTCCACCATGTTACTCAGTGTACATGTGCCCCCACAAGAGGTCCACAACAACTCCCAGAAGAGCCATAGATCCTGAGGTCAGCATTTGAAGTTGTACCAGAATAGTAAGGACTTAATCCAAAGGTTAAGAACTGTTGCTCTAAAATGTTACCTTCATTTTCTTTTTTTTTAACAGGGACAGAGAGAGAGTCAGAGAGAGGGATAGATAGGGACAGACAGACAGGAACAGAGAAAGATGAGAAGCATCAATCATCAGTTTTTCGTTGCGACACCTTAGTTGTTCATTGATTGCTTTCTCACATGTGCCTTGACCACGGGCCTTCAGCAGACTGAGTAACCCTTTGCTTAAGCCAGCAACCTTGGGTCCAAGCTGGTGAGCTTTTTGCTCAAGCCAGATGAGCCCGTGCTCAAGCTGGCGACATCGGGGTCTCAAATCTGGGTCCTTCCGCGTCGCGGTCTGCTGCTCTATCCACTGCACCACTGCCTGGTCAGGCATTGCTTTTTTTTTTTTTTAAGTGAAAGGAAGGGAGATAGTGAGACATGTGCCCCAACTGGGATCCTCCCAGCAACCCCCATCTGGGGCCAATGCTTTGCCCATTGGGGCAATGCTCACAACAGAGCTATTTTTAGTGCCTGAGATGGAGGCTCCATGAAACCATCCTCAGCATCAGGGACATCGTGCTCGAATTAATAGAGTCATGGCTACAGGAGAGGAAGAGGGGGCGGGGGGACAAGAGGCAGATGGTCACTTCTTCTGTGTGCCCTGGGCTGAATCAAACCTGGGACTTCTATACATTGGGTCAATGCTCTACCGCTAAGCCAACTGGCTAGGGTCACTGAATTGCTTTTTGTGTTTTATTTTTTTATTTTTTAAATTTTTATTTATTTATTTATTTTTTACAGAGACAGAGAGTGAGTCAGAGAGAGAGATAGACAGGGACAGACAGACAGTAACAGAGAGATGAGAAGCATCAATCATTAGTTTTTCATTGCGCGTTGCAACACCTTAGTTGTTCATTGATTGCTTTCTCATATGTGCCTTGACCACGGGGTTACTCAGCAAGACTGAGTAACCCCTTGCTGGAGCCAGCGACCTTGGGTTCAAGCTAGTGGGCTTTTCCTCAAATCAGATGAGCCTGCACTCAAGCTGGCGACCTCGAGGTCTCGAACCCGGGTCCTCTTCATCCCAGTCTGACGCTCTATCCACTGTGCCACTGCCTGGTCAGGCTGTGTTTGTTTTTATAAATTATTGTGTTTTTAAAAATTTTTAAAGATTTTACTTATTCAAATAAGGCAGGCAGAGAAAGGAAAATATCATATGACCTCACTCATTTGAGGAATCCAATGAACACTGTGAACTGAGGAACGGAAGAGAGACAGAGGCAGGATCAAAGGGACCAGAGGGAAAACAGTCAGAGGGAAAGGGGAGGAGAGGAGGGGATCAGAGAAGAGAAAGAGATTGGTGAAATTATATATATATAACACAGTGTTATAGAGAGCAGAAAAGCAAATCATGGAGGGAAGGGGGGAGGGTGTTGCGGGGAGGAGGGCAAGGGGGATGTTGAGGGGACACGGGGGTGGGGTGGTGTATTTGGTGGGACACTTGAATCTATGTAAACACAATAAATTGAAATTAATAAAAAAACAAATGTAAAAGAAAAGATTTTACTTATTCATTTTAGAGAGGAGGGTGGGAGAGAGGAAGGAAGGGAGAAAGAGAGAAAGAGAGAGAGAGAGAGAGAGAGAGAGAGAGAGAAGGGGATGAAGAGCAGGAAGCATCAACTCCCATATGTGCCTTGACCAGGCAAGCCCAGGGTTTCAAACCAGCAACCTCAGCATTTATCCACTGCACCACCACAGGTCAGGCCACCATTGCTTTTTAATAGTGGGTTTTGAAAATGTTCTTTTGATTCCCAAAGATTTGGGAGAAGAAGATGGATAAGTAAAGTGATGAGGGCTTTACCTCTGCTCAGGCTGAGCCACCACTATCCCCAGCCCCCAGTGGCACCAGGAGGGAAGAATATATCAGATCTCAAACTCACTATAACAAGTTCTCTATGGCCCATGGAGCCCACAAATGCTGCCCCCAGCTGTTTAATGGGACTTCAGGTCTCTGCCCCCAAACACTCGGGAACTCTTCCCTGCCTGATCTCAGCCGCACATCAAAGTGCACCAGAGAGCCCTGACTTGACAGGATACATGAACTACCTGGACAGCAAGACGCCAGGAATCTGGGAAAGTGCATGGAAGGGAAGAGCACATTCAGAGGGGAGGAGAGAGGACTCTTACTCATCTTTGGAAGTTTCAGTTCCAAGGATAAATTTTTGAGCAACAGGCTGCAGCCTCTGAAATGCCAGGAATTTAATAAATATATGACTGAGGTCAGTGAGTGGCATGTGTCTCTTATTAAAAATGGATTCCACAGGACCTTGATCAATAGGCTAGGTAGCAAAAGGGAAAGGAAGTCTGGGCTGCTGCCTGTAATGAATGATTGTTTTATTAAAAACAACTTTGGTCTGACTCCCAGCAACAGTAAGCCTTTGAACGGACAGCCCATTATGTTCAAAAAGTCACAGGGGCATTGATCTTCCACCCACCTACAAATCAGGTTCAAAGATCAGCCCCTTGCCTGACCAGGCAGTGGCGCAGTGGATAGAGTGTGGGACTGGGATGCAGAAGACCCAGGTTCGAGACCCCGAGGTTGCCAGCTTGAGCGCGGACTCATCTGGTTTGAGCAAAAGCTCACCAGCTTGGACACAAGGTCACTGGCTTGAGCAAGGGGTTACTCGGTCTGCTGAAGGCCCGCGGTCAAGGCACATATGAGAGGGCAGTCAATGAACAACTAAGGTGTCGCAACACTCAACGAAGAACTAATTGATGCTTTTCATCTCTCCGTTCCTGTCTGTCTGTCCCTGTCTATCCCTCTCTCTGACTCTCTCTCTCTGTCTCTGAAAACAAAAACAAAAACAAAAAAAAAGATCAGCCCCTTGGTTGGAGGAAAGTGTTTGCATCTCAGCTCCAGATGCAAGAAGCACCCTCTCTGGGTAAGACAGGTTGGGCAGCATGCCTGGCAAGGGCAGTGTGTGTGTGTCATGTGGGGCGGATCCTATTTCTGTAGAGCCCAGGTTTGGGGCGGGTTAAGCCAGGGCAGGAAGCTCAGCCTTCCATTAGAGCATGCCACCCACACTGTTGCAGCCTCAGGAGTGCTTTAACAAGCCAGCCGGTTGTACTTACTGGATATACATTTACTTTGACATTCCTTAAAGTTAGGTGTGTTTTACAGGATGTTACACATTCTTCCTACGTAAACTTTCTTTAATGTGATGACTGGGGACTATCCTTCCCTTCCACTTGATTGCCTGGTTGTATGGAGTGCTGCTGAATAGAAAATCTCCAGTTGTCATATCCTTAAAATGCTCTGAGGAATTAAGGTGAGAAATAGTGGTAAGCATTTTCAAATGCTTACCAGGAATGGCAGGGCAGGTAGGAACAGTGAAAGGGTATTTGGCAAAATATAAATAACAGAAAACAACACAAAATACGAATAGAGTTTATCCCTGCTAAATTGGAAAAGTGGCAAGACATTATGGAATTTAAGAGAGTTTGTAGAATGGTGAGTACGAGAGAACCCTAACTTTGATTGTCTAAACTTGAGCACTGAAAACATTGAGTATGAGATTAAGAGCCAGTGACAAAAGCATTCAGAAAACCAGATATTACAAGCGTGGATAGCTATTTGGGATCTTCCGATTGTTTTGATTCAAATAGACTATAGCTCCTTTGCTGGGTCACCTTGATGCTGAGCAGGAGGCAGGAGAACCCACCCAGGGAGGTAGGTGTTCAGGGACTGCCTGGCAGTCCAGAGTGTGGGCACTGTTGGCCTTCCAGCCCAACACAAAACAAGCTCAGGTTACCCTCACCGGTTGGGTAAACAACCAAATGTCTGTGATGGTTGTTGGGCCTTGGTTCCTTACATTCTCTCAGAAGGTCTAACAGGAAGACCTTTCCAGATGCTCTCCTGTAATTTATGCTGCCCTTCTGGCATGTACCCAGAGCTCAGAAACCCTGAGGGGAAGTTTCCGTGGTGACACTTCAGAAGATCAAGCCCCATACATACCTCATCTCCATGCATATTTGCCACGTATTTGAACTCGGGAATCCCAATTCTGTGTTCCTTTGGTGAGCGTCCCACAACAAGAACCCACAAGTTTCTGCCTTTATAGGGAAGAAAAAGATTGAAAAATAAGTTGTCTTATAAAATGACAAATGAACTCTGGGAGAATGACCAAAGGAAACAAACGATGCCGCTTCTCCCCCCGATTAATGTGTCACGATGACTGAAGTTCATGACTAACACCTCGGTGCTTAAAATGCTCCTCGTTTACTGCCAGCCAAAACTCTCCTCAATTGAGCACAAATATTTAACTTACTATTTTAGAAAGTGACTTTTTTTTTTTTTAAATTGAAGACTTATTAAGCTCCCTAGCTCTTATTTTTCCAAAATGCACATATACTTTGCTCTGAGTTTCTGGTCCTTTATAGAAAGGATCTCGCTAATTCAAACAATTATACAAACTTAGATCGTAGTTGACAGTTGACTGGGAGGGTGCCATCATTCTAAGTGCAAGGAAAGGGGGAAAAAAACAACAAGCCAGCCATGAAACATGGAACCCAGAAGGGAGCTGGTTCTTAAAGTGAGCAATCCTGAGTCTTGTCTTCAAATGCTGACGGGACACAGCTCCTGCGCAGTGAATGTCCTCGATGTGCGGGCATTTTGTAATGCAAACTGGGAGCCACAATGCATCCTCAGGAAATCCCCAGAACACTCCTAAGTTCTACCTCTGTCACACATGCTGTGATTTGGGGGAGAAGGGCAGAGCCGCAGGTCACTGAGGATTTGCTTGCGCAGACACAGTTGGTACCCTGGTTCACATGATTGCAGGTAATCCCTTGTCATAACTCACGGAGATGGATTTTTAGCCAAATTTTACAAATGAGAAAGATGATCTTCACAAAATAGTAAGTAAACTGCTTCTGGTCACACAGCAAGCCATTAAGAGGCTGTGATTTAAGTCCCAGAGCCAAGACCTGAATCCTTCCTATTCGATTTCAGTTCTAGCGCTCCTTCCACTAATGAAAAATGCTCCTATCTCAAGAGGCTTGGTTTTCTAAGCAAATGAAGAGGTCCCTTTCAGTTCTATAATCATCTGGCTCTTTTAATGAAAACATTTTAAAATCAGAGGTTGTGGATTATATGTTTGATATCTATCACATATAAACAACGTTCAAATATCTGTGGTATCTATTGTAATAAGACTTCTGTGGAATTCAAGAGCCCAGGAAAGGAATTTAACAGCACCTAGTGGGCTAGTTAGTGTAGACCAGGTTTCTGCAGAATTTCAGCTCTAGTTCTTACATCAGGGGTCTTGCAGGCTGGGGAAACTGTCGCCATGAGGAATCCAGGGAGAAGTGCACACTGGACTCACCTCTTTCATCATTTAGTCTTATTATAACAATATTTTAGGGAAATCTGTCATGACAAGGTGATGGCCTTAACTTTAGTAACTGCAGAAATTCTCAGAAAATAACCCACAGATGCAGTTCATCTGATTGATGCCACCTGTTCACGGTACAATGCTCATTCTTATAGCCACTTATGTAGTAACTAATTTATCCAGGCACTTACCCAGGTGATTAGACTGTACAGATAAGTAGTTCCCTATGCCCAGGGAATTTCTGATCTAGTGGAGAAGAGCAACATGGAAACATATAACGAGACTAGACTGTGACACATGATCACAGAACTGTGTATAGGTATTATCGTAGATGTTAAATGAAAGACATGGTTAATGTTTTACAAGGACGGGGAGCATGTAAAACTTCACAGGTGTAGGGCATTAGAGCTGATGTCTGAACGGGCTTCTGAAGAATGATTCTGAGTTTGCCATGTGGACAAGTACAATCCACCCGTGATCTCCTGCCAGAACCATTTCACTACCCAGAACCTTCTATTCCCCCAACTCTCAGGTCATCTGGAATTAATTGTGCAAAGTTAACATTTTCATGTGAAGCAAGAAACAGCTTTTTCTGAGGAGTGAGCTATCAAACTTGGCTCTTTAGTTTTCCTTCTGGGGAATTCTTTTAGGTGGCTATTCATGCTTTTAAAGCTAGAATAATCACAAATTTGTACAGACTATGGTCTACCCCTCATGAACAAAGGTACAAAATTCAATATCCTCTCAACATAATATTTAACTATTGTTATATTTATAACCCTACACCTGCAACAGCTGGCCTGTTACATCAAGGAGAGTGTAAGACGACAGGATACGGATAGCCAACATGATTTGGTTTAAAGAAGGAGAGAAACCAAACTGATAAAACCTAAGTAAAGAAGTACTTTGATGGGTAACTCAACTTCAATTTTAGCACAAATGGCCCCTAAGTGAACTGTAGGAGGAGAAACTCACCTTGAATAAACCTCAGTGGCACTAAGCAATAAATCTAGAAGATATTCACCAATGCTTTAGGAATGACAGCCTCTTGAAGGGCTTTAACCAACCTCTCCAATGAACACTGGCTGTCTCTAGCTTAGACCAGAGTAAATATACCAAGGGCAAACTATTTACTTTTTATAGCCCGATTGCCATGCTAAGGGTAATTTAAATAAGATTTTTTTTTTTCTATCAAGGTTGAAAAGGTTACCTTTATTACCCCAAAGTTCTTGCCAATACCAGGTGTGCTTAAGAGTTCTGATACGCTTGGTCTCTTTCTGCTCATTACAAAATAAACAAAACTTGGATTCTCCAAATATTTCAGTATCAGTGTTCAGGAACTCATTTGGTGGTTGACACAAATCCCAGTGCTGGGATAGGGGGCGCCCAGTTGAGCTTGCTGGGAGGACTGGGAAAAGTCTTACAACTCAGAATGCTTTACAAAGATCCACAAGGCAAGAAAGCAGGCAGTCAACGCCAGGAAGTTCTATCGGGGTTCCAAAGAAAGTGGGGGGTGCTCAGGAAGCTAAGAATAGCTTCAACGGGTAGAAATGGGGGGAGGGTTGTTCCTACATCAGAATCATCGGGATCCTTGTAAAAATGCCAACCCCCGAGCCTGGTCTCCTAAATCAAACTCTAGCTGGAAAGCCTGAGGCCTGCATTTATCAGGCGCCCCGGGTGACGCTGAGGCCCATTCAAGTTAGCAAGCTGCTGAGACGGAGGCAGTGAACGTCCAGATAGATTTGGGAGGCAGCTGATCTTCAGGTAAACTGGTCTCATCTTACATACAACCGTGAACATGTCTCTATGTTAACAAATATATTTCTACTGTATCTTTTTAAATGGCTGCTTAATATTTTATACATGAACATTCTACCATTTGCTTAACTTAATGCTCTATTGGTGGGTGTCCAACACTAATTTTATGTAAATTTCAGCATGTCCACTGAAATTATGTACAGAATTTATAACATAAAAACATTTGCCCTGGCCGGTTGGCTCAGCGGTAGAGCGTCGGCCTAGCGTGCGGAGGACCCAGGTTCGATTCCCGGCCAGGGCACACAGGAGAAGCACCCATTTGCTTCTCCACCCCTCCGCCGTGCCTTCCTCTCTGTCTCTCTCTTCCCCTCCCGCAGCCAAGGCTCCATTGGAGCAAAGATGGCCCGGGCGCTGGGGATGGCTCTGTGGCTTCTGCCCCAGGCGCTAGAGTGGCTCTGGTCGCAACATGGCGACGCCCAGGATGGGCAGAGCATCGCCCCCTGGTGGGCAGAGCATCGCCCCCTGGTGGGCGTGCCGGGTGGATCCCGGTCGGGCGCATGCGGGAGTCTGTCTGACTGTCTCTCCCTGTTTCCAGCTTCAGAAAAATGCAAAAAAAAAAAAAAAAACAAACAAAAAAAAAAACAAAACAAAAACATTCTATCATGTGAAAGAAATTGGAATGCCAAATATATAACTACAACCATGTAAAACAGATTGTTCATTGAAAAAGTACCATGGAATTAAATAGCTCCATAGCAGATGAAGCCTTAAATAACATAATGGATGTGTCCCTTACAAGATTTTATTTTAAATGATGTTTTAATAAACCAGATAAATTATGCTCAGAAAAAGAAATGAATTGAAAATGGCACGGTATCATTGATAAGGGGCTCAGTGATAGGGTGATAAAAACCAAGTAAAATTGTTTTCACTTTTCTGTCTTTCCAATTTTTTAAAAATTAAATACCAAATCCTATTATTCATTAACTCCAGGTACTATATGCCAGGCAGAATGCTCAGCACTTGATGTTACTGGATCTTCAAAACACTTCTGTGGGACAGGGGATATCCACAATTTATTGTTGAGGAAACTGATTTAAGCGGCGGAACCAGAGTTCAGCCCCAGGTCTGTCTGATTCCAAAATCTGAGTTTTTCTGGTGACTCCAGTCCGGGCTGCCACAGTTTCCCTGAAAGTACTAGATGGGGCAGAGCCAACCGTGTTCTGGAGGGAATGCTCCCAGGCAGTAGGCTGCTACCTGGCTACAACCGACCGGGCCAGGGCAAGATCGGAATGGAGGGCTACCCACGTACGGTGCCCTACAGGGACATTCTGCTTGGGTGTTGATGTACCGACACTGTCAGACTCTCTCTGACCTGAGTTTCAGTGGGACATGCCCAGAGAGGCGCAGAGACCCTGCCTGGGTGGCCCAGTCACCGAGCAGAGCTGCGGCGATGATGAAGCACACCCCAGGCTTTCATGAGGCTTGCTGTCCGTGCGGTCTGATCCACGAGGCTCTGGTAGCCGGAGTGATGGGTCAGCGCATGGTTTCCCAAATTTGCACATTTCTCTGTGTATCCTCACCATTGCATTCTGACCTAAGTCAAAGCTGGAACGAGCTTGCCCAACACATTCATTTGCAGTGTCCTCCTACATAAGTGTGAATAACAGTCCTGCTAGCACGGCTGGTGTGAGGCTGGTGAGTGCCTTCCAAGAAGGAGCTAAAGATCTGATACAGAACCTCCAATGTCACTTACTCGTGTTCCCATTACCACACGCAGAGAGCTGATCACACAGCATACAAAATCCTACGTTAGCCTGACCAGGTGGTGGCGCAGTGGATAGAGCGTCGGACTGGGATGCAGAAGGACCCAGGTTCGAGACCCCGAGGTCACCAGCTTGAGCGCGGGCTCATCTGGCTTGAGCAAACAGCTCACCAGCTTGGACCCAAGGTCGCTGGCTCCAGCAGGGGGTTACTCGGTCTGCTGAAGGCCCACGGTCAAGGCACATGTGAGAAAGCAATCAATGAACAACTAAGAAGTCGCAACGCGCAATGAGAAACTGATGATTGATGCTTCTCATCTCTCTCCGTTCCTGTCTGTCTGTCCCTGTCTATCTCTGCCTCTGTAAAAAAAAAAAAAAAATCCTACGTTAAATAACAATGAGTTCCTAGGAGAGTTGAGAAATAGCACATTTACTTAATTAAGTCAGACTCAGCCTCCAAATTTCACACCCGCTAAGTGGCCCAGTGGCCCATGACAAAAAAGCAGCAATCACTGGCACACAAAACAAGACAAAAAGCAACAAAAGTTTCCAGGTCAGTTGTGCTTGCGTAGTAGAACTCACAGCTCAAAGCATTTGACAGGCATTCACGTAACAATGACAATCACAAGCAGCAGGTACTAGTATTATCCCTTCATATAGGTGGACACAATCTTAACCTCATAGGCCAGTGGTTCTCAAAGCATGGTCCATCAGCACCACTTGGCAACTTGTTAGAAATGTACATTTTTAAAAAACTTATTATCTTTGAGAGAGCAAAAGGAACATTAATTTGTCCTTCCACTTATTTATGTATTCAATGGTTGAGTCTTGTATGTGCCCTGACCGGGATTCAAATCAAATCTATAACCTTGAAGTATCGGGACAATGCTCTGACCAATTGAGCTCTTGAGCTCCAACCCTATATACTGAATCGGAAACTGGCATTCAGGACCAGCAGTCTGTGTTTTAGTAAGAATCCAGGGGATTCTCCTTCACAGTAGTTTAAGAACCACTGTGACCAGGGATGAAGCTGGGGTGTCTACCCACAGAACTTGCTCTGTTCTTAAGCACGCCGCTGCACTGCTCTAGTCACTTAAGGGATGGAAAATATCAAAGACAAAATAGAAGAAATGTGACCCATGCTTGCTTTCTTTTCTTTTCTTTTTTTAGTGTGTGAGAGAGAGAGTGAAGGGAGAGAGATGGGAAACATCAGCTTGTAGTTGCAGCACCTTAGTTGTTCACTGATTGCTTTCTCATATGTGCCTTGACGGGGGTGGAGATTGGGGGGTGGGGGTGGAGCTCCAGCTGAGCCAGTGACCCTTTGCTCAAGTCAGATGAGCCCATGCTCAAGCCAACAACTTTGGGGTTTCAAAGCTGGGTCCTCAGTGTCCCAGGTTGACGCTCTATCCACAGCGCCATCACCTGGACAGGCTGCTATGTACCATTTCTGGAGCTGAGATCATTTTCTTTCTTCCCACTGAAGAACTGGAAGAGGTTGAGAAGACACTGTGAGGGGCCTTTGAGAAGTTAAAGCTATTGTTTGCTCCCTTTTTTTGTGCAAATCCAAAACTGGTTCACAAACTGGTATACATGTTTGTCCCCAAATTGCTCTCTGTTTAAGGACACAAAATTGTGAGTCTGGAGTGGCTTCCTCAGGCAATACATTTGGCTACTAGTCAACAAAGGGGCTAAAAAATAGGGTGAGTGAAGTAGCAACGAAAGGACATAGACAAAACCCATTGCTGCCTACATATCCTGCTTCTGTGATACAAAATTCACACAAATGTCTTCCCTCGTTGCAAACGGCCCAGGGTTCACTGTGGCTTCTGTCCTGAACTGAGGGGTGCTGGCAGACTGATGTGAACTCCCGGCCTGTTTCTGCTCTTGCAAAGCTGAGAACCCACACTTGGACAAAGGCAACGACCCCTTCCCACACCACCCCTGCCCGTGTCAGCCATGTAATCCCCATGAAGTTTAACTGCCATTTCCTGTGCAGGGGCCGGGAATTCCTGACCTTGATCATGAACACAGGAACTTGTCAAGAAGGGGTTTGGAAAGGAACCGGGAGCCCCAGGAGTCCTGCTGCTACTGTTCTCAGAGCAAGTGCTCTGCCTGGATGCAACACGGGCTGGGCAATGCTAAAGCCCAAAGTATCGACTGCTAAGTGTGCTGTACGGTTTTCTGTTAACGGTATGTAAAGCACTATGCACATTTACCGTACCTGATTGTGGACAGCCAATAAATTACGGTACTATTAAAATGCACTGAAAACACTACTTTAAGAAGGAATACCATAGTTAGACATCACTGGCAAAGCCTATTCCTTGAAACTTTTCCCTGGGTAATTTCATTATATCTGCATGCACCATCAAATAGTATTTGTATGTGGACAGATGTGATTCCAGAGCTGAAGTAATGCTTTGAATTTTAGGAGTGCAAAGTTGTGCATGGATAAACCAAAAAAAAAAAAAGAGGGGGGAGGAGAAGAACACCTAAATACTTGCCACGTGGTAAGTGAAGTGGGGCACACTCTAGCGAGGTGAGCAAGGAGGCCCTCTGAGCGTGCCTGATACGCGGTGGGAGCCGAGCAGAGAGTCCGGCAGCGTGGGGACACAGGCCTGACACCGGGAGTCAGGAAGTGAACAGCAAAGCCCGGCTAAACCACAGGTATGAGGCCAAGCTGACGGCAGCAGCCAGCACTGTCACCTGCTGAAAACCTGACAGATTGAATTCAGCTTCCCAAGGTGACCAGACTCATCTGTAAATCTGGATATGAAACTTTTTTTAAAAAATCAGGTACATCTTCATTGCGTAAATGACCATCCTACACAAAGGCTTAACTCTTCTTCATTTTCTCACTCATTCAATAAATTGGTATTTACTGAGCCAGGCATAGTTAGCTGAAAAAAATGTAAATCCCTCTCTCATTATATTGCCAAGAAAAACACTAATTTTGTTTTTCTGACATCACTTTCATCATTTGTATAAAAAATGAAGTTCAAGGTCCTGGCTGGTTGGCTCAGCGTTAGAGCGTCGGCCTGGCGTGTGGGGGACCCGGGTTCGATTCCCAGCCAGGGCACATAGGAGAAGCGCCCATTTGCTTCTCCACCTCCCTCCTTCCTCTCTGTCTCTCTCTTCCCCTCCCGCAGCCAAGGCTCCATTGGAGCAAAGATGGCCCGGGCGCTGGGGATGGCTCCTTGGCCTCTGCCCCAGGCGCTAGAGTGGCTCTGGTCGCGACAGAGCGACTCCCCGGAGGGGCAGAGCATCGCCCCCTGGTGGGCAGAGCGTTGCCCCCTGGTGGGCGTGCCGGGTGGATCCCGGTCGGGCGCATGCGGGAGTCTGTCTGACTGTCTCTCCCCGTTTCCAGCTTCAGAAAAATACAAAAAAAAAAAAAATGAAGTTCAAACGAAGCACAATGTTCGGTAAACCCCGTTATTTGGGGGTTAATCAAATATGTATCGGATCCCATGGCTTTGCTGCTTACCCTGCAATGGCTCTCCAGGGCATCAAGATAGAACCCAAGCCCTTCAGCACGGCACACCAGACTTCTCGTGGGCTGTCCCCTTCCTGCCTTCAGCCTCCCACAACCCCACAGGCCAGACTCTGGTCATTCTTCATTATATGTGTTTCTAGAAGGAGCAACCCTCTGCCTTATCTTTAATGCATGCTCTTTCTTCTGCATGGACAGTCCCTAGTCCACCTGATCAAAGGAGTTCCACTTGCATTTTCAAGGCTCAACCAAAAGCCCCCTCTGTCCAGTACCTTTCTTACCCTTCTCCTCCCTCGGTCCCGATCCTTACCAGCCTAGCTTCTCTCCCTTATGAACTCCGATAGTACTTCTGCAACCCCTCTCCTAACACTTCCTGAAACCAGGGGCTCTCCTGCTGGCCAAGGATTGAGTATGTCTGTGCCTGCGACACATATTCCGACACATACATGGTAGGTGATCGATAAATATTGCTAAATGAATGAATGACTGGATAAATGAACAAACAACTGAGGAAGTCCAGTTGGATCTGGAGTTACCTCTGATCACCTCTGATTAGGTTGTTTTCTGGTACTGATGAAAAATTCTGCAGCTACACTTCAAAGTGCCATTTGCAATGGGCTCTGAAAAGGACCCAGTTGTCTAGATCATTTCCAGAGTAGGTGCACCTTCTTGGAGTACTTCTGTGTGAGTGTGCTGAGATCTAAACCAACAACATGGCTTCAGGTTAGACTCTTGACATCATGGAGCAATGAGGTTTCATTTGCTTGCATATTTGACACATGACACTAACACTTTATTTATTTATTTATTTACTTATTTATTTAATTATTTTCCCCAAAGTTAGAACTGGGGAGGCAGTCAGACAGACTCCCTCATGCACCTGACCGGGATCCACCTGGCATGCACACCAGGGGCGATGCTTGGCCCCTGTGGGGCATTGCTCCACTGTGGCCGGAGCCATTCTAGCGCCTGAGGTAGAGGCCATGGAGCCATCCTCAGCGCCTGGGCCAACTTTGCTCCAATGGAGCCTTGGCTGCAGGAGGGGAAGAGAGAGACAGAGAGGAAGGAGAGGGGGAGGGGTGGAGAAGCAGATGGGCGCTTCTCCTGTGTGCCCTGGTTAGGAATTGAACCCGGGACTTCCACATGCTGGGCCGACAATCTACTGCCGAGCCAACCAGCCAGGGCCGGTACTAATACCTTTAAATACCTGAGAGATGTAGATGTTAGGTTCTGTTGTATTTCTTCCTGAACAAGTGGAGAACTTTGGGGACTGGGAATTCTTCTGATTACTCAAGGACATTGCCTTTTTTAATTGAGAAAACAGAAAGAAGAAATCTGAAGATACATTGAGTTGGAATACATTCTTTTTCTTTCTGTTTTGATTCCAAGACAATCAAGACTCCCAGAGAAGCTGGGAGATTCGTCTCATTAGACAGCAGCCATCAACCAGAACAGATTCCAGGCGAGGCCTCTGCTTCCCTCCTCTGCCAGCGCTACCCCCGCCTCTCCTCCCCCTCTGTTTCCAGGTCAGAGGCTGACGAGTCTGTTCCCCTTCCTCTGAAATTTTTAATTTTTAAGCTATAAATTATAAAATCATAAGATGTTTTTAGAAATGAAGTTCTAAAGACCAGCCATAATTCTCCTGCCCCAAGCATCATACTTTCCCTATGTTCCCTTCTAGTCTTTTCTTCATAGAGAGGCAGGAAACTTGTTTTCAGTCCCCCAAGTGGAAACCTCTAGAGGCCTCATACTATAAAAAGCTGAGAATGTCTCCTTTTGGTCCCTCGGGAGAGAAGTCAAACATAATCAGATCATCTCATCTAAAAGTACAAAAAGTACTTAACAGAGATTTTTAAAATGTTATTTTAAAAGATATGATAATTACAGCTAACACTATACATGTATCGCCCATCCTAGGGTTCTCTTTTATGGTCGGTCGGGGGCATTCTGGTTCAGTGTTGAGGTTTTGCTTCCTTCTTCCCAGTTGGTGTTGTTATTTCTGGTGGGTTCTTGCAGGTGTCACATGGCTATAAATAATTTCTGACGAGGCCAATTCAGATCCACTTGACCCAAAGAAAAGACAATTTGTTGGAGGCATGCTTATTCTTATGGCCTATTTATGCTACCATAAGGACTCACCTTTTAGGGGCAAGAAATAATGGTGATTAGTTTTCCAGTGTTCTCATAGGATGCTTTTGAAAATAAAACTTTTTCTTTCTATCATCCTAAGATGATATCTCTGAGTTTGTGCCCTAAAAAGCTTTCATTTGAAAGTAAAGCAAGCCAGAGCCCAGACAGAAGGATGCTTATTAGTTCCTGATAACAGGAGAAGCCTGACATTGTCAAAATGAAGTTCCTTCAAGAACTAAACTCAAAGGTAGACTTCTCACTGATATCACTGTTCTGAGATTTATTTTTCTGAAGCTGGAAACGGGGAGAGACAGTCAGACAGACTCCCGCATGCGCCCCACCGGGATCCACCCGGCATGCCCACCAGGGGCGATGCTCTGCCCACCAGGGGGCGATGCTCTGCCCCTCCGGGGCGTCGCTCTGCCGCAACCAGAGCCACTCTAGCGCCTGGGGCAGAGGCCAAGGAGCCATCCCCAGCGCCCGGGCCATCTTTGCTCCAATGGAGCCTTGGCTGCGGGAGGGGAAGAGAGAGACAGAGAGGAAGGAGGGGGTGGGGGTGGAGAAGCAAATGGGCGCTTCTCTTGTGTGCCCTGGCCGGGAATCAAACCTGGGTCCCCCGCACGCCAGGCCAACGCTCTACCGCTGAGCCAACTGGCCAGGGCTGTTCTGAGATTTAAATGGCTCAGTAGTTTAGTAAGGACATCAAAACCAGTATTTCAGCAGCACATCATCTGCCTCAAAACAGCATCTAAGATTTCTTAAAAGATACGCGGAATTCTTTAGCGGCACCTCGTGCAGGTCCCAGAATCAAGCTGCCCGGTTTAAACCCCTAGCCATGTGGTGTTGGGCAGGTTGCGTGACCTCTCTGAGTGAACTGGTTTCCTCATCTGTGTTATATAATTCATTTTACCTGTACATTATCGGGTCGCTATCTGGTTTAATCCTCATAGTTCTTACAAACAGTGTTTGTTTGAAGGCTTCAGTGCACACAATTGGCTGATGACAAACTACAGGTTCTAGCAGATGACATGGTATTAGAGCAGTTAAAGAAAAAATTCAAATATAAACAGTTTCCATTAACTATGGACAGAGGCCTGATGCCAGCAGCCCGCAGAAATGTGTATTCCAGAGCGTCTGCAGACCCGTTCCCACAGACCAGACACACGGGAGGTTTTTTTAAAAACTGAAGTGTGGATTCAGGAAGCGGAAGGGGCTACCTTGAGAGAACACGTCCTTTAAAATCTACTAGCACAAAAACTGTCACCAACATTCATACCACCAGACATCAGGTGCATTTACTTTTTAAAAAATTTTATTTACTTTTTAAGACTTTATTTATTCCATTTTTAGAGAGGAAAGAGAGAGAGGAAAGAGAGAGAGAGAGAGAGAGAGAGAGGAGGAGCAGGAAGCATCAACTCCTATATGTGCCTTGACCAGGCAAGCCCAGGGTTTCAAACCGGCAACCTCAGGGTTCCAGGTTGACGCTTTATCCCATTGCACCACCACAGGTCAGGCTGCATTTACTTTTTTAAGTCCAAGGACTAAATCTCATTCAGAATTCCCAGGACAAAATGCCCGAGGATTGTGCTGGGCCTGGAAGCAGATCTACCCGGGCGAATTGTGCTGAAAGAGGAACCATAAACATGTCTTTCGCAACGTCCTCCTACACGGTCTGTTGGCCAAAGTGGTTGACGCCGTCACATAGTTTAACTACATCTCCAGGCTTACCCATGTTAAGATTTCCAGTCCGGCCCTGCCGTGGAGAGATTTCAACTCATTACTGTAAGAGGGCAACCTGGGAACTTGTCGATGAGGAATTCATTCATTAGGAACCAGTCAATGACACAAAACTGGTGCAACATGAGTCGGCCAATGAAAACAAAAGGCAGGGGGACTGTCCCACATTATGAGACTAAAGCGACATAACACTATATGCAATGTGTTCCCAATCCCTGATTGGTTTCTAAGAGGAAAAATGTTATGAAAGGCATTTTTGGAACCACTGGAGGACTTTAAAAATGGAGTATACTGTTTATTGAATGATCATTATTTTTCTTAGTTTAATATTGGTGGGTTGTGGTGAGGTAGGAAGAAGTCATTTTTAGGTGGTTCACACTGAAGTATTTAGTAAATAAATCATGCTATTTAGCATTTCTTATAGTTCAGCAAAATCTTCTTGAGCGAGAAAGCAAGTATGGCAAAATATCAAGAACATGGATCTACATTGAGGAGCCACTGAGCCATTTCAACCGCAGGTGTTGTAAAGTACTAAAGGCTACAGAATTAATATTAATATTTTAGGAGGCTTGGAGAACATTTTATTAATTTGGGTTAAGGTGTGCAGAGAAATTGTGAGAATAGTCTCTGTACTGTATGATTGGCATAACCAGGATGGCCCTTGGCATTGTATTGTAAATGCAAAGGGAAGGAAAACATGGATTCCCTGACATTCCACCACACCTGTGGGGAAAGGGGTGAATGGCTAGCCAGGTGCAGGAAGAAAAAAGCCAAAATAAACCTTTTCTTATAGCAATGAGCCATTTGCGGGCATTTGTCCCCACCGAAACTACCTCTCCTATGTAAATGCATGTGTGACTCTGGACAGAGAGATAGCAGATAAACACTAGATAATATAGGAAAGCCTTTAATATGTAAAGAGACATCTTTCTACCATTGTGTTGACTTGTAAATTTTGTTTTCTCCAAAATGATGTATGGTTTGCAAATTGAACGTGGTCCTATCATGTTAAAGGACATATGACTATAACCAATAGCGGTAAGGGGCTCCTAACTGCAATTTTTGCTTCTGTACTTCCCACTTACAAAACTATAAAAACCAAGTAGAACAAAGGGCCGGCGCTCTCCGTCAGATTTCTGTCGGAGTTCCCGCTGCTTGGCCAAGCTAGACAATAAAGCTTTGTTTGATGTGTAAACGATGGACCTTGTTCCTGTCTTCCATATTTCGGGTCCCTCCGAATTTGGATTAACATACATGAAGACTGTGTATTTATTCTACTAATTTTTACAACTTTTCTATAGGTTTGAATTTTTTTTGAATAAAAAGCTGGGGGTAGAGAGGTTTAAAGAAGGGCAAGGTAAAAAATCACAGCCTAATCCACTGGCTTCTGGCTTTGCAGCTTGTAAAGGTTAGATGCAGGATCAAGAGAGATCAGAGTTGATCTGGAATGAAAGGTGAAGCCAAGAGGAGGGAATGGAGTCCCCACAGTGAGAAAGAAATTCACAGGCTGCTTCTTCTCTTTGAAAACACGGAATTATACTAGGAAAGGGGTTAAGAAATTACTAGGCAAAGTGTCCAAAACAAAGGCACCTTAGCTGATTAAATCTTCATATGTGTGTGTTAAGTGAGAAGAGGGGAGACAGAGAGACAGACTCCCTATTGTGTGTCCCAATCGGGATCTACCTGGTTGGCAACCCCTGTCTAGGGCTGCCGTTTGAACCAACTGATCTATCCTCAGTGCCCGGGGCCAATGCTCCAACCAATTGAGCCACTGGCTGTGAAACAAGAAGAGAGAGAGAAGGAGGAGAGGAACAGGAAGAGGAGCAGATGGTCACTTCTCTTGTGTGCCCTGACTGGGGATCGAACCTGGGACGCCCTCACACTGGGTGAATGTTCTATCCCCTGCACCAAGCGGCCAGGGCAATCTTCTTATACATCGAGAGAAAAATCACCTTGATGCAAATGTGAATTTTGACTAAAGGATAGACACTTTTTATTTTTCTACCACGAGAAAAATACTTCAAAAGTATTTTGAGCCTGACTGGGTGGTGGCGCAGTGGATAGAGCGTCGGACTGGGATGTGGAGGACCTAGGTTGGAGACCCCAAGGTCACCAGCTTGAGTGAGGGCTCATTTGGTTTGAGCAAAAGCTTACCAGCTTGAACCCAAGGTCGCTGGCTCGAGCAAGGGGTTACTCATTCTGCTGAAGGCCCACAGTCGAGGCACATATGAGAAAGCAATCAATGAACAACTAAGGTGTTGCAACGCGCAACAAAAAACTAATGATTGATGCTTCTCATCTCTCTGTTCCTGTCTGTCTGTCCCTGTCTATCCCTCTCTCTGACTTTCTGTCTCTGTAAAAAAAAAAAAAAAGTATTTTGAAATTATATAATTGATGTGATCACTGAGCATTCTAGTTGCTAAATCATTAATCTAGCAAAGTCCAAGCCATTAATATAGGACAAAACTAAGGAATCAGTAAAGCTTGAGTGCCAGGCAATTTAATCATGACTTCCATCTCAAGATTGGACTTTGGGTCCGAGAAAGAGGAGTGTAAATGGTTGAAATGGTTCTCTCTCCCTCAATTAGATAACCACTCCCCTTTGGACTTCGGTTGGAACAGATCAGTTAAGACCATTACAGGAGCTGGGGGTCAGGGGAGGTGAGGCAGGATCAGTGGCTACTGAGAAGGAGAGTATGAGAAAGAAGGACCTGAACATCACCCAACCTGCGAACAAGAACTCAGGAGAAGCCTTGCTTCAGCCAGTGGACATCAATGAAGGACCATATGTCTGTGGCATTCAAGGATTCTTTCAATTTATCCCTCAACAATGTCATGGCCTGTATTTGTTGTCAACAAACTTAAGAAGCTATCTGATAATTAATCAGCCTCGTGCAAGGGAGTGAGTGGTAAACATGAGATTTACTTCATTTCTTTTTATGTTCATTTTTAATATAGCGAAGAATATAAGCATACTTTGATGCTATAACCCTAGATCATTTAAACCATGAACTGGTGCTAATAAATTCTGTAACAACGTAGCATGTTAAATTTGCTACATCTATTGTTGCCAAGTCAATACAAATATATTTACTGAAAAAAAACAAAACAGAAGAACCATTGCCTATACATTCATACCATTGCAACACCATACTTTCAGAAATACCAACAGATTTCTCAAGCTTACAAAGCAATCAGCAATGAGGCTTTCAGCAGATGCATTAGAAGTGATCACTCATTGAGGAGCATTACAGGGTGAGCTGCTTAAGTAGCAATTTCTATTGATTTTGGACTTTTCCAGCATTTCACTGAGAATATGATTATTAGCATTATGAAGGGGGTAGCATATTTAAATGATGTCATAATCATTTAAATGATGAAGACTAAAAAAAAAAAAAGAGATTTCAGGAAATCATATCTGCTTAAAATGCTGATATTTTACATAATTTCCAAAGTATTTTCATATACTTCTAGTTATTTAAACTTTTTTTTTTTTTGGTGAAAGAGACAGACAGAGAGAGGGACAGCTAGAAACAGACAAACAGGAAGGGAGAGAGATGAGAAGCATCAATTCTTTGTTGTGGCACCTTAGTTATTAGTTGATTGCTTTCTCATATGTGCGTTGACCAGGGGGCTACAGCAGAGTGAGTGACCCCTTGCTCAAGTAAGCTACGTTGGACTCAAGCCAGCAACCTTGGGCTTCAAGCCAGCGACCCTGTGCTCAAGCTGGTGAGCCTGCACTTAAGTCAAATGAGCCCACACTCAAGCTGGTGACCTTGGGGTTTCGAACCTGAGTCCCAGTCCGATGCTCTATCCACTGCGCCACTGCCTGGTCAGGCCATGTTATTTAATCTTTAAGAGAAACCCTTTGAACCTGACCGATCGTGGCACAGTGTATAGAGCACTGACCCAGAACACACTGAGGTTGCCAGTTCAAAATCCCAAGGTTGCCAGCCTGAGCAAGAGGTTGCTGGCTCAGCTTCAGCCTGAGGTCTGATTCATGGTCAAGGCACGTACAAGAAGCAATCAATGCACAACTAAAGTGAAATAACTTTGAGTTGATGCTTCTCCCCCTATCTCTCTGTTAAAGAGAGAGAGAGATAGAGAAAGAGAGAGAGAGAGAGAGAGAGAGAGAGTAAGAGAGACAGAGGCAAAACCCTATGAGATAGGTAAGAAAGGATTATTATCATCATCTTACAGATGAGAAAATAGGCTCAGTTGCCCTGGGCTTTGAACCAGTTTTTTGTTTGTTTTACTCTGTTTGTTCCATATTACTCTAATGTAAGACAGAACTTCCTCTGCAATCACTTTAGGTGCAAAAGATATTTACCTTTCTGAGAATAAAGAACTTGAGGCATCTTTAACTCTCAAAACAAAGCATGAGTTTCAGCTCCAATGTCCCTCTCCCCACCCAGCAAGAGCAACTCTTAATAAGTCACTTCTCCAATAGTGGCGTTAGACTCATCAATGAGAAGATGCTTTCTGGAATGTCATCTGTTTACTTTCTTTTGTGTCTATTAGAGCTCTGAGACACTAACTAGTTACCATTTAAAGCCAATGTTATCTGCAAAATAGGCCTGTCCACATAGAGACAAAAAAGAGAAAACAAACAGCATTTAGCTTGGAAGTCACTAAGTTTCCCAACTGTTTTTCTGGCTGGGAATTTACAATTGATTGATCGTAAATCTTTCCTAAGCCAAAGACCACAGTGCCATCTTGCACCACTAACTAACTGCAGCTTTGCTCAGTCTGTCTAATGGAGCAACACTAAATGTTCAGGCTCTGGACTATCTGCCAGAGCAGATCCAAGGTCACATGGGCGGCTGCCAATGAACATTTCAAGGTCAAAAAAATCCCAACTCTTCAGTTCATCAAACTGTATAATTAGTTTCATCCCACATTTAGTTCCCACCTGAAAATATGGGTTAAGAAATGCTCATTTCTGAAGCAGCAGGAGGAAGGGAGGCTGTTAATAAGCCACCTGAGTTTACTCACCCATTAAAGCACATCTTATCTTGATCTTTGTTAGTCTGTATAAATTTAATCAATGATTTATGTGCTGCCAATTTCACAAGGGATATGAGGCAGCTTGGTGACATAGCACATTGTTCACTGGCAAACTATTCTTAAGAAAGAGTAGGCCAGATGCCTAGAATTGATTTCACACACATAAATGTATGGTGGAAGTCAGGCCTCTGGAGAGGCACCTGTGTGTTTCCATGGCTGTGACACAGGAACCTGAGTGGAAATTCCAAATAAATATAAGAAGCCATTCCAGAGATGCTTTTTGACTCTACGAGGCACTTTCTCACGACAGGCTGAGGTAGCCTTGGTTTGTCCCATAGCAACAGGTCTGCGCCCATCATTTGCAGCACGTGGCGTCCACCCTTTATCCTTTCTGATCATGGGCCGCTGTTGACCTCAACTGAGTTTAAGAAATTTCTAGGCCTGACCTGTGGTGGCGCAGTGGATAAAGCGTCGACCTGGAAATGCTGAGGTTGCCGGTTCGAAACCCTGGGCTTGCCTGGTCAAGGCACATATGGGAGTTGATGCTTCCTGCTCCTCCCCCTTGTCTCTCTCTTCTCTCTCTCTCCCTCTCTCTCTCCTCTCTAAAATGAATAAATAAAAATAAAAATAAATAAAATAAAATAAATTAAAAAAAAAAAAAGAAATTTCTAGATGGGGACCTCATTCACACGCTCACCTATTTCACTTCATTATATTCAAATGGTTGGGCTGAAAGGATGATTCTTAAGAGAGGATGGGCAACACGATTTGCCAACGTTTTCTCATTGCTCAACAAGTCAGCAATACTCAGCCAAAGAATTACTAATAGGGCAATACCTTGAGACATGCCCAGCCATCACTGAGAGTTAGATGTGCCCTTACAGGCCAATGATAAAGTATGGTTCAAGCCACCTGCTACATTTAACACATATGTAAGTTGGCAAGAAATGATATGACAAAGGCCCAGTGGAAAAGCTGGGGAGGAGCAGTTTTAACCACGGCTTTTGCATTTGGGTGGAAGGGGAAGAAGAGGCAGTAGAGGATGTGGATGGTGACACAGTCACACATGGTGACTTCTAGCTAATGCAGATAAACACTGGGAGGATAGAGCCACACCTGGAATTCATCTTCTTTCCATTAAAATTCAGGAAGCTTTTAAAATTCCTCTCATATAGGCACCAGAGGGATTCAGAGAAATTGTGCTGTAGGCATTTTACATAATATTTTTGCATTTTTTTTCTCACATAAGATATATCTTATAGTGTGAGTTCAATCATTTTCAAAAAATCTTTTGCTCAGCTTTTGTAGTCCTGCTAATGACCAGAGTTAAGCTGATCAACAGCTGAGTAGGTCAGTAGTATCTCACGTTTTTCTCTTTTCTTTTTCTTTCTTTCTTTCTTTCTTTCTTTCTTTCTTTCTTTCTTTCTTTCTTTCTCTCTCTCTCTCTCTTTTCTTTCTTTCTTTTAGAGAGAGAAGAAGAGATGGGGGGGGAGAGACAAGTATCAACTCACTGTTTCACTGAGTTGTGCCATTGATTGCTTCTCATATGTGCCTTGATGGGCCTCAAACTGGCACCCTCGGGATGGAAGACCAGGGCTCAAGCCAGCAACCACAGCACTCTGGGATGACACTGTCTACTGTGCCTGGCCAGGGATTGCTGTGTTTCTTACAAGCATATCTCTGACTACCTGCAGCAGAATTATCTTAGGTATCTGTTACAACTACAAACTCTTGGGCTCTGCCAAGAATGAGAATCTTTAGATGTGAGTTCAGGAGTTGGAACTTTTCACAATACTTCAGTTAATTACAGAATACACCATTTAAAAAAACAACAATTCTGTAGGGAAACAATATGCATATAGAAAACCGTACATTGCACAGCTCACTGTGGATTTCACAAAGTGAATATGCAGTTGTGTAGCCAGCACCCTAGAAGCACCTTTGTACCTACTTCCAGGCACTGCCCCCTATTGTGGTTTCATTTACAACACTGTGTAGATGTAAATCATTTATTCTCAGGGCTGTGTAGTATTCTCTCATGTGATACAAACCAGACTGAGGCCACTGTCCCAGAAGGAAGCATAAACAGAGCCACCCTGCACGGGCATGCCCCCCTTACGTCACAAGGCAATCTCCTCCATGCCCACCACAAGGTCAGACTTGGCCGGGACCTCCAGAACTCACTGTAACTGAGTCAGGGCTGCTCTGGAGTCGGACCCGCAGAGCAGCAGCTGTTTTTCACCTTGACGGAGGCTCCTTCTAGGGTGGCCTGATAACCCCAGAGGCAGTATGAGTAGCTTTTCCTGAAACGGGGTTTCAGCTCTGCCTCATGAGGGCTCATCGGAGTAGAATTTTTCCTGCCCACTGCATTTGCTGAAATAGCCAATTTAGAGGCATTTGCATAATGGTCATGTTTACCTGGAGCCAGACTACTTAGGTACAAATTGTAATTCTGCTACTTCTAAGGTGGCCCTGGGTCCCCTGTTGAACTCTATGGAATCTCAGTTTCCTTTTGAGTAAAATAAAGCTATCATTTATACCTCAATAAAACTTGAAAAAAGGCAAAAAAAAAAAAAAAATAATAATATGGCTATGACTGAGCCTCCTGGGGTTGTTCTAGGGAAGAAATGAGCTAATATTCACTGAGAACTTAGAACGGGGTCTGGCACAGGGCAAGCAGGCAATTATGTCTGAAGATGAATTGGTATTTCTAAACTCATCGGTGCAACACATACACCAAGGGATCATATGGGTCTCATGCCAGAGGAGGAAAGGTCCTGAGGTAATTCTGAGTAGATTAGTCCAGACTGCTTCCCACCACATCCCCTTTAAAGAATTATATCTGCTGAAGGTTTGTTCCTTTGTTACCCATACTTCTGCCACACATTCTCTTTCTCAAATCTAAGAGGTGTTAATTAACGTGCCTACATGCTTTAGTAGTGCACTTTTATTAACCTCTGGTAGCCAGAATTAATGGGAATCAAGTCAATCATTAATCCAGGGTTGGGTTATTTTTAAACAGGGTGTTATCCCAAACTCAATTTTGCCCCAGATGATGGATTAACAATTCTGTTACAACTAGAAATGCCACAGAATCCAACCTCTGATTCATGTTAGCTTGTTTTCTGAAGCTGTGACATTTTGTATATTTGAGATGTTTCATGTGTTTTCTGAGCTGCTATAGCAACCAGGACACAAGGTCAGCTGCGGGCTCATCTTTCTGTCTCTGTCCCTATCTCGATTCTTTAGGACTCAAATCTATTCCATGGGCCCACAGCCTTCCTTCCCCATCATTTTACCTTTTCTCCCCTGGACATTCACTCTGAAAGTGTCATTTCAAAATCTTTGTAGCTCTTTCTGCTTACAGAAAGTATACATGCTTTTAAATAATTTAAACATTCAAAAATATATACTGTTGCCTGCCCTGTGGTGGTGCAGTGGATAAAGCATCGACCTGGAGTGCTGAGGTCACCACCCCTGGGCTTGCCTTGGTCAAGGCACACATGGGAAGCAACTACTATAGGGGCTGAGGCTTCCTGCTCCTTCCCCCACCTCTCTCTCTCTCTCTCTTTCCTCTCCCTAGAAAAAAATCAATACATAAAATCTTTATATATATATTTTTTTCTTTTTCTTTTTTTCCCCTGTAGAATGTGAAATCTATCCACACACTACTCCACTCACAAAAATAGATTCCAGATGGATTCAGGTGCTAAATATAAAAAACTAATACTATAAAAAATTTTGAAAAAAGTATAGACTATATTTATGACCTTGGGGTAAAGTAGGCCTTTTAAAATGAGACATAAAACTTAAAAAGCATAAATAAAAAGATTGATGAATATGACCTCATAAAAGTTGAAAACTTCAGTAAGATAAAAGATATGGCAAATAAAGTTTAAAAGACAAGCCACAGAATGGGTGAAAATATTTGCCACATACATAATAAAGAATATCTAAGAAGGCCTATGAATTAGAAAAACAGGCCAAGGGTATGAGGAAGTATAAATGGCCAACAAGCCTTGCTTGCATGTCAGTTCCACAAGGGTAAGGGTGTGTGTCCGTTCACTGATGTCTCCAGCACCTACACCATTCAGAGTGTACAGAAGGTGAAATAAACGTAAAAACATGTCAATTCTGATTTTTGATCATGCAAAGAATTTCAAATGGAGATTTTTTTTTTCACTCATTGGATTGGAAAAAATGTACAGTGTTGTTAGGCTATGGAGAAACGTACACACCTGTGTGGTGTTGGGAGTGAGACAGTACACTTTATTGAAGGGCAATTAGTTGGTATCTACCAGGTACAAAACTGCACGTACCCTTTGACTTAGCAATGTTTACCTTGGAAAATGACTGCGCTCACGTGCTTGTTCAAGGGCATGGATCGCAGCGTTGCTGGAAATACCTGAAATTTTAAATGTCCTAAATACTGACCAATATAAACGTGATTAAATAAGCTATAATAAAATCAAACTGGGAATAGTGCAAAGCAGTTAAAAAACAGTGAGGTATGGCAATGTCTACCAACCTCTTAACACAGAGAGAAAAAGGCAAGTTCATGACAATATGTAGGTAGTGATACCTATAGTATAAAATGAAACTGCATTCATATGCATATATGTAAATGCATTGAAAATGTTTGGATATGAACTTTTTTTCCTTCACAATATATTCTGGATATTTCCCATGTCAAAACATAAAAATCCACTTTGCTCTTCTAGCCTGGCACATGGAGGTGCAGTGGGTAGAGCACTGACCGGAACTCTGAGGTCACTGATTCGAAACCCTGGGCTTCCTTGGTCAACGCACATACGACAAGCAAGCAATGAACAACTAAACTTCTATACTTTTTGCTCCCTTACCCCCCTCTCCTCTCTCTGTAAAATCAATAAATAAAATCTTTTTTAAAAATCTACCTCATTCTTTTAGAAAGGTATTAATATAAAGTTCCATTGGCTGGGCATGACATAATCTAATCAAATCTCTATTGATGACTTTTTAAAACTGCTTTATTGAGATATAATTCACATACTATACAATTTACCCATAATTCAGTGCTTTTAGTATGTTACATTAGTTTTAAAATACAAAAAATTGTCATTTTAACCATTTAAAATATACAATTCAATGGCAATAATTAGATGATTCTCATTTTCATTTCTTACTATTATAAATAATGCTCTAAATCTACATCCTCATATACAGTGTGTCCGTAAAGTCATGGTGCACTTTTACCGGTCACAGGAAAGCAACAAAAGATGATAGAAATGTGAAATCTGCACCAAATAAAAGGAAAACCCTCCCAGTTTCTGTAGAATGATGTGGCAGCATGTGCGCATGCGCAGATGATGATGGAACATCGTGTATACAGCGGAGCAGCCCACGGCCATGCCAGTCAAGATGTGGATGGTACAGAGGAAAGTTCAGTGTGTTCTGTGGCTTGCTAAATTCGAATCTGTGACCAAAATGCAATGTGAATATTGGTGCGTTTATAACAAAGCGCCACCACATAGGAATAACATTACTCGGTGGGATAAGCAGTTGAAGGAAACCGGCAGTTTGGTGGAGAAACCCCGTTCTGGTAGGCCATCAGTCAGTGACGAGTCTGTAGAGACTATACGGGATAGCTACCTAAGGAGCCCTAAAAAATCTGTGCGTGAGCCCACATCGAACTGCACTGAATAGGTATGAAACTGGGAGAGTTTTCCTTTTATTTGGTGCAGATTTCACATTTCTATCATCTTTTGTTGCTTTCCTGTGACTGGTCAAAAGTGCACCATGACTTTATAGACACACTGTATACTTTGTACAACTGTATTTCTCTATAGGATAGAAAATTCTCATCTGCTGAGGGCCAGTAATAAACAGCCATAAGAACAATTATGGGCTGGTGTTTTTCCTAAGATTACTACATTATAGCTAAACATGATTTAAAAATCTCTTAAAAAGATAGGGGATTTTCCAAGGCAACTGCAAAAGTGCACTTGCTTTTCTAAGTTCATTTACATTGTCAAATATATATGTAAAAACAAGCCAACAAAAGCAAAACATGATTTTTTACCCAGTATCTGAGTAAACATATACTAGACTCCAATGGAGTCAGTGTTCTGGTATCTGACAGCTTATCCTGAGTCTTTTTTGCCAACCATACCACAAGCAGCTGGACCCTACCGAGAGAGACACAGCCTTAATTAATATTAGATCTGATTTCCTAGTCTGAACTTCACAGTCTCATTAGAGGGTGAACTTTGGCAATTCACTTCATCCTGTGGCCTCGTATTCCTCTTCTGAAAGATTGAGGGTCTAGCGGCCCGATGCTATAACTTGTACAGTCCAGGTCAGCAGGGGCGCCAACAGGAATGAGGTCAGCCTACATCTGCAGGTGTGGTGGGGGTAGGAGCCAAACTCTGCAGACTGGGAGTTCAGGTCTGAATCTGCCAGCTACCTGCTTTATGGCTCCGGGCAAGTTTCATAACTACCAGCAAGTCAGTCTCTAAAGTTGTCTGTTGGTACTTATCTTACAAGACATTGTGAAATTCAATGAGATAAAGCACAAATCTTGCCTCTCTGGTGCCTGACACCAAACATGCCTTCAATAAACGGTGGCTTCAAGTGTTTTAAAAATCAAAGTGTGTCAGTGCCACATTTCCAAGTTGCTAACTACCCTAATTTCTGTAACAGCAGTAATAGTAGCATAGACTTCTATAGCCTTTATTGTGTGCTGATCACATATTGAGCACTTAACATCTATTAATTTATTTAACCCTTTCATCAACCTATAAAGTAAATACTATTATTTCCATTTTACAAAAGAGAAAATAGGTACATAGAGGGTAAGAAACTGGTCCAGAAAAACAGTTACTAAATAGCAAAACCAGGATCTGAATCCAGGTAATCTGTACTCTACAAAGTCTGTGTTCTTAACCATTATTAAACTGTCATATTATTGTTTCACAAATATCTGTGTACTTGTGAGTGTGGGTAAAAACTAAGATTACTTTGCTAAACCATCTAGCTTTAAAATGACTGCCAGATGATAACTTGTTTTAAAGATGGCCACATGAAAAGAACAAATTAAGAAGAGGCATTATTACACTTCTATTTGTCACTTATGACCTCTGTCATCATCACACTTTGATTTTGTATGTGTGTGTGTGTGTGTGTGTGTGTGTGTGAGAGAGAGAGAGAGAGAGAGAGAGAGAGAGAGAAAGAGAGAGAGAGAGACAGACAGGGACAGACAGGCAGGAAGGGAGAGAGATGAGAAGCATCAATTCTTGGTTGAGGCACCTTAGTTGTTCACTGATTGCTTTCTCACATGTGCCTTGATTGAGTGGCTCCAGCAGAGCCATTGACCCTTTGTTCTAGCCAGTGACATTTGAGCTTGAGTAAGCGACCATGGGGTCATGTCTATGATCCTAGCTCAAGCCAGCGACCCTGCTTTCAAGCCAGATGAGCCCGCATTCAAGCCAGTGACCTTAGAATTTTGAACCTGGGTCCTCAGCATCCCTAGTCAATGCTCTATCCACTGCACCCCGCCTGGTTAGGCTCATACTATGATTCTTATGAACATAAAATGTTTTGGAATTCAAATGCTTGGAGAGTTACCATCTCTCCAATAATGGGCAGCACTTTTGTCCATTAGGTGACTCTATTTCCCTAAAGTTTCCACCTCAAAATTGAATGGTTTGTCACTAGACCACATGCACCATCATACCACTTATAACTCAGGGGGATCCTTGGTTTATGACAGTCTTGACATACAATGTTTCGAGTTTACAACTCTCACTCCCATAAGAACTTTAAAAAGTTGAGATGTTAGTGTTTTGGCTTATGATGTTAGCATCGTAGTTAATGGACTACGTGGGCAAACTAGTTTGGTTGCACACAGCAGAAGAATACGCAGTAAGTAATGCGTACAGTACAGTACAGTATATTTATGTCCTTTTCCTTTTTCTGTGGCTTAGTTGTGTTTTTATGTTCTAGATTATGATTTTACAACTGTGTTGGGGGGGGTAAGTGACTTAGGGTATGTTTCAACTTACACCAAAATTTGGGTTATGTCACTGTCGTAGGAACGGAACTGTCATAACCCAAGGACCCCTGTATGTCCCTGAGAGGAAATACAGTTTGGACTGCTGATGAATGGAGCATGCTCTGTGTTTGGCAGCCTGGGATTCTGTTAATTTACCCAATTAAAGATTATTTTGTTTTCTCTCTTTAATTCATTTCTTGCTCCATCTCTAGCATGCAGGGAGCAGCTTTTCCCCCACTAGCAAGTGGGATGCCCCCTGATAGCAAGGAATGACAGTTAGGTGATAACCCTACAGGAATTGAGGCTGGTCAGCATAGCTTCAATGTCCCTCTACTGAACCACCATCTTCTCTTCCCAGACATTAAGGATGCTGACCGGACTCTGTCGTATCAATTGGGTGGCTTGTTGTCTTATGCATAATCTTCCCTTGGGGGTTATGCAGACTTACCATGCAAGGTCTCTCAGTCTGTGCTCATTGGAAAACCCAAAGTTCCTGATGGCCAGATTCTGTCTCCTACTCTCTAGTTCCACCTTGTCGATCAACAGAGCCTGTATAAGCAGGATCTCAGTTGTGAGGAGGGAGCTCCTGAGTCCAGGCAAATCAGCAGAGGCAGTGGTGTGCTTCTGGGCATTTTGAAATACTCAGAGAGGCTGTATCTGCATCGACCATAGCAAGATTGTGGGCAAGGGGAGGGTCAAGAAATCTTTTGCCTAATTCAATACAAAGGTGATCAGCCAAGTTGCTCCGTTAGTTACACAAGTTCCTGTGTTTGGCTTGACATATCGAATATATTCAATATTTTCTAACAGATCCAATCTCGTTTCAATCAATTTCAGAGGGCTCCGAACCTTTGTAAAGCTCACTTATACACATCCCACTAGAATACTACGTCCCATAGGCTGGGAACTGATACTCCCTGGCATATGCCAGAGAGGCTGGCACACTGCCTGGCTTATGGCACATCCTCAGTCTATTCTTGCAAAGGTACCACAGTCAATGAAGTAGTTTCCATGCTACCCACCTCTGGCTGTGGAACCTTTATACAATAAAGTCTTATGTGAAAATACAATGTAAAAAGTTAAAGCTGAGAGGCTCTGGCTAAGGGAAGGGGACCCCAAGCTGCCAGTCTCCTCACCCACTGAAGTGTTCCAGGTCGCTTCGACGAAAGCCTCTAGGCTCTCGTGACCTTTTGAAACTGGAAGCACTGGGGCCTTGAACCCTCACAGGCCTGGGTTTTCATTCCCAGCTCTGCCACTTTCTAGCTAACTGGTCTTGGGCATGTCACCCTTTCCCCAGGCTTAGTTTCCCATCTATAAAATAAGGATAACGCTATCTAATTCCCTCATGTCAGGATGCAAAATGACATGTAAAAGCAGCTAGTACATAATAAGCATTCAATACGGTGTCCAACTTTATTACTAATGCTCAAATACTCCCCTTTTTTTCCTTTTAAAACATATTTTCCCAAGAACAGAGAACAGAATGTCCTATGGAAACATAGTTCTCTTGGGGCTACAAATACTGCATTTTTAGTGGAGAGTTACGTGAGTCAAAATACTTTCCCTGTTTATCACTGTTCTTTGAACAATCTGCTAAAAACAACAACAATATGGCAACAAAGATCCTTCTAAAACTCTGTACTGTCCAGTGAGCACACACTAAAACCCCTTGATGCTAAGGTACGTTCGAAGTTGCCATCCGGTCTTTACTCCTGTCCACACATACCAGGCAGGCTCCATCTCCTCAGCACACGGGCTCCAGCCGCTGCCCCACCAGCACACCAGGCCCTTTGGCTCCAGTCTCTTTTTCCATTCACTCTACCTGGAATTCCTATCCCCTCACCTATCTGTCTGACTGGCAACATTCAAAGCTTTATTCAAGTATCAGCTTCCCTGATAAGCCTTTCTCAACTTTACCAAGCCCCCCCGGAGACCAGGTCTTCCTTACAGTGCTTTTCCCGTTAAAGTGATTGTACAGGAGGCTCCCAGCCTTAGTTCCTAAAGAGAAAGGTCCAGGTTGTGTTTTCTTTGTATCCTTCCAGAGAGATTCTCAATAAATATTTGTCGAACAAATACTATATAAATGAATTTAAAAAGCCAAATTGAGGTGAATGTACCCAAATTATCAGTTACCAAGATATAATTTTGGACCCTCCATTTTTTCCATCTATAAAATCTTTTTGTTTTTAGCTCTAAAATGAAAATATAAATAACATGTCACAGAGTTTATATATATCAGAAAGGAGAAAAATTTGTACAGGGCCTAACACGGTACCTGGCACATAATAGGTACTCAATAGTTGCTTTTCGTTCATTCCCTGCCTCCCTCGCTGCTCCTACTGAATAGTTTGCCTAGACCAGGGGTAGTCAACCTTTTTATACCTACCATCCACTTTTGTATCTCAGTTAGTAGTACAATTTTCTAACCGCACAACGATTCCACAATAATGGTGATTTATAAAGTAGGGAAGTAGCCTGACCAGGAGGTGGTGCAGTGGATAGAGCACAGGACTGGGATGCGGAGGACCCAGGTTCGAGACCCTGAGGTCACCAGCTTGAGCACGGGCTCATCTGGCTTGAGCAAAAAGCTCACCAGCTTGGACCCAAGGTCGCTGGCTCGAGCAAGAGGTTACTCGGTCTGCTGAAAGGCCCATGGTCAAAGCACATATAAGAAAGCAATCAATGAACCACTAAGGTGTCGCAACGGAAAACTCATGATTGATGCTTCTCATCTCTCTCCATTTCTGTCTGTCTATCCCTCTCTCTGTCCTTGTAAAAATAAATAAATAAATAAATAAATAAATAAATAAATAAATAAATAAAGTAGGGAAGTAACTTTACTTTATAAAATTTATAAAGCAGAGTTACAGCAAGTTAAAGCATATAATAATAATTACTTACCAATTACTTTATGTCGGATTTTCGCTAAGTTTGGCAGAATAAATCTTTATAAAACAACTTACTACAGTTAAATCTACCTTTTTATTTATACTTTGGTTGCTCCGCTACAGCCCACAATGAAAGCTGGAATGCCCACTAGTGGGCTGTAGGGACCAGGTTGACTACCACTGGCCTAGAGCAGGGGTCGGGAACTTTTTTGGCTGAGAGACAAGAACGCCACATATTTTAAAATGTAATTCTGTGAGAGCCATGCAATATGTTTAGCACTAAATACAAGTAAATGTGTGCATTTTATGTAAGACCAACACTTTTAAAGTAAATAAGTCTCTGAATTCTTTTTAATAATGTTGTTATGCTGTTGCTAACCAGTGATGAATAAAGTACTTCTTTTTTTTTTTTTTAATTTTTTTTTTTTTTCAGAGAGAGGGATAGACAGGGACAGACAGACAGAAACGGAGAGAGATGAGAAGCATCAATCATTAGTTTTTCATTGCGTGTTGCAACACCTTAGTTGTTCACTGATTGTTTTCTCATATGTGCCATGACCGCGGGCCTTCAGCTGACCGAGTAACCCCTTGCTGGAGCCAGCGACCTTGGGTTCAAGCTGGTGGGCTTTTTTTTTTTTTTTTTTTTGCTCAAACCAGATGAGCCCGCGCTCAGTCTGGCGACTTCGGGGTCTCGAACCTGGGTCCTCTGCATCCCAGTCCAATGCTCTATCCACTGCGCCACCGCCTGGTCAGGCTAAAGTACTTCTTAACATTGATGCGACTTCTGGTACTGCATGGTTTTGCTGATGGCTTTGTAGTCTGGGTGATACGTGGTGAGGTTAAACTTCATGCAGGCATTGAGACTTCCATCCATTAAACATGATCATAGGTTGGTCTTAACGTTCTTTAGATGTGAGAAAAGACTGCTCACATGCATAGGTAGAGTCAAACATTGTCAGTACAGCAATACTCACACACTGCAGTGTGTGGTATGTGACGGGAAGTGCGTTCCAAGTTTTAACTATCGGCTGGTCCACGAGTTGAAGTTTTTTCATTTCTCCCCACTTGTGTTTGCTTGCCAACTCTGCTTGCTGTCATGCAAGTCTTTCCAAATCTTCATTCAGTGACTTGAACTTATTCACCCACATGTCTGAGGCCTTCCGGTCAGCAGCTTGTAGCTCAAAATCTCTCATGAAGACCCTGGGGATGTAACTCAGGTCAATGCTGTCCACTGCACACTCGTGTGGATGGGTGATGAACTTAAAAAGATGAGTGCGGCCTGACCAGGCAGTGGCACAGTGGATAGAGCGTCGGACTGGTATGCAGAAGGACCCAGGTTTTGAGACCCCAAGGTCGCCAGCTTGAGCGAGGGCTCCTCTGATTTGAGCAAAAGCTCACCAGCTTGGACCCAAGGTCACTGGCTCGAGAAAGGGGTTACTCGGTCTGCTGAAGGCCCGCGGTCAAGGCACATATGAAAAAGCAATCAATGAACAACTAAGGTGTCACAATGCGCAACGTAAAACTAATGATTGATGCTTCTCATCTCTCTCCGTTTCTGTCTGTCCTTGTCTATCTATCCCTCTCTCTGTCTCTGTAAAAAAAAAAAAAAAAAAAAAAAAAAAGAAAAAAAAAGATGAGTGCGCTCATGAAATTCTCCAAAGCGCACTTTGAATGACTGCAGGAGATTAGATGTGAAGCCCGCTAGCTGCTGGAGATCAAGATGTTGAGCAGGGTCACTTGCTGTGCATGCATCTTTAAACTCTCCCAGTTTTTCAAAGTGTAGTCAACGACCTGTTTCAATGTCAGTGATGAAGAGTTCCAGCTTGTTTTCAAATGCAAACACTGCTTGTTGAAGGGATAAGACTGTATTTCTAACACCTTGCATTTTCACATTGAGTTAGTTCACATGTTCAGTCATGTCCATGAGATAGTAGAACTTCAGAAGCCACTGAGTGTTAGCTAACTCAGGATGCTCAACGTTTTTCATTTCAAGAAAAGTCCGGATTTTGCTCAGACAAGCCGCGAAATGGCTTAGCACCTCTCCTCTTGACAACCAACGCACATTGCTGTGCAGAAGCAGACCAGGATAATTATTCCCAACTTCATCCAGCAGTGTTTTAAACTGGCGATCATTTAAAGCTCAGGCAACAATGAAGTTGACAACCTGAATGAACAACGACATCACCTCACCAAGCTGTTCGCCACACATCTGAGCACAAAGCGCCTCCTGATGTAGGATGCAGTGAAAACTTAGGATGGGTCTCTTTTCATGTTCAGGAAGAAGTACTACGAATCCTCTGTTTTTCCCCACCATGCACAGAGCACCATCAGTACACACCAAAATAAGTTTATCCATTGGTAGATTATTTTCTTTAGCAAACTCAGTGAGAGACTTGAATAAATCCTCCCCTCTTGTTGTCTCTTTCATAGGCAAAATAGCAAGACTTTCCTCACGTAGTGTGTCACCAACAGCATACCTTGCAATCATGCTGAACTGGGATAAATGGCTTATATCTGTTGACTCATCCAAAGCGAGAGAAAAGAATGGTACTGCATTTATGTCCTTCACTTGTGTTGCCTCAATTTGATTTGCCATCATGAAGATACGATCGTGAACAGTTCTTGCCAACAGAGGCATGTCTTTTATTTGTTTGATTATCTTTTTTTTTTTTTTTTTGTATTTTTCTGAAGCTGGAAACGGGGAGAGACAGTCAGACAGACTCCCGCATGCGCCCGACCAGGACATGCCCACCAGGGGCGATGCTCTGCCCACCAGGGGGCGATGCTCTGCCCCTCCGGGGCGTCGCTCTGCCGTGACCAGAGCCACTCTAGCGCCTGGGGCAGAGGCCAAGGAGCCATCCCCAGCGCCCGGGCCATCTTTGCTCCAATGGAGCCTTGGCTGCGGGAGGGGAAGAGAGAGACAGAGAGGAAGGAGGGGGGGTGGAGAAGCAAATGGGCGCTTCTCCTATGTGCCCTGGCCGGGAATCGAACCCGGGTCCCCCGCATGCCAGGCCGATGCTCTACCACTGAGCCAACCGGCCAGGGCCTGTTTGATTATCTTGTTTTTATCCGAAAAGTCATCAAAATGTTCATTGGCAACATCAAGCACGAATGTTTTGGCATACTCCCCATCTGTGAATGGCTTTCCATTTCTCACAATTGCTAAAGCACCCACAAAGCTAGCCAAATTCCAGTCACCTTGTTGGGTCCAAACACAGAGTTGCTGCTGACTAGCTTGCACTCTGCACAGTAGCTCTTGACATGCTTTCTTCCTGCCGTCCCTCTCTGGATATTTCGATGCAAATGTAGTATGGCATGTGTCAAAGTGCTGCTTTATATTTGACTGTTTCATTGATGCAATTTTATCATTGCATATTAGACACACTGCAGAACCTGCTCTCTCCACAAAGGTGAATTCCTCTGTTCATTCCTGCTGAAAAGTACGATATTCCTCATCTCTTTTTCTTTTAGCCATCTTCTTCATCAAAAGAGTTTCTGCAATTAGCTAGCTGACTACTTGATTAAAAGGAGGGAAGTTTACTTCCTGACCTCACAACAACTCGTGTATGTTACGCATTATCCAATAACAATTTGGTGTTGTCCTGGAGGACAGCTGCGATTGGCTCCAGCCACCCGCAACCATGAACATGCGTGGTAGGAAATGAATGGATTGTAATACATGAGAATGTTTTATATTTTTAATGTTATTATTATTTTTATTAAAGATTTGTCTGTGAGCCAGATGCAGCCATCAAAAGAGCCACATCTGGCTCGTGAGCCATAGGTTCCAGACCCCTGGCCTAGAGCATGAGACCAAGATTAAGTTCTCTGTCAGTGCTGCTACATAACACCTGAAAATAGAAATGATTGTATTTCATAATAACAACATTCCAAAATTATTTCTAAGTAGGAAGTATTTGCTCCTGAGGCAGAATGTGAGAAGTTAAGGGAATTCCCTGGCAAGTGGAATGGGGAAACTGAGACAGCTGAACAAACTGGCCAAGTAACTCACAGCCAGAAACAGCCGTCAGCAGTGTGGAAAGCTGCAGGTGCCCAGCAACGGGCGAAACTGCCGCCAGGCCTCATCCCCAGCATGGCCTTTTCGCCCTTGACGTATCACTGATCCTGTGGTTTAGACCCTCTGACCTTTCTTCCCTAGAGATAACATCTACCTTGTTGTATTTCAGCTCCAGGCCCCAGAAAAGCAGCAAAACCAAGTCTGGTGATGCCAGGACCAGCTGCAATGACTAATGACCCCCTGCCCTGGCACGAACCAAACAGTAGAGACCATAACTTTGAAGGGACTCACCTGGAAAAGCTAATGAATATTTCATTGAGACCCTTCCTTAAGGCCTCCCCTAAACTCCCAGCCTTAAAAACAACCCTAAAACAAAGGTCCCAGCATGCGCTCTCTCTCCTGCGATTACAGCCACAGCCTTCCCTTCTCCCTCTTCTTCCCCCACAGGTGTGCATCTCCTAAAGAGTAAGTGTCCCCACAAGACTGGCAACCAGAAGAGCCATAGGCAGGAGCCAAAGCAGCATTGTCAGACTTTCTCCAGGGCTTCTCCTATCCTAAGCCCTTCCTCGTTTCACCATCCCAGCTTTAATAAACATACTCTGAAAATCACCTGGATTCGTGTTGTGAAATCTTTCCTGCATGAAGTCAAGATCCTACACATTACCAGCCAGCCTTAGGCAGACCTGCTCAGGGCCCAGTCCCCTTTCCAGTAACATTCCCATCTTGTGCACTGAAGGTGGGAATGTAAATTTGAAGCCATTACAGAAAACAGTATGGAGCTTTCTCAAAAAAATTAACTCTAGACCTATCATATAATCCAGCAACCCTACTTCTGGGTATATAGCCAAAGGAAATGAAGTCACTATCTCCAAAAAATATCTGCACCCCCCCCCCCCCCCATGCTCACTGCAGCATTATTCACAATAGCCAAGGCATGGAAACAACCTAAGTGTTCATAGATGGATGACTGGATAAAGAAACACACACACTCTCTCATATCATTCAGCCATTAAAAAAAAAAAAAAAAAAAGGAAATCCTGCCATTTGCTACAATATAGATGAAACTTAGCATTACGCTAAGTGAAGTAAGTCAGAGAAAGACAAATACTGTATGATGTCACTTACATGTGTAATCTAAAAACGCTGACCTCATAGAAACAGAGAGTAGAATGGTAGTTACCAAAGAAAAGGGGTTGGGGAAATGGGAAGGTATTGGTCAAAGGGTACAAACTTCTAGTTAGAAGATGAATAAGTTCTGAGGAGTTCATGCACAACATGGTGACTATAATGAACAATACTGTATTATATTCTTGAAAGTTGCTAAGAGAGTAGATCTTAAATGTTCCCACCACCACAATTAGCACCTGAGGTGAAGGATGTGTTAACTAAACTCATTATGACAGTTTTATAATATACATGTGTATCAAATCATTACATCATACATTTTAAACTTATACAATGTTATATACCAATTATATCTCAATACAGTAGGGGGAAAAGTATCTATTTCTAGATACTCTGGCATTTCTCTTTGAATTGTAGATTCAGTTAATATTTATCAGTTTCTGTATGGTTGGCATACACAGAGTTTGTCTCCAAAATTGCTGATTAAAGAATCACTTCTTTTTGAGTGATCTGTGTTTTCTGATGGCAAATAGAAAAGACACTATGTGCAATACGCTATTGAAATGTTTCTAATAAGTTCTAGTAGCAAAAATAAATTATCTTTAAGGTTTAAGTGAACAGTTTGATTTTGGTATTTAAATGAGAAATCTTCACATTAATTATTCTTAGGAACTGTAATTAGTTTTACAGATTTAACATTCTACTTTGCTGGTGCTCTAGTTTCCTCACCCTAGTGTGTTTATATACTGCTCACAAAAATTAGGGGACATTTTATAGATTCATATTCTTTTGAAATATCCTCTAATTTTTGTGAGTAGTATACTTTCTCACTTTTCTTTTTAAATTCCAGAAATGGCTGTTTCTTATTTCTTAAAGGGATTTAAAAAAAAATTTTAAAAATTGATTTTAGAGAGAGAGGAAAAAAAACATCAATTTGTTGTTTCACTATTTTATGCACTTGTTGGTTGCTTCTTGTATGTGCCCTGACCAGGGCTGGAACCCGCAACCGCAACCCACGTATTATGACACTCTAACCGACTGAGCTACCCAGCCAGGGCAAAGGGAACCTTTATTGTAATGCTAGGTGAATTATAAAATCTATCAAAAATATTTCCATTAGAAAATTTCCCCATTTTCCAATCACGCCTGAATCCCTAGGATGATTGTGACTCCCCTTGGATGAAGCCAAAAGTCTCTAACAAGGTACAAGGTCCTTCCTGATCCACCCACCTTGCCTTCTCTCTCTCCCCTTCACTCTCCCTTCTCCAGCCACAGTGAGTTTCTTTTGTTTCCCAAGGTCAGTATGCTCCTTCATTGCCAGGCCTTTGAGCATGCTATTTATTGCCTTTCTTTCTCCCTCTCACCTGGCTGGCTTCTATGTATCCTTCTGGTGTCAGAGCCAGGATACGTCCCCACCACAGACCCCCCACAGAGCCAATTACATCTGTAGTTATTGAACGCTTCTTCCTTCCACCCACCCGAGGCTGTCAACTCCACTAGGGCAGAGACCACATCTTTTGCCTCCATATTCCTATGCCAGCACATGCCACAAACTATATTAGGCATTTAATTAATGTTTGCTGAGCACAACAATCTGTCTAGACAAAAAAAAGGAATTTATCCTTTGAGACATTGCACTTAACTTTATGGCTCTCAGTTTTCACCAACAGCAGCCTCAACATGGTTAACCATGACTTCAGCAAAGAAAGAGTTAACACGGTCATTCTGGTTTATTTCCTCCTTGCTTATCTCTGGGAACACCTGCAGTCCCAGTAATGGCTCTTAACCAAACTGAGCACCACTCCTGAAATGTTCACTAATTAATGATGCTATTTGGTACCCACCCCCACGTCACTGCATCAAACAGAAAGCACAGTTTAAAGTAAACACGAAGATTTATGATGTGCACCCGGTATCCAGTGTGGGTCTGCACCCTGGCTGGTCACACAGCTAAGTGACCAGCTCCCTTGAAGAACTCTGGACTGCCAAGAGGAGCTGGCTTCCCTCGGTGGAGGGAGAGTTCACACCTGGAGAGAAACACGCATCTGTGGGGAAGGAAGCCTACACCGACTTCTCTCATCGTGGCCTGTATATATCATTATCCTGCCTAAAAACTCTTCACTGTGAGTAGGACTTCATGCTGAACTGATAGTTCTTCTGGGTAGCCAGGGGCCCCGAAAGAGCCTCCTTCCTGAACTGCTGTCCTCCTCGATGTCTGCGACACCATTCTCCACTCTCCTCTGACCTCACTGCAGGTGTTCTTTCCGCCTCCTTTGTTGGCTTCTCTCTCTCCCAGGCTCTGCGTGGTGTGTTGTCCTCCCGCTCTATTCTGGCCTTTCATCTTAACGCTCTAGATCAGTGTATTAGTCTCGTGGGTTTTGATATTGTCTATATGTTGATGACTCTCAACTTTATTTCTATAGCCTAACCCCTCCCCCAAGCTTCACACACAACTGTCTATGGACATCCCCACTGTATGTGTACTAAGTATTTCAAACTAATAAAAAAAGGTCTATAAATTGGAGCTCTTGATTTCACCCTGAACTTGCCCTCTTTTATTTTTTCTCATCTTGATAAAATAAAACCTCATTCTCTCAGTTGTCCAAGCATATATCAGAAAGGTCATCCTGGATTTTTCATTTTTTCCTGCCCACTCACCTTCCAATCCATTAGCAATGATTGTGGGTTTTGTTTCCAAAACAAATCTCTGGAATCACTTCACTTGTCTGCTTTTCTAACCCAAATCACCGTTTGCCTGGATTATTCTCCTTGTGCCTGTCCTTGCCAGTCAGCAAAGTGATCTTTTCTCAGACCGACATCAGATCACATCATTCTGCTTCAAACCCTTCTACTCTATTCTCAGAACGGAATTCAAACTCTCCAGGTGTGACTGGCTTACAAGGCAGTGCCTGCCCTGCCGCCTGCACACCTGTCCCACTTCGCCCAGCGCCCCTGTCCGGGCTCTCCCCCACTTGGTCCAGCGCCCCTGTCCGGGCTCACCCCTACTTCGTCCAGCGCCCCTGTCCGGGCTCACTGCTGCAGCCCGCTGTCCTGTTTCTGCTCGAGAGCACGCAGCAGCCTCTCCACCTCAGGCCTGGGCGCTCACCGCCAGCCTCCACACTTTGAACCAGTGTATGCTGTCGAGTCTGAATCACATTTTGTATATTTAGAAGAACATGCTTTTTAAACTGAAAAGATGGCAAGCCCAATTACATGTTTGTTAGGGCTAGAATATGGTATTTTCCAATTTATCTTTTTGTTTCTTCACGAATAGAAAGGAATTTACCAGTAACAAATGATAATCCAGCGAGGCTTATCTCTAGGTTATCTCAAGTATGGTAAGATTACTCATCTGGGTCCCTAAGAGTAATAGAAAATAAATTTGTGTTTCTCAATGGAGCAACCTTTATCTGAAATTTAACTCCACGTGTACTTGGTATGGTTATTAAGAAGTAAATAAACTTTTCTAATTAAAAGTAATGGGAAAGCTCCCAGGGAATTACCATGTGTGACAACTATCTGTCGCCACTGGTCTCCAGATGTCTACACTTTCACAAGAGTGAATACTCCTCTTTAAAAGAATTGTAATGGTTGGGCTCAACTGAGTTACCAGCAAGGGCAAGGGAGTGAATATTTAATAGGGACTAAAAATTAAAGCTAAGATATCCCTTTAACAGTCTATCCACCTGTGTATTTCCATAACCTGTGCCTTTCTAAACCACTCATAGCAAAATTAATTAAGCACATTGGCTGCCTTCATCTTAAATCTGTACAACATTCCTGAGAATGGAGAGAAAAAAGACACTTAAAATGGAGGTGTTTCAAATCTCTGTTTACCTTCTTTGGGGGAAAGGCTTCATCACATGATCTATTTTTCTCCTTTTAATTCTCTAAATAGACACTTGGATTATTCTTGTGCTGTTCAAATAAAACCAGGGATATTTACTTAAACTCTTCTTAATGGAGGTGTGTGTGTATGTCCTATATTTACTCTCTCTTCCTTTGATACATGTTTGGTTAGGCCTGGGGGGCTGAGAGGAGTGGGGAAAGAACCACTTCAGGCCTGTCAGTGAATAGTTCACTTATTCCCTTTACTGCCTGAAACACACCGACTTCCCTGCTGCCTCCTCCACTCCAGGAATCTGCAGCTGTGGCAGGATAAGTTTCTCCAATTCTACCTTTCTAAAGTTATATTACTTACCATAAAACAGTTTTAGCCAAAAACACAAATTCATGTTTTTTCTTGTGCGCGCGCGCGCGAGAGAGAGAGAGAGAGAGAGAGAGAGAGATAGGAGAGAGATGTGAAGCATCAACTCGAAGTTGCATCACTTTAGTTGTTCACTGATTGCTTCTTATACATGCCTTGATGAGGGGGAGGGTGTCCAGCTGAGCCAGTGACCCTTTCCTGCTCAAGCCAGTGACCTTGGGCTTCAAGCCAGTAACCTTTGGGTTCAAGCCAGTGACCACGAGATCACATGTTGATGATCCCATGCTCAAGTCAGCAACTATATAGTGCATTGACCTGGGTCCTCAGTGTCCCAGGTCAATGCTCTATCTACTGTGTCATCACCGGTCAGGCCTAAATTCATTTTCTTGAGAGACTGAGGTACTTACTACATACAATATGTGCAACTATATAAAGTTATATGAAGTTACATAAAAGTATATATAAAACATACATCCTATATACTTATGCAATATAATAACATACTGAATACTATACTGTATAAAAGTATATTTACATTCATGTTCAGTTACTATGCATGGAAAAACTCTTCAGCTTTGACCCTTAAAGAGTCTGTCACATATAAGCACCTAATTGGCTAGGACACAGAGATGACCCAAGCCTGGCTCCTGTTCTCCAGGTGCCGTGTAGCTGGAGCTACTGGACAATGCTCAGGGGGAGGGGCACGGGATTCCAACTCCTCCCAGGGGACTGCAAAGGACTTCCAGGAGGAGGCACCATTGTGAACTAAGCCTCAATGAACTGATTAATGATCAAATGGTCTGTCCCATCCACACCTGCTCTAAAAATGTGATGGTGTGCTACATTTCACCCGCTGTATTCATCATGTACCTGTGCACTTTGTCAGGAAGGAGTCTCAGCTATGCATTGGAGCAGATGTCAGTTCATGTGACTTCAGTCGTGCTCTGGAAATGTGATGCTAGTTTCCTCAGACAGATTCCTGTCAGAGAAGTTAAGAAACTGGGAAAGTAACTAGTTGAAAGCTTTTTATTTAAACAAATATAAGTTACTTAGCTGGTTTCTTCTAGTGAACAATGTGATAGGGTAAACCCTCCAAATTCGTAAGCACTGTTGTTAATGCCTTTATCCCCACCAAAAAGGCCTGCTATCTTCAGCTCCGGGTAAATTCATAAGTCTGTGGGGCCAGTTCGAAGGCAGCTTGTTTGAAGTTGGTCACACTTTTCTTAGTACAGTGAGGACTAAGCCCTCCAGTGTGAAGTTACGTATGTGAAAGGTCACAGACTAGAAGATTTGTATTTTAATTTAAACATCTGACATACAGAGATGAGATATGCAACTCCTGTTTTCACACATACTCTAATTAGGATCCACAAAGCTCTCAGCAAGCTGCTATACGATATTACATCGAACTGCTAAGAAGTTAGGAAGCACAACCATTGTTTGAAACCACTGGATTGGAAGATCTGATCTAATCCCCTCCCTCTAAACCTAATGCATGTTAGTATATAATACTTAAAATATTTTATTTTACTTTAAGATTCTTTTTGTACGTTTTTGCTTTGTACTCTTAGAGAAAGGGAAATTCTAAATATACAAACGAAAAGAAGGAAACAGAGCTAATGGCAGTTGTCACCTCCCAACTCCACATCCCGCTGTCAGCACTGTTACTTCCAGACACACGTGTTCACTGATTAAGAGCAGAAACCAAACACCTCTTGGATGCTGCTACGTGAATCTGCAGCAGGTCCCTGCCCACTCTCTCTGTCTGTGAATGTAGACTAAGTTCCTAACCCTATCAGCCTGTAACTCTTTTTTTATGTCCAACAGTTTGCATTTCTCCCTTTCCCATGCTGGCATTAAATTCACAGACAATAAAACATATTTATACATATAATTTCTTTTTCTCTTTTTTAAAAATTTTATTTAGAAAATTAACTTTAACAGGGTGACACTGATCAATAAGAGTATAACAGGTTTCAGGTAAACATTTCTATAGTATTTGAACAGTCGATTATGTTGTACACCCATCACCCAAAGTGAAATCATTTTCCTTCACCTTATTATATTCATCCTTTTTTACACCGTTCCCTTCCCCCTCCCCCTACATAATTTCAAAAAGAGCATTATGATGTTCAAACTGTATGTAAAGGAGAAATAAAAGGAAAGCAACTTATAATAAAATACTGTTATCAGAATGTAGAAATTTGGGCACAGTCCACTAGAAGACACAATGAAAAATGTCAGACACTTATATAGTCCTTCCTTTGTATCTGTGGGTAAGCGGTTCTAGGACCCCACGGACACCAAAATCCGAAGATTCTCAAGTCCCCTTTATAAGATGCCATAATATTTGCATATAACCTATGTACATTCTCCTGAATACTTTAAATCAGATTACTCTTAATATTTAATACAATGTAAATGCCATGTAAATAGTTGTTAATGCTGAATTGTTTGGGGAATTATAACAAGAAAACAAACGTCTGTACATGTTCGGTACAGATGCAACCATTGTAGACCTAACTATATAGTGCATAGCAGCAACAATGTAACTTTTGTTCGAATATTTTTGATCTGCAGTTGGTTGAATCCAGGACTGTACAACCTGTGGATACAGAAGGGCTGACTCTACTTGAGAGTCATGATGAATGAATGCATCTATCACAAACGCAGACTAATTCAGTTGTGTGGTCACTGGTGTCAGGATTTTATGAATGTGAAACACCTCTCAGTCAAGTTCAGAGAAAAACAAAATCAAATTTTTCTCCAATTTATGCACAGTTAAATTCCTAGAAAATTCAGTATATATTAAAACTGTGGGGGAAAAGTATTTTGTGTTTGTATATACATAAAACAACATTTGGTTTTAGGCTCAGATTATTGTAAGCTGGTCTCTTCCCTGTGGAGGGCGTTATAAAACGGAGGGACAAGTTTTCACTACGCATCACTGCTCGGTGCATTGCTAAAAAGATCGGAAGGATACATCATGAGTGACACCTCACCCCCACCCCCCACCCTCAAGATTTACATGGCCTCAATTTCCAAAATTCCCTCTAGGGGGTCTACTGCTCTTAAGGAGAACTGTTTTCTGGAGACAGCAGTTCAGTGCATGGGGGTCCTGTGTGTCCTGTGTGTGTAAACCAGACGCTCAGCCTCCTGTCTCATAATCCAAGAGTTCTGCATACAGGAAGCAAATAAATTTACATGAGAAAATGGAATTCAAACTGCTTTGGATGAAACTGTATATACCGAAAAGGGTTCAAGGAATTCCACAGATCACTCATATTAAAAAAACAACAAACCAACCTACAAACATTTAATATAGGCCTTTGCTTGGATGATACAGGATGCTTGTCAACTTTTTCAGCATCCCAAGGATTAGGGGCAAGATGTATAGGAGAAAAGAGTAGGCGACAGGAACAGAGAAAAAGAAAACTGGAGACATTTTCCTCTGGAGCAGAGGTTTAAAGGTTTATTCCCTATTTGTCACAAGACAGACTGGTTCCAATCACCCCTCTGTCACTTGTAAACTATGGACAATTCAGTTTATCACAATTCTTCAAATGTAAATATGGGAATAATACTTGTATTTCATACCATTGTTAAAATGATTAAGTTAAACATTTATGTAAAGTGCCAGGCAAATAGTAAAATTCTCTTGATGTTGGCTATCATCATTTTTTTAAAGTGTCAAATACCACTTGGCACCTAGCATATTTCTGTTTAGATATATTTGAGATTTGGAATAAAAATGGTTACTAGATATAAGAAGCAGAGTAAAATTCTGTGTTACTTTTAGGATAGTCTCTACTTCAATTTTCTCTTTTAAATTATACTACAGGCCCTGGCCGGTTGGCTCAGTGGTAGAGCCTCGGCCCAGCAGGTGGAAGTCCTGGGTTTGATTCCTTGTCAGGGCACACAGGAGAAGTACTCATCTGCTTATATCCCCTTCTCCCTATCCTTTCTGTCTCTCTCTTCCCCTCCCACAGCCAGGGCTTCATTGGAGCAAAGTTGGCCTGGGCGCTGAAGATGGCTCTATGGCCTCCACCTCAGGCACTAAAATGGCTCTGGCCACAGTGGAGCATCACCAGATGGATCCTGGTCGGGTGCATGCGGGAGTCTGTCTGACTGCCTCCCCACTTCTAACTTTGAAAAAATACAAAACAAACAACAAACAGACAAAAACTCTGCTACAAATAGGATACATCGAAATCATTTCTATAAGAAAACAAATAAAGTAGTGTCTTTTGAAAACTGTGAATGGTTATAAAACAAGGCCAATATCTGTAAGTTGTTTCAGGAAAAACAACCCCAAAACTGCATTTCAAGTTAAAGGGGAAAGTCTTGCTAAATCAGTGTAACTTTAAATCACAAATGTGTATTACAGCTGTAATTTCCAGATTTTAGTGGTTTTCTTAATACTTAGTCCTCAAAATGTCCCCCTCTTTTATATCACAAAGAGCATTTTATATAGGATCTCAAGCAAACCGGTTTTATGACCACACTTGAGAAATGAACAGTGTGACAGAAAACTAAATGTTGTGGCATAATTTAATACACAATGTTTTATTTATTTATTTTTTTAGGAAAAATCGCCGGCCAATATCTACACAGTCAAGGGCAGAAGACAATGAGAGATCTGTGTAAGTGAATACAGTATACATCTCTTTGGGACAGGAATCCAAGCCAAATCTAGGGAGAATTTTGAGCATCTGAAATTGTATAAAGACTCCTGGCAGAAGAATTAAATAACTATCTGTTGGATGAATATATGAAGGTGAGAATTCTTGGGGGGCGGGGGAATCATGAGAAATAAATTGTCCCTTATACATTAAACACAATGAAAAATTGATAGTAATCTTTCATCATCATCATCACCTTGACATAACATCTATCCTTTTAGCAAATTTTTAAGCATACAGTACAGTATTATTATCTATAGGCACTATGCTATACAGTAGATCTCTGACATATTCATCTTGTATTACTGAAACTTTGCATCATTTAACAAATACAACAGTAATCTTTCAAACCACTAATGCTAGTATTTATTTATGAGTAGTATAGGATTTAAAAGAGTTGTTTTTGTCTTAGCATATTGTAATGCTGGTGGTTGAGGCCAGGCAGGTTCGTACTGAATTTGGGCAGATGGTATAGGAACTGTAGAGCTGGAAAGCATTGGGCCATTCTGTTTATTGGAGGCTTGCAGAGACAGGTGAGCGAATAAACAAAGGAAAACCTGCTTTTTGCAGTGAAGGGAAAGGGACAGGAAAACCGCCCCTCATGGTGGTGGCTGAGGGAATCAGGGAACCCAACTCACAGTGGCAGGAGTGATCTGGGAGAACTGCTCCGGAGGGAAAGCACCCTTAGCTTTTCATAGAGACACACACGTGGCTTTCTGCCATGTGTTCATGCCATGTGCTCATGCACTAAGTGTGCAAAGTGCTTGCAGCTAGGAAACCAGAGAGCAAGCCTAACATAGCTGTTTTCCCCACACGTACCTTGATTGTGAGATTATAAACCAATACAATCTTTTTGGAAGGCAATATGTATTGTAATGCCAGTGGCTGAGGCCAGGCAGGTCCACATTGGATTCGGGGGGACAGCAGAGAAACTGCAGAGCCAGAAAGTGTTGGGTCATTACAGTTTAATAGAGTCTCACAGCAGCAGACGAGCAAACAGGCAGGGAAAACCGCTTCTCAGGCAAATGAACAGCAAAATGGCCCCTCACAGTGTAGGGCAGGCAACCCACAATCCAGCATCCATCCTGAGCACAAGCACCCATAGCCTTACGTAAATTATACATATGTGATGTGCTCACGCACTAATCAAGCAAAGTGCTTGCAGCCAGTAAACCAGCGAGCAAGCCTAACACAGCTGTTTTTCCAACTTGTATCAAATACAGTACATAAAACTGCTTTAGACCCAGCAATTTCCTTTTCGGAAATGTATCCCTAATACAGCTAATGTACCCCTAACAGTAGCTCTTATATAACAATTATGTGCCAGGAATTATTCTAACAACCCAGAGTCACACTGCCTAAAAAGTAGAGAATCTCAGATTTGAACTTGCGTACTGTGGTTCCACAGCCTGTGCTCTGACAACTTTCACTGTCTTAGCTACAAAGATGTTCACTATGGCATTGTTTATAACAGGAACAGTATATCCATTAAGAAGACACAAAGCAGGCATTAAAAATCAAATTTTCTAAAGAGCATGTCTGCATAGACAAACAAAATATTTGGCTCTGTGGGAGGTGGAAAGGCACATGTTTCCTTTGGATAATGAGATTTTAATTTTCTTTTTGGTGCTCTGTTGTATCTTCCAAATTTCCTAAATGAACTTGAATTCTTTTTGTACCTATAAAAATATTACTAATAAATTTCTCTCTAGGTCAGTATATCCCATCAAAATATAATGAAAATCACATATGTAATTTAAAATGTTCTAATAACCATAACCACATTAACAAAGGTAAAAAGAAACAGATGAAGTTAATTTTAGGTATTTCTTATCTAACCTATATGTATATGAAAATATTATAATTTCAACCTGTAATCAATATAAAATATCAATGGAACATTTTACTTTTTTGTACCAAGCCTTCACAGTCACTTTAGGACATCTCAGTTGGGTCTAGTCACATTTCAGCTGCTGAACAGCCAAGTGGCTCATGGGTACTGTGATGGACAACACAGCCACAGATCCTTAGCAGAAGTTGCACTTTTAAATCAAATGTGCCCAAACCATGAATCCTGAAACCTTCCACTAACAACGTCAATCTCCATGTAACCATCTACATCTGTGTCAAGCTGCTTCTTTGAAAAGAGATGTGCTTGGGAGAGAGGTGAATCTGTTTGAAAACTCCCTCTAACACTTACCAGCTGTGTGATTTTCAGCACATTAGTTAACTTCTCTGTGCCTTATTTCACCTGTTTTGTAAATGAGGATGATGCCTACTTTGAGTTGTTGAGATTGAAATAATGTATTAAAATACTTAATACATGGGAAACACTTGATAACAGATTTTTATTATCTATTCCTTGTCCTTTGCAACCTTCTTAATCAGCTAAAGTAAAGATTCTAAGATAAGACATAAATCTTAAAACAGAGATGGTAGGAATTCTCAATTAAAATGGTCCTGGAACTAATTTTAGGGAGTGTGAATAGCCAAGCAGGGGGAACCCACAATAAATATGTTTGTATAAATATATCAAAGCAGCTAACTGATGGTAGGGAACAAAGGACACATATCTCTGCTTGCTTCCTACGCATTCGCGCAGCAAATAGTCAATTCATTAACCAAGCAGATATAAATTACTGACTATGGACCAGGCATCCTCCTATACACAAAGGAGGTTAGGAATTTTTTTTTAAATAAGGTGAAGGGGGGGAGAAGCTTCTTTAACCACATGGACAAAGGACCAATGTACTTTCACTGATTTTTCTCCACTCAGTTGCCAGTTGTTTTGTTTTGTTTTGAGTTGCTTCCCTTGTTTCACATAATTGTTTTTACTATGTCATTAGGTAGTGGGGTTTTTCCAAAAGATACAACTGAAATATGACCAGTGTACTATGTCTGAATCTAGGTGAATGGTATACGTGCCCTCAACTTTTGTGTGGTTTTCATCAAACACTTCAAAATAAAAAACTGGAAAAAAAAATCATTAAATACAATAGGAGGTAATTATCATGACATGCATCAGTGATTTCACAGGATCACCGCTTATAAAAAAAGTCACCAGAAACTATACAGCTGCTTCAAAGAGGTGAATGATTAAGAAAATTTAGATAATCAAGAGGATAAAATACAATATAGCAACCAATTCACACCTGCAGACTGTCAATTCATGGACTCTGTAATGAAATAATGAGAAGGGGGGAGCAGAATAGAATCCATGATTACAACAATAAAAATATATGAAATATGCATTTACAGAAATTTACAAATGTATTCAGTGAGGTAGGAATATTACTTTCCCTTCTGGGTAGGTTGCCCATGCTCATAATAGAAAAAGAGTATCACATATGATAAACCCTGTTTGCTAAGGAAACTAATCTTACACTAGAGGGCAGGTTGGCCAGGAGAAACTGCCTGTTTAGCAAAGGGTGCCAACACGCAGCACTGTCTTTCAATGTTCACACTAACATGCAGAGATAGTGTGGCAACGGACTCCCAGCTACAAGTGTGTATTTCACCCATCACTTGGAACCTAACAGCAGATTTGCGGTTTTTCTTATCTGAGTAATTATTCAGAACATACTCAGTGCAAACATTTGACTACTAATGTCAGACTGTATTTTTCCACAGTAACTCCTCAGTCCTTTAACCACAGGAGTGAATACAAAGTAAAAAAAAAAATTAATCTGTAGAGTGATATCATGCAGGACAAATCAAAATAGCTGGTTCACATTAAGGGAGTCCCCAGCTTTCTTTCAAAAGCACTTTGTGCTTGAAGAAATAAAAACTTACCAAATCTAGGGCTTAATTTAGTACTTAAAATGAACAATATCCGCCTCATCTTATGGTTTAATGATGACTGAACAATAACTCAAGCTAGTTGTGGGTTGTATTTTCTTTATTAATATAATTAGTATTCTTAGATCTTTTAAAATCTCTCTTTTCTAGCCTGAGGGGAAAATAATTTCGAAAGGTTGAATACGTATGCTGATTCAAGATATGATTTCTCATACATTTAACCTCCAGAATTTTGGATTATAGGGCAATACAGAGTAATTCTGGCACCAACTCTTTGGCAAAGCTGTTTAAAAACAAAGGTAGCATTATATATGTAAGTCCAGGATTTTTATTTTGCATTGCACATAAGTAAATTTATGTAATACTTTTTTTTTGAGAGAGAGAGAGAGACGGGAAGGGAAAGAGATGAGAAGCATCAATTTGTAGTTGTGGCACTTTAGTTGTTCATTGATTGCTTCTCATACAAGCCTGGCGTGGGGCCAGGGGGCTCCAGCTCAGTCAGTGACTTCCTTGGTCAAGGGTTCAAGCCAGTGACCTTGGCTTCAAGCCAACAACTGTAGGATCATGTGAATGATCCCAAGCTGGGGACACCGCACTCAAGCTGTTGAGCCTGAGCTTAAGCTGGAGACCTCGGGGTTTCGAACCTGGGTTCTCAGCATCCCAGGTGGCTGCTTCCTCCACTGTACCACCACCAGTCAAGCAATAGTTTTTCTTTGATATAAAAGCCTTGACCTTAATTTAGGGACAAAGACTAAGACTATGGTAATTGAGAGACTTCCAATTGGCTGAAAGCCAGAGCTATAATCCAGATAGGGTTTGAAAATATAAAGAGTTGAGATCCAAACTGCATAAACTTGCCTGACCAGGCGGTGGCGCAGTGGATAGAGCGTTGGACTGGGATGCAGAGGACCCAAGTTCGAGACCCCGAGGTGGCCAGATTGAGCGCAGGCTCATCTGGTTTGAGCAAAAAGCCCACCAGCTTGAACCCAAGGTCGCTGACTCCAGCAAGGGGTTACTGGGTCTGCTGAAGGCCCGCGGTCAAGGCACATATGAGAAAGCAGTCAGTGAACAACTAAGGTGTTGCAACACGCAATGAAAAACTAATGATTGATGCTTCTCATCTCTCTCCGTTCCTGTCTGTCTGTCCCTGTCTATCCCTCTCTCTCTCTCTGAAAAAAACAAAAACAAAAACAAACTGCATAAACTTGAAAAAATGTTTGATTTAAGCATTAAATTTTCTGCTAATTTCTTTGTGGAAGCAATAGACTAAAAGAAGATTAGTAAGTAATATTTAATAAGACATTTGCCTTGCCCCTAAATGTCCAAACTTTGAAGCAGTGATCTGAGTACCAATCCTAGTTATAAAACTTACCATCTGGGTGATCTTGGGGAAAATACTTAATATCTTTATGATTTAACATCCCCTTCTATAAAAGTGATCACTAATTACGGCCTAGCGTGCGGAGGACCCGGGTTCGATTCCCGGCCAGGGCACACAGGAGAAGCGCCCATTTGCTTCTCCACCCCTCTGCCGCACTTTCCTCTCTGTCTCTCTCTTCCCCTCCCGCAGCCAAGGCTCCATTGGAGCAAAGATGGCCCGGGCGCTGGGGATGGCTCCTTGGCCTCTGCCCCAGGCGCTAGAGTGGCTCTGGTCGCAATATGGCGACGCCCAGGATGGGCAGAGCATCGCCCCCTGGTGGGCAGAGCGTCGCCCCATGGTGGGCGTGCCGGGTGGATCCCGGTCGGGCGCATGCGGGAGTCTGTCTGACTGTCTCTCCCCGTTTCCAGCTTCAGAAAAATGAAAGAAAAAAAAAAAAAAGTGATCACTAATTAATATAAAGTTATATACATATATACTTAATATATGCTGCTCACAAAAATTAGGGGATATTTCAAAATGAATATGAAGCAACAAAAAAAAAAGAAGCACTTGATTTTTATTAAACAAGAACATCAGAAAAGCAAACAAGAAGCCAAAGAAAGTTGTCTGATTATGCAAATGAGATGCAAAACTAACTTATTTCATTGGTGAAAATGCACTATACAAAAGGCTGAAAGTACTTGAGTATCTGCACATTCCCTGCCCCCTAATTTTTGTGAGCAGTGTAGTTTCTAAATTAAATCAATAAAGCAATTAATCAAGAAACATTTGAAAATGCTAGAAGCAGTTCTAATCACCTTTAATGTAGATTTATTATCCAGCAACTGTCTTATTCAAATAAATAATTTAAAAAACAATCTTTAACAGTATCAGTCACTTTCCTTTTTTTTTTTTACATAACTTGAAGCATTTGGGCTAATTACACATGACATGGAAATCTCACCAAAGGACCTGCACTATTTTAGTTTAAAAGAGACCTTTAGGCATGATACTAACAGTCCAAAATATATTTAAAGAAGTCAACAAACAGGGACACCTGAGATGGATAAACGCACTTCCTTGGCAGAAACTTATGTAGAAAGGGAGTACACAATCTCCGCATGATCCAAAAAGACAGAACGCATTAACTCCTAGAACTCAATGACCTCGAATGACAGCGGAGACATTTAGTAAAACTCGGGTTGTCCTATTTACTCCTCCCCTGACACAATAAAACAATACAATACACAAAAGCAGAAGACAAGCCAACAAGCAAGGCACTGATGTGCCCGCTTGGAGCTCCTCTGAGCAGCTTCGTCAAGACGGGACGCGAAGCTAAGGTGTATGTAATGAATGAAAGCAAGGATTTGGAAAAGCGCACGAGACGGACCCTACCTTTCACGGATTTCCCAATACTGTGTAAGTGAGTGATGGAACTGTAGTTTTGGGCAACATTCTTCAGAAACTCTTCCATTTCTTCCTGGTGGTGGTAGCTGAAATCCAGCGCAGCTACCAAGGGCAGCAGCAGCCCTAGGCAGAGGCAGGCGAAGTCCATGTTCTAGAGATGAATAAAAATGATTAAGCCGAGATCAGACGAGGAGAGGGTTCTGGTACGGACGTCATACTAGCTTTGGCACAGATATTTTAGTGTCAGGTATCCTGACACCATCGTTTCCCGCTTCCTAAGGAGGTAAAAGTTGGAAGCAACACCTTCGGGAGTTCGAGCCACGGGAACACGGGGAGCCTGGGGTGCCTTCCATCCCGCCTCCCGCCCCTCCCTTTCCTTTTCGCGTCCCGGCTGCGGGTCGCCGCCCGGCAGCTGCGGCAGCTGCACCCGGCCGCGCGCGCCCTCAACCTCACCCCGGCACAGGCGCGCACCTCCACCCGCCCGCGGCCGCGGGGCCGGCCGTCATTATAGCCCGGCCAGAGGGCGGGCGCACCCAGGGCCCGCCCCGTAGCCTGACTGAAGCCCCGTCGGCCCAATCAGGCGCCGTGAGATCCCTCCTAGGCGGGGCCGAGACGCGCTGCGGGGGCTCCTCTGCCGTCCTCTCACCTGGGCGAGCGGGTGCTTCGGCGGCGCTGTGTTCCAGGGGGCGCGCCAGGCTGTGCCGACGGGCCGCAGTCTTTGCTGGGTTTAAAGGGGGACTTCCCCTCGGACACAACGCAGTCCGCTGATAGTGTCCCGGGTGCTCCGCCGAGGGCCACTCGGAAACTTGGTGACCCTAGAAGCTGCAAATTTGGAGATATTAAAAGATCGGCGGGCTTCCCGCACTGGCGGTTGCGAGTGGGCGCGCCCCCGGCTTACCTGGAGCCACAGGATGCGCCGCGCGAGGTCGGGGTGCGGGGAGTCCCGCACCGGCTCCTGCGGGTCCCTGCGGCGGGAGTCGCCCGGACCGCGCCGTCAGCCGCGCCAGGCTCCTCGGCCCTGTTTTGCAGTCGCGTTGGATTTAAGAAAGAGGAATTCATGTGTGTAAAAGTTTTAAATTCCGTCAAGTGGAGTCTGGGGAAATTTCCGACATGTGGTGTATGAGATTTGACTAAATCAGAGTTAAATTTAAAACGTAAGAAAGCAGAGCCACTATTTGTAAATACAGTGCTCCCTCCGCTAATATGATACTCCCTAGGTCAATTTCCGTTCTCTCTTCCTAAAATGCTTCTTTCTGGAAGGATTGGGTGGTCTGTGTTTACACTGGGGAGAACAAGCAGTTCACCAAAACCTGAGGCAGTTTGTGGTGCGGGCAGAGACCGCATATACTGGTCACGTATAACCTGTCAGGATAATGCGGAACTCGTGCCTAGGGTCCTGTGAAAATGTTTGAAAACCACTGATTTGCAATCACATTCCTCAACACGTTAAAAATCGGGAGGCCAGGGCCCCATCCCAGATGAATTGAACAGGATTTCTCTCGGTGAGGACCAGGGACATTTTTTTTTTTTTTAGTGAATCGAACGTGCCTTCTAGAGTGAGGTGCTGATTAAAGACTAATCCAGCGCTGGCTGGGTAGCTCCTTTGGTCCCATCGCAGTCCTCACGCCAAGGTTGCGGTTTTGATCCCTTGTCAGAGCACATACAACAGTCAACCAATGAGGGCATATATAAGTGGAACAACAAATTAGTGTTTCTTTCTTTATCTCCTTTCCTTCCTCTCTAAAATCAGTAAGTAAATTAAAAAATATAAAAAATAATCGGTTTAATTAATACCTCTGTAACCAGAATTCTTTAGGAGCTGGAAAATTTTAATATATTGTTGGATTTTTGAGTGAGTATTTTTTTAAAAAGTATGCAGCGGTTACTATGCTAAACGTGACTTCTAGATGGCTTGAAGTTCTCCTTTCACTGTTTTTCACTGAGTCCTGAAAGGTGGGGGGATGGGGCTTAAGGACATTAGTTAAGTTTAGGCAAAGTCACAAAAAGGAATCGACTAGGAATAAAGTGAAGGATTGCAGATTTGACTTTGTAAGTCATACACTTGTTATAGAAATATTGGATAGTTATATAATATGTTTCCTTTAGTGGTTCTGTGGCTGGATACTGGAGGTTTTATCAATACAGGGATGGAGATTGCCAGGGTTGCTGTTCCAAAAAGACAAATGGTCAAGGTCTAGCTGAAATGACTGCCCCTGGCATTCACACGAGGTAGGAAGGGAAACAGACTCAGGAGACAGTCAGAGAGTAGGGAGTACAGAAGACTGAAGGCTGAGGGTCTGGAATCTAGTGACTCGAAGTGTGGTCCAGGGGCAGCATGGGCACCACCTAGGAGCTTGTAAGAAATGCAGACTTTTTGTCTTAAAATGGGGATAATCATTTTATCAATGATTTGGCACTTATGGTTATAGGGATCTTAAAGGGTTGGATGGATATAATACTTTTTCTTTTCTTATTAAGTTGAGAACTTTCATGTTTTCAGTTAAATGAAATACTTAACAGCTTCTCCTTGGCTATTCAAATTGCCAGCATCATTGCTCTTGTGGTTGGGACCATTATTAAGTAAAATAAGAAATAAGAACACAAGCACTGAGATACCATGAGTGGATCTGATAACCCAGAGGCTACCGAATGACTAATGGAGATAGTGGACAGAGAGATTATTCACGTCATGGGCAGGACAGAGCAGGACACTATGAGACTACTCAGAATGGCATGCAATTGAAAACTTAAGAATTGTTTATTCCTGGAATTTCCCTTATAATATTTTCAGACCTTGTTGACTGCAGGTAACTGACACTGCAGAAATAGAAACTGTGGATAACGGGGAATGCTGTAGTTGATACTCATAAGTTCATCGAATCACTTTCTTTTCAATGATTCTTTTGAAAATAGCCTAAATTGTATCCATTCAACAATACCGCCACAAAACGAAATGATAAGTATACTCAGACAGCACCCAAAACAAATTCTTTTGTCTCCTCATGATTCATTCAGTCTGCCAATAATTATTAAACCTCCAATAATATGTTAACCCCTGTAAATATCATGGTGAAAAGGAGAAACAGCCTTTACTTCAGTAGAGTTCCTATGCTCCTGGAGAAGACTCAGAAATAAACAACCATTCTATTCTCATTCTGATGTGTATTACAAAAAAGGACATTACAGGATATTATTGGACAGAATGACCAAGGATGCTAACCTGGTTGGGGTGGGCAAGAATGGAGGCCAGAGAAGACTTATTGAAGATGTATCTGTTTAAGGTGAAACCTGAACAATGGAGACAAGGAGTGTCCAGGTAGAGAGAATAGTATGTTTTATTTTACATTCTCATGTAGTTTTTATTACATTTCTTCACACACATTAGAAACAATATTGAGCTAATGAGTAGTCTCATTTTTTTCCCATAGATGTATACTATCACATAGTCTATCCATTTCTAGCATCTCTACATTCCAAACAACTCTCACAGCTGCTCCCCATCTAAAAAGGTTCAGATCACTCAACTTCTATTAGGGGATTCTTTCACCACCAACAAGCAATTCTCTAGATACCAGTCTGTCCTGGAACATTCCAGCTGGTCCCCATGGCTCCGGTTTATCATTGTTTTCTTCTACTTCACATCCATCTTTCCTTCCTGATCACCTACCCTGCAGATTGCAGCCCCCGCAGCAGATGCAGAATCAGTGGTCCTATATCAACCATGCAACCAGCTCCAAAAATTCCTGGCTAAAGTTCCAAGCCTCAAAACAAATCCCTCATCTGTATCACTCTTAGTGGATCTGCTTCTCTGATTGAACTCCAACTGGCACAGAGAATTAAACACAAAGACTTTAAAGTCTGGCAGCCTGATGACATTACTTCCCACGGTGTGACAGGGAGCGACTTCATTTTTTGAACCTTATTTTCCTCATCTGTTAAATGGGAATAGTAATTCCTTCCTTCCAGGATTGTGGTGAGATAATAAGTGAAAAACACTTAGTGTCTAGTCTTTAATTTTGGAGGGTGGGGGGAGCTGCCAGGTTTTAGGAACACAGTGGAGAACAAGACAAGCAAGTCCCTGTTCTGACCATACTTGGGGTTGAGGGGGGATACAGGAAAGTTAGCAAGAATGTGGTAAGCACAATGTGGTAAGAATTCCTATATGGGGAAGAATGAGTTGGATGGGAAGACTGGCTTTTAGTCTTGATGGTGAGTAGGGTTGGGGTGGTGGGGTATATCCCAGAGGAAGTGGCATCTAAATTGAGACCTGAGGATAGGTAGGAGTCCTTGAGCATTCCAAGAGGGCACTGGGTGTGCAAACCTGAGAGATAAGAAAGAGCCTGATAATTATCATTATTGTTAGAGTTCCCATTGCATATGCTGAATATTGGCCCTGCCAGCCCCCACCACTAATAAACCTTGTATCCAGAACAGGGAAGAGAGATGGAGACTGAGAGGAGCTGTAATGCCCAGGAGAGTAGACCCTCACCAGGAGCCAGGAGGCCCAATCGGAAGCCAACTAGCCTGACTGTGAGGGCGCCCTAGACTGAAAGAGAAAATTTAGAGCAATTTTAGGGCTGTGTTCTAGCAAGCAAATGTGACTTTCTTTATAGAAAGAGGAAAAGATAGAAGGGCAGGAAAAACGGAGTCAGACTCTGTGAGTTACACACTGTGCCAGTGAAGGCCCCAGGAGTCCCATGAGCGGGTATTTGCTGAACTGGCCCTTGGCCTCGCCTCCCCTGGCCCTGTGTGACCCCAGTGCTACAGCATGGCATCCCAGAAGACCTTCATATCCAAATGATAAAGAGGGTGTATCTTCTTTAAGTGTCAGTCTTACTTAAAGATTTTTTTTGGAGTCTATCTTATTTTTAAAATGTATCCAGCAGATATACTATGGAACATCATAAAATATCCTTTTTTTCCCCCCTTTAGGATAAAATATGAGCCTTCAAAGAAATGCCACAATTGAGGAGAGCTATTTCTTGCTTTTCCTTCAGAGCCAGGTTAGTGATAGTCCATGGCCCCTGTATTCTGACATACTTGGGAAAAGAAAGTACTTGCCCAGGAACTGGCCAAAAAGTGCCAGTTTGAGGCCAAGAGAGAGTCAGGCATGAGCCTACTTTTCCGTGAGGGCTAGTTCTCACCAGCTCCCAACTCCAGGACTTACTACACAATTTGTAGGCCCAGGGTAAAATGACGCTGTGAGCTTCCATGTTCAAAAATTATTGAGAATTTCAAGACAGTGGCATTAAACCAAGGGCCCTGAGTGACTGTGCAGGTCCACACTCTCATGAAGCTGGCTCTGCCCACTTCTCTCCCCTCTTTCAAACACACCTGGGATATTTCTGGGGAAAAGCATCATCTGAAGAGTGGGAGAGAGACTTTCCTCCAGTTTGTCCTATTTATAATCCTCTCACATTCCTCAGAGTCTGTCTTCTCCAGATTATTGGGAAGAGGACAGACAGGGCAGCAGTCTGTGGAGGTTCCCTCTTGTCAGTTAGACTTGCAGGTATCCTTGATATTTGCCAATTTTCTCTGGAAGTAGGTAGGGAGGAAAGCCATTTGCTTTTCTGACTGTATACCTCTCCTCTGAGCTTACAGGTGGGTCAGAAGAACATGAGGCCCGAGCTCTGGTCCCTGTCTTATACACTGGCCTATTTGCATGATTCTGGCTGAGGTTGGATGGCTGATTATCTTCATCTAAAATCTACAGATGACCTTACCAAAACTATTTCTTAAAAAGATAAGATCAGGTGGGGGGGGGTATTATGGAAAACAGCTCTATCTGCAAGTTATCACAGTGGAAGCCAGCCCAGGGCATGAACACCCATTGCCCCTGCAGAATATTTGGCTCAGTAATGGATAACAAACTCAAAGCAGTACACTTCATGTGATTGGGTAATGAAGAGCCCACTTCAGTATGTACATACTTTCTCTCTTGCTTTTTTCTTTTTAAAGGGTCTTATTTTGTGGTTCAAAAATCTTAAAGAAACAGGCCTGACCTGTGGTGGCACAGCGGATAAAGTGTCGACCTGGAACGCTGAGGTCGCTGATTCAAAACCTTGGGCTTGCCTGGTCAAGGCACTTATGGGAGTTGAAGCTTCCTGCCCCCCCCCCCCCCTTTTTCTCTCTCTCCTCTCCAAAATGAATAAAGTAAAAAAAAAAAAAAAATTAAAACAGCCAAAAAAATGTTTAAAAAGCAGTTTTAAAGAAACAATTCTTTTCTGTTTCCATGCTTGGAATATCTTTCCTTCTAACTCTTACCTGTTAGAATTCTATCTAGCCTGCAAGGCCTATTTCGAAGCCACAATCTTTTTAAGAATCTTTTCTGACAATCCTAATCCTATATTCCTTTATGATTTTCCTCCTTATTTTGTAAGATATCATGTTTGTTCAATAAATACTTATTGAACACCTGCTATGTGCCAGGTATACTAATTTTTCTCTGCTTTGAATTCATTTATTTATTCAGAAGTGTTGATGTGGGTGCTGTGCTGGTCTGAACGCTTGTGTCTTTCTCCAAAAATTCATGTCTTGGAAATGTAATGGCAAAGGTGATAGTATTAAGGGGGGGAGCTTTGCAAGGTACTTAGGTCATGAGGATGGAGCCCTCATGAATGGGATTAATGCTCTTATAAAAGAGAGCCCACAGAGCTCCCTTGCTTATGTGAGATCACAACAAGAAGATGGTTGTCTACGAACCAGGAAGCCCTCACCAAACACCAGATCTGCTGGCATCATGTTCCTGGACTTCCCAGACTCCAGAACTATGAGAAACAAAGTTCTGTTGTTTGGAAGCCTTTTGGTATATGGTGCCCTGACGGACTCTGACGAGTGCCTTCCTTCTGTGTCTAGGCCCTGGGTTTCAGTGGAAGCCCGGACAGACTCAGTCCCTGCTGGTTGTGGTGGCAGCCATTCTGAAGGCAGGGACTGCTGTGACTCATCTGTGTGTCCCTTTCAGCAGCAAGCACAACCCCTTTTCTTTAGTGTCTGCTCAATAAAAACACTTGTTGAATTTAATGGAACATGATATAATTTCAGTAGCACTTTGTGACAAGTGAAATGAAAGTCATCACAATTATAGACCAAGTTTTATTAGTTGTGGAATTTGTTATAAAATGGATGCCTAACCACAGAAGTCTATACCGTGTGTTTAGGGTAACTTTGTTAGCATTACAACATAGAAACTCATCGGGCATGACTTATTCCCAGGCGGGTTTTCTGTTTTTGTTAGACTTTTTACAGTTGTTTTTATTAGTTTTTCTTCATGATGTTTTAGAGAGCTATCCCATAAAATTATTAATGGTGGTTATTTAGGAGCTCTTTCAGGCCATTCAACATTTATGAACTTTGTAGGTGGCAATGAAAACTACACAACATTTTTTTTCTGTTGTGTTTTTTTTTGTGTGCCACATAGTTTAGAAAAAAAAAATTAAACCTTTGAGAATATTGTGTACTCCTAGACCAACACACTCTGGGTATCTTGAAGAGTGTGGATATATCCTTCAATCCCCTCACTCTGCTCCCATCACTCCAAAGTTCCCTGTAAAGGTTGTCAGAAGCCTCCAATGGCCCCACATCTGTCTGCATCTTATGCGGCCTCCCATCAACATCTGGCACAGTACACACTGTCTCTTTGAAAAACACTACCCTCTCTTGACTTCTGACACACACACACACACACACACACACACAGTCAAGATTTCTATCCTTTTCAATGACTCTTTTGCTGACTTCTCTGCTTACCCTTTGAGTGGTGTCATTCTTGACTCCTGTCTTCTCTGTTTACCCTCCCTCCTTCGATAATCTCATCCAGCCCCATGGCTTTAACTGCCACCTATATGCTAACAAGTCCCCAATTGACATTTTTATCTCTGAGCTCTTCTCTGTGCTTCAGACCTGCACATCTAAATGCTGACTTGACAATTCTACTTGGATGTCTAATAGGCATCCCAAACTTAACATCTAAAGAAACCATAAGTCATGATTTCCCCCTCAAAATCTGATTCACAAAAACCCTCCACCCCCAGCTTTTCCATCTCAGGAAATGACACCACCATACTTTCTGTTACTCTAACCAAAACCCCAGAAATCATCCTTGACTCTTCTTTTTCCTTTCCTCCCCACTACATATAATACATCAGTAAATTCTATTGACTCTATCTTCAAGCTATATCCTGGCTCTGTATGCTGCTGCCACCTCTACTGACACCATCCTGGCCTAAGCACCATTATCTCATTCCTAATTGGCCTCCTTGCTTCCTCTCTGGCCTCTATAGTCTAGTTACAACACAAATACTAGAGGGTTATTTTAAAACATAAGGTGAACATGTCATGTCCCCGCTTAAAACACTCTAGTGGTTTCTAGTCACACTCAGAATTAAATCCAAAACCTCTTTCTGGTCTTCAAGACCCCACATGAACTGGCCCTGGCCTACATTTCTTCCTTCATCTCCCTTGGTCACCCTGTATTCTGGCCACAATATCCTTGAACACACAGAGCTGCGTCTGATCTTAGAGCCTTTGCACTAGCTCTTCCCACATGCCAGACACATTCTTTCTCTAGATCACTGTGTGTCTGGTTCTTTTTTATTCAGGTCTCAACATCAATATCATCTCCTCAGAGAAGACTTCTTTGACCACTCAAATGTCGCCCCCAGCCCAGGCCCTAGTAGTCACTTCTTTGCACATCACCATATCTTATTTTTATTGTAGCACTTATTATTACTAATTTTCTCCTCCTCTTCCTCCTCCTCCTCCTCCTCCTCCTTCTCCTTTTTCTTCTTCTTCACCTCCTCCTCCTCCTCCTCCTCCTCCTCCTCCTCCTCCTCCTCCTCCTCCTTCTTCTTCTTCTTCTTCTTCTTCTTCTTCTTCTTCTTCTTCTTCTTCTTCTTCTCCTTCTCCTTCTCCTTCTCCTTCTCCTTCTCCTTCTCCTTCTCCTTCTCCTTCTCCTTCTCCTTCTCCTTCTTCTTCTTCTTCTTCTTCTTCTTCTTCTTCTTCTTCTTCTTCTTCTTCTTCTTCTTCTTCTTTTTCTTCTTCATCTTCATCTTCTCCTCCTCCTAATCCTTTTCCTTCTCCTCCTTCCCCTCCCCTTTCGCTTCCTCCTCTCCCTCCTCCTCTCCTCTTCCCACATGGCTAGGATGTAAGCTTCATAAGAATAGAGACCTGATCATCTTGCTCAATGTTGTATGCCCTGGCACAGGCTAAGTCTTTAATACATATTTGATGATTAAATACAGAAATGAATAAGTACCTTGTTGAAAGAGCCACTCCTGTTCATAGGCTGCCATCTAAATTATGAGACTCAGAGATCTTTCCAAATCCCAATTGCTTAGGCAGAATTTTTAACTTTTAGAGTCACTCCATAGACCACTGTCTTGATATATTATTGTTATTATAAAAAATATTACCTAAAGGAGAATAGAAATCTCATGCTACCTTGTTAATACACCAATTCTTCAAAATATGAGCCCAAGTTAGTTAGTCATCAGATTATTTTCATCTTGGGAATAAGAGGGAGTGGGACCAAGGACAAATAAATTATAATAGAATTTTGAAAGAAAGAACATGAAAAATTGTCTACACGGGAGCCCTGTTGAGTCAGGACAGATCTGGGTGAAAACTAAGCAGGAAAAAGGAGCTTGTTCCTTGAGAGACCAAAATTAGAGAGAGGGTGTAGGGAGGATTTGCTGAGTGCTTTCCAAATGCTAGCACTGTTAGGTGCTCAAGGATAAGGAAGAAGTGAAACCTGGACTTTGGACCTCAGTGTCTTCTGAGAAAGCCAACTCTATGGTGATTTCTGGTGAGAAAGGGTGATCATGTTTAATAAATAAAGAACAAACATTTCAGGTCTGATATATCACCAGTCTTCTCTTCCAACATCAGTTTATATCTCTATTTCACAAGAAAAAGTCGGTTAGCATCAGGGTTTATAAAATTCACCAAAACACACAAATGTAAAATAAATGTTACTCTGCTAATTTGGAATGTATTCTGGCAAGCATTCCATTCTCAGATAAAGATACAAATACATTCTTTGTTCATTTCTATGAATGGCCTTTTTATGGCTTTTGAGACCTAGTTTAAATCAGTAAATATAAGAATTAGTGTTTCTGATAGGTGTTGGCCTTATAAAACTGGAAAAAAGGGATCGCATTTTCTATAACATATGAATGCACAAGTGATTTATTCTTTGGCTCAAGATGGAAACATTTATTTTTGGCATTCTTGATTCTTCTTTTTGCATTAACCTCACAGATTTTTCTTAATATGATATAGACACTGGATGGACTTCATTCACAAGGAAACACCAAAATAAATGGAGTGACTAATATCCAAGAATTTAAAACTTGTAAATATTTATGAGAAAATTATATTAGTCTATGACAGGATTTCTCTCTGAAACTGGATTGTAACTATTTATTCTGTGCTCTAATTCTCTTTAAATTTTAGGTACTCTTGTTAGTTTTGCAATGCTAGATGGCCAAACCAATATGAAAATTGTGTATAAAATAGCATGTTGAATCTTGAATAAAAAAGACAGTGCTGCTTTACTCATATGACCTTTCTTCCAGGTGAGCCTGAACATCACATTTTAGAATCAGTGACCTAAGTCTTGGACCAATTAGATCTGTGGGGCCCAGTGTGAAATAAAACTCCAGGGCTGCTTGTTTAAAAAGTATTAAAAATTTTAGATGGCAACAGCAGAGCGTTTATCCCAGCACAGGCCTTATCCAAGTGCAGGTCCTGTGTGACTGCAGAGGTTTTGAGCTCAGGAAGCTGGCCCTGTTTACATCTTCTAGATCCCCTTAGTATGACTTATTTAGGTGAACTAATCATTCTGAATGTACATTTTTCTACCTGTAGAACAGGTAAGAAGAATTAAACCTACTGACAATTGAGAGAGGAAATCATGATATTTATGTAATTGTAATCTTCAAGTAAGAGGAAATAAAATTATAAAAATTTTTTCTAGTGTAAGGATTTCTCCCTGCAAGGGTCTTCTATTTTATGTATGCATGCATGTATGTATATATGTATTTACTTATTTTAGATTTTATTTATATGATATAGACACTGGATGGACTTCATTCACAAGGAAACACCAAAATAAATGGAGTGACTAATATCCAAGAATTTAAAACTTGTAAATATTTTTGAGAAAATTATATTAGTCTATGACAGGATTTCTCTCTGAATTTATTTTTAGAGAGAGAGAGGAGAGAGACATCAACTCCTACATGTGCCTTGACCAGACAAGCCTGGGGTTTTAAACTGGTGACCTCAGCATTGCAGGTCAACACTTTACCTACTGCGCCATCACCTGGTCAGGTTAGCCCATGCAAAATTTTAATGCTTTCCCTCGGGTCTTGTGGTTCCCACTCTTGTCTGATTAGCATAAATACTTAAGGATCATTTTTAAAATACAGAATAATGGGCTCACTGTAGACCTATACAATCAGAATCTCTTGGCTTAGGCTCCCAGTAACAAAGAATAATTGAATGAATGAATGAAAAATTCTTTTTGGCCGATTTATTTTGACTTTTTACTATTCCTGTCAGGAATCATAGAGTATTTATCTTTTATGACTAGCTTATTTAACTTAGCATAATGTCCTCAAGGTTCTTCCATATTGTAGCCTGTATCAGAATCTTCTTCTTTGAAAGGCTGAATAATATTTCATTGCATGTACATATATTTTATTATCAACTCATTTGTCTATGAACACATAGGTCACTAGTTCTTTTTTTTTCTTTAAGATTTTGTTTCTTGATTTCATGGAGAAGCAGGGAGGGGATGAGAAGTTTAACTCATAGTTGCTACATTTAATTGTTCATTGATTACTTATCATATGTGCCTTGACTGGGTAAGTGTAGGACTTTGAACTGGTGACCTCAGCGCTCTAGGTCAAGGCTGTATCCTCTGGGCCACCACAGGCCAGGCAGGTCGCTAGTCTTTTGTTTTATATGTACTTCCAAAAGGCCTTATCAAGACATTTTTTTTTAAAACAAGTTCAGTGATCTCCCCCAAAAGAATTCTGACTAAAATGTTTCCATCATTACCAACAGCCAATTAGTGTTTTGGCTACCAGGTTAAGAAAAGCAAATAAAGACATCATTAGGTAAATGCGATGCTATTGTTTGAGAAAGGTATCATCATCTATCTGGGAGTTCCAAGATCTCCATCAGTAAATTCTGGCCCAGCAGTGACCTTGTCTTTTCAGGTCTTCTGTATAGGGTAGCACGGAACTGTAAGAATAAAGGAAGGCTTGGCAAAGAGGAACTTGCTTCTGAAGACCATTTTTTATTTTTTGCCAATGTGACTCCATGGAGAAGTAAAAGTTCACAGAGTTCATGTAAACTCAGCTGGAATCCTTATATACATGTGGTAGTTAAGGAAATCCATGAGCTTCCCATAAACATCCTGAATACGCTGTTATGAAGCTCCCGGCCTTCCAGTTAGTTCCCTCCCTTTCCTTTCCCTCTACCTCATCTTCTTTGATCAGAAATACATGTGTCTTCATTATACCAGGCTTCTGCTTGTTTTTTATAAAGGGAATACTAAATGGAGGGCAGGTCCTGTCTTAATAAGGAGAAAAGGTGTGGCTCACTGGGGGTAGAAAGACAAGGATGGATGAGAGGGCATCTCTCAAACTGGAGATGCACAAAGAGCATCTTCAAGACCTAAGGTAAGTGAACAGATGTATCATGTTTGAGTTGATAAATGGGGCCAGAGAGAGACTGCCAAAGGGAACTGGCAGAAGTTGGAAGCATAGAATGGAAGATAGGATAGATAATCAGCCTTCTGCTTCTTTTTTGAGCTGAGCTAACTTGGACATGGATATGCTCCCATGCGTCTACAAACCAATGTGGAAAAGTTGATAAAACAAAACAAAACAAAACTCATCGAATGCAGAAATTCCCACATCCTCTTCACTAAGCTCCTAGAATCTGACAGTTTGCCAGATGTTAACCTCCAGGTATGAGATTGCAAGACTCTTCTTGGGGAAGTATTTGATCAGCATGAAGGGAAATACTTAAAAATACTAATATGAGGATAGAGACTTGGAGAGGAGGAGAGTCAGCAAATAATTCACCCATATTGCTTTGTGCCTAGAGTAAAGATCAGAGTTAATAAGCTTGTTCTTGAACCTACAATCAGGTTTTAGTCTCCATTCTCCCCCCCCCCCTTTTTTGGGTGTGAGGAGGGGAGATAGTGAGGCAGATTCCTGCATGTGCCCCAGCTGGGATCCACCCGGCAACCCTATCAAGGTCTGATGCTTAAGTACCGAGATATTTTTAGCACCTGAAGCTGTTGTGCTCTAATGGATTTATCCTCAGTGCCTGGGTCCATGCTCTAACCAACTGAGCCCCTGGCTGTGGGAAGAGAAGAGGAAGAGAAAAGGGAGAGGGAGAGGGAGAGAAGCAGATGGTCACTTCTCCTGTGTGCCCTGACTGGGAATCAAACCGGGGACATCCATGTGCCAGGCCAGTGCTCTATCCAGGGAGCCACCGGCCAGGGCCAGTCTCCATTTTTAATTGGGGGTGTTAGTAAGCAAAATAGACCAAAGTCCTATTTTCTATGAGCTTATGTTCCAATGGGGGAAGGAGAGACATAAAATAAATGGTAAAATATATAGTATTTTAGAGGCCAATAAAGAATTTGAATAAAAATTAGGTGGTGGTAATTATGAAATGCCATTCTGGGAAGGTATTGCAATTATAGGTTAAGTTGAAGAGGAAAATCTCAGGCATCTATTTAATCTGCTATCTTCACGTGGAAGCCTCACATCTGAATGGCTTTGAGTTGCTGAAAGGAACTTGCCTGTGCTGGCCTCCAGGACCTCCGCACATTCAGTTCCCATGATCCAGAACACTAGACTAGACTCCTCTGCCCCACCTTGTATGCTAACTTCTGTGGAATAATGAGATTTGAAGTTGTGCTTAAAATTACTGTAATTGGTTTAGCCTCACCTATTTCCTCTTATTTGCATAACCTTTGTAAGGAGGAAAAGCTTCAGATATTATCCTCATGCCAGGGAAACCTATATTCTTTTATAATGGTTGAGTTCATTATAGCAGTATCAGTGAGGTCTACCTGGTTAATTATCACGGGGTTGGTGAGCTAGTTTAACCTCCTGTGACAAACAATTTGCAACCTCAAGTGAGGAAACCAGATTCTCTGAATGACATTCTGATATGTTGCATGTAGTGCTGCAGCACAAACATTCATAGACTCGGCTATGGATCAACAGCCCCTCCAACTATAAAGACATACTCTGAACATTTAAAGAAATACCTATTGCCCTTGTTAGTCAACAGAGAGAAACAACTTTATCATTACAAGATAAAAAATTACTATAGACTTAAATTTAATGGAAATAGGTATGCAAACATTCTCTAACCTCCTTCTGTATTTTTTTTTTAAAAACAGGGTAATGACTAAGTCAGTACGATGTGAAGTAAAAACATTTGTGTTCCAATCCACAATTTCTCATTAAGCTTCACTGCAATGCCAATAGTCTCAACTATGATTTTAAATGATAGTGAGTCAAAAAATTTGAAACTTACAATAGTTTTATCTTATCTTCTATAACTCAAGTTAGTCATCATTCCTCCAGGAAGCTTTCCCTGACCCCTCAAGAAGAGAATTGCAACTCGTACTCTCCCTGTTATCTACTTATCATGTTGTGATTACCTCTGCCTGTGTCCTCTTTCTGAATACCCCAGCAGACTGGACATTTCTCAGAGCAAGAACTAAGTTTACCTTTTTCTCAGTTCAATCCCCAGGGCCTAATTCAGTGGCCAGCCTTTGGTAGGAACAAAATAAACAGTTTTGAGCAAATGACTAAATATATAAGTGGACAAAAAGTTAAACATCATAATAAGAAAGTAAAATAGTCTATAGTCTTGAATGTCAGCAATTGTTCACTTATTAAGATGTTCATTTAAATTTAAAATAACATTTTAAAATACTAGATTAAAAAATCAAATGTTGAACTCTGTTCAAGTGTTACTTCTTCATCATGACTTCTCTGTTCGTTCTGTATAAAACTGCTCCTGAGTCACTCCTGCCCCTTTACCTCCTTTCCACGGTCCTTGTAGAATCACCCATCTTTCTGCTCTGTAGGAGCTCTATGACCCTGACCTGCGGTGGCGCAGAGGATAAAGTGTTAACTGGGAACACTGAGGTCATCGGTTTGAAACCCTGGGCTTGCCTGGTCAAGGCACATATGAGAGTTGATGCTTCCTGCTCCTCCCCCCTTCTCTCTTTCTTTTCTCTAAAAGTACCATATTTTCCCATGTATAAAATGCTCCCATATATAAGACACACCTTAATTTTGGGGCCCAAAATTTGAAAAAAAAATGTATTACATAAAGTTATTGAACTAAAGATTTTTAAAATTATTATTAATTTTAATGGGGTGACATTGATAAATCAGGGTACATATGTTCAGATAAACCATCTCCAGGTTAATTTGACATTTGATTATGTTGCATTCCCATCACCCAAAGTCAAATTGTCTTCCGTCACCTTCTAACTGGTTTTCTCTGTGCCACTTCCCTCCCCCCCCCCCCCCCCCCCGTAAACACCACCCTATTGTCCATATCTCTGAGTCTTATTTTTATGTCCCACCTATGTATGGAATCATATAGTTCTTAGTTTTTTCTGATTTACTTATTTCTATCAGTATAATGTTGTCAAGATCCATCCATGTTGTTGTAAATGATCCAATGTCATCATTTCTTATGGCTGAGTAGTATTCCATAGTATATATGTACCAAAGCTTTTTAATCCACTCGTCCACTGACGGACACTTGGGATGTTTCCAGATCTTCGCTATTGTGAACAATGCTGCCATAAACATGGGAGTGCATTTCTTCTTTTCAAACAGTGACATGGTATTCTTGGGGTATATTCCTAAAAGTGGTATAGCTGGGTCAAAAGGCAGTTTGATTTTTAATTTTTTGAGGAATCTCCATACTGTTTTCCACAGTGGCTACATCAATCTGCATTCCCACCAGCAGTGCAGGAGGGTTCCCTTTTCTCCACATCCTCGCCAGCACTTATTCTGTGTTGTTCTGTTGATGAGCGCCATTCTGGCTGGTGTGAGGTGATATCTCATTGTGGTTTTAATTTGCATTTCTCTAATGATTAGTGATGTTGAGCATTTTCATATGCCTATTGGCCATCTGTATGTCCTCTTTGGAGAAGTGTCTATTCATTTCTTTTCCCCATTTTTTGATTGGATTGTTTGTCTTTCTGGTGTTGAGTTTTACAAGTTCTTTATAAAGTTTGGTTATTAACTCCTTATCAGACGTATTGTCGAATACGTTCTCCCATTATATAGTTTGTCTTTTTAGTCTGTTCTTATTGTCTTTAGCTGTGCAAAAGTTTTTTAGTTTGATATAGTCCCATTTGTTTATCTTGTCTTTTATTTCACTTGTCCATGGAGATAAATTGGCAAATATATTGCTGCGAGAGATGTCAGAGAGCTTACTGCCTATGTTTTCTTCTAAGATGCTTATGGTTTCATGGCTTACATTTAAGTCTTTTATCTATTTTGAGTTTATGTTTGTGAATGGTGTAAGTTGGTGGTTTAGTTTCATTTTTTTGCAGGTAGCTGTCCAATTTTCCCAACACCATTTGTTGAAGAGGCTGTCTTTACTCCATTATATGCCCTTACCTCCTTTGTCAAATATCAGTTGTCCATAAAGGTGTGGGTTTATTTCTGGGTTCTCTGTTCTGTTCCATTGATCTGTATCTGTATGCCTGTTCTTATATCAGTACCAAGCTGTTTTGAGTACAATGGCCTTGTAGTATAACTTGCTATAAGGAAGTATGATACTCTCTGCTTTTTGTTTTTCAAGATTTCTGAGGCTATTTGAGTTCTTCTTTGGTTCCATATAAATTTTTGGAATATTTGTTCTATATCTTTGAAGTATGACATTGGTATTTTAATAGGAATTGCATTGAATTATAGATTGCTTTGGGTAGTATAGACATTTTAATGATGTTTATTCTTCCTATTCATGAACATGGTATATGCTTCCACTTGTTTGTATCTTCCTTGATTTCTTTTATCAGTGTTTTATAATTTTCCATTACAAGTCTTTAACCTCCTTGGTTAAATTTACTCCTAGCTACTTTATTTTTTGTTGTTGCAATAGTGAAGGGGATTGTTTCCTTAATTTCTCTTTCTGACAGTTCATTGTTGGTGTATATAAATGTCACTGATTTCTGAATATTGATTTTATATCCTGACACCTTGCTGAATTCATTTATCAGTTCCAGTAGTTTTTGACTGAAACTAGGATTTTCTATGTACAGTATCAAGTTGTCAACAAATAATGAAAGTTTTACTTCTTCTTTTCCAATTTGGATGCATTTTATCTCTTCTTCTTGTCTGATTGCTGTAGTTAGTACTTCGAGAACTATGTTGAATAAGAGTGGTGGAATGGGGCAACCCTGCCTTGTTCCTGATCTTAAGGGGATTGCTTTTAATTTTTGCCCATTGAGTATGATATTGGCTGTGGGTTTGTCATAGATGGCCTTTATCATGTTGAGGTATGTTCCCTGTATTCCCACTTTGCTGAGAGTTTTGATCATGAATGGGTGCTGGATTTTATCAAATGCTTTTTCTGCATCTATTGAAATTATCATGTGGTTTTTCTGCTTCCTTTTGTTTATGTAATGAATCACATTGATTGATTTGCGAATATTGTACCAGCCTTGCCTCCCCAGAATAAATCCCACTTGATCATGATGTATGATTTTTTTCATATATTGCTGGATCTGGTTTGCTAATATTTTGTTGAGAATTTTAGCATCTAAATTCATCAGGGATATTGGCCTATAATTTTATTTCTTGTATTTTCTTTGCCTGGTTTTGGAATCAGAATTATGCTCACCTCATAAAAGGAGCTTGGAAGTCTTCCTTCCTCTTGAATTTTTGAAATAGTTTGAGAAGAATAAGAGTTAGTTCTTCTTTGAATATTTGGTAGAATTCACTTGTGAAGCTATCAGGCCCCGGACTTTTCTCTTTTGGGAGTTTTTTGATAACTGTTTTGATCTCATTTGTTGTAATTGGTCTGTTTAGGTTTTCTGATTCTTCCAGATTAATTTTTGGAAGATTATATGTTCAAGGAATTTGTCCATTTCATCTAGGTTGTCTAATTTTTTGGCATACAGTTCTTCATAGTATTTTCTTACAATATTTTGTGTCAGTTGTTATTTCTCCACTCTCATTTTAATTTTATTTGAGTCCTCTCTCTTTTTTTCTTGGTGAGTCTGGTTAAAGGTTTATCGATCTTGTTTACTTTTTCAAAGAACCAGCTCCTGGTTTCCTTGATCCTCTGTATTGTTTTTTTAGCCTCTATGTCATTTATTTCTGTTCTGATCTTTATTCTTTCTTTCCTTCTACTACCTCTGGGCTTTACTTGCTGTTTTTTTTCTAATTCTTTTAGATGCAGAGTCAAGTTGTTTATTTGAGCTTTTTCTAGCTTCTTAAGGTATGCCGGTAATGCTATGAACTTCCCTCTCAGGACTGCTTTTGCTGTGTCCCATAAATTTTGAGTTGCTATATGCTCATTATCATTCATTTCTAGGAATTCTTTTATTTCTTCTTTGATCTCATTATTAACCCATTTGTTATTTAATAACCTGCTATTTAGTTTCCAAGTGTTTGAGTATTTTTCAGTTTTTCTATTGTGGTTGATTTCTAGTTTCATGCCATTGTGATCAGAGAAAATTCTTGATATGATTTTAATCTTCTTAAATTTGTTGAGACTGCTTTTGTGCCGTAAGATGTGGTCTATCCTAGAGAATGTACCATGAGCACTTGAAAAGAATGTATATTCTGCTGCTTTAGGGTGAAAGGTTCTGATGATATTTATTAAATCCAGTTGATCTAGCAGGGGTCACCAAACTTTTTACACAGGGGGCCACTTCACTGTCCCTCAGACCACTGGAGGGCCACCACATACAGTGCTCCTCTCACTGACCACCAATGAAAGAGGTGCCCCTTCCGTAAGTGTGGCAGGGGTCAGATAAATGGCCTCAGGGGGCCACATGTGGCCCGCAGGCCATAGTTTGGGGATGCCTGATCTAGTGTGTCCTTTAAGTCTGCTGTTTCTTTGTTAATTTTCTTTCTTGAGCATCTATCTAGTGATTTTTGTGGGGTATTAAAATCCCCTACTATTATAGTATTGCTGTTGATCTCACCCTTTAAATCCATCAAAGTCTGCTTTATATATTTAGGTGCTTCTATATTAGGTGCATAGATATTTATAATGGTTATATCTTCCTTTTGGATTGTTCCCTTTATCATTATGTAGTGACCTTCTTTATATCTTACTATAGCCTTTGTTTAAAAGTCCATTTTGTCTGATATAAGTATTGCTACCCCAGCTTTTTTTTTCATTTCCATTTGCATGAAATATTTTTTTCCATCCTTTTACCTTCAGACTATGTGCATCTTTTGTTTTAAGGTGTGTCTCTTGTAGACAGCATATGTATGAGTCCTGTTTTCTTATCCATGCAGCTACCCTATGTCTTTTGATTGGATCATTTAATCCATTTATATTTAAGGTTATTATTAATATGTAGTTGTTTATTGCCATTTTATTCTTTAAAGCTGTATTCCTCTTTTGCTATATTATTTTTCCCCTTTGATCTGTTTACAACAGGCCCCTTAGCATTTCTTGCAGCCTTGGTTTGGTTGTAATGAATGCCTTGAGTTTTTTTTTGTCTGGGAAGCTTTTTATTTCTCCTTCAATTTTAAATGATAGCCTTGCTGGATAAAGTGGTCTTGGTTGTAGGCTCTTGTTCTGTAGTACTTTGAATATTTATTGCCATTACCTTCTGGCCTCAAGTGTTTTTGTTGAGAAGTCTGATGTCATCCTTATAGGGGCTCCTTTGTAGGTGATAGCCATTTTTTCTCTAGCGGCTTTTAATTTTTTCTCTTTATCACATAGCTTTGGTATTTTAATTAAGATGTGTCTTGGTGTAGATTTCTTTGGGTTTCTCTTTAATAGAGTTCTCTGTGCTTCTTGAATTTGTGAGACTTTTTCCTGCATTAATTTAGAAAAGTTTTCAGCTATGATATGATTAAACAAAGTCTCTATCCTTTGTTCTTTCTCTTTTTCTTCAGGAACCCCTATGATGCAGATGTTATTTCTCTTCATGTTGTCACAGAGCTCTCTTAGAGTTTCCTCAGACTTTTTGAGTCTCTTTTCTTTTTTCTGCTCTGCTTCCATGCCTTCATTTATCTTGTCCTCTAACTCGCTGATTTGATCCTCAGCTTCATCCATCCTGCTTTTAATTCCTTCCATTGTAGTCTTCATTTCTGATATTGTATTTGTCATTTCTGACTGATTCTTTTTTATTATTTCAATGTCCTTTTTTATATTGCTATGTCTTTATTTAGGTGTTTGTAATGACCATCTATAGTTGTTCTAAAATCTTTGAGCATCCTAACAATCATTATTTTAAAGTCTGCATCTGGTAATTTGGTTATATCTGACTCATTCAGGCCCTTTTCTGGGGATTTCTCTTGATTCATTTGTGTTGCATTTCTCTGCCTGCCCATTTTGTCTGTGTATAAGAAGGTTTTGGCCATTGGAGTGTAATGGGTGTGGCCTTTGTGTTCCCTAAGTGTGGTCTGTCTGCCAGCCTGCCACGCCCTCTGCCACTGCTGCCTAGGGCGTTCGGGTATGGGCGTTGCCAGTGCCAGCCCGCTGGTTTCTCCATGGAGGGGCTGTGATCATGTGCCTGGGTCTACAAGCCTTGGTGGCCTTGGCCTTTGCCTGAGGGTGGGGTTATGTGCCGCACTGGGGCCACAAGCCTTGGCACCACAGGCAGGAGTGAGCACCTTTGCTCAGCTGCGGGTCTCAGCCTGCTTCCAGGCTTTCGTCCCACCTCTGTGGGAGGAGCCCACTCGCAGGTCGGCTGTAAGCCTCGGCTCTGTGGCCGGTGGGGCTGCGTGCCCTTGCTCCCTCATGGGACTTCACTTTCACCTCACTTCTGGTGGGAGGAGCAGGCTCATATGTCCAGCCCCAAGACTCAGTTCCGTGGCTGGGTGAGGCTGCGTGCCCCTGCACGCCCTTGCTCAGCAACAGGTCTCCACCCCTTCCAGGGCTCCCACCCTTCCCCCACATGCGGGATTGCAGGCGGCCCGCAGCTGGGCCTGACCACTTTCGCGTGTCCCCACCACCACTGCTGGGCAAGACTGAGCTCACACCTGGGCCTCAGTTGTGGTTGGCCAGCTTCTGCCCTTGCCGACAGAACCACACTTCTGCGTCCTTCCGCTGCCCACCCTCTGGCGAGCCCTCAGCTGTGTGGGTGGGAGTGCTGCAGCTCAGACCCTAACACTCCATACTGTAGTCCCGAAAGCTCCCTCCTTCTAAGCGACTCTGCTCTGAGTGCCACGGGAGAGCTTGTTTGGCTGGTGTCCTGCTTCCCTTTGCTGGTATTGCTGTTTCCAGGGGAAATATTCGCTTCAGATTTGGGAAGTGACTCAGCCCAGGGGTTAGAGTGGCTGTCCCTCAAAGTGTTTCTCCCTGTGCCTCCTAGATTATACTCTCTTTCTGCTATTCTGGTCCTCTTTTCTCTCCCCATTCCCCAGAGCCCTGGGTGGGTGGTTGTGAGAGAGGTTTTCTGTGCGATCCCTTTAAGAAGAATCCTGGGTCTGAGAAATCTGTCTCTTTCTCACAAACAGTATCCTGACTTGTTTCGCAGCTAAATACTGTCCATATGCCTCTTCTAGGCTCTGGGGCTGCAGGCTGGGGCTTTGTTCCTGGGGCTCAGGACCCTCCCCTGTCCGCTAAACTCACTTCCTGCCACGTGAGTCTCTCCTGGCTGCCATTCGCTCCCAGGAGTTGGACAGCCTTCTCCGCGTTTCCACTTTTCCTACCAGTTTCAGTGTGGTTTCTTCAGTGTTCCTTGGTTAAAGAGTTCTCTTAGTTTAGTCCAAAGTTAGTTTTTCTAGATGATGGTTCTTAAAATTAAGTTGTAATCCACTTTGGTTCTGGGAGGTGGAAGTTGGTACGTCTGCCTACTCCATCACCATCTTGCTGCTCCCTGAACTCAAGTATTATTCATTATAAAATTCATACAACTCCTCATCACTGTCTAAACCAGGGGTCGGGAACCTATGGCTTGTGAGCCAGATGTGGCTCTTTTGATGGCTGCATCTGGCTAGCAGACAAATCTTTAATTAAAAAATAATAACATTAAAAATATAAAACATTCTCATGTATTACAATCCATTCATTTCCTACTGCTCATGTTCATGATTGTGGGTGGCTGGAGCCAATCACAGCTGTCCTCTGGGACAACACCAAATTTTTATTGGATAATGCATAATGTACACAGGTCATTGTATGGCTCTCACGGAATTACATTTTAAAATACGTGGCATTCATGGCTCTCTGAGCCAAAAAGTTTCCTGACCCCTGGTCTAAACTCTCATTCATTACCTTGTCTTCATCTGTGTCTGATGACAGATCACTGTCTTCACAATGAGCACAAAAACAAGTGCAAAAAAGTGGGAAATGCAAGTAAAAAAATCTACAACCACTATATAAGATGCACCCAATTTTTACACCCCAAAATTTTCAAAAAAAAGGGTCCATCTTAAACACGGGAGAGGGACCCTAGTTTATTAGCACTGTATCCTCAATATCTAGAATAATGCCTAGTATACAGTAGCAGCAAATAAATAATCTTCTTTAGAACAAATATAAATTATTAATGATGAGTACTGGTATATTTTATTTTATTGTTCTTCACTTTATTGAGCTTCACAGATCTTGCATTTTTTAATTTTTTTTTAATTTTTTTTTTTTACGAATTGAAGAGAAGAACCTCCACCAGCAAAAGGGTTACCATTTGCTTTATTGCCACTTACTTGCTTTATGATGGTGGTCTGGAACTGAACTCTCAATATCTCCCACGTATGCCTGTAGTGGTTGGGGTGAGGATAGAGTGCATTAAGAGTTGTTTTTTTTTTAAATAAGAAGAACAGCGGCCTTCATGTAAAATGTTGTGTTTTTAAACTTATTAGAGCACAGCCCATAGTAGGGATTCATTTGATATAGCAACCTGGCATAACCTATGAAGCAATGCTTTTATTACATGCAATGCTCTTTTTTGTTTTGTTCTTTCCATTCTATTTTTTTTTAAAGCCAGTCGGATCCACTTAACTGATTTCATGACCCACTAATAATTTGGAAAACACTGATATAAGGTGCGTTTACTTAATACCCAACTCCTGTAAGTAAAATTATGATGGCCTCACAAGCATGTCATGGGCCTTCCATGATGGCTCTGTTGATTACTAAAAAGAGAACAGGAATTAGTTCCAACTCAGTAATGTTATTTTATTTTTTTAAAGTCTGTTGGACATAATATAATTTTCTCTAAACAATTTTATTTATTCAGTGTTGTTCAGAAGTAAAGTTTATGCTGTAAATAACATTTGTTAAAGCAATCATCCAGCCTGACCTGTGGTGGTGCAGTGGATAATGCATCAACCTGGGATGCTGAGGTCACCAGTTCGAAACCCTAGCTTGTCCGGTCAAGGCACATATGAAAGTTGATGCTTCATGCGCCTCCCCCCCCTTCTCTCTCTCTATTTCTCTCTATCCTCTATCTAAAACGAATTTTAAAAAATAAAAAAAAAATAAAAAGAAATGTAGATTAATAAAATAATAAAGCAATAGTTCAGAATATTAGGTAAATTACTTTTGGAGGCACATTTAGAGGTGGAAAAAAGAAATTTAAAAGTCATTATTTTTGAAGTATCAAAGATAGATGAAAAATGTCTTTCACAATGAATGATTATAATAAATTATAATAAATAAAGGCCACATAGTTTGCTAGAGACCTTAAAACTTTTATTTATTTTCTGATGAGGTAGGATTTTAGCTGTGAGGTTTTAGAGCCTGAGTTTGATATGAGATTATATAATAGTTTTTCTCTAGACCTGAAAAAAGTTGTGTCATAGTAACCATTATAGTATTCATTATTACTCAAAAGCAAATGGTCTAGACAGGATATATTTGCAACAGTATACAAAGGAGGAAATACAAATGACTAACATATAGAAAAGGGTTTAACCACACTGGTAATAAAAGAAATACAAATCAAAACAACAGTGAGAAAATTGTAACATTAAAGTAGCAAATATTTTTTAAACTTTATATCTAGTCATTTTTTTTTTTACTGAGGTGCCTAATAGGAGTAAAGGTATAAGAAGGTGGCCATTTCTTTTTATTATTTTTTTAAATTTTTATTTATTTATTTATTTATTTTTAGAGAGGAGAAACAGAGAGAGCATCAACTCCCATATGTGCCTTGATAGGGCAAGCCCAGGGTTTCAAACTGGCGACCTCAGCATTCCAGGTCGACGCTTTACCCACTGCGCCACCACGGGTCAGGAAGAAAGTGGCCATTTCATACATTGCTGGTAGGAACAAAAATTGCTACAACCATTTTAGAAAATAATTTTGTGATGTAGCTTTAAAAATGCTTATTGAGGTAATCTTACTTCTAGGACTCTATCCTAAAGGCATTGTCAGAAATTTGAAAAATATTTTTTCATAAAGTTAGTAATCATAAAATTATTTAAAATACCCAAACTTGCACATATGAAAGTTGATACTTCCTGCTCCTCCCCCCTTCTCTCTCTCTTTCTTTTGCTCCTGGCTCTCCAGAAATGAATAAATAAAAATCTAAAAAAAATTAAATTAAATTAAAAAAGAGCAAAAGAAGCATCAACTCATAGTTGTGACACTTTAGTTGTTCACTGATTGCTTCTCATATGTGCCTTGACTGAGAGGCTCAGCCAAGCCAGTGACCCCTTGCTCAAGCTAGCGACCTTGGGCTGCAAGCCAGTGACCTCTGGGCTCAAGCCAGCAACCATGGGATCATGTGATGATTCCACACTGAAACCTGTGACCCTGGCTTGAGTTCAAGCCGGATGAGCCTGTGTTCAAGCCAGCGACCATGGGGTTTTGAACCTGGGACCTCATCATGCCAGGTCAACGATCTATTCACTGTGCCACCACCTGTCAGGCATATTGTCAAACATTTTCATGCTTACAAATATAGTTATATCACATTATTTTTAATAACTGCATAATTTAGCATTACAACTATACTAAAATAAATTGAAACAAATTGTCCATTTTTGACATCAATAAACCAATGCTTTTCAAAGTGCTGTTCATGACCCTTAATAGGCCATGAAATAAATTTAAGGGGTCATGACACGCAGTCTTATTTATTATATTTAAGTGTTATAATATGGTTTGTTAAATATTTGCTAGGACAAATCCTTCCTTAACCATATTCTTCTGTTCTTCTAAATTATATCGGTTATTTATATAAGTTCAGTCTAAAAAGTTGACACGTAAAATTATTTTAAATAGGTCCAAGAAAAATACTGTGGAAAATTTCACATTAAATTTATAAATTAATTTGGCAATATTTATGATAATGAAACTTCTCATCTAAAAATAAAGTGTGTCTTTTAATTTTTTTTATGTCTCTAAGTAATGTTGTAAAGGGGTCTTTATACAGGCCTTCATCTTTCTTGCTATGTTTCTTCATTGGAGTTTTATATTTAGCTTTGCTTTTGCGAAAACATTTCCATTTTTCCCCCCAACTGAACACAGCCCTCTGTATGAGGATACCAATGTTTACACACTTACTTTGTAACTGAATGCTAAAAATATTTTCCCACCCAAGTTGTGTAAGTCAAATGAGAGCTGCAAAATATAACTGAAGAGTTTTGCCTTTCCCTTCTCCATCACATTTTATGAGTCATTTTTGTTTCATTAAATATAAGTAGCTGGCCCATGACAATGAAAATAAGAGCATAAGGACGTTAGTATGATCAGATCCCCTTGAGAGAGCAGAGTAAATTTCCAAGTAAACACAATTTAACAGCGCGTAACAGGACCACTGCTGGCTGATTTCCCTGCGCCCCTTTGGCCGCAGCTGCAATCCTGAACCTATGTTCTCCCCTGCACAGGAAGAACATAAAGGACTCCTTGGGTAGGTAAACCTTGCATTTTGATGCCGGTTGCTACCTTTAGACATGTCACATTGAGTGCTATTATTGTCCACATTTTACAAATGAGAAAACGAGGCCCAGAGAGGTTCAAGACTTCATTTGCTCATTCAATTTGTAAACATTGAACATCTACTATGCACTGGGCTCTCTTCTAGGACTGTGAACTAAATGAAATTCCCACCTTCATGAAAGCTACATTTTACTGGGGCAGACACACATAAACAAAAAATGTACCTTGTCTAGGGTTATACAGTTCAAATGCTTGTCAGGTTGCAGGACCCATGGGCTTCACCACTACGCTATGCCACATGGAGAGAGAAGGGAACACGGCCTTGGAGAAGGTTCTCTGCCATCTCCTGAAAAGCCTTACAGGATGACATGACTTGGGTGAGCTGACCACCATCCAGGCTGTGGTCTCATTCTACGTGTTCTACCCGGGGAGAGGGTATCTGTCTCCCTGACATAGTAGCTTCTTGACTATTTCATGTGCTCACTTTTCCTGATACCTGTAGTCCACCTACTCACCCAGAGTTCTTGTGTTCACATCCTTGCTAACTCAAATGCCAGTTCAAACTAAGGTATTCATGATTGACAAAGGCTAAGTTATTTAGCAGAGCCCAATAATAAGGATGAATTTTCACATGCATGGTAGGCCAGTTTTCATAGAAATAGCTGAGAGGAGTTCGGCAAAAAATCTTTAATATCATTCAAACTTACCCTTAGGAATAGGACAGTTGGTTGGAGAGCTATTACCTGAAGCTATGTGGATTAATTTATTATTTTTTAACATAGATTAACTCAATAAAATTTCTTTTACCAGCCTGTTATTCCTATGTGAATAAAACCAAGGCTCTTCTTGCCTTACAAATACAGATATTTAATTGCTGTACATCTCTGCCCCCCCCCCCCCCCCAATATTCAGAGTTAATCTTCATTTACTAGTTTCAGGATTCACCTAGATTTTAATTTTTTTAAATAAAATATTTATGTTGTTTAACTTTTTTTGTTTGTTTGTTTGTTTGTTTTTTACAGAGACAGTGAGTCAGAGAGAGGGATAGACAGGGACAGACAGACAGGAATGGAGAGAAATGAGAAGTATCTAATCATTAGTTTTTCATTGAGCGTTGCAACACCTTAGTTGTTCATTGATTGCTTTCTCATATGTGCCTTGACCACGGGTCTTCAGCAGACCAAGTAACCCCTTGCTGGAGCCAGAGACCTTGGGTTCAAGCTGGTGCGATTTTGCTCAAACCAGATAAGCCCGCGCTCAAGCTGGCGACCTCGGGGTCTCGAACCTGGGTCCTCTGCATCCCAGTCCGACGCTCTATCCACTGCGCCACCACCTGGTCAGGCTGTTTAACTCTTTTGAAATCTTTGGAGTTAAGCAGGTTCTTTTATCTTAAGCCAGGGCTTATTTAAGAACCTTAGAAAATTTATGAAGGATTTAAGTTGCTCTTATTACACACTCTTGGTAGTTTAAATACAGGTTAAAATATTTTCTCTGTTATTAATTTAGCTTGATGTGAGATAATGTTAGACCCTTAGAAATAAGCATAAAAATTTTAACTTTAATTTAAAAATAAAATTAACTTGTGGGTTTTTTTTTTGTTGTTGTTGCTTTTGTTGTTTTTGGATCTGTGATAGGTAGCAAGGAAAGAGGAAACCCAGGGGAAAAACACCCTGACCTCTTGTTGCCTTTTTATTAGCACTGCTCAGAGGCAATTAAAGTGGTTCAAACAAATTTGGTGAGCACACTTGCTATGGAAAACTTTACACGCCTTTTTTTCTTCTCTTTTTTTTTTAGTACATCATGTGAAATTTTTGCAAACACAAAGACCTTTTATTTATTGACAAAGGGAACAGTGCCGTGATTCTAGACAAGCAGCTCTCTTGTCCTTCTCAAAAATAAGAAAGAGTATCTGTCCCATATTTTGGTGCAGAGTAACCAGAATAGAAACTGCACATTGTGTGTTATTTATCCTTTATTTTGTGAATGCTTTCTATCAAACAATGGAAATTATTTTTTCTAAACTATTTCATGCTTTCTGTAAATGACCTGGAAAACGGAAATATTTTTAAGTCATTCAGGGTCAAGCATTACATTACTGACCAAATTGGATAATGTATATATTATCTTACCTTTCTTTGAGAATTTGAGATAAAGAAGCTGGTGGGATAATTTTTTTTCTTTCATGCATTCCTGGATGGGCTATTAGGAACTCATATCACAACATGGATCTAGTGCCTTCTGTGTGTTTGGCTGTGTGCTAGCACATAAATGAGACAGGGCCCTGCCCCGGCACAGCTCAGCTTTGTAAGGAAGATGAGCAGGTGAATGAATGCTTACAAGGCTGGGAGACTCTAGGTCTAATCAAAAACACCAGGTGGGAGCAAGGGACTGCCTCACCCAGGGACCCAGCAAAGGGAGGGAAGATGCCAACCTATGGATGGGTGACAGGTGGGTACTAGACTTATATGGGGCTGGGTGGGTCATTTTGTAAGTTATATAAATGTTTAACGCTATGCTATCTACCTGAAACTAATATCATACTGAATGTCAGCTGTAATTAAAAAAAATTAATTAAAATAAAAAAAGAAGCAAAACACAGCCAAACACTTCACTGGTTTTAAATCCTTACTCATTCCTACCAACACTGTACAGACACTTAAAAAGTTACCATTTGTTGCCAATATGCATGGGTGGCCAAAGACCATAAATAGGGCACTTTTGGGAGGGTCTCTGATGCCAGCAAGTTCTATTTTGAAAGAGGTCTTCCAGACAAAGTTCTATATTCCTGACCTTCCATCATTTGATCTGAGTCTCAGGATGGAGTCGAGGATCTCTGCCTTCAGAGATCACAGTAGGCTCACCACGATCTCCAATTAATAATAGTTTACTGAATTTCAACTAAATGTTTTCAGTCTCTATGTCACCTCCTCAGACAGTCCCTCACTGACAGAGGTGGACTTCGGTGATGCTAAGGAAGCTTACATTTCAGAGCCTCTTACTTGCATGGTCCTTTCTAAGTCCTGGGAGTATCCCGAGTGATCAGGCCCATGTCTGTGTGTGTGTTTTTCTAAAAGTAAAATATTCTAATCACAATCAGTTAAAACATAAGACTATTCTCTCTTTTTACTCCAATTGTTCCTCCCTTGTGCTTCTGCTCCTCGGTGGCACCGGATTGGCTATGGGCATTTTGGGGAACTGGCTAAAGGGAAGTTGATTTAAGCATTCATTTCATGTGACTTTAGGGGAAATATTTAAGTAATTTACATTCATTGTCTTGTGTCAGTATGTTTTTGCTAGATGTCCTAGCTCAGTGACAATTTCCTGAATTACTCATCCCTCACACGCAGCTGATTGCCTACTGTCGCTGTGGACATGGCTCACCACACCCAACAACCGAAAGATTAGGAGAGCATGAGAGGAGAGTGAGTTTGAAGTGTGTGGAGTCAGAAGGTAGTACTTCATTTCTTTTCTTTTTTTCTTTTCTTTTTTTAAGTGCGAGGAAGGGAGACAGTGAGACAGACTCCCGCAGGTGCCTTGACTGGAATTCACCTGACAAGCCCCCCCAATGCGACAACCTCCCCATACATAAATCCACGGAGCCATTTGAGCGCCCGATCGAGCCACTGGCTGGCAGGAGTGGGAGAGGGAGAGAAGGGGGACAGGGCGGGGAGCAGATGGTTGCTTCTCTTCTGTGCGCTGACCAGGGCTGGAACCTGTGACATCTGCATGCCGGACTGACCTGCTATCCGCTGAACCAACCGGCCAGGGCCCAAAAGCTGCTACAGTACATCTTTTCAAAGCTTTTAGCTCAAAATTTTGAAAGCTTAAAGGTTTTCCCAAACTTGACAATAATCCTAAAAGTCACATGATTTAGCTGAATACATTCTGAAGCTGAAAAAAAACCTTTTAAAAACATATCAATAATAAAATTTTTTTTTTGGTTTATCATTTTAGGGAAAAGATCAAAATGTTTTATTGGTTTAATAGAGAGTGTATTACCAAACATTATCACATGAGGAGGTGATAAAAAAATATATAGCCAGCCCTGGCCAGTTGGCTCAGTGGTAAAGCGTCGGCCTGGCGTGCGGGAGTCCCGGGTCCCGGATGGGGCACACAGGAGAGGCGCCCATCTGCTTCTCCGCCCCTCCCCCTCTCCTTTCTCTCTGTCTCTCTCTTCCCCTCCCGCAGCCAAGGCTCCATTGGAGCGGGGTTGGCCAGGGCATTGAGGATGGCTCTGTGGCCTCTGCCTCAAGTGCTGGAATGGCTCTGGTTGCAATGGAGTGACACCCCAGATGGGCAGGGCATTGCCCCCTGGTGGGCGTGTGGGGTGGATCCCGGTGGGGTGCATGTGGGAGTCTGTCTGACTGCCTCCCCATTTCCAGCTTCAGAAAAATACAAAAAAAATAAAAATAAATATATATATATATATATATATATATATATATATATATATGGCCAAAATATGTGGGGAAAGGTATTGTGGAGGTATGTCAGGGAGTCATTAGTATAAATATTGTGTTATTCTTTTTCTGGATTTTGTAATATTTGTTTATTAGCTTTTATTATCTGTAATTTGTTAGATTCCTCATTTTGAATAAACCTTCATGTGTGTACTAGTTTTTATGATTTTATATTCTTTTACTTTAGAAGCCCCCCGCCCCACCAGCCCAAATTGTAAGCCTCAGGTTCTACAAAGTCTGAGTTTCCCAGCCTTGTTCTGTGGCCATGCAATTTAAAGTAAGCACGCTTTCTCTTTCATGTCATTGCTGTTCATTCTTCCCTCGCACGTATCGCTCTGTGACTTTTTCCTTTGTGGATGAATGTATGCAGATGGTGTTGGTGCTGTGCCCAGAACCCTTTACCAGCTGATGAGCGCGTAGCCCACCTCCTGTGAAAGCCGCAGCTGACAGCTCATACCTATGACCTTCTCTGCAGACACGCCCTGACTGAGGAGCCACTTCAGCTGGGGTGGCCAAGGACTGACAGAGGCAGGGGTACAGAAGCTTCCAGCTCTTGCCCCTGCAGGGGCAGTTTACATGCCAGAGCTCCCAGTGAGCAGGCGTGATGAGAGAGTTTGAGCACACTGTTGCTTGTCTCCTCCATCCAGCTTTCTTCACCCTTCATAGGTGTTTGCTGACACAAACCCAAGTCCCGGTCTCAGTCTGAGAGTGTATTTACCTGCTGATGGTCTGTGCTCCTCCTCACAGGAATATAACGTCAGGAGAGCAGGAACTTGGTCTATCTTGCTCATCGCCATATTCCTATTGCTGGATGGCACGTAGTAATTACAATGACCTGGGTGAGATGATTAAATGCTGAACAAATGTATAAATTTCAGTCACTCTGCACATATTTTCTCTAACCCTAATGACCACCCTGAGAGGGAGATATCGTTTGTTTTCATATTACAAAGAGGGCATTGAGACACTGCTTTGATTAAGTAGCTTCATCAAAGTGACACCCCTAGGGAGTGCCTCGAGCACAAGCACGCTGAGCACAGTCCTTCTCTGCTGGCAGTGTCCTCTGACATCCAGGGAGGGGGCCAGCGTTTTCCTGTTTCACTCCGGCCCAAACTTGGGTGTGGACCCCTCCCTGATATGGTGCAGGACAGGCTGTGTGGGTGATGAAAGGACACACGGCACCGAGAATGAGTCAGAGATACAGCAGAGTCAGGATCTAACCTGAAGCCTTTTCTTCTGCACATTCCCTGCCCCCCTCCTGGGACATCGCCCTGTGACAATAAATGGCCACCCCCTGTCAATAGAAGTGCTCCTGGCAATCCTATAACCTGAGACTGGGACAAATGTTGGCCAGGCACAGAAAATATCCCTCTTACCCACCACCGGTGCTCCTTCCCCAGAATCTGTTTCTTACTCTTGAACGGAACCGTTCCCAGGGTAGCTGATGGGGGTGGGGGATCATTCCCTTCAGGGGACACCCGTACCTCCATGGGAACAGCAAGATAAATTCATTTTGGCAGTATATTTTCAAAATCTCTGTTATTTACTCTTAAAATTTTTTTATTGAGTCATAACTGACGTGTAACATTGTATAAATTTAAGGTGTACAATGTTGGTTTGTTACACTTCTATGCTGTAATATCATTACCACTGTAGCATTACCTAACTGGTCTATCAGGTCACAGGATTATCGTTTCCTTCTGTGGTGAGGACAATTAAGATCTAGTCGTTTAGCAACTTTGAATATTATAGTACAGTACTGTTGATTATAATCTCAATGCTGTGCTCTAGATCTCCAGAATTTATCTACGGTTACAAATTGTGGATCTTGACATAACATCTCCCCAACTCCCCCACCTCCTGGTCCCTAGTAACCACCAATCGACTCCCTGTTTCTCGAAGTTTGTCTTTTTTAGATCCCTCACATAAGTGCGATCATACAGTATTTGTCCTTCTCTAACTTACTTTACTTGGCATAATGACCTCAAGATCCACCTACCTTTTCACAAATTGCAGGATTTCCTTCTTACTTGTTGCCTGAATAATATTTCATTACACGCACATACACACACACGCACACACACACACCCATGCACATACATATATAAATATACACACACATATACATATATAATGATATATATATATCACATTATCTTTTTTAAAAAAGATTTTATTTATTGATTTACAGAGAGATTTTACAGAAAGTATCAACTCATAGTTGCTTTACTTTAGTTGTTCATTGATTGCTTGTCCTATGTGCCTTGACTGGGCAAGCCCAAGGCTTTGAACATTCCAGGTTGAAGCTTTATCCACTGTGCTACCACAAGCCAAGCTATGCCACATCATCTTTGTCCATTTATCCAATGACAAATACTTAGATTGTTTCCATGTCTTGGCTATTGTGAATAATGCTGCAATGAATATGGATATGTGGATATCTTTTGAGATACTGATTACAATTCCTTTGGATATATACCCAGAAGTGACATTGCTGGATACATGGTAGTTCAATTTTTAATAATTTGAGGAACCACCATACTGTTTTCATAGTGACTGTACCATTTTACATTCCCACCGACAGTGTATAAGGGGTCTCTTTTCTCCACGTCTTTGCCAACAATTATTATCTCTTGTCTTTTTGACAATAGTGAAGAGGAGCATAATACAGCACCCCCAAATATGCCACTTTGACATGTGGACTATTTTGAGCTGAAGGCAATCAAGACCCAGCATGCTCAAGAAAACCTTTTACCACTCCCTTAACTACCAAAAAGAATTTAAATAGGGGCCTATACCAGAAAAAGTGCTATTACCAGAGGTGACTTTTCTCCCCTATAAAACACCTATCTGCAGGCAGGGCGAACTTCTAGTCACCAAATATCTGCTTTCCTTCTCATCCTCCTTCTCTTTGAAGCCTCAGGCCCCATCCCATTCTGTAGCTCAGGATGGCATGTAAGCCTCCATTGCCCTACTTGCCCTTCAGTCTTATGTCTTTGGGGCTCGTGTAACTACATAATTAAAATTTTGCCCTGTTAACCTGTCTTATGTCAATTTAATTATTAGATCAGCCAAAGAACCTAGAAGGGAAGAAGGAAAATTTTCTCTGTCCCTATAATAGCCATCCTAATGAGTTTGAGGTGATATTTCTTTATGGTTTTCATTTGCATTTCCCTGGTGATTCCCATTTTTAAATTGAATTGTTTACTTTTTTTGCTATTGAGTTGTATAAGTTCTTTATATATTTTGAATATTAACCCCTTATCAGATATATGGTTTGAGTATATTTTCTCCCATTCTGCAGGTTGCCTTTTTCAATTTATTGATTATTTCCTTTGCTGTGTAGAAGCCTTTAAGATTATTGTAGTTCCACTTATTTATTTCAGTTTTTACTGCCTGTGCTTTTGGCATCTTATCCCAGAAATCACTGCCAAGACCAACGCCAAGAAGCTATCACTTTTGTTTTCTTCTAGGAGTTTTATGGTTTCAAATCTTACCTTTGTCTTTGATCCGATTTGAGTTAATTTTTGAGTGATATAAGATAGGCGTTCAGGTTTTATTCTCTTGCATGTGGATATCCAGTTTTCCTAGCACCATTTATTGAACAGATGGTTCTTTCTCCATTGTATGTTCTTGGCAAAAATTAGTTGACCATGCATGTGTGGGTTTATGCTTAGGCTCTGTATTCTGTTATTTATTCTTAAAATAATTCTCTATCTCAAGTTCTATCTAGTGTTTTTTTAGTTTCTTGTTTGAAAGTATTCATTAAATTCAGTAGTTTTCATCCATGACTACCTTCTTACAGAAGCATAAACCAATGTTCATGCCCTGAATGTTCTACTGTTTCATCGTCTGGTTATAAAGATGAGATGAACCCATACAAGATAATTATTGGGTAGTAAAATAAAACTAAGAAAAAAAGAAGCTAAAGTACTTCTGCCTGAGCCTTTCTAAGGAGAGGGAGAGATCTTTTGTTGCCGGCTCGACCTGTTGGTAAACCACAGAAGCGATGCATTTACTCTTGGCGCTGGTTCACAGATCATAAGGCGATAGGGGCGAGCTCAGAGTGCTGACTCTCCACCCACTATTGTAGAGGGGACTGCAGACTTACCCTCCCAGCTTCCTCCTGTTCTCTTATCTCTCCCTCCACATCTGCTTCTCTTTCTTCTCTTGGTTTTTCCTACCTTTTTCTCTTTCTCCTCCTTTTCTATTTATCTAACACTTCTCTTTTCCCCCTTTCCTGTAGAATTGTCTTTAGAAGATTTGGTCATATATTCTACTTCCGAGGCACTGCAATTCACAGAAGAGAAAGGGCTCTAGAGCTACACAGACTGAATGCAAAATCAGATCTGTGCCTTTTGGGCACAAGTTATATAACCTTGCAAAGCTCTGTCTTCTCTATAACCTTGCAAAGCTCTGTCTTCTCATCTGTAGATGTGGGGACATGGATGTCTCATCACATTAGTTGGAGGAAGAAATAAAATGACGTAGGCAAAGTGCCTGGCACACAGATGGCTCTCAGGAGATGATATTTATTTCCTGCTCTTTTTTTTCCTTTTCTGTTTTTACAGTACTATGCATGCAGTAGCCACTAATTATGTGATTATTGAGTACTTAGAGTTTAATTTGGTAGACCCTTGTCTACTTTGTGGAGGAGAAACAAATTTACCTCTACCCTCAACGTTCTTCTGGCTGGTCTAATAATCAAACAGACATGAGGCAGATTAGCCAGAGAAAATAACCAAACTGAATAGATTCATGTGTATAGAAACCCCACATACATGAGAGAGTCAGAGACCTGGCATGAAAGTGAGGCTCAGATAGAAAGGGAACATGGGAATATTAAACCTTCTGAGTTGGGGATGAATAAGGTGCCTGGGAGACTTCAAAGGTCATTGCGGAATGATAAGAGCTGTTGCTTAATAAATAGAAGTTTCCCTTGCCCTATATACAGGTCATAAAAAGTTATCTCTGATCATTTTTTTATGGTCAGACTTCTAATTCAAATTCTTATAGCTAGTTAAGGTAGGGTGGGGGCAGAAGTTGCTCTTGAGCCTACAGATAAAGTTGCCTTTAGCTCAGAACAATCTGCACACCACAGAGGCAAATCTTGGAATGACTTGTCCTGGACACCGTACAATTTGAAATGATTGGGATCAGGAGAGATTTAAAAATAAATATTACAACCCAGTTATTATTTTATGCCAGACACTGGAATCAGGGAAGTCCTTTTCATATGGTATCTGACATACCCTCCTCAAACACATACGGTAGGCATTATTTTTTTAATTTTAATTTTAATTTTTTTTTTTTACAGAGACAGAGAATCAGAGAGAGGGATAGACAGGGACAGAAAGACAGGAACGGAGAGATCAGAAGCATCAATCATTAGTTTTTCATTGCATGTTGCAACACCTTAGCTGTTCATTGATTGCTTTCTCATATATTCCTTGACTGTGGGCCTTCAGCAGACTGAGTAACCCCTTGCTCGAGCCAGCAACCTTGGGCTCAAGCCAGTGAGCATTTTTGCTCCAACCAGATGAGCCTGCGCTCAAGTTGGAGACCTCGGGGTCTCGAACCTGGGTCTTCTGCATCCCAGTCCGACGCTCTATCCACTGCGCCACCACCTGGTCAGGCTGGTAGGCATTATTTTTAATACCCAAGATACAGCCTTTATTGCTCGGGGTTCTCTCTTCATTTTGCATATTAAGAAGGTAAGACTTAAAGGATTTGAGTAATTTAGGTGAGATAAATTACATGAGCAACTACATGAGTAATTTACCTGAGCAGAATCTTGACTCCAGACTCCAAACCCTGGACACTAGGTTAGACTGCTGATGGGTTTTATTCATAGTCCCCACTGGCCTCATAAGGAGGATTGGGTCCCGCAACTGGAAGATCATTTGTTTACTGAGTGCAAAGTGAATCCTTCTTAGAGAAAGTAATAAGTAATGTGCAGTTAAACGAAATGGAAAGATTTGAGAGAGGGCCGCATTGTTCTCATGGGAAAGGATGACTCTTAGCAGCAGGGACATTGGAGAAGTTAGGGGTATGGGAGAAAAACATATTTAGAAAGACTGTAAGGCAGTGCAGAGTTGGTAGATAACAGAAAAGTCAAATGGGGAATTTTATTAGGTTGCTTGCAAGTTTAAGATGCAATATGAACCTTCTCTTTATCTTCCACAAACTCTCTAATGAGCTTGACATAGTTCTCTGTGGGCTTATGAAGAGCCTGTGCTTGGGGCAGATGTGATATAGACTGGCTCCATGTTCAATGCTGGAGAGGAGACCCTCACACATACATATCCATGACACCCAGGCTACAGATGAATGAAATTCACACCATCTTTTCCTGTGTTATTTTCCCCACCATTTCCTTCCTACATATACAGGCTTGTCTCCCAGGCTTGTGCCCTTATTAATTCGGCTTCCCCTACAAAATATTTTAAAAAGATCTAGATGTGAATATGACAACGTTCCTTGGGAGTTTTCTGGAATCTTACACATCCTGTGGATGGAGCAAAGAGTTGGATATGTGTGTGTTTTGCTCTCTAATATAACCATAAAGGATATTGACATTTAAAAATCTAAAACGTATCCTGACCTGTGGTTATGCAGTGGATAAAGCATCGACCTGGAAATGCTGAGGTCGCCAGTTCAAAACCCTGGGCTTGCCTGGTCAAGGCACATGTGGGAGTTGATGCTTCCAGCTTCTCCCCACCTTCTATCTCTCTCCCTCTCTTTCTCTCTCCCTTTCTCTCTCCTCTCTAAAATGAATAAAAAAAATTAAAAAAAATCTAAAACGTAGATAACATGGAATATTATATTAGCTTCAGGTGTACAACATAGTTATTTAACACTTATATACCTAAGGAAGTGGTTATGACACTAAGTCCAGTACTCATTTGTCACTACACAAAGTGATTACAATACAGTGTGTCCGTCCGTAAGGTCATGTGGCACTTTTGACTGGTCACAGGAAAGCAACAAAAGACGATAGAAATGTGAAATCTGCACCAAATAAAAGGAAAACCCTCCCAGTTTCTATAGGATGATGTGGCAGCATGTGCGCAGGCGCAGATGATGACGTAACACCGTGTATACAGCGGAGCAGCCCACAGCCATGCCAGTCGAGATGTGGACAGTACGGAGGAAAGTTCAGTGTGTTCTGTGGCTCGCTAAATTCGAATCCATGACCAAAGTGCAACGTGAATATTGGCACGTTTATAACAAAGTGCCACAACATTAATCACTTAAAACAGAGAATCACAGATGTTATTCACTCTGTTACACTAGATGTCCTCACTCGTGTAAGGGGTAAGGAAGGGCATACACACTTCCAGTTGTAAGATGAATGAGTTCAGAAAATGTAACGCACAGCATGTGACTATAGTTAATAATACTGTGTTGGGTGTTTGAAAGTTGCTAAGGAAGTAGGTTTTTAAAATTCTTACTACATACAAAACTTTGCAAATATGTGAGGTGAAGAGTGGGTTGACTAACCTCACTTACACGGGTAAGGACGTCTGGTGGCAAGAACTTCACTATTGTTTGGATGTGTGTAGGTCAACAAATGGAGCCCACATTGAACTGTACTGAATAGGTATGAAACTGGGAGAGTTTTCCTTTTATTTGGTGCAGATTTCACATCTATATTGTCTTTTGTTGTTTTCCTGTGACCGGTCAAAAGTGCACTATGACCTTACGGACACACTGTATTATTGACTTTATTCCGGTGCTGCACACAACATCCCCATGACATTTATTTGATAACTGGAAATTTGTACCTCTTAGTCCCCTTTATCTTTTTCTTTCTTCTCCTCTGGCCTCCATCAATTTGTTCTCTATATTTGAGTCTGTTTCTGTTCTGTTCTGTTGGTTTACCTGTTTTGTTTTTTAGATTCCACATGTAAGAGGAATCACAGGATATTTGTCTTCAGAATGTTGACATTTTGGTCACTGTAACACTGCCCAACTGGTGCTAAGTGTAACTGAGTGTGCCCAAATCAGTTCCTAATTGAACTGTTTTCTAACAAACAGGTCACAAGTACGACTTTTAAAAAACAAGTTGCGCAATCCCAATAAAGTGCTCTTTCATGCCACACAGGAACTACGAGGAGACCAGATTGCGTATTGCTGTCAGGGAAGTGGCGGCCAGCGCAGTAACTTGGGAGCATGTTTTGTGTGCCAGAGCGGGTGGGGAAATGGTGAAGTGAAAGTGGTCAAAGGGCACACACTTCCAGTTGTAAGATGAATGAGTTCAGGAAATGTAATGCACAGCATGTGACTATAGTTAATAATACTGTGTTGGGTGTTTGAAAGTTGCTAAGGAAGTAGGTTTTTAAAATTCTTACTACATACAAAACTTTGCAAATATGTGAGGTGAAGAGTGGGTTGACTAACCTCATTGTGTAACTGTTTCATACTATATACATACATCAACTCGTTACATTGAGCACCTTATATAATATTACATGTCAATTTTATATACATACATACATACATACATACATATATATATATATACTGCTCACAAAAATTAGAGGATATTTTAATGCTTCATATTCATTTTGAAATATCCCCTAATTTTTGTGAGCAGTGTGTGTGCATATATATATATATATATATACACACATACATATATTAATTAATTAGTTTTTGTTTTTTTAAATTACTTTACTGAGAGGTAAAGTAATTTGTTCAAAATCAACCGCTAGAATGGAGCTGGAACTGGAACAGAGGTTTTCTAGTCTGGTCTTCTCATTACAACATTGGCAACTATATCATATGCTCGCTCTCAATACTCTTTCCTGGGCAGACATCAATAATTGATCCCAGAATTCTTTTCTACTGAGCTTTTAACTTCATAATCTTCCCAATTCCATGCCCCACAAAGCTAGAAAGCCACTACCAAGCAATTGGACCTAGTGTGGGGGAAAAAACAAACCTATTTCCCTCCTGGCAGCGTTACTTTTATTATCCACAAGGACTGATTACAAAAATAACTACTATCCTTGGAGATCTGTAAAAGGGAAGACATTCATTTTTCAGGTTGGTAAAGAATTACTCCCTTGGATTAGAGAATGACTCTGCAAGTCCTTTCCGACCCGGGCATTTCATGAAGTTAACTTTGTAGTTGCTGTTGTTCCATGGCTTTGCCCTGGAGTCACAGTGAGAGAATACCCGTGCTGAGGTAGGCAGAATTCTAAGATGAGTCCCCTGATCCCCACCCACCTCCTGAAGTTCACACCCTATAAAACCCCCCTTCTTGAGTTTGGGGGGACTTGTGACCTGATCTTAGCCAATAGAATATGGCAAAGCTGTGTGGATTTTGCAGATGTAATCAAGATCCCAAATCAGTTCATTTGGAGTGAGTCACAGGGGACATTATCCTGGATAGGGCTGACAACTGAAAGTTCTTAAAAGAAGACTGGGTTCTCCCTAAGGTCAGGTACTCTCTCTTTCACTGACTTTGGGGTATAGTGCCCCATTGTGAGAGAGACTACGGAGAAGGCCACGTGTCAAGGAGCACAGGTGGCCTTCTTTTTTTTTTTTAATAATTTTTTAATTTTATTTTTATTTATTCATTTTAGAGAGGAGAGGGGGAGAGAGAGAGAGAGAGAGAGAGAGAGAGAGAGAGAGGAGAGACAGAGAGAAGGGAGGGAGGAGCTGGAAGCATCAACTCCCATATGTGCCTTGACCAGGCAAGCCCAGGGTTTTGAACCGGCGACCTCAGCATTTCCAGGTCGATGCTTTATCCACTGTGCCACCACAGGTCAGGCCCACAGGTGCCCTTCTAAGCTAAGAGCACCCTTGGTCATAGGCGCAAGAAAACAGGGAGCCTCAGCTGTACGACTGCAAGGAGATGATGAGTTCTGCTAACAATCTGATGGAGCTTGGAAGCAGAGCCTTCTCTAGTTGTACCTCCAGGTGGAAAAACACAACCTGGTCAACACCTAGCCCACAACCTTGTGAGACTTAGAGCAGAGAACCCAGCCATAAAATGACCATGCTCTTGACCCACAGAACCTGTGGGATAATAAAAGATATTGTCTTCAGCTGCTAGATTTAATATTTGCTATGCAGCAATAAAAACCTAACACATATACCTTATATTGCACTTGCATTATTAAATCTTAATTTTGGTCTCTTTCTCGACTGTAAATCTATTTGCCTATTCCAAATACTGGTTAAAGCTTAGCTGAACTAAATTTTGTCTGAACTTGAGAAAGGTAAGGCACAAGAGGACCTCAGGTGGCAGAGCTCCTCCCTGGAACGGAGGGAAGACTTCCCCGCACACCACACGTGCCTCCACCTCCCCGCATTTCTGAGTAACTCTGCAGTCTAGTCGACAGTCGGCTGTGAAATCACCACAAACAACAATCCTTACACTTCGCTGTGATTTTCCAACCTTTGATAAGAACCACTACAGCAAAAAGGCAATAATATTGCCCAGGCAATAATTGCTCTGGGCAATCCTGCTTGAAAGGCCTGCTGGATTAGGTAATCAAATTTGACTTGGTTTTCATAAGTGAGACTAAATTCTAAAGTCTCTCTAGTGAGACTTTTCAGCCAGATGTATGCTTAGGGAATATATCCATTTGTTTAGTCATTTAGCACTAATTATAGCTGTGTGCCGTCCTGGGCAGTGAGAATATAAGAGTGATTAAGATAGGGCATTTGTCCTCAAGCTGCTAGAGGGAAATGTAGGCAAAAAACCAAACAAAACACAATAATTACAATGCAGTCAGAATAAAAAGGGTGGTGGGTAAGTGAAAATCGGGAGTCTGCAAGAAAAATCTATCCCCCCAAATTACTGCACTGAAGAGACTGGGAGGCTGCCACCTCTTCCTGCTTGACATTCCCGAAACCTAGCATGTCTGCACACAGTAGCTACTCAGCATCACACATCATTAAAACTAATACACTGTTAAGATTATATCATTATTTTTATATCCCCCCCCCCCAAATGCTGCCAATTAGACTTCAACATACCAGAGATCATAAACAGATTCTGGTTTCAGAGATGCTAAAATGTGAGGAAAAACGTCCACTCTGAATTGATTTACAGTAAGTAATCATGGAGCTACTTTATTGAGTTACTAGAGGATTATGGGCATTCACAGAACAGAGATTTCAGAGCAGATTTCAATGCTATAATGTATGCTCATAGTACTGAACGCCATCAACTCACTCCTGGTTGTCAGAAGAACCACCTCCTAAGGTCCTGACCACAGACAGACAAAGCCATGTGAGAGATCTTTAAGTGCATTCTTATTTATTTATTTATTTATTTATTTATTTAAGTGAGAGGCGGGGAGGCAGTCAGACAGATTCCCGCATGTGCCCCAACTGACCGGAATCCATTCGGCAAGTTCCCTACATGGCGATGCTCTGCCCATCTGGGGTTGCTGCTCCATTGCTTGGCAATCAAGCTATTTTTTATTGCCTGAGGTGAGGCCATGGAGCCATCCTCAGCACCTGGGGCCAACTTGCTAGAACCATTCTAGCTATGGCTGCAGAAGAGGGAGAGGGAGAAGGAGAGAAAGAGAGAGAGAGAGAGAGAGAGAGAGTAGGGAGAGGGGTGGAGAAGCAGATGGTCACTTCTCCTGTGTGCCCTGACCAAGAATCAAACCCGGACTTCCACACACTGAGCTGACGCTTTACTGCTGAGCCAACTGGCCAGGGTCGAGAGATCTTTACATAGCTCTAAGAGCTGTAAGGTTCTAAAGCTATGAAAGAATGCAAGATCCCATAAAGATTTTATGTTTTTTTTTGGGGGGGGGTTTGGTATTTTTCTGAAGCTGGAAACAGGGAGAGACAGTCAGACTCCCGCATGCGCCCGACCGGGATCCACCCGCCACGCCCACCAGGGGGTGACGCTCTGCCCACCAGGGGGCGATGCTCTGCCCCTCCGGGGCGTCGCTCTGTCACGACCAGAGCCACTCTAGCGCCTGGGGCAGAGGCCAAGGAGCCATCCCCAGCGCCCGGGCCATCTTTGCTCCAATGGAGCCTTGGCTGTGGGAGGGGAAGAGAGAGACAGAGAGGAAGGAGAGGGGGAGGGGTGGAGAAGCAGATGGGCACTTCTCCTGTGTGCCCTGGCCGGGAATCAAACCCAGGACTTCTGCACACCAGGCCGACGCTCTACCACTGAGCAAACCAGCCAGGGCCAGATTTTATGTTTTAAAAAATTATTAGGTAGAAAATACATTTTCTTATATTAGGAATCCATCTAATTCAATGGTCTTTAGAGTTAGATAAAAAAAAAAAAAAGAAAGAAAGAAAAACACCCTCACCCTTCATATAATGAAGTCCTAATCCCTTGTGAAAGAAAAGGGGGCTAAACAGGACTGACAAGTCTAGTTACCAAAAGTAATCAAGTAATCACAGGATGTTCTGAACATTGACTCCTAACTGGGCAGGCCATGGTGTGCAGTCACATCCCAGGCCTATAGCTTCCTTAGTAAAAGGTTACTCTCTACCTTAAGGGAGCCCTGTTTATTGTTTTGGTGCATCTAGGTTAACCTTTGAAATGTTACAGCAGTTTTCTTTTCCAGACCCCCCAAAACAGACTCACTGGCAACAGCACAACGACACCGAATTCCTTGCTGTTACCTTGTTATCTATGCACCATCTCTATTCACTGTAATTGTTAACTGTCAACTCTCGTGCTCACCATCATAAAGGAAGGAAGCATATGTCTCTATTATCCTTTTGATCTGTCCTAGAGATTTTCCTGCTTTGTCTTCTCCTGCCTTCCTAATCTACCACCAATAGACTTCATGTAATCTTTCTCACTTCTTTCTTCTGATTCTAAATGTATAAAAAGAACTGTAAAAGGGCTTTCTCTGGAGCATTTTTTCAAATCATGGAAATCTTGCATCCTACTATGTCCTCAAAACCTTGACTCAACTAAATTCATACTAAGACTTTCCACAGGTTTGGATGTTTCTTTCGCCAACACCTCGCACCTCACAGTGTGACCTTGGAAACAGGGTCATGAGAGATGTAATTAGTTAAAATGAGGTCATACTGGAGTAGGGTGGGGCCTACTTCAACATGCCTGGTGTCCTTATAGAAAGGAAAAATTTAAGCCTAGACAGGCACATGGGGAGAATACTCTCTGAACACAAAGGCAGAGATAAGGCGCCGGGTCTACAAGCCAAGGGATGTCAAAGATGGCCAGCAAGCCTGCCTGCAGGAGCTAGAAGAGCGGCCTGCACCAGACTGTCCCACAAAGCTCTCAACGGGAACTAGCCCTACCAACATCTTGATGTCACACTTCAAACCATTTTGTTGTTTAGGCCACTCAGTTTGTGGTACTTTTTAACGGCAGCCCTCAGAAACGAACATATCCAAATTGTCATAAGAGCCAAAGAAAGGCCACGTTGCCTGACCGGTGGTGGCAGAGTGGATATTGAGTCGACCCAGAATCCTGAGGTCCTTGGTTTGAAACCCATAGGTCACCAGCTTTCATTGGCTTGAGTGTAGGATCATCAATATGATCCCAAGGTCACTTGCTTAAGCCCAAAGTTCACTGGATTGAGCAAGAGGTTATTGGCTGGGCTGGAGCCCCCCTGGTCAAGGCATATATGAGAAAGCATTCAATGAACAACTAAAGTGAAGCAGCTACGAGTTGATGCCTCTCACTCTCTCTCTTCCCTCTCCTCCCTACCCCTCAAAGAAAGAAATGTCTTTAAAAAAAGAAAAAAAAAAAGGCTACAACCAATACATGACTAGCCTGGGTTGGAGTCACAGAGTTCTGTGCATAGGCAGAATTTAATAGTGTGAGTCAGGAGACTAAAACCCTTTCAAAATTTTGAAACCCATGACACAATGTTTATTAAAAAGGCAACCAAACAAGGAGAATTGCTCTGAATATCTCCAACTTCATGTCTCACCTCTGACCAACATCTTTGTTCAATAGAATTCTCAAATAATAGGATGTTAACTTCTATCCTTAGTATCTGGGCAACCCTAGTTGGAATGATAACACTTTTCCCAGTCTTTCCATTCCCAGAAGACTAAGAATTGGGTATCAAGGTTTACGAGAATCAAAATAAAGGTATCAGTATATTTTGTATTAAAAAGACCTGTATATGTTTGATATGTGCCAGATGTCCTTCATCTTCTCATAGAACTTACTAGCATCCAAGCTGCAGAGGAGCAGAGCTTGTGTAAACCCAGGAGAGTAGACTGATACATTGTCAGGAATTTTACAAGCTCTGAATAAACAGAGCTTGTAATAAACAGCTCCTCTCCTTGCAACTACACAAAAATCTACGATGATGCCAGTACTGTTGTAATAGGACTGATACTAAAAGAGGTGTCAATTTAGCAACTGTAATTTGTATGAGAGTGGAAAACTGTTTAATAGCAGATGACTTATCAGACTTAATGACAATACTTTTACTGGGAAAAGAGTTCACAGATTGGAATGCAACTCTGTTTGTCAATTCATGGTTGAACTGCAACCAGAATTTGGCTATAGACAGACGTAGGAGTTTTGTCAAAAACCCCTCACAGGCATTCTGTGAGAATCAATTAACTACATGGAATTTACAATAAAGTATTGTATATTTTATTGTTATTTGGAAGTTGAGTGCTACATTTATTTACTATCTGCCTCTTTCTCATAGCCAGTTATTAAATATTTACTACCACTGGAAGACAGACTGTTAACAAATACTCTAGGAATAAATAAGTCCTGGTGGTGGGAAGAGCTGGGAAGACACCAAGGCTGAGTGGCACGGGGAGAGTGACTCGTGCTTAGGGAAGGCTCCTGGGGGGCTGAATGACTGGCCGTTGCCACCCATGTGAAAAAGGAGGGGCTGTTTTGGATAGAAGGAAGAGCAAGTTTAAAGGCCGTGAGAGAGGAAATCATTTGTGTGCTGTGATTATTGCTGCTGTTAGCAGAATCTGCACATGAGATCCCGAATCTGAGGTTTCCATTCATTTCTTTCTTCCTCGATCTGTATCTGGGAACCACTCAGAGTCACTGTCCATTTGGCCCCATGGAAACACCTGTGATTCCTGGCTTCCTCCACAAGTGATCAGAGTTCTGTCTGGTTTAGATAGTAATTGTACTATACATTCCTTTCTTGTTTCTCATGTTTGGTGGAATTCAAAGGCATAGAAAATACATTTTTCCATTTTCCTTGTTCCTAAATTTGTTACACAAGTCTAAACTAGACTCCATTCGAAGCCTCAGGTCTACTGCCCCTCTTTCCCTAATAAGTAGTATAGTTGTGATTCCGTCCAAGTGCCTTGTTATTGCGCTTGTTTAATGACATGGTTAAGGGCCAGTGATTTCTCTTCTGTGCCCTTTATTTATTTCTCTCTCTCTCTTTTTTTTTCCTGTGCCTTTTAAGAAGTGGTTATCCTGCAGTTTGGCTTAGGAAATTGACAGCTCCTAATGTAAAAGAAGACAGTTTGGAGCAGATGTTTTGATTTCCGTACCTTCAGTAATCCCACTTATTTAGTCACTTTTGCATCCTGAAACCCGGGGGCCTGTCTGGCTCTGGAGAAATGCTCAAAGGATGCGGCTTTTCTGTGTAACAGCACCACATTCAACTCTTAAATGCCACGGCTCCTATTCACTTCTTAATAATGTTGCAAATGAGTTGAATATTTCACACTGTAGGCTTTTAACTCTCCAAACATCATAAAACAAAACCATTACAGTGATCCATTCAAGCCCAACAGATAAGTGCTTTGGCTGCAACAGCTAATTAGTAATTTAAAATATGATGCCTTGCCTTTTTTCCCTTTTAGGTTATAGAAAGGGAAACTTTCTCCTTTGTCGGCTGATGGGCTGGTTCTTCTCACTGGCTGTCTTCCGAGAGCTCCCGTCACTGCCAATGCTATGAGCAAGGCTAGAGTGTTTCCCTCAGCTTGTGAAATTATCTTCAGGTCGAGTGCTGACATTATAGCCAGCTGCTTGAAGTGTCAGCACAGCTGCTTTGTGAGCTGAGAACAAAATCCCACCACAGCTCCTTGTTCTAAGGCTGGCCCACAAGAAAACGCTGATTACAAACGAAAGGGCTCAGAACACATTCATTTTTGCTCCTTTTATCACCAGCTCAGGTTTCTATATAACGAAACCTAAATTCAGGAATCTGGAAGCAAAAGTGAAAAATGCCCTCCTCCCCCCCCCCCCCCCCCCCTCAGTTCGATTCTGAAACAGTACAGTGCTCTGTGGCTCATGAATTTTAGGATCTGTTTTTTTGATTTTTTTGATTGTATGACTCACTGAGTTTTTAAGGAACCACCCATGAGAGCCCCAGTCTTTTAGATAATTAAGTTTCCTCTGGGGTTAAGAGCACGTCTCTACTGCCAAAATGGCTGGGGATTGAATAGCGCTGCGCAATCTGAGCAACCTTGTCCTACTGTGAGGCTTTGCTTCACCTCATTGGTCCTAACGGACCCAGAGATTGGATACAAGTGGAACATGAGGAAGAATTGAGCAGGCAGGCAGGGCCGCCTCACCAAGGCTGTGGTGGAATGAGACAGAGGAAGGCCCAATGACTTTTTAATTCTTTTTAGCCCAACTTCTTCTTCTTCCTTTTTTTTTTTTTGCATAAGGGAGACAGACTAACAGACAGACAGAAATAGACAGGAAGGGAGAGAGACGAGAAGCATCAAGTCATAGTTGTTGTACCTTAGTTGTTCATTGATTGCTTTCTCATATGTGTCTTGACCTGGGGGCTACAGCAGAGCAAGTGACCCCTTGCTCAAGGCAGTGACCCTTGGCTCAAGCCAGTGACCATGGGGTCATGTCTATGATCCCATGCTCAAGCAAGCAACCTTGGGGTTTCGAATCTGGGTCCTCAGCATCCTAGGCCAACACTCTATCCACTGTGCCACCACCTGGTCAGGCTAGTCCAACTTCTGACTACTGTTTCTTTAACATTCTGCATTAAAACATTTGGTGAAAATATGATTATTTCTAGGCAAGGGAATGTAGATATTTGCCACATGCGTAATTTAAAAACAGACTATGTATGTGAAGGGTATGATAATCTTTTCTTCCCTTCTTATCTTCATGTGGTGGACCATAAATGACAAAAAGCCATTGTAGATTCGAGGCTTAGCAAAAGGCTAAGTTGTCCCCCCACCACCTCCATATTGGCTATGATGCTGAGTATTTGCACCCACTTCACTTGCTTCCTTAGCTTGCTGGAAGCAATTTACATGCCCTTCCTCTCACTCTTTGTTTGTTCAGATGTTGGTTGATTTCAGTGATGCATGGTAAGGAGATTTCTGTTTATGCCTTGGGAGAGTTCCTGTTTTAGCCTCGGATGTGTAACTTTGTATCAAGGACTTCCTTGATTTGCATATGGCTATATAATAAAGCAAACTGGGGCTATGGGGCACTTGGATATTTCCATCAGCATTAAAGAGTTCTCCCAATCCCATCCTTTTTTCTTAATAAGTCTGTTTTCTTAATTCCGCACTGTTCTCACTCAAAACCTAGAATTAGGAGGCGCGCTGGTCCGTGGCATCTTCATCCTAATCTCTCTCTTTCCTTTCCTTGGTTTTTAAAGATCAAACAAACAAAAAACCATAACCCCATCACCAACTCCCTGCTGTCTCAGTCTATCCTTGCTGCCAATCAAAACCAAAAACAGCCTGACCAGGCGGTGGCGCAGTGTATAGAGCAGGGGTCCCCAAACTATGGCCCGTGGGCCACATGCGGCCCCCTGAGGCCATTTATCCGGCCCCCACCGCACTTCTGGAAGGGGCACCTGTTTCATTGGTGGTCAGTGAGAGGAGCATGGTTCCCATTGAAATACTGGTCAGTCTGTTGATTTAAATTTACTTGTTCTTTATTTTAAATATTGTATTTGTTCCCGTTTTGTTTTTTTACTTAAAAATAAGATATGTGCAGTGTGCATAGGGATTTGTTCATAGTTTTTTTTATACTCCGGCCCTCCAACGGTCTGAGGGACAGAGAACTGGCCCCCTATGTAAAAAGTTTGGGGACCCCTGGTATAGAGCGTCAGACTGGGATGTGGAGGACCCAGATTTGAGACCTCAAGGTCACCAGCTTGAGCATGGTGTTGTCTGGTTTGAGCAAGGCTCACCAGCTTGAGCACAAGGTCGCTGGCTTGAGCAAGGGATCACTTGGTCTTCTGTAGTCCCCTGGTCAAGGAACATATGAGAAATCAATCAATGAACAACTAAGAAGCCTCAATAAAGAATTGATGTTTCTCATTTCTCTCCATTCCTGTCTGTCTGTTCCTCTCTCTGACTCTGTCACAAAAAAATAAAATAAAATAAAACACACAAAAAACCAAAAAAGCAAACAACAGAAGTTGGCCATACTTCAAAAGGAAAAAAAATGTCTTATGACACACTTTGACACATGTTGGATGATTTAATAGGATCATGGCTCCTAGTTTCATTTTCTAAGCCTTTCGGAGTTCATTCCCTCTCCCCCCACATTTTTCATCATTTTCACTGACATTTTCTTCAAATGGCCAAAAGATTACTTTGTGTGTGTGCATGTGTTTTACTGTGTATATGCCACCGGTTGAGTGACTCTGGATAACAAATCTTCAAATAATAAAATGGAAAAAACTTTTAAAGAGATATAAGTAAAAGGGGCATGAAGTGCCTACCAAGGCCATGGTTTTCCAGCTGTGCTCCAAGGTGCCCTGCAGTGCTACTGCAAACTCAGAGATGCCACAGGATACCTTAAAATGTCAAGAGGAGTGCAGCAATGCATGGCACCTATCAGATGCTGTACCAGCCGTAAGATCCAGGTAGTTCACAGCATTAGAGTTAGATTATGTAGCATTCTCTCCTATGATGTGGTATGGTTGTGGAGTTAGGTTCACTGTTCTGATGTGCAAAGCAATGTGGATCAGGGAATGAGGGCGGTGATGTCCAGATGTCCAGTCTGTTGAAGTAAATTTCTAGGCTCAAGGTGGAGCTCAAGGTGGAGCTGCTCCTGCATGGGGTGTCATGTGAGCAATCCAAAATTGTGTCCCTGTAACTGCTCTGCTAGACACAAAAAGGCGGGAGATTCAGCCAGCCAGTTCCTAAACACCAAGCCAACTCTGGGCTCTATACTTATTTTCTTGTTTCTTATTCATTTTTAATTGTTTCCTTTGTTTCTTACTCTTTTAAAAAAAATTTATTTATTGATTTTAAAGAGACGGAAAGAGAGAGAGAAACACCAATTTTTTGCTTCACTTGTTTATGCATTCCTTGGTTGACTCTTCTATGTGCCCACACCCTTGGCCTGTGGGACAATGTTCTAGCCAACTGAGCTACCCTGCCATGGCTGTTCCTTATTCTTTATCTTATAAGAGCTTCTCGCCTTCCACCTCATTTTGTATTTCTCTGGACTCTTGGAAATGGAGACGGCCTGATTTATGAAGTATTAAATAAAGTTTGTTTGTATCACCTGAATTATCTTCTTTAATCATTTTTAACAGGTCTGATCATACAGTGTGAGAAGCTATGTAGTGCCCAACAGGTTACATATCCAATAATTTTGGTAGCTATACTTTTTAATTTCAACTTATATATACATTTTTTTCCCAAATGGCTAAATTGTTCATGCATAAATATTTATTAAGTTGTCTAGACCAAATTAATAGATGGGACTGTTAGGGGTTTATTTTGTGTATTTTGTTTGTTTGTTTTGCTTAGGAACACTGAGAAAATTAGCAAGACACTAAAAGTGCCACAAACAAAGAAAATTTGGGAACCTTTGTACCGAGTTATCAAAGAAATAAATATTTATAAAAGTGTGAGAAAAATGGAAGGATATAAAATAAAACACATTGGAAATGAATATGCAAGGGTATGAGGCAGTTGGGTATAGACATGCCATTTGACCTTTGAGAGGGGACCCCTCCTTGGCAGCGTAATGACAAGGATAGCAAAATATGGCTCTCAGGCCACACCACACTTCTGCCCTAAAATATTGACAAGTATTGCTGATCTGTTTGGACATACTATCCCATTGAGTTTAACTGCTTCTTCAGAAGATTTCTCAACTCAGTGCTCAAGCACGCAATGATCTTTCAGAGCTGACACACGAGATAAAACCTGCCTGCTTTCCTTATTCTGAGTCTAATCTCCAGCCCTACTGTCTCAAAAATTCCAATTTTCTTTCAGAATAATTCTAGCACCTCTGATTAAACCTGTCCTGTAAACACAGACTCATGCTTAAGCAATGAGGGGAAACCATTATAGGAGCTAAACTCCATCTGCAGAATTGTCCTAGAATCCTTACCTACTCCCTGTCTGGCTTGATGGATACTCTTAGTCCTCTTCCCCTGGTTCCTTGAAACCTCTTTCATGGGAGTTAGTGTTTCAGCTTCCCTTCTTGAACCAGCCCACCTCATCTTTTTAGGACTTACTTGCTGGTCTTGATCAAAACAGTCCTCCATGCCACCACAGTTCTTGACATTTGTGTCGTTTACTCTGGGGTCTTCGGTAAGAGTCCATTGTCATCAACCCATGGGTCCTACCCCTCCTGTGATGGTTAACTTCATATGTTGACTTGGTTGGACTAAGAAATCCCCAGATTGCTGATAAAACATTATTTCTGGGTGTTCTCTGAGGGTGTTTCTGGAAGCGGTGAACTTACTGAAGCGAATGGCCCTCTCCTATGTGGGTGGGCATGATCAAATCCATCATCCAAATAGAACAAAAATGGTAAAGCTGAGACATCTGTCTTCTGCCCTTCAGACATTGGTGCTCCTTGTTCTTGGGCATTTGGACTCAGACTGGGACTTGTACCATTAACTCCCTGATTCTCAATCCTTTGGACTCTGACTGAATTACACCACCAGCTTTCCTGGTTCTCCAGCTTGCATATGGCGGTCATGGGGCTTCTCAGCTTCTATCACCTCATGAGCCAGTTCTTATAATAAATCTCCTCTTATATATAATCTATGTATACATTTTGGTTCTGTTCCTCTGAAGAATTCTGATTACTACACCTCTTTAAGACTCTACTTCAAATCATATAATTTGAATTAGACCCTGAGATTCTTGAATTTGGGGAGAATTCACTCAAATGGGTTAATCTCATTATGATAGGCTTATGAGCTGTGCTAAAGTGGATGGATTTTGCCTTGGCTGGGTTGCTCAGATGGTTAGTGTTGTCCTGATATGCCAAGATTGTGGGTTCTATCCCAAGTCAAGGCACATATAAGAATCAACCAGTGAATACATAAATAAATGGAAAAACAAGTTAATGTTTCTCTGTCTCTATTGATTGATTGTTTAAATCAATCAATAAAATTTTTTTAAAATAATAAAATAAAGTGGATGGCTTTTATTCAGTAGACAATTGGGGATGTCTCCAGTCTATATGTGAGGATAATAACTTGGGTAGTAAGATAATGGAAACATTGCAAAGATACTTAAGAAAATTTTTTTAATTAACATTTATTTTATGCTGAATTTACTCCTGGATCATAAGTTTTTGTTTTTTAAGTTTCTTCTGTAATATATTTTTCTTCTGTGTAGCCCCCTCTTCTGGTTTATGAACACTCTCTCTATTTCAGTAAGGATCATCTCAACACAACAGGGAGAGCTCATGTAAAGGTTAATCTGCCCATGAGCTCCATTAATTCTGCATCACATCTTGGGAGCTTTGTTTGCCTGGATGTGCTCAATGACCAGAGAATCTACACCTAAAACCTTAAGTTCAGCATTATTCCCTGAATTTTTAAGCACCTGCAGCAACAAGTTAGCACTCTTGGGGGGCTACAGAGCCCATGTTCAGCCCCCACTGTTTGGCCTGGGCACACCTACCAACTCCACCATTGTAATGATGGAACGGCACACACTGTTCAGGTACGTCCTTCAGGTACGTGGTGGCTTTTTGAATTGTATGCATCAAATTGTATGAATTTGATGGCCTGGGCAGTTTCACAAGCGTTCTTAAAGTGAACATGAAGATTTGAAATTCTTGATTTGCATAATTTTCTGGGGTTTTCTGGGTCAAGTGAATAGGGAAACATTTTCAGACTGTTTTTGGGAAAAGGAAAGAGAGAGTTCTTATGAGTAAAAACCTAATTTTTAGCTGCCTGAAATCTTACTTATGAGCTAATTATATATTTGACATCTCATGTCAAACTTATCTAGATGCTGGAGAAATTTCGCATTCACATCAAGAAAGAACATAACCTCCTAGACCTTGCATTAGTCAAATCAAATCATGTCTGTGTAGTTCCATTTTAAGAACCATATTTTGCCTGACCTGTTGCAGTGCGGTGGATAGAGCGTCACCCTGGAATGTGAGGTTGCGAGTTCGAAACCCCAGGCTTGCCGAGCCAAGTCACATATGAGAAGCGACTACTATAAGTTGATGCTTCCTGCTCCTCCCCCCACTCTTTCTCTTTTTCTCTCCAAAATCAATTAATAAAATCTTAACAAAAAACAAACAAACAAAAAACATTCTAAAACAGGCAACACTATGATGATTAAACTTTAGTCCAGCTATTCTGAGCCCTGATTTCCCACGAGGTCTTGACTGTGGCCCCAGTCCCGTGTTCAGCCTGCCCAGCCCAGTTCTTGCCTAGTAACGAGAATCTTGCAAAGTCAGTTTAGTGAGACTCCTCCCACCTTTGTTCTCCCTTCGCAGTAATTTTTTATCCATTGACCCCCTCACTCAGCTCGATGATAAACCCCTAGCTGTCTTTGTTGTATTTGGAGTTGAACTGAATCTCTCTCCTCTATCACAATGCCTCTAGTACTCTTGTCTTTAACAAAGTCTTCCTTGCCATTTTCACAAGCGTCAAAGTAATGTTTTCTTTAACAATTAACACACTAGAGTCTCTTGGAAAGATGATCAAGAAGTAAGGGGTCCTGAAACGACATTATTTCAGGCACAACTAAAGGGTTTAGGATTTAGTTATAAAGATATCATTTAAAATATAGCACGGATTATGCTCTGCCTGTATGTTAGTTACCTTGCAGCAGAGGTCCCATCTCGAGAGTCTAAGTACACAAGAGACAGAGGACTCAGGACTCGGACAGTCTCAGGAATCTCAGGACGGGTGGTGGGGAGTCCCCTCCAGCAGAAGCGCAACAGGAAAAGCCTCCGCGGGGAACGGAGCTGGGCAGGGGGAGCAGGGACGTCCAGTCCCGTTATCAGGCTGGAAGGAAGCCCGGAGTGTGCTGCCCACCGTGTTTTCTCCACCAGAGACCATAAAGAGAGTCTCCGGAAGAGGGGCAAGAAAAACCAAAAATAGTTTTATTTGAATCGCTAAAAACTTTTGGAAAAGAATGGCCACTCTACTTAGGTCCCTCCTCTTGGATAGAGAAAGAAAACAGCTCATTTTTTCACTCCAGTCTCCCATCCAAGTACTAACCAGGCCCGACCCTGCTTAGAGTTCAGGGTGGTATGGCCGTAGACCTTTTTTCACTCCAGTGAGGCGTTAATGTGGAAACAGTTTTCGCCCAGCTCTTATGTGGACCCAGCTCCAAGCAAGGGACGGATGGCATAGTAAAAAGTTCTAGAAAGCAAGTAGACTGAGGAAGAAAGAATGGTGACTTCACCTGGTATCAGAAACTCTACTTCTGTCAGCAGAAGAGTGGGACTTCCTGCCAGCTGAGAGGACGCGTTGCCCGGCAAAGTGGCACACTGAATTTACTAGAATTTGAGAAGAGCTGTGGTCCCTGTAATTGGAAGGGGTTGGGAGGACAGAACCTAAAAAAATACAGCTCTGGGACTGTAACTATTTTTTTTAAAGATTTTATGTATTGATTTTACAGAGAGGAAAGGAAGAAAGGGAGGGAGGAGCAGGACTTGTAGCAGTTGCTCTTTTATGTGTCTTGACTGGGCAAGCCCGAGGCCTGGAACTCAGCATTCCAGGTTGATGCTTTATTCACTGTGCTGCCATAGGTCAGACTGACTGTAACTTTTACACCTCTTATTTCCAGGCTGGTATTGCCAAGGAGAACATGATAACATTTGTAAAGACATGGATAATGATGTCTAAGAACATGGCAACAGATCTGCACCTAGTTTCCTAATCTTTTTTTATTTTTAAAAATTTTTTTGTGACAGAGACAGAGAAAGGGACAGATAGGGACAGACAGACAGGAAGGGAGAGAGATGAGAAGCATCAATTCTTTGTTGCAGCACCTTCATTGTTCATTGTTTTCCTTTCTCACATGTGCCTTGACCCAGGGGCTATAGCAGAGTGACACCTTGCTCAAGATAGTGACCTTGGGCTTCAAACCAGGGACCATGGGGTCATGTCTATGATCCCATACTCAAGCCAGTGACCCCATGCTCAAGCTGGTGAGCTCAAGCTGGATGAACCTGCGCTCAAGCCAGCAACCTCGGGGTTTCGAACCTGGGTCCTCTGCATCCCAGTCCAATACTCTATCCATTTTGCAACTGCCTGGTCAGGCTTTCTTCCTAATCTTAAAAGTCCCTTACTAGTGCAGTGTCTGTACATAATAAAAGCTTAGACCAAAAAAAAAAAAAAAAAAGCTTAGACAACATTTGTTGATTTAAAATAGACTTCAGAAAACAATGTAGGATAGTCATTTAACTTTAAATCCAATTCAACAGCAATAATAATAACAATAAAATGTTGACCAAGCACCTAGGTGCTTTCTGCACACTGTCACATTTAATGCTCTGGACAACCCTGCTCGGTGATTATCAGCTGCATTTGCCAGAGGAAAAAAATGAACCCCTGAGAGCCACACAGTTGTGTGGTAAGCTCCTCTGTACTCTTAGTGCTTTTATATGGAGTTACAGGCAGATGTTCCATAGGTAGCAGAGTGTCATTAAAGGAAGAGGCTGAGATTTTAGGTCAGATCTATCTGACCATAAAATGTATACATTTTCTATCACTCTTATCTAGATTGAGGACTTTTCCTCTCCTGTGCCAAGTCCTGCATGGTAGAGGAGACAAGGAGAGAGTTTTCTTTCTCTAGAGGCCACTAGATTAAACCAGAAAGAGAGCAAAATCCATGCACAGTGTAGCATAGGATAGCTTCTCAGTAATAGAGGATGAGTAATAATTCACTCAGCACATCTGTGTGTCAAGTCCTATCCAACCAATGTACTGGGAATACAGCTGCATGGCTTAGCTTTGGGTCCAGGCCCTCAGCTCTTTGGGCCTTCATTTGTGCAGCTCTAATAGATGTTTTTAAAATTATTTGATGTGTTTCTGGACCCTAGGCAAGTTGATCTGACCTGATTGCTCCTCATTCATGATTTCCTTGCAATTTGGTGGATCACTAAGGCACCATGAAATAAAGAATATAACAATAATATGCATGATATATCATTTATTATTATTGTAAAGTGATAAAAAAGAAAGTGAAGCATTAAAATTGTTAAGCCCAATCCGGAGGGACCCGAAACATTAAAGACACAAACAAGGTCCGTTGATGACACACCAAAGCTTTATTGTCTAGCTTGGCCAAGCGGCAGCAGCTCCAACAGAAATCTGAAGGAGAGCACGCTGGCCCTTTGTTTTACCTAGTTTTTATAGTTTTGTAAGTGGGAAGTACAGAAGCAAAAATTGTAATTAGGAGCCCTTTATCACTATTGGTTATAGTCATATGTCCTTTAACATGATAGGACCATGTTCAGTTTGCAAGCCATACATACATCCTTTTGGAGAAAACAAAATTTACAAATCAACACAATGGTAGAAAGATGTCTTAACTTTACATATTAAAAGGCATTCCTATATAATCTAGTGTTCATCCGCCATCTCTCTATCCAGAGTCACACATGTTAACCACATGCATTTACATAGGAGAGGTAGTTTCTGTGGGGACAAATGCCCGCAAATGGCTCATAGTTATAAGAAAAGGTTTATTTTGGCTTTTCTCTTCCTGCACCTGGCTATCCATTCACCCCTTTCCCCACAGGTGTGGTGGAATGTCTGGGAATCCATGTTTTCCTCCCCTTGCATTTACAATACAATGCCAAGGGCCATCCTGGTTATGCCAATCACAGACTATTCTCATAATTTCTCTGCACACCTTAATCCAAATTAATAAAATGTTCTCCAAGCCTCTTAAAATATTAATATTAATTCTGTAGTTTTTGGTACCTTACACCTGCGGGTGAAGTGGCGCAGTGGCTCCTTAAAAATCACCTGTAATCCTATCACTGGTAACAACTACCATGCCAGTGTTCTTACACATACACACTTAAATGTTTTTTTTGTTTTTTTTTTTTTTAAAGACTTCATTCATTTTAGAGAGGAGAGAGAGAGAGAGAAGGGAGGAGCAGGAAGCTTCAACTTCCATTTGTGCCTTGACCAGGCAAGCCCAGGGTTTTGAACCAGTGACCTCAGTGTTCCAGGTCGACGCTTTATCCACTGTGCTACCACAGGTCAGGCCACACTTTAAAAATAAACAAAACTGAGATAATTGCCTAACATTTTTGTTTTGTATTTTTAAAATAAAAATAGCTTTTTTACCCTGACTATAAACAAAAGCTATGTACTTTGTATGAAATCCAGAAAATACAGAAATGCATAATAAGAAAGTATATATTTCTGTTTTGTTTGTGAGTCTAAGAGGACAGTTCTAAAGGACTGCCCCTACTTTGCAGGGCTGATGAAGGGAAGAAGGGATAAAAGATGTGGACAAAAACTGGGCCACATACTAACCCGGTCCAGCTCAGGGGAGGCCAGCATGGCAGCCTTATGAACTCAGAGACTGAAAGTAACCACAGTATATGGTCTGAACATTAAAATTCCTGATTAAGCCCTGGCCGGTTGACACAGTGGTACAGCATCAGCCTGTGTAAGGCCAGTAGCTATGGCCACCATCACAGTCGCCTGGCCTGTGCAGGTTCGCATTTGATTCGGACAGATGGTAATAAAACAATGGAGCCAAAAACTGGTGGGCCCTTAGCTTTAATCCTAGCTTGCACCCAGCGGGCAAGAAATACACACAGTGGGAAAACACTTCCCTTTCCATTAAGGGCTCCCCAAACCACTGACTTATCCGAGTTTTCTTAGGATCAAAAGTTTGTACCTCACCAGCCTTATTCACCTCTGTTCCCCAACTCCTTCTCTCTGCAAAAACTCTGCACAAACTGGCTTCTCCTTCAGCACTCCGCCATCTTGGCTGCTTCTTCTCTCCTCCACATGGCCTTTCTCTGTTCTCCTCCCGCATGGGCTCCTCTGCCTCATTTTATAGTGTAGAAATCAAAACCTTTAATCCAATATACAAACAAGGAAGTCTCTGATACAAAGCCACTTATCTGAGGCATAATGGGATTCCTCATGAGAGTGCACCACCCCACATCATGCAACGGTGGGGAAAAGCTTAGTTTTGAGAAGATCTTAGTATTTAAAGGATGTTGAAAAGATCTTAGTATTAATAGGGTGGGAAAAGCTTAGTCTTAAAACTAAGCCTTACGCTATAACAACCCTGCCTGCTTACAGCCTGTCCCACACACCCAATGCAAACTATAAGCGAGCAAACATATATATCATATTTAGAAACTTATTTGATCAACAGCCTGGCGTGTGGATGTCCCAGGTTCAATTCCCAGTCAGGGCACACAGGAGAAGCGACCATCTGCTTCTCTACCCCTCTCTCACTTCTCTCTCTGCAACCATGACTCAGTTGGATCCAGTTGGCCCCAGGCACTGAGGATGGCTCCATGGCCTTTGCCTCAGGCACTAAGAAGAGCTCAGTTGCTGAGCAACAAAGCAATGCCCCAGATGGGCAGAGCATTGCCCTCTCATGGGTTGCACTGTGGATCCCAGTTGGGGTACATGCAGGAGTCTGTCTCTCTGCCTCCCCTCCTTTCACTGAATAAAAAAATAAATAAAAAAGGGTAAAATTCTTGACTAAAAGTGGGCCCATGATGCATAGTCACATTCTAGTCCTATAGTTGCTTTGACAAAGATCAAAATTGACATAACTGAGCCTGTTTATTGTCTTTTTGCATCTAAGATAACATACCTCTGAAATGTTAGCGCTCTGGGACTGTAGCTCTGACACCTTTTACCCTCAGGCTGTTGTTGTCCGGGAGAACATTTCTGGAATCCTCAAGGGCACAGTTTCACACAGGACAGGAGCCCACAGGAACCCTTATTATTAGCTTGTTTCCCTGAATACTGTCCCTACTGCTGTAAATGTTAATTATGAACTATCCTGTACCCACTGATGTAACAGAAGTACCTGTATGTGTCTCTCCAGTTAACTTTTATCTGATCCCAGAGATTTCCCCACTTTGCTTTCTCTTACTCTCTTAATTTACCACTAATGGATTTCATGTAATCCTCTGTGTCTCCTCCTTTAATTCTGTTGTATAAAATAAGCAACAAAACTGCCATTGTCCAGAGTATTTTTCTCAATTTTTTTTTTATATTTTGCTTCCTAGTAACTGTCAGTTTGGCTCAAATGAACTAATAAAAATTTTCTACATGTTTGAATGCTTCTTATGTTGACAAAGAGAAAACTTCATCTCTCTCTCTACTTGCAATACTTATGATGATAGGGGAACTTGTGGGTTGGAAATTTAGCTTTAGTAATACCTTTTAGTTATGATTAATAGGATTAATGGTTTATGTAAGTAAAAGCTTTATTCCAGGAGCTGGATACATAAATAGGCCTAGGTGAATGAGGCTGCAAGCAACCCACCTTTGTGACCCAGACCCACAAGCTCCACAAACAAGATGGTATCTAAGCCCAGATGCCCTAAAGACGAAACTCCCATTGACAAGAAGTACTGGGTCCAAGAAACAGTAAAGACTGTGATTACATTGGAAAGATCTTGATGTCCCTGAAAAGAGATTAGGATTCTGGGAACCAGCTCATGTCCCCTATGGGATTAACTGCATACAGTCCATTGAAATAACCTCCCCTGAAAAAGTATATAATCAGCCTTCACAACCGAGATTGTAAGGCAGGCTTTGGGCTAGAGCGTGTCCCCTATCTTCTCAAGTTGCTGGCAATTGATCAAAGATGCCTGTTTCCCTCTCAGACCCAGTCGCTGCTCATTGGCTGTTGTGGGTGCAGAAGACTGGAACCTCTAAAAATTATAGTGAGGTAACAATGACACCAAATATGTAGTTTTCTATACCAAACCATTCTTCAATTCCCTGTGGATAACAACTGGATATCCTCTAATTTAATTTAATTTTGACACTATCCCAGAGGTTAAGGGCTCAGTCCCACAAGACTGTCCACACTAAAGATGCTGGTCCCAAGAACTGGGTCCCCAGGTTACCCACAACTTCTGTCTTACTTGGCTATAAACCAGAGGTTCTCAACTCCCTCCTCAGGTTCAATAATTTGCTAGAATGGCTTACAGGACTCAGGGAAACACTATACTTACCAGTGTATTATAAAGGATAGGACTCCGGGACAGCCAAATGGAAGAGATGCACAGGACGAGGTATTAGAAGTAGCACAGAACGTCCAAGCCTTCTCTAGTGTCAGGGCTAAAACAACTAATACTTTTCCTCCCACTTTCTAAGTTCTTCTAGCTGAGCTAGTAATCAAATTAACAGACAGATTAACAGCAGAAAATAAAAATTTTACTACATGTTCTTGGGGAATTTATATAAACAGAAATTCCAAAGACAGTGAAGCAACATGGGATATATAAGGCAATTTTGGACAAAGGAGAAAGGGGGGGGGGGGGGGGACATGGGGTATTCGTTTTTAGAAGTGAGAATGGGCATTTTATAGGGAGTTGAGAAATACGTGTGGATAAAAAAGGAGCCACATACTAAACCTGACAAGCTCAGGGGAGGCCCACATAGTAACCTTAAAAACTCAGAGACTTAAAGTAACTGCATAGGATGGTCTGAAATTAAAACCTCCTAACTCAAAGCAGTTCATGGCAGGTAGTCAGATCCTGGGGTGATATTTTTCCCTAATAAAGGTCTGTTGCTGTTGTTTTTTTTGCATCTACAATAACATACTTGATTACAGACCTTTAAAATGTAAGGGTAACATGCCTTTGAAATGTAAAAGTAATCTTTTCCAGACCTCCCAGGGCACAGCCGCAAATCCCCTCATTGTTATTATCATGTTAATTGTTAGCTGTTAACTATACTCTACCTGCTCATGTAAAAGTATGTGTCTGTACATTTTACTTTTTATCCCATTCCAAAGATTTTCCATCTTTGCTTTCTCCTGCCTACCTAATCTATCACCATTGGATTTCATGTGACCCCCTTACATCTTCCCCTTTGATTCTGATGTATAAAAGAAGCGGTGAAGTTGCCATTCTCTGGAACATTTTCTCCATCCATTGAGATTTTGCTTCTTGGCAATTTTTGTCAGTTTGGCTCAAATAAACTTATAGAAAGTCTTACAGGTTTGGATGTTTCTTACGCTGACAAGGGGAACATACATAGCAGGCGATTTCTTGCTAGACAACTCAGAAACAATGTGTTGGTCAAATAAGTTTGTAAAATATGATTTTTATGTTTGGTCCCTTAGAGTTTGCATTGAGGGCTGGGCAGCGCCAGGTATATGTGGTCTGTGAAATTGCAAATGACCTTCCTGCTTGGGAAGGGCCATTGTTTTGCTAATGTTTGCTGGAGCAGAGGTTTTTGCACCAACAGTTTTGAAAAGAAGAGAAGGAGAGAGAAGCCATGTTTTCAGAAAGGTAGAGCGGAGGGAATGCAGAGTGCTGAAGCAGAAGCCATGTGCAGAGAGAGAGAGGAGGTGTGCAGATGGGGAAGCAGAGATGAGGGGCTTTTGCGAGCTCTGCTGAGACTGGTGGGGCCTTTGATTCTAGGAGAAACCAGAGAAGATTCTCCTGGTTGTGGAACTGGAGAATGTATTAGGGCTTTGAAAGTCCTGAGTGAGCACCAGGCAGTGGTGCAGTGGATAGAACGTTGGACTGGGATGCAGAGGACCCAGGTCGAGACCTCGAGGTTGCCAGCTTGAGTGAGGGCTCATCTGGCTTGAGCAAAAAGCTCACCAGCTTGGACCCAAGGTCGCTGGCTCGAGTAAGGGGTTACTTGGTCTGCTGAAGGCCTGCAGTCAAGGCACATATGAGAAAGCAATCAATGAACAACTAAGGTGTTGCAACAAAAAACTGATGATTGATGCTTCTCATCTCTCTCCATTTCTTTCTTTCTGTCCCTAACTATCCTTCTCTCTGACTCTCTCTCTCTCTGTCTCTGTAAAAAAAAAAAAAAAAAAAAAGGTCCTGAGTGAAAGGGAAGTGTTTTCCCTGTGTGTTGCTTGTAGGCCAGTGTAAGACTTTAATAAAGGAATGGCCCACCATTTTCCGGCTCCACTGTTTCTTTACAGTCTGTCTGAATTCAATGGGAACCTGCATGTGAATGGTCACGATGGCCACGACTGCTGGCCCTACACAATGGGACGTGGGTATCTAACTAATAGGCACTGCTGAAGCCCTCTTATTTCCTACTAGAAAGCCCGGCGGTCATACGAAATGACCGCTGTTCTAGATATTATAAATTGTAATTAAAATGATTTGTGCAAAGGTGTCTGCTAATTCATACTGAATTACCCAGGGCAGGCGGCGAGGACGCCCCTTTGCTTAGTGCCCCACAGGGTTTCCCCCTTCTACTTGCTTAATTGCTTAAAGTAGAGTGCAGTGAAGGAAACCACTGGCGGTACATTTTTTAAGAGCCACTGCTAGCTCAATAAATAAAGGTGATTTAAATAATAAAATGTTAATTCACATGTCAAAGATCTCTTTGTACACAACATTTCTTGTGTAGATCTTTTCATCATTTTTAAGCTCGCCTTGCAGAGGACCATCAATTATTTTTAATTTTATGTCTGTTCTTTCACGAACTCTTGAACAGATAACATAAAGTTGACCGTGTCCAAATGCAGGCTCAGGTAAAAAAATGCCAACACGCGTAAGCGTTTGGCCCTGAGACTTATTGATAGTCATAGCAAAGGCAAGTTTTACAGGAAATTGTCTACGTCTCAATTGAAACGGCAACCCTGTTTGAGATGGAGCCAAATCAATTATTGGAATGACATGTATTTCACCTTTAGAGGAGCCAGTCAAAGACTTAGCTATTATGACATTATTTTTCAATTGGAGAACCTCTAGTCTTGTACCATTGCAAAGACCCCTTCTAGTGTTAAGATTTCTTAACAGCATAATAATTGCTCCAATCTTTAACCTCAATTTGTGAGGTTGCATGCCAGAAGGCGGGACTATTTGAATGCCGTGGCAACTTCACCCCATTGGCTAGTACAGTTACGCAAGCAACCAATAAGCTATCGGCGACAAACAGACACTTAAGCCACATATAATAAAGATACTTAATTTAAATTAGGCTAAGACAACATTTTAAAATTGCTTTTCTGAAGCATGTTTTTGTGTTTGAATCTCTTGGGCCGGGAAAGGGGGAGAGTCACAGTTTCTTTCTTAGTATTTTGTTTTTTAATAAACAGCTGAAAATCAACACCCCTCAAAGCAGTTTCAAGGTGGCAAAACTTGGGTTTATTTCACCAGGTGTACCACCCTCCCACCATGTTGATGTGTTCACACACCAGGAAGCTCTCCAAACTCCTTTGGTTTAAGATTTTTATGAAGGTTTCATTGGGTAGACATGATTGATTAGATCATTGGCTATTTAGTGATTAATTCAATCTCCAGCTCCTCCCCCATCGCTGGAAAAGGAGGTAGGGAGATGGGGCTGAAAATCCAACCACCTAAACACAAGGTTGTTTCCCCTGGCAACCAGCCCCATCCTTAAGGGCTTTTTAAAAATTACCTCATTAACATAAACTCATTTGTGGTTGGAAGTGGATTTTTATGAATAACAAAATATGCTCCTTTCACTTTTATTACCTCATAGATGTTTTAGGAACTGGGACAAAAAAATATTTATGATAACAAAAGATGTTCCTTTCACCTCTTTTTTTTGTTTGTTTGTTTGTTTTGTTTTTTACAGAGACAGAGTCAGAGAGAGGAATAGATAGGGACAGACAGACAGGAATGGAGAGAGATGAGAAGCATCAATCATCAGTTTTTTGTTGCAACACCTTAGTTGTTCATTGATTGCTTTCTCATATGTGCCTTAACCATGGACCTTCAGCAGACTGAGTAACCCCTTGGTCAAGCCAGCGACTGTTGGGCAGATACAATGTATTATGCTCACTTTGTTAAAAATAGGCGCTGCCCACGTGAGGCTGTCGCCCAGGTGATATTAATGTGTGTTGAGAATCCTTGTAGCCTGGGGCTTGGTTTTGGGATTAAGCCTTTCCCACCCTTTTTGATGTGGGGTGGTACAATCCAATCATGCCTCAGAGAAGTGACTTTGTATTAGAGACTTCCCTATTTTGTATATTGGATAAGAGGTTGTGAAGCTACAATATAAAATGGGGACGGAGCGGGAGCTTGCGCTCTTGGTTCCTGGGATGACTAGCATGAGAGAGCAGAGGGAGCAGAGCAGAGAGCAGAAAGAGGCCATGTGGCCAGGAGAAGCAGCCAAGATGGCGGAGTGCTGAGTGAGATGCCAGTTTGTGCAGTTTGATGCTGGAGAAGGAAGGAGATGGGGAACTGAGGAGAATAAGTCTGGTGAGCTAGAAACCTTTGATTCTAGGAAACTCGAATAAATCAGTAGCTTTGTGAGCACTGAATGTGATTGGGTTTTGGAGCCCAGTGTGTATTTTTACTTGCCCGCCGGGTGCAAGCTAGGATTAAAGATGAAGGCCCATCAGTTCTTGGCTCCGTTGTTTCTTTACCGACTGTCCGAATCCAATGCGAACCTGTATGGACCGGGCTGCTCTGATGGTGGCCCTGGCCACGGCTACTGCCTTTACAGCGACCTTGGGTCCAAGCTGGTGAGCTTTGCTCAAACCAGATGAGCCTGTGCTTAAGCTGGTGACCTCGGGGTCTCGAACCTGGGTTCTCCGCATCCCAGTTTGATGCTCTATCCACTGTGCCACTGCCTGGTCAGGCCCTTTCACCTCTTATCACTTAGGAAACTCTTTGCTGGGAACTGGGAAGGCCAAATATATATCAATATATCTTCTTATATCACAGAATCACAAGGGCACAGTGGGGACAAGATGTCTTTCAGGATGTGCACAGCTGGGGAGCTGGTTTAGGAAAGACTTCAGTAGGGGTGGAAAAATTGCCTTCTTTCCCCCTTCTAGGCTCTTTGGCTGGTCTAATAATCAAATTGATATAAAACAGGTTAACAGGCGAAAACCAAATTTAATTTTATATTTATGGTAGCCCCATAAAACTAAGAGACCTTGTAGGGCCAATAGTCGCGGCCGTCACAGCCATTCACATGCAGGTTCCCATTAGATTCGGGCAGACGGTAAAGAAACAGTGGAGCCAAAAACTGGTGGGCCATTCTTTATTCTAGCCTCGCACCCGGCAGGCGAATAAAAACACACAGGGCTCCAAAACCCACTCATTCAGAGCTCACAAAGCTACTGATACATCTGAGTTTTCCTAGAATCAAAGGCCCCCACCAGTCACCTCTGCCAACATGGCTTCCTACTCTGCAAAACTGGCTTCTCTCTCTTTCCCTTCCATCTCTGCACAAACTTTCTGGCACAAAAGCCTCTCCTATAGCACACATTAGCATAACAATGGCCCTTCCCAAGCAGAAAGGTAATTAGCAGTTTCACCTGGGTGGTGCCATTCACGTGGGCAGCACCATTTTAAACAAAGTGAGCAAACACAATCACATTTTACAAAGTTATTTGCCCAACAGACCTAAAAGGCAGCCAGGTAATTGAAGCTCATACTACATTCTGAGCTAAGGAAACAGGTGGGGGGTCTGGGGACACATGGGGAGAAAGGCTATTGACAAGAAGGTAGAGGAAATGTTTGGAAAACAAAGGTTGCTCTGTGAGGAGGATAAGTTTCTTAGGTAAATAGGTACTTCTGGTAGTACCTGTCTTCCGGGTACAGCTCTCCTTCCTGATGTAAATTTAGGCCATTAAAGGGGGAGGGAACAAGTTTTTCTTGAGTCTGCTGGGTTTTGATGGCCTTTAGCTCAAAATAATGCTTATGCCAAAGGGGCTTATTTTAGGGTAGTGAAATTTGCTCATCTTCACTTCTTCCTGCTGAGACGGTATGCATCATCTATAGTTTGCTGCTAAAGTTGAGATCATCCTTTGACCAGAAAGAGGAACCTGGTGGGTGGTCCAGTCAGTGCACTCTTTAACAGGACTTGTGGGCCAAAAGGAGAGAAGCAGAAGAGGCGGGCTCCAGACAGCAGTTTGTGACTTGCGGCCACACGATCATCATTGTGACTATGATACAGAGAACTCAAGAGTTAGAAATTTAGCTTTAGTAATAGTACCTTTCAGTTATTATCACTAGGTTTAATGATTAGTGCAAGTAAAAAGCTTTGTTCCAGGAGTTGGATACATGAATGAGCCTACGTGACTTTACAAGGCTGCAAGCAACCCACCTTTGTGCCCCAGGCCCAGGAGGCCCTCAGGCAAGATGCTGATAAGGTGCTCTAAGGACTGCTCGTGCCTGTCAGCTAACGCAGACAATATGAGTGAAGAATTACTGATTAGTAGATTAAAAAAAAAAAAAACAAAAACACTAGAAAAAACTTCTGTACTGTAATTTTTATCTAATTAACTTTTCCCCTCTACAAAAAGGTTGGCTGAGAGGAGGTATTAAAATGAATTTTGTGGGGGGCATACAAAACCCCCATCTTCTCAGATCACTGGCCATCTGAATAAAGCACCCATAAAGATCAATCCTTATCTCTACTCATTTGGCTGAATAATGACAGCAGCACTAACACTGAATTTTCTGGTTTCAACTGATAAACAGAATAAAATGCTTTTCCCCCTTGATGGTCTGCAGGCTATAAATATGTTAACTAACTAGAAGGATTCTGCTTTAAGCTTGAGCAGCCCCCTTGTCAGCAAAAAGGTGGGAAAAGTGAACAAAGTAATGACTGGTTTTTAAAGATTCACAGGAGTCTCCATAAATGGACTCAGATTAGCAGAGGTCAAGAAACCAACTGGAAACAAAGGGATTAAGAAATTTTACACTCTTTCTTGGATCTCTTTTAACACCTACCTGTCTATGGCCACCACCCAATCCTTGCCTCTTTTCTCCTCACTTCCCTTAACAATAAAAGATGCCTGGATTCTGTTAAGCCTAATCCGGAGGGACCCGAAACATTGAAGACACGAACAAAACCTGTTGATTTCACACCGAAGCTTTATTGTCTAGCTTGGCCAAGCGGCGGCAACTCCAAAAGAAATCTGAGGGAGAGCGCTGGCCCTTTGTTTTACTTAGTTTTTATAGTTTTGCAAGTGGGAAGTACAGAAGCAAAAATCGCAATTAGGTGCCCTTTACCACTATTGGTTATAATCATATGTCCTTTAACATGATAGGACCATGTTCAATTTGCAAGCCATACATCATTTTGGAGAAAACAAAATTTACAAGTCAACACAATGATAGAAAGATGTCTCTTTACATATTAAAAGACATTCCTATATTTTCTAATGTTTATCCGCCATCCCTTTGTCCAGAGTCACACACATTAATCACACGCATTCACATGGGAGAGGTAGTTTCCGTGGGGACAAATGCCAAATGCCCGCAAATGGCTCATAACTATAAGAAAAGGCTTATTTTGGCTTTTCTCTTCCTGCATCTGGCTAGCCATTCACCCCTTTCCCCACAGGTATGGTGGAATGTCTGGGAATCCATGTTTTCTTTCCCTTTGCATTTACAATACAATGCCAAGGGCCATCCTGGTTTTATGCCAATCACACAGTACAGAGATCATTCACAAAATTTCTCTGCACACCTTAACCCAAATTAATAAAATGTTCTTTAAGCCTCCCAAAATATTAATATTAATTCTGTAGCTTTTGGTACTTTACAACACCTGCGGGTGAGGTGGCGCAGTGGCTCCTCAGGGCTCCTCAGATTTCAGACTTCTTTAAGATGGATTTGAAAATTAGTTCTCTCATTTTCACGATCTGGGCCTTCTCAATCAATAAAGCTTTCTTTGCTCCAAACTCTGACCTATTTCTCATTGGCTGTTGTTTTGAAGCATTGGGCACATGAGTTTTGGGCCTGTAACATGACCATTGACTCAAGACGCCAGCTCAGGAGTGTACCACGGAGTGTGACCAGACCTCACCAATCCCTAGTGAAGAAGCTGTAGTTTGGTGGTTCTCAGGCTCAAATGTGCATTACAGTTACCTTGAGGAATTTGAAGGAAACCAAGGTTCGCCATTGGTGGCAATTCACATGCAAGTTCTCATTGAATTCTGGCAGACGGTAAAGAAACAGCGGAGCTGGAGGATGGCGGGCCACTCTGTTTATTGGTGTCTCACCAAGACAGGCAAGCCACAAGAAAAGCCAAGGGAAAGGGAAAGGGGTCAGGGAGGAGAAAGGAAATCCTACTGCACCCCTCAGTGGTAGGGGCAGAATCTCTCCTCTGCTCTCTCTTTTCAAAACTTTCTGGAGCCAAAAACCTCTCCTCCAGCAAACATTAGCAAAATAATAGCCCTTCCCAAGCAGGAAGGTCATTTGCAATTTCACAGACCACATATACCTGGCGCTGCCCAGCCTCCAATGCAAACTATAAGCGAGCAAATATAAAAATCATATTTTACTAACTTATTTGACCAACAGCCAGCCACCCTAAAGCCGCTTTTTGGGATACTAATTTTAAGCTGCTCATTAAGAAACAAAGACTCAGTTAAAGTCAAGGTATTATTAAAGTGTTCCCAGAAAATATTTTAAGGTCAATTTAAAAAAAAATTTAAAAGTGGGGAGTCATATCCTGGAACTCCTACGGGTCTACCATATCATGCTTTTTACTTAAAAAACTTTAAATTTCTTTTGAATGCTGATGAACGGGAGACACCAAATCTTTTTCTCCTGCAAACTACTACCTTCTTTATTTGATCCAGCTAATAACACTGTTTTGTCTTTTTCCAAATAGCCCCAGATATATGGAAAAGATTTATATAGGCAGATGGGGTTCCTCAAACCCCTCAGCGAGATCTTCTGAGCATGACTTTTAAGATACCAAGAGGCAGAAAAAGCCCAATTGACATCAGGGGAACTACCAGCTTTTAGGATACACCCTTAAAGGCTCCAATGCCCCAAAGGGGTCTCATAGGATGCCATCTGGGTCCTGCTTCAATAGTGGAAAGGAAGGTCATTGAGCTAAAGCCTGCCAGACTTACATGCCTCTGCTGTGAGGAAACAGGGACACTGGAAGGTAGGCTTCCTCCTCGCTCCTCTAAGGGAGGGTTCAGTCTCTTCCAGCCCTGCTCCAGCCACCTATGACCTAACCTTGCCCAGAATGCTGGAGTTTGCCACTGAAGGCTGAAGGTGCCCAGGGCCGTTGGCCCTATCTACGACACTGTGGACGAGCCTAGGGTATTTCTTCCAAGAAGCAGGTAAACTGATCTCATTTGCACAAGGGCCACTTAACTATGTCTTGCCTGAATAGTCAGGTTTCCTATTCTTCCCTTGAAGATCTCTGTTGTGGGTGTTGATAGTCCTATTTTCTGCTGCTTTGTTTAATATATAGTGTATCCTTTATTCCTCCTACCTCAATGCCCCACTCATATTTCAGGCTGGGACCTACTCCTAATTTAGAGCTCTCTTTCCCCCTTTTGCCAACTTCTATTATGAATCTACCTTTGCCACCCAGCTTAGTGTATCCCAAGGTTCTCTTTACCAAGCCACAGTTGCAGAGCTCCAGGGAAAAGCAACCTGGTCTCATCTCTCCAGGCAGAGGAGAACAGAAGCTCCATCTCCACACATGCTGCAGATGGCTTTTCCAGTCTACCTGAATCATTACCAGCTAGAAGCAGCGGTCATTGGGACTTGGACATGAGCTGCAACGTATAGAATTGTGACAACAATTCCAGTGCCATGCGGACTTTTCCTGGATGTGGACTTTTCCTGGACTCCTGCTCCTTGTGACAGCTCCTAACAGACTGAACTGGGGTTGGGTTGCATTTATCAGGGATTTGGCATGGTGTTGGGGCCAACTTGGACTTGGTGAACATGTTAAGGACACTACTCTTTTATGGATTCTTGCTGTATTGGCCAAGAGTTTGCTTAAAGGCTTTAATCACTGTAAAAAAAAATAGAAGACTGGATAAAGAAGATGTAGCACATATACACCATGGTATACTATTCAGCCATAAGAAATGATGACATTGGATCGCTTACAACAAAATGGTGGGATCTTGATAACATTATACGGAGTGAAATAAGTAAATCAGAAAAAAACAAGAACTGCAGGATTCCACACATTGGTGGGACATAAAAACGAGACTAAGAGACATGGACAAGAGTGTGGTGGTTATGAGGAGTGGGGTGAAGGAAGGAGGGAGAGGGGGAGAGGGAGGGGGTGGGTGAGGGGCACAAAGAAAACTAGATAGAAGGTGACGGAGGACAATCTGACTTTGGGTGATGGGTATGAAACAGAATTAAATGACAAGATAACCTGGACATGTTTTCTTTGAATATATATACCCTGATTTATTGATGTCACCCCATTAAAATTAATAAAAATTTATTTGTAAAAAAAAAAAAGAAACAAAGACTAAGGAAGAACCTTTGACTCTCTCCCCTTTACTGCTCTAGAGATTCAAATAGGAAAACCTGCTTTGGGAAGGAAATCTGAAGATGTTCACTTTAGCCCAATTTGAATTAAGTATGATAGGGGGGTTCCAGCCGGGCTGTTAGTTAAGAGACCCGTGTCCTCTTGTTTCTGAGTTGTCTAGCAAGAATTCGTCTGCCGCCTGTGTTCCTCTCTTCCTCTACCTGTACCTCGCCCATTCTCACTTCTGAAATCCAAGACGCTGTCCAGCCCCTTCTCTCCTTTGTCCAAAAATGTCATGCATACCCCAAGTTGCCCATCATTAGAATTTTGTGCTTATGTGAATCTCCCATGTGCATATATCTAAAACTTTATTTCCTCCTATTAACCTGTCTCTGTTAACTTGATTATTATCCCAGTTATAAGAATTTAGAAGGTTGGAGAAAAATTAGTGGGTTTTTTTTCCAGCCTGGATAGTTTGTTAAAGCACACATAACTCCACTCAAAGAGTTTCTAACTCAGTAGTTTGGGGGTGGGAATAGAAATTTGCATTTATAAAAAGTGTCCAGGGATGCCACTTTTGCTTATGGAGGGACCACACTTTGAAAGTCAGGAAAGGAATTAGAAAATTCTAGCCTTACCAGGTGGTGGTGCAGTGGATAGAGTCAAACTGGGACGCAGAGGACCCAGTTCGGAAACCGCATAGTCGCCAGCTTGAACATGGGCTCATCCAGCTTGAGTGTGGGGTTGCTGGCTGGAGCGTGGGATAGATATGACCCCATGGTCACTGGCTTGAGCCCAAAGGTTGCTGGCTTGAAGCCCAATGTCGCTGGTTTGAGCCCAGGGTCCCTTTGCACCCCCTGTACTGAGCCTTGTTTGTTCATCTGTAAAGTGAGGATAAAAATGGTGCTGACATCATAGAGTTGTGGTGAAACTTAATTGAGGTATTGCATAGAAAGTGTGGCCTATAGTAAACCCTCAATAAGTCTTAGCTAATCAGAATGCTTCCCCCAAATTGTGTGCTGGACAATTGTTATAGATGCTGAGATATAAATGTTCCCTCTTTTGGCCCTGGCCGGTTGGCTCAGTGGTAGAGCACTGGCCTGGCATGCAGGAGACCCGGGGGCAATTCTCCTGGAGTGCAGGAGAGGCGCCCATCTGCTTCTCCACCCCTCCCCCTTTTCTTCCTCTCTGTCTCTCTCTTCCCCTCCCGCAGCCAAGGCTCCATTGGAGCAAAGATGGCCCGGGCGCTGGGGATGGCTCTATGGCCTCTGCCTCAGGCGCTAGAATGGCTGGTTGCAACAGAGCGATGCCCCAGATGGGCAGAGCATCGCCCCCTGGTGGGCATGCCGGGTGGATCCTGGTCTGGCGCATGCGGGAGTCTGTTTGACTGCCTCCCTGTTTCCCGTTTCCAACTACAGAAAAATACAAAAAAAAAAAAAAAGTTCCCTCTTTTTTGAGGCAGGGAGTCAACAACTTCGGATGTTATAAGCCTATAACTGACTGCAGTCCTACCTCCCTCCCTACCTCCTTCATTAAAAAAAAACAAAACTAAAATGAAAAAAACACCTAATTAGCTTACATTTATTCAGCACATTTTATGTATCAGGGACTATTGTGAGTTCCTTACATACAAATATTTCATTTAATCTTTAAAACAACCTAATAAAGTATGTATTATTATTTTTCCCATTTCACAGATATGGAAACCGAGACTCGAAGCAGTTCAGTAACTTATTCCAGGTAAGTAGTAGAGCCAGATTCAAACCTTGTTAAGCTGGCGGAAGAGCCACCAGCATATATGCCTCCCTCATGGAGGACACCTACTTACAGAAGAGGGAACGAGGCCACTTTACTCAATGGGCCGACTCATGAGATGGAGGAGAGAGAGACTTGCTAAGAGCCCTGCCTCTCTTGCCTATTTTTTGTTTTACTTCAGCTAATTTGAGTTTGTTTTCTGCCCCTAAGAGAGAAATATGCTGAGGAAATTAAAAGATAAAAATCACACTGGCAATATTCCTTTGTTAACCCATAAGACATGGGGAGAGATAGACAAATACATCAAAAAACTCCCAAGAAACAAAACCCCCACAAAGCACTGAGGGCTAAAGTAAAGGCATGTTTTAAATGCTGTCGGAGCTCAGAGGGAGGCGCTTTCTAACACAGCATCAATTCAGGAAAAACTCGCTGTGCTGTGTGCCTTCCATATGTCAGGCTCTGTCCTGGATGCCCTTTGCTTGATTTCTTTATATTTCAAGCAGGATATAAGTGATTGGATTCAACATCTGAATCTTTTAATTGTACCTTTTCTGTTTTGTCTGTAGAGTATCTGTGTGGTCTGGGTAAGATTCATGCTTGGACAATCCCTGATGTGGCATTTTTTGCTTATAATGTTAACTAGATATGATTGTACTGTGCCACTGATGCTACAGTGAAGTCCATAAATGGGCTAGGGAAAGCACTTGTTAAAATATAGAAATGTAGTTAAGAAATCATCATAGGAGTTTTCTACTAATCAAATTATATGCTTGCTTAGCTTTTAAACATTAACTTATTAAAAGGGGACCACAATTATAAATTATATCTCCCTTTCACAATGCAGGTATTTCTTCAACCACAATTATCTGTTGTTACAAAATTACACACACAAATAATGGTCCCTACAATTGTCTAATTGTAGGCTGGAAATGAAGGGCAAGCAGTTAATTATTTCTCAGATGTCTGATGTTGCTTTTGTCATTAGCTTGTTGCGGCACATATGATTGCACAGGCAGTCTGTCCTTCATCTACGAAAGGTGAGGGCCCAGGTGGGACACAGTCCACTGGGCATGCACTTCGAGTCAAACCCTTTCCTTAGCTCTGTAAAGGTGTGCTTTTCTCTGAAGAAACTTTTATTTTCCTAGTCAACCTTTCACTGTGTACTAACTTACTTACTTTCTCTATCTTGCTTCTTCATCTGTTCTGATTTCTTCAAAAATCATCTTGTCAGCTTTTAGGATATGTCTGTGTATTTATTTTACACTATTTTCAATTTATTTTCTTCATTTTTCTATCCCAACTTTTTTCATATAGAGTTATATTAGAACAATTTTCCTTTTTATGGGAGAAAAATATTACTCTCTTGACAGGATCAGTTTGTTCAAATTAGGAAGAAAAAGTTAAACTCTCTAATAATAAACAGATAAATTATGTAGTAACCCTCCCACCCTCCCCAGGGATCTGGAAACTGTGGGCATTCCCGTATCACCTAAGAAGTTTTATTTTTATGGTGATGTCACTATTACTCACCCACATGACTATGGGAAAATAGAAAGCATGCATAAAAAACAATAAAACAAGCATTCTAATTTGAGCACTTTGTTTTTTCAAGAGTGTAATCATTGGCTGGAAGAAGTGGGAGCAGCTCTGAATGCTGTGATTTAGCATCTAAGTGTAATTACCGAGATTAGAGTTCTGAATTATTATCTCTGGGTCTAGAGCATTACCTAGTTTCTTGCTCATCTCCATCACCTCCAAGATATTTAACCTCCATGATAACAAACACTTTCATGATGAACTATCTTCCTGATGAACTATCTTCCTTCTTTTGAGATACTGTTACGATTTCTGCTCCAGAAAGCCTGGAGTATTGGGTTTTAATTTTCTTTGTTCTTCTCAAAAATGTATTTCTTTTTTTTTTCAGTTGCAATGAAGTCAGAGTGTGTGGAGGGTAAAATTTCTACAATTAAATGTGCTATTTCAATGACCATTTCTCATTCAGAGTCTAAATGATGTGTCTAAATTTTGTGGCTATTCTTTTGATAATATTTTGTGTTGCATCCCTCTTGTGATTTAAAAATTCCATTAAGCCAGTTTTACAGATATAGGAATATTATGGACAATAAAAGTTTATAGGAAAGTCAGTTATAATAGTTTCTCACAAAATACCACTTTTTGAGAAAATATTACCAAGTATAATACAATCATCTTAACTGAATATGTTAGTCAGTTTTCTTGATTGCAGACACCAGAGATCACTCTAGCTGTTGAAGCAGGAAGAGATTTATTAAAGGAATATTAGATAGCTCACAGATTCTCCAGGATGGGCAGAGAACTAGGATTTGATACTACACAGTCAGGAACAACGAAATCAGGAAATACACAGTAAAAAAAAATGCCCCAACCTAGTAACCTAGTAAGACACAATTGCAGCCATCTTAAACCACTCAGCACTCCTGATGCTTGGAATCAGATGCCAGAGCCCTTCCTCTGACAACTTTACTGGAAAAGCTACATACCCCACCAATTTTCTTACTGGAAAATTTGATTTCCTGTCCTTGTGAGTCATTTCCACATGTAAATCTTTTTCTTTTTAAGCAAGAGAGAGGAGAAAGAGAGAGCGAAAGAGAGAGAGAGAGAGTGAAAGAGAGAGAGAAAGAGATAGTGAGACAGAGAGACAGAAAGAGGGACAGATAGGGGCAGATAGGAAGGGAGAGAGATAAGAAGCATCAATTCTTCATTGCAGCACCTTAGTTGTTCATTGATTGCTTTCTCATATGTGCCTTGACCAGGAGTGAGGGTGGAGTTCCAGGTGAGCCAGTGACCCCTTGCTTAATCCAATGACCTTGGGCCCAAGCCAGCGACTTCAGGGTTTCGAACCTGCGTTTTCTGTGTCCCAGGCTGATGCTCTATCCACTGCACCACCACCTGGTCGGGCTCCACATGTAAATCTGTGTGCATTAATCTGATTTGTGGAAACTAGGTCCTTTGCCTGTCTCCTAAGTATGAGAAAGTCTGAGAAATGAATGCATTTTATAGCTTTTCAACTTCTATCTATATCAGTGATTAGCAAACATTTTCTTTAAAGGACCAGACAGTAAATATTTTAGGATTTGCAGGAATATGGTCTCTATCATAGCTAGTCAACTGTACTGCTATAACACAAAAGTATCACAATAGATGATACTGAAACAAAAGAACAAGGATGTGTCCCAATAAAACATTTTTTATGGGCACTGAAATATAAATTTAAAAAAAATCTTTGTGTGTAACAAAATATTCTTCTTCTTTTGATTTTTTTTCAACCATTTAAAAATGTGAAGAGTCAAGACATAAATTCTCAAATATATGATTAATTGATTTTTAATAAGGGTACACAGACCATTCAATGGGGAAAGAACAATTTTTCAACAAATGGTGCTGGAAAAAACATTCACAGGCAGAAGAATGAAGCTGGATTTTTACCTTACTTTATAGATAAAAATTACCTCCAAGTGGATCAAAGACATAAATATGAGAGCTGAAACTAATGCCTTTAAAAGAAAACATAAGACAAAGTCTTCATGTCATTGGATTTGACAATTTCTTAGATATGGCAAAAAGGCACAGGCAACAAAAAAATAGATGAATTGAATTCATCAAAATTAAGAACCTTTTCTGGCCAGGTCGTTCAATCAGAGCATTGTTCTAATGCTCTAAGATTGTAAGTTTGATCCCTGGTCAGGGCACATACATGAATCAACCAATGAATGCATAAATAAGTGCAACAACAAATCAAAGTTTTTTCTCTCTCTCCCACTTCCCTTCCTTATGTTAATGTAGACAGAATGCTAGATATTGATGGGGAAAGAAAGCAAAGGGAGTTGGACATTAAATTTTATAAAATTGGAAAGCCTGCTTCAGTAAGAAGTTGCAGTATTCCATTTAGCTTAATTTGCTACAGGGCTAAAGCATTCATAGGCTCAAGTACACATTTCACAAATCCATTGTGCCTTCAGAGTCGGCTATGCCCTTAACCCTCAGGACCAGAGGCCATTAAGACACAGACAGGTTTTCCCAGCCCCCCTCCCAAGGTAAAACCAATTCATACCTGACTATGGGGGGAAATGTTTCTGTGCGTCCACTTCAAGGCATGCACAGTGGAAGCCAGAATAGCAGCCACAGAGGCCTGTCAGTCTAGCTTAGAAAAAGGATCTGATTTGTTAGTGGGAGAAACCAACACAAACTTGCAAAATTTTAAAGATACTGATTGGTTGGCCTTCAAGGAAAGCCTTCCCAGCCCCCAAATATAAATACAGGCTTAGCAAAGTTCTCTTTTCTTCCTGCTTGGAAACAAGCTTGCCCTGCTTGCTTGTTGCAGGATCTCCAAGCAGCAGCCATGCTGCATGTAGCCTGGCAGTTGAGCAATTTCCCAATCCAGATTTTGAGCAGTGCCTGGACTGGTCTAAGCTTTGACATGGGCTAAATCATGGCACAGAACATCTGCACTTTGATCTTCATACTGGGCTTAATGAAGAAAAGACTGGACTTGATCCTTGGTGGGACAGACAGAGATGAGACAATGAATTCCTGTGAGTAAACTTCTATTTCAATCCTGAATAAATCTTACTGTAAAAACCTAAGCTTCTCCAAGTACAGGTTGTTTGAAATTCATTTTTCTTTTTTTTTAAATTGATTTCAATTTATTGTGTTTACATAGATTCTAGTGTCCCTTCAAATGCATTCCCCTCACATGTTTTCCTCAACATCCCTTTTCCCCCCTTCCCCACAATGCCCTCCCCCCTTCCCTCCAGGATTATCCCAACCTGTCATCCCCTTTCCCTCTGTCCGCTTTCCCTCTGGATCCTTTGATCCCTCCTCTGTCTCTATTCCGTTCTTCAGTTCACATTGTTCATTGGATTCCTCAAATGAGTGAGGTCATATGATATTTTTCTGTCTCTGCCTGGAATATTTCACTCAACATAATAGTTTCCAGGTCCATCCATGTGGTCGCAAAAGGTAAGATTTCCTTCTTTTTCATGGCCTCATAGAATTCCATTGTGTATATGTACCATGGCTTTTTAATCCACAATTAAAAAGCTGATGCACAATTGGGCTGTTTCCAGATCTTCGTTATTGTGAACAATGCTGCCACAAACATGGGGGTGCATTTCTCCTTTTCAAACTGTGCTATGGTATTCTTGGGGTATATTCCTAAAAGTGGGATGGCTGGTTCAAAAGAAAGTTCGATTTTTAATTTTTTGAGGAATCTCCATACTATTTTCCACAGTGGCTGCACCTGTCTGCATTCCCACCAGCAGTGCAGGAGAGTTCCCTTTTCTCCACATCCTCGCCAGCACTTATTCTGTGTTGTTTTATTGATGAGCGCCATTCTGACTAGTTGAGGTGATATCTCATTGTGGTTTTAATTTGCATTTCTCTAACGATTAGTGATGTTGAGCATTTTTTCATATGCCTGTTGGCCATCTGTATGACCTCTTTGGAGAAATATCTGTTCATTTCTTTCACCCATTTTTTGATTGGATTGTTTATCTTCCTGTTGTTGAGTTTTACAAGTTCTTTATAAAGTTGTTATTAACCTCTTATCAGACATATTGTCGAATATGTTCTCCCATTGTGTGGTTTATCTTTTTATTTTGTTCATATTGTCTTTGGCTGTGCAAAAGCTTTTTAGTTTGATATAGTCTCATTTGTTCATCCTGTCTCTTATCACTTGCCTGTGGAGATAAATCAGCAAATATATTGCTGTGAGAGATGTCGGAGAGCTTACTGCCTTATGTTTTCCTCTAAGATGCTTATGGTTTCACGACTGACATTTAAGTCTTTTATCCATTTTTTTTTTTTTGCATATTTCTGAAGCTGGAAACAGGGAGAGACAGTCAGACAGACTCCCGCATGCGCCCGACCGGGATCCACCTGGCACGCCCACCATGGGGCGACGCTCTGCCCCTCCGGGGCGTCGCTCTGCCGCGACCAGAGCCACTCTAGCGCCTGGGGCAGAGGCCACAGAGCCATCCCCAGCGCCTGGGCCATCTTTGCTCCAATGGAGCCTTGGCTGCGGGAGGGGAAGAGAGAGACAAAGAGGAAGGAGGGGGTGGGGGTGGAGAAGCAAATGGGCGCTTCTCCTGTGTGCCCTGGCCGGGAATCAAACCCAGGTCCTCCGCACGCTAGGCTGACGCTCTACCGCTGAGCCAACCGGCCAGGGCCAGTCTTTTATCCATTTTGAGGTTATTTTTGTGAATGGTGTAAATTGGTGGTCTAGTTTCAATTTTTTGCAAGTAGCTGTCCAATTTTCCCAACACCGTTTGTTAAAGAGACTGTCTTTACTCCAGTGTATGCTCTTACCTCCTTTGTCAAATATCAATTGTCCATAATGGTGTGGGCTTATTTCTGGGTTCTCTGTTCTGTTCCATAAATCTATATGCGTGTTCTTATGCCAGTACCAAGCTGTTTTGAGTACAATGGCCTTGTAGTGTAACTTGATATCAAGAAGTGTGATACCACCCACTTTATTCTTCTTTTTCAAGATTGATGAGGCTTTTTTGTGTTCTTTTTTGGTTCCATATAAATTTTTGGAATATTTGTTTTATATCTTTGAAGGGTGTCATTGGTATTTTAATAAGAGTTGCATTGATTTTATAAATTGTTTTGGGTAATATAGACATTTTAATGATGTTTATTCTTCCTAACCACGAGCACGGTATATGCTTCCACTTGTTTGTATCTTCCTTGATTTCTTTTATCAATGTTTTATAATTTTCTGAGTATAAGTCTTTAACTTCCTTGGTTACATTTACTCCTAGGTACTTTACTTTTTTTGTTGCAGTAGTGAAGGAGATTGTTTTCTTAAGTTCTTTTTCAGACAGTTTATTGTTAATGTATAAAAATGCCTCTGATTTCTGAGTATTAATTTTATATCCTGCCACCTTGCTGAATTCATTTATTGGGTCCAGTAGTTTTTTGACTGAAACTTTAGGGTTTTCTATGTACAATATCATATCATCACCAAATAATGATAGTTTTACTTCTTTTCCAGTTTGGATGCCTTTTATTTCTTCTTCTTGTCTGATTGCTGTGGCTAGGACTTCCAGAACTATATTGAATAAGAGTGGTGAAAGGGGGCATCCCTGTTTTCTTCCTGATCTTAAGGGGATTGCTTTTAATTTTTGCCCGTTGAGTATGATGTTGGCTGTGGGTTTGTCATAGATGGCCTTTTTCATGTTGAGGTATGTTCCCTGTATTCCCACTCTGCTGAGAGCTTTGGTCATAAATGGGTGCTGGATTTTATCAAATGCTTTTTCTGTATCTATTGATAGTATCATGTGGTTTTTCTCCTTCCTTTTTTTTATGTGATGAATCACATTGATTTGCAAATATTGCACCAGCCTTGCCTCCCCAGAATAAATCTCACTTGATTATGATGTATGATTTTTTTCATGTATTGCTGGATCTGGTTTGCTAATATTTTGTTGAGAATTTTAGCATCTAAATTCATCAGGGATATTGGCCTATAATTTTCTTTCTTTGTGTTGTCTTTGCCTGGTTTTGGAATCAAAATTATGCTCACCTCATAAAAGGAGCTTGGAAGTCTTCCCTTCTCTTAAATTTTTTGAAATAACTTGAGAAGGACAGGAGTCGGTTCTTCTTTTTTTTTTTTTTTTAAGCTGGAAATGGGGAGAGACAGTCAGACAGACTCCCGCATGTGCACGACCGGGATCCACCCGGCACGCCCACCAGGGGCGACGCTCTGCCCACCAGGGGGCGATGCTCTGCCCCTCCGGGGCGTCGCTCTGCCGCGACCAGAGCCACTCTAGCGCCTGGGGCAGAGGCCAAGGAGCCATCCCCAGCGCCCGGGCCATCTTTGCTCCAATGGAGCCTTGGCTGCGGGAGGGGAAGAGAGAGACAGAGAGGAAGGAGGGGTGGGGGTGGAGAAGCAAATGGGCGCTTCTCCTATGTGCCCTGGCCGGGAATCGAACCCGGGTCCCCCGCACGCCAGGCCGACGCTCTACCGCTGAGCCAACCGGCCAGGGCCATTTTTTCTTTCTTTCTTTCTTTCTTTCTTTCTTTCTTTCTTTCTTTCTTTCTTTCTTTCTTTCTTTCTTTCTTTCTTTCTTTCTTTCTTATCTTTCTTTCTTTCTTTCTTTCTTTCTTTCTTTCTTTCTTTCTTTCTTTCTTTCTTTCTTTCTTTCTTTCTTTCTTTCTTTCTTTCTTTCTTTCTTTCTTTCTTTCTTTCTTTCTTTCTTTCTTTTTTAGAGTTAGTTCTTCTTTGAATGTTTGGTAGAATTTTCCTGTGAAGCCGTCTGGCCCAGGGCTTTTGTTTGTTGGGAGGTTTTTGATAATTGTTTCGATCTCATTTGTTGTGATCGGTCTATTGAGGTTTTTTGATTATTCCAGATTGATTTTTGAAAGATATTTTTCAAGCAATCTGTCTATTTCACCTAGGTTGTCTAATTTTTTTGGCATATAGTTCTTTATAATATTTTCTTATAATCTGACACAGTATTTCTGCTGTGTCAGTTGTTACTTCTTCACTCTCATTTCTAATTTTATTTATTTGAGTCCTCTCTCTTTTTTTCTTGGTGAGTCTGGTTAAAGGTTCATCAATTTTGTTTACCTCTTCAAAGAACCAGCTCTTGGTTTCATTGTCCTCTATATTGTTTCTTTAGCTTCTATGCCACTTATTTCTGCTCTGATATTTATTATTTTCTTCCTTCTACTTCCTCTGGGCTTTACTTGCTGTTCTTTTTCTAGTTCTTTTAGATGCAGGGTTAAGTTGTTTATCTGAGCTTTTTCTAGCTTCTTAAGGTATGCCTGTAATGCTATGAACTTCCCTTTCAGGACTGCTTTTGCTGTGTCCCATAATTTTTTTTTTATGGTAGTCGAGCAACCAAACGGCACTGTGATTGGCCCACCATGAAAGCTGAAATGCCCACTAGTGGGCGGGAGGGACCAGGTTGACTAGCACTGCAAAAGTGGGCGGTTTTTATAAAAAGATTCACCATCATGGATCTAGTGTGTCCTTTAAGTCTGTTTTTCTTTGTTAATTTTCTTTCTTGAGGATCTATCCAGTGATGTTAGTGGGTATTGAAATCCCCTACTATTATAGTATTGCTATTGGTCTCACCCTTTATGTCTATCAAAGTCTGCTTTATATAGTTAGGTGCTCCTATATTAGGTGCATAGATATTTATAATGGTTATATCTTCCTGTTGGATTGCTCCTTTAATCATTATGTAGTGACCTCCTATATCCCTTACTATAGTCTTTGTTTTAACGTCTATCTTGTCATATATAAGAATTGCTACCCCAGCTTTTTTTTAATTTCCATGAAATATTTTTTTCCATCCCTTTACTTTCAGTCTATGTGTGTCTTTTGTTTTGAGGTGGGTCTCTTTTAGACAGCATATGTATGGGTCCTGTTTTCTTATCCATTCAGCTACCCTATGTCTTTTGATTGGAGCGTTTAATCCATTTACATTTAAGGTTATTATTGATATGTAGTTGTTTATTGCCATTTTATTCTTTAAATCTACATTCCTCTTTTAATAGATATTTTCCCCCTTTGTTCTGTTTACAACAGGCTCCTTAACATTTCTTGCAGCATTGGTTTGGTCGTAATAAATTCCTTGAGTTTTTTTTTTTGTCTGGGAAGCTTTTTATTTCTCCTTCAATTTTAAACAGTAGCCTTGCTGGATAAAGAAGTCTTGGTTGTAGGCTCTTATTTTGCATTACTTTGAATATTTCTTGCCATTCCCTTCTGGCCTTAAGTGCTTCTGTTGAGAAGTCTGATGTCATCTTTATAGAAGCGCCTTTGTATGTGATTGACTGCTTTTCTCTTGCAGCTTTTAGTATTGATATTCATTTTTCTTTTATTTTCTTTTTCTTTTTATGTATTTTCTGAAGTTGGAAACAGGGAGGCAGTCAGACAGACTTCCGCATGTGCCTGACTGGGATCCACCCAGCATGCCCACCATGGGGCGATGCTCTGCCCATCTGGGGCATTGCTCTGTTGCAACCAGAGCCATTCTATCGCCTGAGGCAGAGGCCATGGAGCCATTCTCAGAGCCTGGGCCAACTTTGCTCCAATGGAGCCTCGGCTGCAGGAGGGGAAGGAGAGAGACAGAAAGGAAGGACAGGGGGAGGGGTAGAGAAGCAGATGGGTGCTTCTCCTGTGTGCCCTGGCTGGGAATCGAACCCGTGACTCCTGCACACCAGGCTGACGCTCTACCACTGAGCCAACCAGCCAGGGTGATATTCATTTTTTTAAATACTGAAACTGAACCACATCAGAACAAGCATCAGAACTGACATCACTCTCAAATTAACAAATAAATGTTGTTTAAAAAAGCTATGTCACCAAGCTGGTGATTCAACCTTTTAAAAAAAAAAGAAAAAAATTTTTTTCTTTTGCATATCAAAGGACTCTGTCAAACAGAGTAAAAAGGAAACTTAAAAATTGGAGAAAATATTTGCAGATCACTCATCTCACAAGAGAAATAATATTCAGAATATATAAAGAACTAAAACTAGAAGAAAACATAGGCAGTAAGCTCTCTGACATCTTTTGCAGCAATATATTTGCTGATTTATCTCCACGGGCAAGTGATATACGGGACAGGATGAACAAATGAGACTATATCAAACTAAAAAGCTTTTGCACAGCCAAAGACAATATGAACAAAATAAAAAGATAAACCACACAATAGGAGAACATATTCGACAATATGTCTGATAAGAGGTTAATAACAACTTTATAAAGAACTTGTAAAACTCAACAACAGGAAGATAAACAATCCAATCAAAAAATGGGTGAAAGAAATGAACAGATATTTCTCCAAAGAGGTCATACAGATGGCCAACAGGCATATGAAAAAATGCTCAACATCACTAATCGTTAGAGAAATGCAAATTAAAACCACAATGAGATATCACCTCAACTAGTCAGAATGGCGCTCATCAACAAAACAACACAGAATAAGTGCTGGCGAGGATGTGGAGAAAAGGGAACCCTCCTGCACTGCTGGTGGGAATGCAGACTGGTGCAGCCACTGTGGAAAACAGTATGGAGATTCCTCAAGAAATTAAAAATCGATCTGCTTTTTGACCCAGCTATCCCACTTTTAGGAATATACCCCAAGAACACCATAGCACTGTTTCAAAAGAAGAAATGCACCCCCATGTTTATGGCAGCATTGTTCACAATAGCGAAGATCTGGAAACAGCCCAAGTGTCCGCCAGTGGATGGGTGGATTAAAAAGCTTTGGTGCGGCCCTGGCCGGTTGGCTCAGTGGTAGAGTGTCAGCCTGACGTGCAGAAGTCCTGGGTTCGATTCCCGGCCAGGGCACACAGGAGAAGTGCCCATCTGCTTCTCCACCCCTCCCCCTCTCCTTCCTCTCTGTCTCTCTCTTCCCCTTCTGCAGCCGAGGCTCCATTGGAGCAAAGATGGCCCGGGCGCTGAGGATGGCTCCTTGGCCTCTGCCTCAGGTGCTAGAGTGGCTCTGGTCGCAACAGAGTGACGCCCCGGAGGGGCAGAGCATCGCCCCCTGGTGGGCGTGCCGGGTGGATCCCGGTCGGGCACATGCGGGAGTCTGTCTGACTGTCTCTCCCCGTTTCTGGCTTCAGAAAAATACAGAAAAAAAAAATGCTTTGTTGCATATATACTATAGAATACTACTCAGCCATAAGAAATGATGACATTGAATCATTTACAACAACATGGATGGACCTTGATATCATTATACGAAGTGAAATAAGTAAATCAGAAAAAACCAAGAACTATGTTATTCCATACATAGGTGGGACATAAAAATGAGACTAAGAGACATGGACAAGAGTGTGGTGGTTATAGGGAGAGGGGAGGAGAGAGAGGGGGTTGGGGAGGGGGAGGGGGAGGGGGGCATAAAGAAAACCAGTTAGAAGGTGACAGAAGACAATTAGACTTTGGGTGATGGGAATGCAGCATAATCAAATGTCAAAATATCCTAGAGATGTTTTCTTTGAACATATGTACCCTGATTTATCAATGACACCCCATTAAAGTTAATTAAAAAAAAAACAAACTAAAACTTAACAACAGCAACAAAACAGCCTGGCCTGTGGTGGCACAGTGGATAGTGTTGATCTGGAATGCCGAGGTTGCTGGTTTGAAACCCTAGGCTTTTTTGGTCAAGGCACATACAAGAAGTAAGCATTGAACCACTAAAGTAAAGCAACTAGGAGTTGATACTTCTTGCTCCCACCCACCAGTAAAATCAATAAATAAAATCTTTTTTTAATAAATAAATGTTTATTAATTTTAATGGGGTGACATCAATAAATCAGGGTACATATATTCAAAGAAAAAATGTCGCCCTGGCCGGTTGGCTCAGCGGTAGAGCGTCGGCCTAGCGTGCGGAGGACCCAGGTTCGATTCCCGGCCAGGGCACATAGGAGAAGCGCCCATTTGCTTCTCCACCCCCACCCCTCCTTCCTCTCTGTCTCTCTTTTCCCCTCCCGTGGCTCTGGTCGCGAAAGAAAAAATGTCTAGGTTATGTGTCATTCAATTATGTTGCATACCCATCACCCAAATTCAGATTGTCCTCCGTCACCTTCTATCTAGTTTTCTTTGTGCCCCTCACCCACCCCCTCCCCCCTCCCTCCTTCCCTCTCCCTGCCCCCTGTAACCACCACACTCTTGTCCATGTCTCTTAGTCTCGTTTTTATGTCCCACCAATGTGTGGAATCCTGCAGTTCTTGTTTTTTTCTGATTTACTTATTTCACTCCGTATGTTATCAAGATCCCACCATTTTGTTGTAAGTGATCCGATGTCATCATTTCTTATGGCTGAATAGTATACCATGGTGTATATGTGCCACATCTTCTTTATCCAGTCTTCTATTTTTTTTTACAGTGATTAAAGCCTTTAAGCAAACTCTTGGCCAATACAGCAAGCATCCATAAAAGAGTAGTGTCCTTAACATGTTCACCAAGTCCAAGTTGGCCCCAACACCATGCCAAATCCCTGAAAAATGCAACCCAACCCCAGTTCAGTCTGTTAGGAGCTGTCACAAGGAGCAGGAGTCCAGGAAAAGTCCACATCCAGGAAAAGTCCACATGGCACTGGAATTGTTGTCACAATTCTATATGTTGCAGCTCACGTCCAAGTCCCAATGACCGCTGCTTCTAGCTGGTAATGATTCAGGTAGACTGGAAAAAGCCATTTGCAGCATGCGTGGATATGGAGCTTCTGTTCTCCTCTGCCTGGAGAGATGAGACCAGGTTGCTTTTCCCTGGAGCTCTGCGACTGTGGCTTGGTAAAGAGAACCTTGGGATACACTAAGCTGGGTGGCAAAGGTAGATTCATAATAGAAGTTGGCAAAAGGTAGAAAGAGAGCTCTAAATTAGGAGTAGGTCCCAGCCTGATATATGAGTGGGGCATTGAGGTAGGAGGAATAAAGGATACACTATATATTAAACAAAGCAGCAGAAAATGGGACTATCAACACCCACAACAGAGATCTTCAAGGGAAGAATAGAAAATCTGACTATTCAGGCAAGACATAGTTAAGTGGTCCTTGTGCAAATGAGATCAGTTTACCTGCTTCTTGGAAGAAATACCCTAGGCTCGTCCACAGTGTCGTAGATAGGGCCAACGGCCCTGGGCACCTTCAGCCTTCAGTGGCAAACCCCAGCATTCTGGGCAAGGTTAAGTCATAGGTGGCTGGAGCAGGGCTGGAAGAGACTGAACCCTCCCTTAGAGGAACGAGGAGGAAGCCTACCTTCCAGTGTCCCTGTTTCCTCACAGCAGAGGCATGTAAGTCTGGCAGGCTTTAGCTCAATGACCTTCCTTTCCACTATTGAAGCAGGACCCAGATGGCATCCTATGAGACCCCTTTGGGGGCGTTGGAGCCTTTAAGGGTGTATCCTAAAAGCTGGTAGTTCCCCTGATGTCAATTGGGCTTTTTCTGCCTCTTGGTATCTTAAAAGCCATGCTCAGAAGATCTTGCTGAGGGGTTTGAAGAGCCCTATTCACCTATATAAAGCTTTTCCATGTATCTGGGGCTACTTGGAAAAAGACAAAATAGTGTTATTAGCTGGATCAAATAAAGAAGGTAGTAGTTTGCAGAAGAAAAAGATTTGGCATCTCCTGTTCATCAGCATTCAAAAGAAATTTAAAAATTTTTTACGTAAAAAGCATGGTATGGTAGACCCATAGGAGTTCCAGGATATGACTCCCCCCTTTTAAATTTTTTTAAATTGACCTTAAAATATTTGCTGGGTACACTTTAATAATACCTTGACTTTAAAGATTGTAAGAAATACACATAATTCAAAAGGTTTGACAAAATACAGTAAATGCTTTTTCTCCATATGCAGGAGCATTGTCAGTTTAACCAGTTTAGGAAATCCAATAGTAGAACAATGCATACAGACAATGAGCTATAACATGCTTAGCAGCCTCTCCTGTTCTGACAGAGGTTACTATAAATCCAGAATATGTATCCACTGTAATGTGGACATAGGACTGTTTGCCAAATGAAGGTATATGAGTAACATCCATTTGCCAAAGTTGTCCTGGTAGGGGTCCTTGAGGGTTAACTCCAAATAAAGGGACAGATTGTAGTATAGGACCCCTTGGACAGGATTTCCCAATCTGCCGTGCTGCTTCCCGAGAAAGTTGAAACTGTTTATACAAGGCTCCAGCATTCTGGTGATGAATAGTATGAGACTGAATTGCTCGGTCTGTCATGGTTGCTCCAAATAATTTTCTTTTGGGTAGCTTGATCAACAAGGGAATAAAATCTTAAGTAAGTAAGTAAGTAAATAAATAAAATATTTGCCAATGATTGGTTTAAATTTTTTTAAATTATAAAAAGAAAAAAATGGACAAAGAACTTGAACAGACACTTCTACAAAGAAAATATAGAAATAGCCAATAAACACATGAAAGATGCTCAACATCACTAGTCACTTGGGAAATGTAAATCAAAATCATGAGCACAACCTCATAACTATTCTATGGCTACTATAAAAAACAAAAACAAAAACAGAGAATAATAAGGGTTGGGGAGAGTGGGAAGATATTAGAGTCCTTGTGCACTGTTGGGAAAGGAAAATGGTGCAGTTGCTATGGAAAACTGTTTGGCAGTTCCTCAAAAAATCAGAAATAAGATTAATATATGATCCAGCAATCCCACTTCTGCATATATACCTCCAAAAATATTGAAAGCAGGGACTTGCACTGGTATTTGTACACCCCTAACCATAGCAGCATAATTCACAATAGCTAAAAGATAGAAGAATTCATGTCTATTAACAGGTGAATGGGTAAGCAAAATGTGGAACATACAGGGTGGGGCAAACATAGGTTTATAGTTGTGAGTATGCAAAACAATTTATTATTTTATTAATTATTGTCTTATTTTCCATATGACACACTGTAAACTTACGTTTGCCCCACCTTGTTCGTACAGTGGAGTATTATTCAGCCTTAGAAAGGAAAAAAACTGCTTGGCCTGTGGTGGCGCAATAGATAGAGCGCCAACCTGGAGTGCTGAAGTTGTCCGTTTGAAACCCTGGGCTTGCCTGGTCAAGGCACATATGGCAAGCAATGAACAACTAAACTGAAGTAATTATGAGATGATACTTTTCACTCCCCCACACTCTCTCCTCTCTCTATAGAATCAATAAATAAAATCCCCCCCCCCCCAAAAAAAAAGGAAAGGAAGAAAATTTTTACACATGCTATGACATGGATGAACCTCGAGGCCATTACCCTAAATGAAATAAGTCAGTCACAAAAGGATAAAACCTGCGTAATTCCACTCATATCAAGTACAGTACTGTGATATTACAATTTTTAATAAGAAATGTATATTTGATCTTTATCCCAGTTTCTGGCATAGAGTTCTTAAAACCCTTAGAATTCTGTAAGTGATGAGAGCCATGAAGGAGTCTTTTGTTATGTAAATAAAGTGGTTTTTGAAACCCACCTAAAGATGGAGGCTTGTTGTCAGGAGACCTAATCATGTGATTAAAGGGTTGAATCTTTTAGTCCCTTATTTTTCACCTCAAGGAAGGGAGAGGGGCTGAAGAGTTGAATTAATCACCAATGGCCAATGATTTAACCCAGGGGTCTCAAACTCGTGGCCCGCGGGCCGCATGCGGCCCGCCGAACAATTTTGTGTGGCCCGCAGACTAATCCACGAAGTTCAAAATATTTTGGATAAAATTAAGTAAGCCTAGGGGCCTACTTGTATTTTTCATTTCTCTAGTATCCTAGCTAGATATTAGCTTAGTTAACAGCAGTTGTGATGCGAACTACAGTTTCTGGTCGTTTTGTGACACTGAAAAGTGTTGCGTAACAGTTGCCTTTTGTAGACCTAGTGTGGCCCGCCGAATGGCTGTGATCTTGCTCTGCGGCCCACATGCTGAGTTGAGTTTGAGACCCCTGATTTAACCTGTCATGTAATGAAGCCTCTATAAAAACCCAAAAGGTGGCCCTGGCCAGTTGACTCATTGATTAGAGCATTGGCCCCATGTGTAGACATCCCAGGTTTGGTTCCCAATCAGGGCATACATGAGAAGTGACTATCTGCTTCTCTTCACCTCCCTTTCCCCCTTCTTTCTCTCTTCCACTCCTGCTGTCAGTGGCTCAATTGGTTCGAGCGTTGGCCCTGGGCACTGAGCATCAGCCTCTGGTACTGAGAATAGTTCGGTTGATTCAAACATCGGCCCCAGACAGGGGTGGCCAGGTGGACCCCAGTCGAGGTGCATGTGGGAGTCTGTCTCTTTATCTTTCCTCCTCTCACTTAAAAAAATAAAAAGACCTTGGGCTTGCCTCGTCAAGGGATATATACCAAGTAATCAATGAGCAACCAAAAGTGAAGCAACTATGAGTTAATACTTCTTGCTCTCCTCTCTCTGTAAAATAAAAAAAAAAAAAATTAAAAAAAACCAAAACCCCAAAGTACCTGGCCTGTGGTGGCACAGTGGATAGAGTACTGACCTGGAACACTGAGGTCACCAGTTCGAAACACTAGGCTTGCCCAGTCAAGGTACATATGACAAGCAACCAATGAACAGCTAGAGTGAAGCAACTACTTCTCGTTCCCCCACCCCTCTGTAAAATCAAGAAATAAAATCTTAAAACCAAACCAAACCAAACCAAACCAAAAGGACATCGCTTTTAGGTTGGTGAACATGTGGAGATTCTGAGAGAGTGACATACTTGGAAAAGACGTGGAACTCCCTGCCCTTTCCCCGTGAATTGCTCTATCTGGGTCCCTCTTCTATCTGGGTATTTCTAAGTTACTATATTTTTTGCTCCATAAGATGCACTTTTTTCCCCCAAAAGTTGAGGGGAAAGAGCCTGTGCATCTTAGGAGTGAAAGTTCATTTTTTTTTTTAGCTGCTGTGGGTTCCCGGACAATTAGAAGAGTATTTGAACATTAAAGTCTCTTCTCATTTGTTAATAACAGTGCTAATGGTTGTTAATATTGCTGCTGAGTTTACATTGTTGAAATATTATTGTGGTATATTTTATTAAATATTTTAACACATCATTTGGTTCAGAATATCTTTTTTCTTATTTTCCTCCTTAAAACTCTAGGTGTGTCTTTTGGTCAGGTGCATCTTCTGGAGTGAAAAAGACAGTATATCCTTTTATTAAAAAAACAGTGATCTAGTAAGTAAAATGCTTCTCCGAGTCCTGTGCACCCCTTTAGCAAATTAACTGAACCCAGGGTGGGGAGTCATTGGAAGCTCCCATCTATAGCCGGCGTGTCAGATGTACAGGTGACAAACCTGGGCTTGCAACTAGTGTCTGGGGTGGGGGTGAAAGTCTGTCTTGTAGGACTGAACCCTGATCATATGTGATCTGATGCTATGTCCAGGTAGATAGCATGAGTTGAACTGTAGGACACTCAGCTGATATCCTAGAACTGCTTGCCTATGCAGGGAAAAATTCCAGATACAATGGAATTGGTGATCAGAATGCTGAACTAGTCAAATCCATAAAGACAGAAAGTAGAATGGTGGTTGCCATGAGTTGGGAGAAGGTGGGAATAGGGAGTTATTGTTTAATGGGTATAGACTTTCAATTTTGCAGGATGAAAAAGTTTTGTAGATGAATGGTGGGATGGTTGCTAAATGACATAAATGTACGCTTAATGTGTATACCAAAGTATAATGTGTACACTCAAGTGTACTTAATATACTTAAACATGGTTAAGATGGTAAATTTATGTTGTATGTATTTTACCACAATTAAGATAAAATACTAGTGTGGCCCTGGCCAGTTAGAGCACCAGCCCGATACAACAAGGCTGTTGGTTTTACCCAGTCAGGGCACGCCCAGGAAGCAACCAATGAGTGCACAACTAAGTGGAACAACAAATGCATACTTCTCTCTCTCATTTTTATTTTTCTGTAAAACCAATTAATTTTAAAAAAATGAGATCAGATACCACTTCGCACCCATCAGTATTTTTATTAGCAAGAGAGACTCAAAGAGAGAGAGAGACAGGGACAGACAGACAGGATGGGAGAGAGATGAGAAGCATCAACTCATAGTTGTTGCACCTTAGTTAGTTGTTCATTGATTGTTTTCTCATATGTGCCTTGATCCAGGAGCTGCAGCTAAGCCAGCGACCCCTTGCTAAAGCCAGCGACCATGGGGTCATGTTTATGATCCCAAGCTCAAGCTGGTGAGCCTGCACTTAAGCCAGATGAGCCCACGTTCAAGCTGGCGACCTCGGTGTAGAACCTGGGTCCTAAGCGTCCCAGGCTGGTGCTCTATCTACTGTACTACCATCTGGTCAGGCTCAGGATTGGTTTTATAAAAATAAAAAAGGAAAATAACAAATGCTGGTGAGGATGTGGAAAAATTAGAGCCCTTGTGCACTGCCGATGGAAATGTATAATGGGACAAATTATGGGAAACAGTTTAGTGGTTACTAAAAATTAAATATAGAATTATCATGTGATCCTATAATTCCACTACTAGATATATACCCAAGAGAATTAAAAGCAGGAATTTCAATAGATATTTATATACCAAGGTTCATGGCAACATTATTCACAACAGCCAAAGGGAGAAATAACCCAGATGTTCTTCAACAAATGAATATATAAACAAAATGTGTTATATTCATACAATGGAATATTATTTACCTTAAAAATGAATGAAGTTTTGATACATTCTTCTCAATATAAATAATCCTTGAAAACGGCCCTGGCCGGTTGGCTCAGCGGTAGAGCGTCGGCCTGGTGTGCGGGGGACCTGGGTTCGATTCCCGGCCAGGGCACATAGGAAAAGCACCCATTTGCTTCTCCCCCCCCCCACTCCTTTCTCCTTGTCTCTCTCTTCCCCTCCCGCAGCCGAGGATCCATTGGAGCAAAAGATGGCCCGGGTGCTGGGGATGGCTCCTTGGCCTCTGCCCCAGGCGCTAGAGTGGCTCTGGTGGCGGCAGAGCGACGCCCCGGAGGGGCAGAGCATCGCCCCCTGGTGGGCAGAGCGTCGCCCCTGGTGGGCGTGCCGGGTGGATCCCGGTCGGGCGCATGCGGGAGTCTGTCTGACTGTCTCTCCCCGTTTCCAGCTTCAGAAAAATACAAAAAAAAAAAAAAAAGGGGTGCCTAGAATAGAGATAAAGTTAAGATATTCATAGAGACAGAAGTAAAATAGAGGTTGCCTGGGGTTGAAAGGAAGGGGCCATGAGAAGTTATCATTTAATGAGCATAGAATTTCTGTTTGGGATGATGAAAAATTTCTGGAAATGGATAGTCATGATGGTTGTATAACTTACTTAATGGTTGTAAATATACTTAATGACACTGAGTTGTATACTTAAAAATAAATAAAATGGTAAATTTTGTGTTATGTATATTTTACCATACACATGTGCTAAAATGTGAAAAACCATTCCTAGCTCACAGGCAGTAAGCTGCTTTGGCTCATGAGCTGTATGTAGCTGGCCAATTACTGCTGTCTAGTCTAAGAAGATGAGCTAGCCAGAGGCTAGAATGGGCAAGCCAACTAACTGTATATGCTACAGTGGGCAAGGTAATATGCTTCCTATTAGTCAGCTGGGTTTATTGCTTTCCTAGAAATCAAAGTTCCCTTGCATGAAATTCAAGAACTCCTTCAGCTTATCACCCCTCAAATTTTTCTATATTCTTATTGATTACCCTGTTTTCTTTCACTTTAGGCAAAATACTGTTTTTAGAGACTGACCTATATCTTTCCTCTTGATTCCGTTTCCTCCCATCCTTCTCCTAATTCTTGCTCTATTAATGATCTCTTCCGCTGCATTGCTTTCTTCCTCTTAGCAACGAGTCTGCCTGTGTTTCCTTTAATAGAAAAAAAATTTCTTTCAACCTCACATGCCTCTCAAGCTACTGTTTTATCTTTTTCATTTTTTACACTGTCTAATTTCTAAAAAGAGTAGTTCCCACTAGACTTACTAAGCTAAACTAAAGAGAGAACTGTCTACCCACTCATTCTTTTACTGCAGTATGAGTTCCTGCAGATGGAAACATCCTTCTAAAGGTATTTCCTGCCTCTGCATCCAACAGGTTATCATCAGTGCCTGCCCTCTACCCTGCATTCTGACTTTTCTGCTGCATTCAGTGTGTTAAGTGCTCCTTCTCAGTATCCTTTCCAGGATCTTGTTCAAATCCATCCAAATTTACTGAGCACTCACCATCTACCAGTCCTCATGTTGGCTGCTGGGAAACTCTCCACCTCTCTGAACTCTAGACTTTTCCGTTGTTCTCCTGAGACTCTTCTGTTCTTGCTCTGTATTCCTTCCCCAAGTAATCTAGCTACTTTCCTAGTACTGAGAAACCTACTTTCTATGACCAGCCTGTTCTAAGTGCTTTATATAAATGAGGTCATTTGATCATCAAAAGTGTCCCATCAAGTAGGTGCCTTAATTTTCCCATTTCACAGATGAGAAAATCAAGGTACTGAAAGATAGCTCAGAGTTCTACAGCTGGTAGGTTGCTGATAAGGGAGTCAAAGCAGATGGTCTGAATGGAGGGCTTACCTCTTTACATTTGACTGCCTCTCCCCCCACTTGAAGAGTTACAGCCAAATACATGGCTCCAGTTTTGACATATCTCCTAAACAGGTCCTTCTCTAATGTTTGTGGAGCCCAGACAAAAGAACAAGTTGAAGACCTATATTCCAAATGTCTAAAACGTTTCAAGTTATAAACAAAACTATCAACGTATTCAATGTATTCTATCATCCCATCTTGACAAGTACACTTTCCTAACAATCTGGTCAAATTTAGAATTCCTAGTCTCTGTGGACTCAGGCTGGAACACGGGAGCTGGATGAGTTGGCTTTTAGTCCCTGGCCTGCCCCCTTCTTTTCCACCTTGCACTGTGAGGAACTTTGTACACACACCGTCTGCACATCCTAGCTCTGCCCATATGCCCATTGGGTCCTACACACAGGCCCAGGGCCTTTGGGACTGAGATTCCTTGAGTACGAGGTCCTTGGGCATGTTCCCTTTGTCCTGTGGACCCTTTGTCCCAGATTGACCTTCTAAAGCAGCATTTCTCAATCTGTGCATCCTGAATGATCTTTCCCCATTTTATTTCCAATCTCTTACAGATCAATACTTCTTTTATTACAATAGGAGCACATTACTGGAGAAATAAAATAAAAATAAAAACACACTGGAATACAAATCCACATTTTTATTGTTCATTTATTATTAGATTGTTAGACATAAATTTACACTTCAGTAAATGGAATCAGAACAAACAAAAAAGAGGGGAAAAACTACAAAAAGTGAGCATATTGTTCTTGAAAGTATATGTACAAATGATTAACCTAGGCAATCACTTCTACCTTCATAGCTTTTGGGTGCTTCATGGTTTTAACTAAACAAGAATCGATGAATAAAACAAGATTCCTTGTGTTAGATGCCTATCTGCACACTCTGTACCGAGCCGTTAATATTTATAAGACAAATGTGCTTGCTTGTGAACTCTCTGATCTCGGTTGGGTTGACGATACTGCTTGTGGAGAGCAATGTGTATCTGTTCCCATCCTGTGTTTTAATAAAGACACCCATCTCACAGTGGTATTTGAACAGAATGAAAGAAAATATTTCGGAGTAATTTGAGAAAGTTTAGCTTAGTCATTTCAAATTTTTATATAAAATAGAGCAGAATTTGTCTTCAATTTTTCAATGACTTATAAATTTTCTATGGAAGAAAAGAATTTCAGCTCCACAGATTTCCTATGTTTGGTTCAGTTGATTTTGTAGTGAAACTTTCTGATAAAGGAAGTGGTCTGTTGATTTACATTCTGGCACAAGTTTCTTAAACTGGGTAACTAACCCAGAATGCTTTCCAGTCATTGCAGCTGTGCCATCAGAATACAATCCTACATAAAATCCTAATTCCAGACGCATTTATGGACAATGAAATCCTTTATAGTTTTATACAGTTCACAGTTGTATTTACTGGCCACAAAGCTGAGAAAATAAAAGAACTATTTCTTCCTATCACGGTCATGTTTAACTCATTCATATACTAAAAGATGGCCATATTAACAGTATTTGTGCATTCATCTTGTTTCTGTGAAAAAAATACTTTGACAGTTTCTTTTTTTTCTGAGTTATCCTTTTGTATCATTTGTCAGTTCCTAAATATACATATGTTGATTTCACTGGGAAATGGTGTCGGAGCTCTCTTCTTTGCCACAGTATCATTCAACATTTCTTTCTTTCTTTCTTTTTTAATGTTTATTTTATAGATTTAGAGTGAGGAAGGGGAGAGAAAGTGCGAGACTGTCCCTGTATGTGCCTGACCGGGGATCAAACTGGCAAGCTCTGCACTTTGGAATGATGCTCTAATCAACCAAGCCATCCGGCCAGGGCTCACCCAACATTTCTAAGACAACATCTTTGATACAGTCTTTCACTCATGTCTGGGCAGCTGTGTCTTACCTACTACCCCAAATACTATTTCATAAGAAACCTGAAGACCTGTTTATATGTGAAATAGTTAACATTTGCTTCTCTCGTTTTTTTAATTCAATACTCGTTTTTTCAAATAGTTTATTTTCACCTATTTCTTTTATTTGGTATTCAGAAGTCACTTTTAAGTTTTATTGGTTTCAATGTTTCGTTAGTTGGTACATTTCTACTGGTAAACTGTAGTTTCAACACTTCATCAATTATGGCTACAAATTAAATTCAATACAGGAGGGATCATACTTCTGAGTAAAGTAATACTGAACCCTTTGGTATTCATTTCTTCAGAATCATTTCCATTTTTATAGTTTGGTTTACTATTACTATCACATTTTGAAATGTATCTTTTCTTTAAAAAAAAAGTCTTGTAAAACTTGTTTTCTAATCACTGAATGAAGGTTTAAAAATAAATGATATAAAGTTTACTTCCATATTTTTGCTGTTGGGTTAAAATGTATATAAACCAGCTGATTTGAGTAAAATAAAAATGATAATAAAAATAGTAAGTTACCAAAATAAAAAAAGTGCTTTCATTTATTTATATTTTACTCACTTTTTATTTTATTTTATTTATTTAATTAATTAATTTTTTTCTGAAGTTGGAAATGGGGAGGCAGACTCCCGCATGTGCCCAATCGGGATCCACCGGGCATGCCCACCAGGGGGCGATGCTCTGCACATCTGGGGCATTGCTCTGTTGCAACCAGAGCCAGTCTAGTGCCTGAGGCAAAGGCCACAGAGCCATCCTCAGAGCCCCGGCCAACTTTGCTCCAATGGAGCCTTGGCTGCGGGAGGGGAAGAGAGAGACAGAGAGGAAGGGGAGGGGGAGGGGTGGAGAAGCAGATGGGTGCTTCTCCTGTGTGCACTGGCCGGGAATCAAACCCGGGACTCCTGCACGCCGGGCGGATGCTCTACCACTGAGCCAACCAGCCAGGGCCATCACTTTTGGGTTAAGGTAACTAATCTTAAAATACTGCATGTTGAAAAATAGTCTTATTGTCCATGATAGTATGCAATCCATACAACATGTTAAGAAATGCAAGAGTCAGTTATAATTTTAGTGGAGTTATAAATTTCCATTAACAGAGGGAAGAATTAGGTAATGATGTGATTTAAATTCAGGGACATGATGTATGACACACTCTTTTTTTTTTTTTTTTAAGTGAGAGAGACAGAGAGAGAGCCAGACAAAGACAGACAGAAAGGAAGGGAGAGAGATGAGAAGCATCAATTTGTCCTTGAGGCACCTTAGTTGTTCATTGATTGCTTTCTCATATGTGCTTTGACTGGGCTGCTACAGCAGAGTGAGTGATCCCTTGCTCAAGCCAGCAACCCCATACTCAAGCTGGTGAGCCTGTGCTCAAAGCTGGTCACCTCAGGGTTTTGAACCTGGGTCCTCTGCGTCCCAGGCCAACGATCTATGCACTGCACCACTGCCTGGTCAGGTGACACTTACTCTTATTGAAAGTTATAGGTCCCTGTTATGACCACTATGAATAGATTCAGGCTCCAGGAGCCCCTGTAGGCTTAAGTAAGAGAATCAAGTCCTGAAACCTGGAAAGCAGCTTTCTCTACACCAGAGGTCCCCAAACTTTGTACACAGGGGGCCAGTTCACTGTCCCTCAGACCGTTGGAGGGCTGGACTATAAAAAAAACTATGAACAAATCCCTATGCACACTGCACATATCTTATTTTAAAGTAAAAAAACAAAACGGGAACAAATACAATATTTATAATAAAGAACAAGTAAATTTAAATCAACAAACTGACCAGTATTTCAATGGGAACTATGCTCCTCTCACTGACCACCAATGAAAGAGGGTCCCTTCTGGAAGTGCGGTGGAGGCCGGATAAATGGCCTCAAGGGGCTGCATGTGGTTGCGGGCCGTAGTTTGGGGACCCCTGCTCTATACAATAGGAAATAGGAATTAGGGCAAACATCAAGTACGTTTTGTTCTGACATTGTTATTTCCCCATTGGAAAGGCTTATAATTAAATAAAGAAATGATAAAGAAAAAAAAATCCCAAATTATTTGCATGTTAAGTTTAAAATTTAACATATATTTAATATTTTATTGAATGTATATATCTGATATTTTAAGAACTTGAAGTATTTAAGACTTTGGTATATTAAGGTATCTGGAAAGTTGTGATTCCAATTTAGAATAAGCTAATTAATTTAGACCTCAGAGGAATAAGATAATTTTTCTTAGATTACACTGGGGAATAAATTTTTTTTTTAATTTTCTGTTGCATAAGGTTTTAGAACTGTTTCTTTATATTTCTGTATTGCTGATTCCAAATCTGAAATTCGTTTTTTGGTGCATGCTCTAGCTTCTATGCAATTTTAATTTCTTTTTGTTAGTTAATGGCATTCATTGGTTTTTAAATTGGATTAAAGGGCAATGACTCTTGGATTGAACATAACCACAAGGCAATTAATGTTTTACAAACATCACTTTTACATAATTGTAGTTTTTAAATGTAAAAAATTGTTATCTGATAAAAACACCTTCTTATTTTGTTTTAAGATTGAATCATGGCTTCTTCGAGTAGGTGTAAATGTAAGAATAGTCCTGACACCTTCTGTTATATATGTGGCTGTTACACACTTCAACGTCAAAGGCGCAATATTTCATCATTTGTGACACGTGCATCTATTGCCTATTTTCAAGTTCCCCTTGGTGATTAAGACAAGAATTGGGCTCCTCATACTGTGTGTCATAATTGTGAGGAAATGTTTTGTGACTGGACAAAAGGAAAACGCAAAGGAATGCCTTTTGGTATTCCCATGATTTGGTGTGAACCTAAGGACCACAGCAGTGACTGTTATTTCTGTCTGATCCATACAAAGGGCATCGGCCAGAAAAAATGGCATATGATTGCATATCCTAATATTCCTTCAGCAATACGACCTATCTCATGCTCTGAGACACTCCCAGTTCCAGTTTTCAATGGTTTTATTTCTTCTAAGGACAAAGAAAGTGAACATAGTGATCAAGTGTATTTTGAAAAGATGCATGAGGAAATAAATGGTTGTAGAATCTGAAGGGTCTTCTGATGCCAAGCAGTCATTAACTCCTCAGCAGTTTAGCCAACCCAAATTGAATGACTTAGTAAGAGATTTGGGTCTATCAAAGAAAGCAGCTGAGTTATTAGCTTCCAGGCTTCAAGAAAAGAATGTACTTCACTGGTCAGCTAAAGTATCTCATTTCAGGAAGCATGAACAAATTTTTGTGGACTTTCTTTCCGAAGACAAATATTTTGTTTACTGTCATGATATCAGTAGTCTTCTCAGCCAGCTAGGTGTTACCATTTACAGTCCAACAGAATGGCGGCTATTTCTTGACAGCTCTAAATGAAGTCTGAAATGTGTTCTCCTACACAACAGTAATGTTTATGCAGCGGTTCCAATTGGTTATTCAACTCATCTGCAAGAAGATTATAATGACAGAAAAATTGTCCTCGACTTTCTGAAGTATGAGAAGCATTACTGGATCATTTGTGTGGATCTTAAAATGGTAAAATTTCTGCTAGGACAACAGAGAGTTTTCACGAAGTATCCTTGCTTTCTGTATTTGTGGGACAGCCGAGCTTGGGAGAAACACTGGACACAGAAGGAGTGGCCAAAACGTGAAGTTCTGAAAGTAGGGATGCAAAATATTGTGAATGAACCTATAGTTATTCAAGACAGGATCATTTCCCCCCCACTTCACATCAAACTTGGCTTAATGAAGCAAGGCTTTGAATTGAGAAAGTGAATGCTTTCAACATATTATTTCTGCTTTTCCTGCCTTGTTTTTTGAGAATATAAGAGCAGGTGTATTCGATGAACCTTAAATTTGAACTCTCATATGTGATGAAGAATTTGCCAGGAAGATGAATAAGAAGGAGAAAGCAGCATGACAGTCTTTTGTGGCAGTTACAAAGAACTTCCTTGGCAACAAAAAAGCAGAAAACTATGAACTTCTGGTTCAAAGAATGCTGTTGGCTTTCTGCAACATTGGATATAACATGAGCGTTAAGATTCACTTCCTGAACAGTCACCTTGATAAGTTTCCCGAAAATCTTGGAGCTGTTAGTGATGAGCAGACTACTGCTGGAGCATCAAATGAGATTGTCCTCAACAAGTACACAAACTCAAGAGCTATGAACACAAATTTTTGCCTGAATAGAATTTAAATAAGTTTTGCGCAAATTTTATGATTAAAATAAGTGTTTAAATATGTTCTATTTTGAAATTGTAGACAAATTCTGATGCAATCATATCTTTTAGTGTATTAGTGTATTTACTGTATTATATAAATTATTATATTTTCACAAAGATGATGCCCAAGAAGACATTCTACTCTGTTATGTTAAACTAAATGTTGAAAATTTTACAATAAGATGAAAACCTAAAATCTTGAATTGCAAAAAAAACTGTAGCTTACAGAGAAAAACTAATGTCAGATTTGAGATCAGCTCACTTGAATTAGGTAAGAACAAATGTTTTTGTGGATGCAACAAAAATTTTGTTCCCCAGTGTAATAAGCAATAATGAGATAATTAAAAGGGCCTAAGTTTAACCATTTTTTCTGTAAATTTAATTTAGTACATATATAAGAATTATGTATAAATTAAGTATATACCGTATTTCCCAATGTATAAGATGTACTCTTTTCTGAAAAATTTGGAGTCTAAAAACTGGGTGTGTCTTATACAGTGTTTGTAGCATTGCAAATGCCATAGATGGAACTGAGTATGAGGCAATATATGAAGACAGTGATTTGTCATCAGACACAGATGAGGAAAAGCTAATGGATGAGAGTTTTGATAATGATGAGGAGTTGTACGAGTTTTATGATAAATAAAACTTGAGTTCAATAACTTTATGTAATACAATTTTTTTTCAAATTTTGGGCCCCCAAATTAAGGTGTGTCTTATACATGAGATTGGTTTATACCTGGGGAAATGTAATAAAGTTTGTTTGATAACCAGACAACTAAGCACAAATATTACAATAGTAAAATTATCAATTCAATTTTAAATGTTTAAAAGATTATTTAATTAAGTTGTAAATACTCTATTAAAAGTGATGATTGAACTTTTCTAGATATATAAATATAATAAGATTTAAAAGTTGAAACCTTAAGAAAGAACTAAGCTGCCTGACCAGGCAGTGGCACAGTGGATAGTATTGGACTGGGACGCGGAGGACTCAGGTCTGAAACCAAGGCCGCCAGCTTGAGCGTGGGCTTATCTGGCTTAAGCAGGGGCTCACCAGCTTGATTACAGAGTTGCTGGCTTTAGCATGGGATCAACGACCCCATGGTCGTTGGCTTGAGCCCAAAGATTGCTGGCTTGAAGTCCAAGGTTGCTGGCTTGAGCCCAAGGTGGCTGGCTTGAGCAAGGGGTCACTCACTCTGCTGTAGCCCCCCCACCCCATCAATGCACATATGAGAAAGCAATCAATGAAGAACTAAGGAGGCTAAGGAGCCTCAAGGAAGAATTTATGCTTTTCATTTCTCTCCCTTCCTGTCTGTCTTTCCCTATCTGTCCTTTTCTCTGTCTCTTTCACACACACAAAGAAAGAACAAAGCTTTTTAAATTGTAATTTAAAGTATAAAGAAAATTAGAAAAGGTCTTGAACAATCCTTTAAGGGCATGAAAGTCACCTCCAAGATCACCATAAAACACCTATGGTCAGCTGACCAGGCAGTGACACAGTGGATAGAGCATTGATTTAGGATGCTGAGGATCCAGGTTCGAAATCCTGAGGTCACTGTCTTGAGCATGGGGTTGGAGGCTTGAGCTTAGGATCATAGACATGGTTGCTGGCTGAGCCCAAAGGTCACTGGCTTGAACCCAAGGTTGCTGGCTTGAGAAAGGGGCCACTGGCTTCGCTGTAGCCCCCCAGTCAAGGCACATATGAGAAAGCAATCAATGAAAAACTAAGGTGCTGCAATGAAAACTTGATGCTTCTCATCTCTCTCCCTTCCTGTTTGTCTGTTCCTCTCTCTCTCTCTCTCTCTCACTGGAAAATAAAATAAAATAAAACAATACAAAAAACAACAAAACAGCCATGGTAATTTTTCTTTTTTTTTCTATTGTCCTGTAGTTGCCCTTGACACAAATATCTTCTTTTTCTTTTTCTAGTGCCAAAATACTATGCATTGAAAAATAAAATGCAGCCTGACCAGGCAGTGGCACAATGGATAGAGCATCGGACTGGGATGTAGAGGACCCAGAGAGACCCTGAGGCTGTGGCTTGAGCATGGGTTAATTCAGCTTGAGAGTGGGGTCGCTGGCTTAAAGCCCAAGATTGCTGGCTTGAGCAAAGGGTCACTGACTCAGCTGGAGCCCCTGGTCAAGGCACATATGAGAAAGCAATCAATGAACAACTAAGGTGCTGCAACTATGAGTTGATGCTTCTTATCTCTCTCCCTTTCTGTCTGTCTGTCCCTGTCTGTTCCTCTGCTGAAAACAAACAAACAAAAAAACTCCAAGGCTAAGCAATGTTTACATTTTGTGCCCACTGCTTGTAGTTCTGGCTTGAAAAGGGGACTTTTTATGTGTCTGTAGGGATCTGGGACTGAAGCTGATACCACCCTCGAGTAGTGACTCCAATCAAGCTTTCTGTTTGATGGAAATATTCCCTGTTTGCGCTCTCCGATATTGGAGTCACTAGACACACAAGGTTATTATTGAGCCCTAGAAATATAATGCAACCAAGAAACTAAATTTTTAATTTAGTTTAACCAATTTAAATGTTAATAGCCTCATGTGGCTAGTAGTAAATAGATTATTGGGGATAGACCAAACAAGGGGTTACTCATGCATTGCAGAGGGGCCTAGCAGGCTACAGTTCCCACAGGGAAGTGTTCTGACCCGTTTTATTACTTTCTTTCAGGGATAAATTATTAGCCCTTGGTGACAGTTACTCATTAATTTTCTATCTCATTTGGGACACGGAAGGACAAGTTTCAATATATTTCTGATAGAAACCCAAAACAGCCAGCAGGTATAACGTCTGACTCAGAAGATTTTGATCAGTATGGAGACTGTCTCTGGGAGCAGCACCCAGAGAATGCAACGCTTTGTTAAAGAACCAGAACCAAGAGTCCTCTCTGTTCATTCTACTGCCTTCCTATGAAAAGAAAACATTGTCACCTGGTGATGTCAGATGTCCCAGAACCTATGTGGAGGAAATTCCTGAGGCCATCTTTCAAAATTGCCCCTCTCTCTAATGATAGGAAACCTTGTGCTGAAAAAAATTATAAATTTCTCAGAGCAGAAGAGCACTCCATTAGAACCTAAGTATTGGTGCTGTATAACGGTGACTTGAGCACTAATATGTTGGGCTCCTCTTATGTACTGGGAACAAGGATTTTCTCCTATAATCCTTACAACAAAATAAATACCATTATTACCCAACTATATTATCAAAAAACAAAACAAACAAAGAAACCTGAGGCTTAGACAGGTTAATTAACTTGACCGAGGTCAAAGTGAGTGGCAGAGCAGGCTGGGAAAGCATGTATATCTGAGGCTACAGCTCATGCCCAATCACCCGGTAATAATTAATCTTCCTGGTATATGTGGTTGAAAAGCTTTTTCTGCTGCATTTGTTTTTTACTATGAATCTGTTCATGAACAATCAGTTTCCTTCCCTTTTTCCTAATTCAGTGTCATGGGAAATGGAGCACAAGTCATCTGAAGAGCAAGTAGAAGGCAAGCATCAGGACTAATCCCAGAATTTCTGTCCCATCCAGATCCATGCTCCCTGCCATGGGCTGTGCTTGTTCAGCTTGCGTGCCTGTGTCATCCAGCTCCCTGCCCCTGGAGAAAGCCTTCATTCACTCAAAGGGCACCTGCACCTGAGCCAGCAGTGGGTGGCTGCTGACTGCACCCAAATTCATTGCTCAGTATTCTTTTCCTTGGCATTCCAAATGGCCCCTCACTTCTGTCAAAGCCCACATGTCTGGGTGTCTTGAGAGTAAACATGTTTTTGAAAACAAATATGTGAGCATTGTTTTGTTTTCTTTCATTAGCTGTCTTTTGTTGCAGTTACAGCAGGTTGCATAATGGTTGCGTCTAGTTCTTAAATAATACTGTCTTTTCTCTTTGAGGCTATGATCTGTTTACTTTGATTGTAACTTGTTAAGGAGGGTGTTATAGAAAAACAATGGCCTTCAAGTCAGGCAGATGTAGATCTGAATTCCAGGTTACCATTCCTGCATTCAGAAATATTTATGAAAGCTCTACTATGCGCCAGGAATTGTTTTATGTGCTGGGATAAAGCAGTGAATAAAGCAAAGATCCCTGTGCTGATGGAGCTTACATCCAAGTGGAATGGCATAGATACTAAACACGACATATGTGGAAAAAATATATAGTATGTTAGCTGGTGCAGAGTACTAAAGCAAGAAAGAGGAATAGAAAATGTTAAAACTGGCTAGCCAAGAAGGTCTATCGGAGAAAGTGTTGTTTGAGACAAGACTGGATGGAAGGAGGTGAGACAGTGAACGTGCATGCATTCGTTGTGTGACATTTTGTAAAAGTTACCTAAATTTCTAGACACTTGCTTTACTCAACTCTAAAATGGGAACAAAAGTACCCTGGTTGGTGGCTTAGAGGATAGAGTGTCGTTCTGGGGCCCCAAGCTCCCTGGTTCCATCCCTGGGTTGCAGGCTCATCCAAGGGCCCTGGCTCAACCCGAGGCTGCCAGTTAGAGCCCCGGTCAGGGCACATGAGAAGCAATCAATAGGTGCACTCTAAGTGGAACAACGAGGTGATGCTTCTTTCAATCTCTCCCCCCTCCCTCTCTCTCAAAATCAATGAAAAAATAAATAAAATAAAATGGGAACAAAAGCTGCCTTATTGGTGCGCTGAATGATCAGGCTCAGTTGTGGAACAGGAACATGACAACAGCTGTTTACACTGTATTCATCATTGTCGTCACCATTGTAAAGAACCACTTGCTGGAGGGTGGTTCTTCATACCTGTATGAGTTACTTATACATTTATTATCCCCAAAGGACCTTGCTAAGGAACCTCAGGTAATAGTTTAATTCTGAAGATTGAATGAAGTACTTAGCCTTGGAAGAGGACATATGGTTTAAATATTTCTATCAGTCTGAGTCTTGACCGCAAACAGAAGGCCCCCTCAAATTGGCTGATTTGAGGATGGTTTAGTAAGAGGACTATTTAAAAGAAAGGCAGCGACCTGTGGTGGCTCAGTGGATAAAGCGTCAACCTGGAAACGCTGAGGGTACCGGTTCAAAACCCTGAGCTTGCCTGGTCAAGGTACATATGGGAGTTGATGCTTCCTGCTCCTCTCCCAACCCTCTCCCCTCTCTATAATGAATAAATACAATCTTTAAAAAAAAAAAATAAAAATAAAAATAAAAGAAAGGCAGCATGTTGGGAAGCCCCAGGGGGTATGCCATACCCAGAATTAGTGAAAGCAGAGCACTCAGCTCAGGCCTGAGGGGATAAGGGGAGGGTCTGCATACCAGAGGCCAGAACCAGGGAGAGACCCTGGGAGAGGGGCATTGACAGGCGGTGGTCTTCAGTGGGCAGACGCAGCCAGCCTGTAGTGACTGCGTGAGGAGGGAGATAGGAAGTGAACACCCATGTCACTCTCCTCTTTTCTTCCCATTTTCACCTGGGCTCCTCCTCATCAGCTGAGCCCAGTTGAAAGTCAGAGGGCGAGAGAACCTGGGGAGCAGTGTGTCGGGCAGCCTCCCAGGGAACAGAGCAGAGAAGGGTGTTAGAGGAGCAAGGGGGTACAGGGAAGATACCCCGTGTTATCTTCTGAAAGTCAGGAGTTAAACATAATTCCGTTGTTCCACCAGGAACCTCATCGTCACTATTCTCTGTATTCAGGGAAGGCAGGCCTGGTTCTGTCTTTCATCAGATGGCCCTTTAATCATATTTGTTACTTTTCTCTGGGTCGTCCTCTTGGCACTTGTAAAGTTCAAGATTTGGTTAGGGGTTTGGAGAGAAAACCACTTTAATAAAAAATAAGACCCAGCAGTCCCAGCTGGTTAACTCAGTCGATTAGAGCATCATCCTGAAATACCAAGGTTGCAGGTTTGATCCCTGGCCAGGGATCATACAGGAAGCAACCGATGAATGGAAAACTAAGTAGAACAGCAGGTGACTGCTTCTCTCTCTCTCTCTCTCTCTCTCTCTCTCTCTATCTTTCTCTCTCTCTCTCCCTCCAATACTCTTTATGTTTCTCTAAAATCAAATTTTAAAAATGTTTGCTGAAAAGACTTTAAAAATGAAATAAAATAAGGCCCAGTTGTATGTAAAGCCATGGAGGATACTGCTGCCTAGCCAGTCTCTACCCGGGGTAGGGCATTGCTAACAAGGGTAAAACATTCAGCCTGTCACTCACCAGCATGGAAAAGGCAAGGCCAGAGGGGGTCCTGACCAAGAGCACAACAGTGTCACCATTTTATTTTTTCAGTGAGGTTTAAGCTATGACATTAAGTAGAAAAGAGCCAGATACGAATCCATATAAACAATAAAGTCTCAACCATGTAAGAAATATATATGCACAGAAATGTCTAAAAAGAAATAATCATATTATTTACACTGAACTAGTAGATGATGATTTTTTTCTTAATCTTTTTCCAAGCTTCATCAGTGAGTATGTATTCCTTTTAAATACATAAAAAATCCATAATTTTTTTTTTTAAAATAAAGAGAACATTGTTTCTTATTTTTCAGGTCTCTATTTAAAACTATGTAATAGTTATAACCTTCATGTGTAAGAAATTTAATCTAGCCTGACCAGGCAATGGTACATGGATAGAGCATTGGCCTGGGACACTCAGGACTCCGGTTTTAAACCCTGAGGTCACTGGCTTAAGTGCAGGCTTACCAGCTTAAGAGCGAGATCACTGGCTTGAGCATGGGATCATAGACATGACCCCATGGTCGCTGGCTTGAGCCCAAAGGTTGCTGGCTTGAACTCAGGCTTGCTGGCTTGAGCAAGGGGTCACTGGCTCAGCTGTAGTCTCCCACCCCTGTCAAGGTACAAATGACAAAGCAATCAATAAACAACTAAGGTGCCAAAACTATGAGTTGATGCTTCTCATCTCTCTCCCTTCCTGTCTGTCTGTCTTTCCCGCTCTGTCCCTGCCCTCACTTAGAATAAACAAACAAACAAAAACTAAAGAAAAACGTTTAATTCAGGATTTTTTAAAAAATGACTTGCTAAATTGATTATTTTGTATTTTTTAAGAAAATCATTTTATGGGTAATTTCTTTTTGTTTTTTATGGATAATTTCTAAAAAGAGAATGCTAAGCAATTTAAAGGATAGTGCCTCTATACTGGTTTAATTTTAATTCTTGTTTATATATAAAACTAAAAGCATTCTTCTAGAGTTTTAGTCATGGAAATCAAATTCTTTCTCACTAGCCACTAAGATTCTTAGACTGGAAATATATAATAATAAAACATTAAGTTAATATAATTAATTAATTAATCAGCTTCTTTTAAAAAAATATTTATTAAGTGAGAAGCTGGGAGGCAGAGAGACAGACTCCTGCATGCAGCCCAGTTGGGATCCACCTGGCAAGCCCCCTACCGGGCAGTGCTCTGCCCACCTAGGGTTGCTGCTCTGTTGCTCTGCAACCAAGCTCTTCTTAGCACCTGAAGCAGAGGCCATGGAGCCATCCTCAGTGCGTAGGGCCAACTTGCTCCAATCCAGCCATGGCTGAAGGGGGAGAAGAGAGAGAGAGAGAGAAGCAAGAGGGGGAGGGGTGGAGAAGCAGATGGGTGCTTCTCCTGTGTGCACTGACTGGAAATCAAACCCAGGACATCCATATGCTGGGCCGACGCTCTACCAGAGGCAATCGGCCAGGGCCAATAATCATTTTCTTATGTTGGATTAACCACAAAGTGGATCCAGAGATATTGCTGTTTCAATATAATTCAAATTTTATTTTCATTTTATTCTGAGACCAATTCTGTTCAAGTCAAAAAATTCTTCTGAGCACATGGCAGGTGTGCTTGGCATTGGATAAGGTGCTGGGGACACAGAAGGGACACAAGTCTCCTGCCCTGAAGAAGACAGCAGTGAGGATGACAAGAAAGGAGATGATTCCAATCCAGTATGGTAACTACAAACAAAGCTAACTGCAGGGGGCATGAGAGCCCTGCGGGGGGTTTCAAGGAAGGGCCACTCAAGTCCAAAAAATCAAAATCAAGATGAAAAACCTACTGCTGGTGAACTGGCCAACTCTTTGGTGACTGGAAGTCTTTGTTTTTCCAGTTTCTATTGGGCTGATCAGATGGAAACCAGTGTGACCAGGTTTGTGGCGCTGAGTGACAACTTAACAGGCCTGATGCTACTCAGCTGCCCACATTTCACTCCCTGGCCACCATCTCAAAGATGGGGACAGTCACATGCATCAAAAAAAAGGGAGCTAGGGCTCCCTGAAACCAGCAGCTTGCTTCAAGGCATCCTCTGTGGAGCTGTGCTCTGCTTGCTTGGGGGCAGGCACCACATTCTTGAGAGTTGCCAGGAAGTTTAAGTTGCCGTTTGTTGAGAAATGGAAAAAACAGATAGGGCAGCCTAGGCTACATTTTGGAAGGTGTGGAATGCTCTGAGTGGAAGACTGTTCTGCTTCAGGCTGAGGAGCTGGGCAGGTAGTAAGAGCAGGTGCACGGGATGGAGGCAGAGCGGGTTCAGTGGGACCTACTGGGTCAGCCCCAGGCAGATGGGAGGGGGGTCTGCTCTACCTGCTTGGTGCTTGTACTCCACCAGTTATTTAGTATTCTGACCACGTTTCCTGCAGGGTAGGAGGTGCGTTTACCCTTAATAGCTGTCTCAGGGAACAGATACCTTTTTCATTGTTTTCTTAAAACTGTTTAGGCACTGAGTTATAATTTTTTTTTTCCAGAGACAGAGAGAGAGTCAGAGAGAGGGATAGACAGGGACAGACAGACAGGAACAGAGAGATGAGAAGCATCAATCATTAGTTTTTTGTTGCGACACCTTAGTTGTTCATTGATTGCTTTCTCATATGTGCCTTGACTGCGGGCCTTCAGCAGACCGAGTAACCTTTTGCTTGCGCCAGCAACCTTGGGTCCAAGCTGGTGAGCTTTTGCTCAAATCAGATGAGCCCGCACTCAAGCTAGCGACCTCGGGGTCTCGAACCTGGGTCCTCCGCATCCCAGTCCGAAGCTCTATCCTCTGCGCCACTGCCTGGTCAGGCTGAGTTATAAATTTTTATCATACTAGAATAATGTCATACTTTTTCATCCAGATATGACTTGCATTGGGGCTTATATATGACTCAGTTTAGTTTTCAGATATTTGATTATATTAGGATTGTTAATCATGTAGACTATTTTTCAAATAGTCTCCTAGAAAGTTTTGATGAATTTTACCTGGATCTTATAACCGAATTTAAATCTTTCCAACACAATTAAATCATTTTCTCGGACCTATAAATTCTTCAGAAACTTTAATCTTTGAGTTCTTTCATTATTTCTTCTAATTAGAGGCCTCTAAAGCTCTAAATATTTTTAAAAGCTTCTTTGTCTGATGAAATGGAAAGTCAGGATTCAAAACCTATTAAAACTCTGCCAGGCTGTCCAGCTGTCCCGGCCACTCTTTTCGCTGAAATCCTGAAATCTGTCTGGAGTCTGAAGGAGGCCTGGAACAACTGGGCTCCAAGGGCCGCGGGAATCGGCAGACTGGCCACGCTTCACTCTGGTTTCCTTCTGTCACATTGACTCTGAGTTGTCTATTTCAGCCCAGAGCCAAAGTCTCTGTTGACTGTCCACAAACACAAATCATAGGAATGATTTTTCTTTTAATAAATGAGAAATTTTCAGGCCCCCGAGGTAGTGTTCTCTATTTAGGAGTAAAAAATAACTTTTTTTTTTCCTTTTTAGTGTGAGCATGAGCAAGGGGGGGTGGGGAGAGAGAGAGAGAGGCACACAGACACACAGGGAGCAAGAGAGATGAGAAGCATCAACTCGTTGCAGCACCTTAGTTGTTCATTGATTGCTTTGGTCAAATAACCTGAATTCTCTCTCCTTGACATCTGATCTTTCGCCAGTGCCTCTCGTAGGCTAAGCCAGCGACTCCTTGCTCAAGCCAGTGACCATGGGGTCATGTCTATGATCCCATGCTCAAGCTGGCGACCCCACGCTCAAGCTGGGTAAGCCCACACTCAAGCCAGGGACCTTGGGGTTTTAAATCTGGTTCCTCAGTGTCCCAGGTCGATGCTCTAGCTACTGTGCCACCACCTGATCAGGTGAAAATCATTTTTTATATACCATGTCTGCCCCTCTCCCCCGCCTTCCTCTCTCCTCAGAACAAAGATTAAGACCACCAGGATTATAGTAATAGTTAAGATATCAATTTGCTACTGATAAGGAACTTAATTAGCAGAAGGGAACATGTAATAGTAGAGATGAATGGAAAAAGTATCAGGCTTCGGAAACGCTTGTGGAAGAGCTGATATTTGTAAAACCGTCTACAGTTTACTCAGCCACTTTTCATACATAATGTTATTTCATCCTTGCCTCAGTCCTGACAGGTGTTGCATTCTCCTCTCTACAGGTGAGGCACTGAAATCGAGCAGCTGAATCCACACAATGGCAGCCATTGTCCTAACAGACCCTGCTCCTTTGATCTCAAGACACTTTACATGCAGCCACAGTGCGTAACGTGCTATGGGCACAGTCCGGAGGAAGCCGACCCAGCTTCAGCTAAAGGAAGAAGGTCTGACCAGACAGGTGGCATGTGGGATGTGGAAGGTATGGTGCTGTGAAGAGCTGTTAGGGTGGGCAAGTGGTCTCTGGGAACTCCGGCAATCATACTGAAGTCTGTGTCCTGGCAGCTAACACATGGCACACTCATTCACCTCTTCCCTGGCAAAGGTGAAGGGTGGTAATGCTGTCTGTGACTAGCGTCAGTGGGAAGCCACCAATACTACCTGCCTGGAAGGGGCAAGGGAAGGAGTAGTTACCAGACCCCAGAAAGAGCTGTGGCTGATGGATTGGGGCCGCTGATGGGTTCTCTGATTTGGGTCCTGGCATGAGGTCGAGAGAAAGAGCTGCAGCCATGCCAGCCTGGTGCAGAAGGAACCAAGAAAATAAATAACCTGAACTGTCTCTCCTTGACATCTGATCTTTTGCTCTCGTAGGCTAAGCCCAACCCAAAGTCAGAGGGCACAGGGACGCAGGTAAAGCCATCTTTAGAAGTCAGCCTCCCACGGCACAACGCAGGGCGGCGGGGGAGGGGGGTGTAAGTGAGAAATGGACCTGAGACCAGTCAGGGAAAGTGGAGACTATCTAACACAGAGGCAGTTTGAAGACAAGCATGATATTATCCTGCCATTTCGAGGACCCCATTTCCTAGCGAGGACTTGCAGGATGCATGCAGGTCCTTGGGACTCTTTCCTCTCTGTCTCTGATTAACCCCCCTTTCCCTATCTCAAACAACCGAGTACCTGGAAATTGTTAGATGCTTTGGGGTTTGGGACATAAAGGTAGATCCAAACTGCTTGTAGTGTAGTAGAAAAAATAATACACTGCTCACAAAAATTAGGGGATATTTTATAGCTTCATATTCATTTTGAAATATCCCCTATTTTTTGTGAGCAGTATACGTTACAATGATATTGTTGATTGGCATTCAACATCTATCCTACTTTCTTTCAGGTGTGTCTTTTTATACTATAAAACCTGGAAAGGTAAAAAATAAAAGCAAAAACAAAAATTGCATTTCCCAGATTCTTTTGCTGCTAGGTTCTAGATGTGGTTTAGGTTCAAGCACTGATATTATGTACTTGAGGGAAATTAAGAAAGCAGAAGCAAACTAGAAGTTGTAGTCTCTTCTCTTACTCTCTCTGCTCACAACCATGTTCATTGAGTTGTTGGTTGTGGGTGGTCAGAGATGGGGTCCAGGCAGAGGCAGATTAAGGTCGGTTGAGGCCCCGGGCACAGAAGAAATTATTGGGCTTCTTACATTAGAAAAAAGTGTAAAGTTGGGGTTTTGCAGGGCCCTTCAGAAGTTGGGGCCCAGGGCGCGTGCCCGGTGTGCCTGCCGTTAAATCCGCCTTCGGGTCCAGGGCACCTCTTCTGCCAAGATGGTTTGGTTCTGAGGCTGAGACAGTAACCAGACGATGGTGACTCACTGACTGTGGTAGGTTTCCAATCATGGCAGTGGTTATGATTTAAGGGCCAGGTGACTTTTTGATCACATGGGAAGGAACAACATAGTGGCTTAGCTTTTCTGTGTCGTTCAATTTGATTCTGTTTCTTTAGTCCTCCTAACAATTCAGTAAAGTCTTTTAATAGTCTGCAAAAATTTCTGCCTGTTTAAACAACTTCGTGTCTTTGCAATTAAATTTTGACCACTATAAAAATATATTTAAATATCTAAAATGCAAAGTAGAAAGGGGTAAACACTACTAGACATGTAAATTAGGTACTATGCAAATCTTGGAGGAACTAGATATTGGGCTTATATTATGGAATACGTAGAGAAAAATCTTCATGGAGTCTGAGACCTATTGACAAGCTCATGGAATGAGTTTTCCTTTTCTAGGGAAGCAGATGGGCTTATCAGACACTGTGACTATTGTCTATTTAAGTAAGCACACAAGTCTATGTATCTGTTTCCAGAGGTGGGCTGCAAGTCTGCAATGAAGAAAGGGAGATACTACATTTTCAAATCCCCTGGCAGTAGCCATTTTAATTTAATTTAATTTTTTTTATTTTTTATTTGTTCATTTTGAGAGAGAGAGAATAAGAGAGAGAAGGGGGAGGAACAGGAAGCATCAACTCCCATATGTGCCTTGACCAGGCAAACCTGGGGTTTCAAACTGGCAACCTCAGTGTTCCAGGTCAACGCTTTATCCACTGCACCACCACAGGTACAAACCTTTTAATTTTAGAAATCATACTTACTTGCTTTTTAAATTTCTACAAAAAATTAAAGAAGAATGTGCTTATCAGTGTTCTCAATAATGCTACAGAGACTCAGTGTCTTCTGTGAGGGAAACAATCAAAGGAATAGGGCTGCTTGACTGGTGGTGGCACAGTGGATAGAGCGTCGACCTGTCATGCTGAAGTATTATGTTCGAAACCCTGAGGTAGCCGGCTTGAGTGTGGGTTTATCAGCACGATCCCAGAGTTCACAGGCTGAAGCCCAAGATTGCTGCCCTGAGCAAGGGGGCAGTGGCTTGGCTGGATTGTCAAGATCTTTGCATTTCAAGGCTTAGGAGTTTGGAATTCTACCCATAGGAAATAAGAAAGAAAATATGGCAAGACATGAATATTAGCTATTTTTAATCAAAGAAGCCAAAATTTTTCCTGCAACTTAGCAGCTTTGTCATCTTTGATATTTTGAGAACCTCTATTGGAACCAGACTCTAAATGAAAAATTTTAGACTTTTTCTTATGTTTCTGACCTTGTATTTTTCAAATTGTTTAAAATTTTATATTGTTGCCATGTTTCATCCAGTTTAAGACAAGGTTACGTACCAAAAATGATCTGAAAGGCAAATAGTATGTAGTTTAACCAATTTCTCTGTCATATCCTTCTCTACCAAGTAAAGAATAGATCAACAAACAAGACAAAATTCCTTTTGTTCCATGCAGAAGAATTAAATGGTCCGCGTCATAGTGTTGATCTACGTTTTTTTTTCTACATATGGTACAAATTGTCTCCCACAGTCAAACTGTTTAAATCATCTTCTGAAAGCACAACACATATTTGTGCAGCCAGCAGTGGGAGGTGTGGGTGGCAGGGGATGTCAGGTGACTCAGTATGTATGGCATCTAGGTCATGAATTTCTCTCAGATGATGATAGAGATGTTGCCACCGCGGCCTGTGGACTGTCTCCGAGTCACTGCATGTGGTGTGTGCTGTATGAGGCAACGTCAGATCTATTTTGAGGTCAGTCAACCCTTAAAATATGGTGCAGCTTTCTTGTTTTTTTTTTCCCCCAGAGCATTCAGCATGGACAGCCTTGCAGTGGTAGTCAACCTGGTCCCTACCGCCCACTAGTGGGCATTCCAGCTTTCATGGTGGGCGGTAGCAGAGCAGCCAAAGTATAAATAAAAAGATAGATTTAACTATAGTAAGTTGTTTTATAAAAATTTATTCTGCCAAACTTAGCGAAAATATGACATAAAGTACTTGGTAAGTAATTATTATTATATGCTTTAACTCGCTGTAACTCTGCTTTATAAATTTTATAAAATAAAGTTACTTCCCTACTTTATAAATCACCATTACTGTGGAACCGGTGGGCGGTTAGAAAATTTCACTACTAACAGAGATACAAAAGTGGGTGGTAGGTATAAAAAGGTTGACTACCCCTGGTCTAGAGGCTTGTTATCCTTTTAGCTTCTTAGATGTCATTTTCCTGGTCAGTAGCAGTAGTTCTATCTTGAATTTGATCTTCCCAACATTGATATGAATCATCACACATTTGACATTTTTAGGTGGTTCACCCACACAGGTAAGGAGATGCTCAATATGGGAGAACATTAATTTTCCTTCCCCCACCTCATTTAGGTGAAATGGTCATGCAAACATAAACAATGGATTCTGTTTTAGTAATTATTGTTTCTTTTTCTAGCTGGGGCTATAGCCAGTTGCCTTGCACAAGTGTTCTTTGTCTAGGAAAGCTGTATCTGCTTGGCTCTTTTTAAAGGACCCCAGATGCTGCCGGGAAGAAATGGGCAAAGTGGTACAAGCTCCAGGGAGATTTGAAGGAGAAGCATACCGGCACCAACCCCCTTCCTTAATGTTAATAAAACATCCCTAGTGGATTAAACTGGCTCCTGGTCAATGCCACCAAACTGAAGGGCATTTGACCCCCAAAAGAGCTCACCACTGAAAAGGGCAGTTTGATCTAGTGGTTCAGTTTCTCTTCAAGGCTGCAATTGTTGTGAGAGATGAGCCAACCTGTGGTGAAGTTGGAGACTCTCCTCCACTAGCCACTCTGTCACTGTTGGTGGTCTTGGGGAAATGACCCAGAGTGCATGTAAGCTGAAAGTGCTATGTAACCAAAGAGCTATGGTATGGGAGTCAGACCCACGTCTTCATTTTGCATTTATCTCCTGCCCCCTTTAAAGAAACCATTATCTGTCTCTGTCATCAAAGTAGAGGCTCTGAGCAAGAGTCTGTGCGCGCGCGCGTGTGTGTGAGTATCTGCGCATGATTATTCATTTATTTATTTGCACTTGTAAAACCATTTTTATTACATGTATTCTTAAACACTTCTCTCCATGCATTACAGCATATCCATCACACCGGACCACTTCTTTTTGTAGGAACCTCAGCAATAGCCACAGAGAATATAGAACTTCAGTGCACCAAGCTGATTTTCTGTGAGGTATCAGAACAGCTATTTTTTTAAAATTTTTAAAATTAATTTTAATGGGGTGACATTGATAAATCAGGGTACATATGTTCAGAGAAAACATCTTTAGGTTATTTTGACATTTGATTATATTGCATTCCCATCACCCAAAGTCCAATTGTCTTTCATCACCTTCTAACTGGTTTTCTTTGTGCCCCTCCCCCCTAAACCCCTCCCTCTCCTCCCCCCCCCGTAACCCCCACACTCTTGTCCATGACTCTGAGTCTCATTTTTATGTCCCACCTATGTATAGAATCATATAGTTCTTAGTTTTTTCTGATTTACTTATTTCGCTCAGTATAATGTTATCAAGAAAAAAAAATAATGTTATCAAGGTCCATCCATGTTGTTGTAAATGACCTGATGTCATCATTTCTTATGGCTGAGTAGTATTCCACAGTATATATGTACCAAAGCTTTTTAATCCACTCGTCTACTGATGGACACTTGGGCTATTTCCAGATCTTCGCTATTGTGAACAATGCTGCCATAAACATGGGAGTGCATTTCTTCTTTTGAAACAGTGCTATGGTGTTCTTGGGGTATATTACTAAAAGTGGTATAGCTGGGTCAAAAGGCCAGTTTGATTTTTAATTTTTTGAGGAATCTCCATACTGTTTTCCACAGTGGCTGCACCGGTCTGCATTCCCACCAGCAGTGCAGGAGGGTTCCCTTTTCTCCACATCCTTGCCAGCACTATTCTGTGTTGTTTTGTTGATGAGAGACAGCTATTAGATTCATTAATCCCCCTGGGGATTTTGGCTTATCAAGGAAAAAATCTGTACAAATAAAAGTCATTCATGTATAGGTGAAACTTTGAATTACTAATTTGAATAGTAAAAGAGTACATCTTACTTTGGATGACAGTAAGATGCATTGATTATAATATAAACTAACATACTCAAATGCTGTTGGGACAGCCACATGAAATAAAATAAATTGGACCACTATTTTGCACTGTACCCCTCCATTAATTGAAAATAGATTAAAGACTTGAGTATAAGATTTAAAACCATAAAACTCCTAAAAGAAACAGTGATAAGCTCCTTGACATTGGTCTCGATGATGATTTTTTGGGTTTAATACTGAAAGAAAAGGCAACAAAAGCAAATTAAACAAGTAGAACTATATCAAACTAAAAAGCTTCTACACAACAAGGGAAACCATGAACACAATGGAAAGGCAACCAACAGAATAGCAGAAAATGTTTGCAAACTGTATATCTAATGAGAAGTTAATATAAAAAAATATAAAGAGTTCATTCAACTTAACACCAAAAACAAAAATGAAAACAATCTGATTAAAAAACAAGCAGAGGATCTGAATAGATGTTTTTCCAAAGAAGACATACAGATGGCCAACTGGTGTATGAAAAGATGCTCAACATGACTAATCACCAAAGAAATTCAAATAAAAATCAAAATGATATATCATCTCAGATCTGTTAGAATGGCTATTATCAAAAATCAAGAAATAACAAGTGTTGGCAAAGCTGTGGAGGAAAGGGAACCCTTGTGCATCGTTGATGGGAATGTAAGTCAGTACAGCTATTATAGAAAACAGAATGAAGCTTTCTCAAAAAATTAAAAATTAGACTATCATATGATCTAGCATTTCCATTTATGAGTATTAATCTGAAAAAAATAAAAACATTGGTGCTGGCCAAGTAGCTCAGTTGGTTGGAGCATCGTCCTGACATGCCATGGTTGCTGGTTCAATCTTTGGTAAGGGCACATATGAGGAGCAACCAATGAATGCATAAATAAGTGGAAAAACAAGTTGATGTTTCTATCTTTTTCTTTCTTTTTCCCTTCCTCTCATTCTCAAATCCCTCCCCCCAAAACCCCCACTAATTTGATTCCAGACAATAAACAGATAAAGGAGTTAATCACCAACAAACCAGTATTACAAGAAATGTTAAAGGGAATTCTTTGAGAAGAAAAAAGGGGGAAAATGATAAAATATATAAATAATAAAATGACAATAACTACTTAGCTATCAATAATTAATTTAAATGTAAGAGAATTAAATGCTTCAATCAAAAGACAGAATTGCTGGATGGAGAAGAAAACAAGACACAAATATTTATATATGCTGCCTACAAGAGACTCACTTCAGATCTAAAGAGACATATAGACTGAAAGTAAACAAACAAAGATATTTCATGAAAATGGAAAAAAAAAAAAAGCTATGTGGCAATACTTATATCAGACAAAATAGACTTTAAAATAAAGGCTATAACAAGTAAAAAGAAGTATTTACCCAAAGAAACCAAAAACATTCATTTGAAAAGACAAGCACCCCTATGTTCATTGCAATATTATTTACAATTGCCAAGGTGTGGAGGCAATCTAAGTGTTCACTGATAGACAAATGGATAAAGGAGTTGTGGTACATATATACAATGGAATATTATTCAGGCATAGAAAAGAATGCAATCAAGCCACTTGAGATGATGTGGATGGACTTGGAGGGTATTACGCTGTTTGAAATAAGTCAGACAGAGAAAGACAAATACCATGATTTCTCTTATATATGGAATCTAAAAAACAAACAAAACAAACTCAAAGATTCAGAAAATTTTTTATTTTTATTTTTTAGAGAGAGATAAAGACAAGATGATCAAACGAATAAAAGACATGCCTCTGTTGGCAAGAACTGTTCACGATCGTACCATCATGATGGCAAATCAAACTGAGGCAACACAAGTGAAGGACATAAATGCAGCACCATTCTTTTCTCTCACTTTGGATGAGTCAACAGACGTAAGCCATTTATCCAGTTCAGCGTGATTGCAAGGTATGCTGTCAGTGACACACTACGTGAGGAAAGTCTTGCTGTTTTGCCTATGAAAGAGACAACAAGAGGAGAGGATTTATTCAAGTCTTTCACTGAGTTCGCTAAAGAAAAAAAATCTACCGATGGATAAACTTATTCGGTGTGAACTGATGGTGCTCCGTGCATGGTGGGGAAAAACAAAGGATTTGTAGTGCTTCTTCGTGAACATGAAAAGAGACCCATCCTAAGTTTTCACTGCATCCTACCTACATCAGGAGGTGCTTTGTGCTCAGATGTGTGGCAAGCAGCTTGGTGAGCTGATGTCGCTGGTCATTCAGGTGGTCAACTTTATTGTTGCCCGAGCTTTAAATGATCGCCAGTTTAAAATACTGCTGGATGAAGTTGGGAATAATTATCCTGGTCTGCTTCTGCACAGCAATGTGCGTTGGTTGTCAAGAGGAGAGGTGCTAAGCCATTTCGCGGCTTGTCTGAGCAAAATCCGGACTTTTCTTGAAATGAAAAATGTCAAGCGTCCTGAGTTAGCTAACCCTGAGTGGCTCCTGAAGTTCTACTATCTCGTGGACATGACTGAACATGTGAACCAGCTCAATTGGAAAATGCAAGGTGTTGGAAATACAGTCTTATCCTTTCAACAAGCAGTAGTTTTTTTTTTTAAATTTTAATTTAATTTTATTTTTTTACAGAGACAGAGAGAGAGAGTCAGAGTGAGGGATAGACAGGGACAGACAGACAGGAACGGAGAGATGAGAAGCATCAGTTATTAGCCTTCCGTTGCGCATTGCGACACCTTAGTTGTTCATTGATTGCTCTCTCACATGTGCCTTGACCATGGGCCTCCAGCAGACGAGTAACCCTTTGCTTGAGCCAGCGACCCTGGGTCCAAGCTGGTGAATTTTTGCTCAAACCAGATGAGCCCACGCTCAAGCTGGCGACCTCGGGGTCTTGAACCTGGGTCTTCCGCATCCCAGTCTGAGGCTCTATCCACTGCGCCACCGCCTGGTCAGCAACAAGCAGTGTTTGCATTTGAAAACAAGCTGGAACTCTTCATCGCGGACATTGAAACAGGTCGTTTACTACACTTTGAAAAACTGGGAGAGTTTAAAGATGCATGTACAGCAAGTGACCCTGCTCAACATTTTGATCTCCAGCAGCTAGAGGGCTTCACATCTAATCTCCTGCAGTCATTCAAAGCATGTTTTGGAGAATTTCAGGAGCGCACTTGTCTTTTTAAGTTCATCACCCATTCACACGAGTGTGCAGTGGACAGCACCGACCTGAGTTACATCCCTGGTGTCTTCGTCAGAGATTTTGAGCTACAAGCTGCTGACCTGAAGGCCTCAGACATGTGGGTGAATAAGTTCAAGTCACTGAATGAAGATTTGAAAAGACTTGCACGACAGCAAGCAGAGTTGGAGAGCAAACACAAGTGGGGAGAAATGAAAAAACTTCAACTTGCGAACCAGCTGATTGTCAAAACTTGGAACGCGCTTCCTGTCACATACCACACACTGCAGCATGTGAGTATTGCTGTACTGACAATGTTTGGCTCTACGTATGTATGTAAGCAGTCTTTCTCACATCTAAAGAACGTTAAGACCAACCTGCGATCACGTTTAACGGATGGAAGTCTCAATGCCTGCATGAAACTTAACCTCACCACATATCAACCAGACTACAAAGCCATCAGCAAAAGCATGCACCATAAGTCACATTAATGTTAAGAAGTACTTTACTTTATTCATCATTGGTTAGCAATAGCATAAAAACGTTATTAAAAAGAATTCAGAGACTTATACTTTAAAAATGTTGGTGTTACATAAAATGCACACATTTACTTGTATTTAGTGTTAAACATATTGTATGGCTCTCACAGAATTACATTTTAAAATATGTGGCATTCATGGCTCTCTCAGCCAAAAAGGTTCCCGACCCTTGTCCTAATGGAAGATTGCTGCCAATATTTTTTTTTAAGTGAAGCAATGACAAAAATTCCGCAAGTCCCCTGAGTATAGAAAGGTTTTTTACATTTTCAACAAGATGTTAAAATGGCACTATGTCAGATTCATTTTTGGTTGAGGCCCTAAGACAATAGTTTCCAAATACTCCTCCCTTTTTTTTCTTTGTTTTTTTTTGGATTTTTTTTCCAGAGACAGAGAGAGAGTCAGAGAGAGAGAGAGAGATAGGGACAGACAGACAGGAACGGAGAGAGATGAGAAGCATCAATCATCAGTTTTTCATTGCGACACCTTAGTTCATTGATTGCTTTCTCATATGTGCCTTGACCGTGGGCCTTCAGCCGACCGAATGACCCCTTGCTAGAGCCAGCGACCTTGGGTCCAAGCTGGTGAGCTTTGCTCAAACCAGATGAGCCCACACTCAAGCTGGCAACCTCGGGGTCTCGAACCTGGGTCCTCTGCATCCCAGTCCGATGCTCTATCCACTGCACCAACGCCTGGTCAGGCGAAATACTCCTCCCTTTTGAAGTGGGACTCCAGGCTACCTATGCAAGACTTGCACAGGGCAAGCTTCCCTAGAATTGTTATACTGTTTTCACTTGTTCTTCTAGGTAAGTGCTGGTAAGAAGCCTCATGGAGCACCTGAGAAAGGAACAATTTCATCAGACCTAGGAGGACTTAGGGAAGGCTCATGAGTCAGCCTTCGAGTTTCCTAGCTTTAAAAGGAACAGATTAGGCATGATCTGAATTTACTGTTCTGAAACCTATAAACCCGTGAATGGGAAGCTAGTTCATCTCATTTTACTAGAGATAAGCAGCTGATCCAGGAGAATGGAGCCTAGACTCTGGGAGAAGAAGAGAGTTCTGGGAGGATGTCTCTGCCTTCAATTTATCTTCGCACTCCAATTAATTATATCAAATGCCACTTGAGATAGATGCCTCTGACAGCCAGCTTGTCTTCTCTCCGTGCCCGTGTCCATGCTTGTGATTCAGCCACTTGGTTGTGGGGTAGACCAGTAACCCAGTACCAACAGAACCGTGATGGGGGTTGTTAGCAAAATAACAATTTTCGATCAGGGTCAAATATTTGGGAAATGATACGAGGGGCAAAAGCAACCAACTAGAGCTGTTTGGTTTTCACTTAGTTTCCAAGCTGAATATCTGTGAAAGATTTGTGAAAACTATTTACGATGTTTCACATTCTCCCTGGCTCCATCTCATACCTTGAACGTTTAAGTAATCTTTGGCTGCCACGGGGTAATTAGACGCAATCTGCTTCCTCCCTGCCTACTTTCCCAGATGTTGGGAGAGTGGAATGTTGGCTGGAGGGAAGATTGAGCAACATATTATATTTTAATTTGTTATTAAAGAATTGATACATTGTTTGACAGTTTCTATAAGTCGTTCTATTGTCTGATTTTTCTTCCAAATGCCTTGAATGGTGTCAAGATTTAAATCTTCTTTTTTTAAGAATTGTTCCCCCTATCAAACTTCACACCTTCCTTGGCATGCATATTATTTGCCCAAAGACATATAGACGAAGCCCATAGTCTTGAGTCAAATTCTGGAGACAAATCTGCTTTTAGATTTAGTTTTAGTTTTTTAGTTTGTTTACACTTGGCACCAAAACCAAAAAAAAATTTACTAGAGCTAATGCTTAAAAAACCCCACTGCCATAAGCTTGTCATTAGAAGCTGCTTTTAGCTCTAAATTGCCAGGGAAAGAAGCCAAACACAGGTTTCCCGTTGAGGTTCTTAAACAATATGAATTTCTGCCAAATGTACATTTTGAGGCTTAATTTTTTTTATATAAAAAAGACCATCAGCTAGAGAGCACTGGGTGTATTTTAAAACAAACCTAAATACAACAAAGTTATAAATGAGTTTTTCAGTCACCACCATTCATCAGTCCTTGATCCAACAAATATTTATGGAGCACCTATTATCTGCCAGGAACTACATGCTCATGTAAGACAGATTTAACTTTAAGATAAATTTAAGTTGACTGTTGCCTTCTAAACAGTAAATATTATAGAGACACAAGTAAACACTAGGTGTCAAAATAATCACCTCTTGATATTTTTATTCTAACAGCTTTCAAGTGGACTGTTCTGTTAAGAAAAAAGCTTTTGATAAAGAATTATGGAAAGTCAAGTTTTTCAATTCTAATGTTTATATTTTGAATTTTGTTCCTCAATAGTCATTGAAGTAAATAAAAGATGAAAACATAAAAGTAAGAAGATCTGATAATATACTGATATGTACATTATACATATACCAACAGGAAATTTTACCTAATAGGATACTTTCTCCACCCCCTCCCCCCCCAGTAGGATACTTTCTGACAGGAAAATGACAAATGAGAATTCTGAAGTAAGGCAGCAGAGTAGCCTCAAAGATGGTGGTCATCTAAAAACTATATTAATAGCAATCTCATTTTATATTCCTGAAAATGTACACATTATACAAGTAGGCATTTCACTTTTGAACAAAGACTTAATGTTTATAAAAATACACATTGGTTCCTATTCCCTCCATGTAGAAATTCAGTCTCTGGTGAAATGAATCAGTGCTCTGTTTTTTATAAAATATTTATTTAAGCATCACAAATATATATTTGTGTAATCTCATTCAGGAATATTGAGTTAACTCAACCATTTGTTTTCAGCTTGTTTTCTTAGAAGCACTAATTAAGTCATTTAAACTAGGTGCAAAGTAAGACTTGACATAAAAACACTTAAATATATTGTTTGTACTCTTACTATTGTTTAGCTATGGATTGTAGCACTGTGTTTGGTTTTGGATTTAATAAGACACTGATTCTGCCCTCTAGAAACCTGTAGTCTAGTGGGGCTGACAAACTAGACAAGTACAATACAATGTGCTATGTCAGTTTGTGCAGGGGTGAGATTACATCTGCCTGGGACAGACTAAGGGAAAGGTGGTGGGTACACAGGTGGTGACTTCTGAGTTTCAGCTGATTCTGGAAAGCTGAATGTTAGTCAAAAGGATTAGGTGAGAGGGAGAGGTAAAGAAAAAAATCAAGAAGCTGTAATAGGCCCTGGCCAGTTGGCTCAGTGGTAGAGCGTCGGCCTGGCGTGCAGGAGTCCCAGGTTTGATTCCTGGCCAGGGCACACAGGAGAAGCACCCATCTGCTTCTCCACCCCTCTCCCTCTCCTTCCTCTCTGTCTCTCTCTTCCCCTCCCGCAGCCAAGGCTCCATTGGAGCAAAGTTGGCCCGGGCGCTGAGGATGGCTCCATGGCCTCTGCCTCAGGTGCTAGAATGGCTCTGGTTACAGCAGAGCAATGCCCCAGATGGGCAGAGCATCGACCCCTGGTGGGCATGCCGGGTGGATCCCGGTTGGTCGTATGCAGGAGTCTGTCTAACTGCCTTCCCATTTCCAACTTCAGAAAAATACAAAAAAAAAAAAAAAAAAAAAAAAAAAAAGAAGAAGCTATAATAGAAAATATAGACATGTTAATATAAAATTAAAAAACATACTATATAAGAGGTAATAAATGGAATAGGTAACTTCTATATCTAGAAGAAGTGTTTTGATGCAAATAATAGTGAAAAATTGTCAGCAATATTTTACACAAACATTTATTTTAAATTGACTAGAAAAATGTTCTTTAGAGAGCTATCAGATCACATCCACTAGAAGTGTCTGTATACTTGGGCACTCCTGGGAGTTTAGCCTATAGAAATAAAACCAAAAGTGCATAAAATGATAAGTACAAGGGTATTTATGATAGTGCTGTTTTTGGTAGCAAAAAGCTGGAAACAACGTGAATGTCCATCACCAGGGGAATGCCAAGTAAATGATGGTACTTGCTCACCTGTGAAATATTAAAGTATTGAAAAGACTGAATCACAGCTGTACAAGTTTACGTAAAGGAATTTGTACCAGAAAGTGCTGGGTGAGGAAAGCAATGTGCAGAAAAGTGCATGCAACATAACCCCACCTTTGTGAAAATGAAATGTCATGCACCTGTATAAAATGCATACACGTGTGTAAGTACTTATTTAAATAGAATTATATGAGCAATGATAAGACCTTGGAAGACTACAGACAAAGAAACAACACTGTTTCTTTTAAAGGGTGCCTCATGTGAGAAGGGGAGAGAAGGGGCGAGTCAAGAAAAATAGGAGAAAAATACAGGAAACAGGACATGATTATATTTATGCATATATGTGTGTGTACATATATATGTACAGTACAGGGTAGCACAAAAGTAGGTTTACAGTTTTCATGTGGAAAATAATATAATATTAAATAAAAATACAAGAATAAACTGTTTCACGTACAAATATAAACCTACTTGTGCCTCACCCTATATGTATGTGTGTACAATGTATATATATCATAGATATCATTACAGCTATGACAATTCATCAATCATATCTTATGACATATGTGTGTATGTGTATAAATGTGTATATATATATACACACACACACACAGTATATAGTTGCAGCACAGAGTGCAGTTGAGACCTATTTTTTATTTCTTTGGTACCTGGTACTCCTATCAGACATCACTGATAAATGTAAATGGGGTGGATGATTTTTCTTTTCAAGATAACTGCTATTGTTTAGAGGAACTTATGGCCCATGTTTTGTTATGGTTATCAACAATAAGGAAGGTTTCCTTTCCATAGGAAGATGTTAACCTTCAAGTTAGGATAGGATTGTCTAGTTTATTATCTCTTATGACATCAGAAGCAAAGTAACCAGTTTGCACAGGCCTGTGGACCAGCAGCTGAACCAGCAGTAAGGAGAACTGCTATGCATTTGGTCCTGCCTCTGTGCAGATGCACTTGAATCAGATCACCTAACCTCCTGAAATCTCAATAATCTCACTTGCAAAAGAGAACGCATACTTTGTGCCTTGGAGGAAGGCCATGCAAACAGACGGGAAATTCTCATAAAGAACCTTGATATAAGCCTGCCCACTACACAAGGTATTGTTCTGTTGCCTTAAGCTTCCAAGTAAGAATCTTTTTTTTTTTAAATCAGCGTGAGTAATGGCAATACCTTTCGTGGGTGTTGAAATATGTTGATTAAAGCAATTCTATTTATTTTCTCCTGAACATCACACCTGCCACAGTCATGGTCATAATTAAATATAACTGCAGTTAAAATATAGACTAACCATTGTCAGCCTGAAAACTGAGCTGAGAGGCAGAGAAAGAGATGGAGACACTCAGAGCCACTTTGATTTCATAGGTTTCTAGACACAGGTGAGAGAACCTAAAACCACCTCCAGACAAGGGCGGCAGAGAAATGGTCTTAAATATACAATAAATAAAATTAGGTAAACAAGAAGAGAGTAAAGGGAGCAGGGAGGAGAAATTTGGACAGAGGTATAAAGATAATCCAGAGCCACTGAAATAATTGAGGATGATCCTTTCCAATAAGTCTATTTTGCTATTAATGAAAAATAAAGGGTCTATTATGGGAGATGTGAGTCAGGACTTCAAGAGCAGGTAGGAGCCCACGGTGGTGTATTTGGACATGGTCTCTAGAGCCAGGCTCTGACAGGTACTAGTCATAAATTATTTAACATCTCTGTACCTTGGTTTCTTCGCATGTGTAATGGAGATGATGATAATGGTGATGGTGATATTATCTACAACAGCAGGCTATTATGAAAACAAAGCAAATAGACAGACATAAAGCGTTTACTACACGACCATACCAGGTGCTATATTAAGTGTTAACCATTATTGTTCCCTTTCATTCAGAAGAGAGAAATAAGCAGCTGACACTAGGATCTGTGATTCCTTTCCTCTGGAGGTAGATAACAGATTTAATATACTGCTTACAAAAATTAGGGGATATTTCAAAATGAATATGAAGCGATAAAATATCCCCTAATTTTTGTGAGCAGTGTCTATATCTGGAACAAGAGCAGAAGAAAAGAACAGGTAATGTTTGCAAAATTGCTGCAAGAAGTCCCTTCTTGTCCAGAAAGTGATGGCTGTGTAATTGACATGTTATTTACATGTACTTTGATTTGTTTGTTTCTTCCTTTATGCACTATGTAAGGTCTTCCCAGGGCAGACTCATCCTTAGTCCTGCTACTTTTGCGACTTACAGGCTCTGGGAAGACCCAGATCCTTGATCTGCTGCTAAAATTCCCCGATGATTCAATCCTTTGTGCAAAGTCTTTGTCTTTTCTTTTGGGTTAAGGATCGTTTTGGGGAAAGTCTATATTTTTAATCCCTAATATCTTCAAATGCTAACTGATTTTCATCAGCTCACTTTCCCCCTATTGATAGAAAGCTTAGAAAAGAGTGGAATGTTGAGGAAAAGAGAAATAGAGAGGAAAGAACTGCACAGATGACTATAAGATGACTGACGACCAATTCCCCCTGCTTTAGGACGTCTTCTGGTGTTCCTTCTGAGCACTGCTCCCTTGAGGAGTTTAGGGGCATCTGCTATTATTGTCTGCATTTTCAGATGAGAAGTGGAAGTCACTGAGGTGACTGGCCAAAGTTTAAAATGCCAGCCTGTGGTGGAGTCAGGCGAGAATTCTTGTCTGTTAGCTCACTGTGCTGAAGTGGTAGCTTTCACCAGCGCATTTATAGCCACCCACCCGGAGCCTGATTCCCACAGTTGGGTGACTCCATAAAGCAGGACAAGATAACCTCCAGGACAGTACTTTACTGCTACTTCCAATTACTGCTCGTCCCATCAAACCAGAAAGCTGGGCTATTCCAAAAGTAACAGGGCATCCACTGGGGTAGACTCATCCTTCCCCATATGCTCATCCTCAGGCCCAACCAGTGGACAGGAACAGGATAGTTTGGGACCTTTATGGGATGCTTTGATGTAGGAAAATGTGCTTGGTCAGGTAGTGTGGTGTGAAGCATGTAGAATCTGGAGTCAGTTCAATGGTTTTGAGTCCAGGTTATTTTCAGGGCCTCCGCAAGCCCATAGGGTGCCTTTGTTCATATCAAGAAAGAGCGCCCCCCGCCTCTGGCTGGGCACTGCCCCCACTGGTATGTGGACTGGCAAGTGGATCACAGGCTGGATTTCAGCCTCTGTTTGTCCCCTTGGCTGGGTGCCTTGGTGTGTAGAGACTGACTTGCACAACTGTATGGGGGTGCCCTGTTCACCCTTTACAGTAGGGTGACTGGAGCAAGTTGCTTAGCCTTCCTGAGTCTTGGTTTCCTCATCTATAAAATAGGAGAAATAAGAGTTGTTAGGAGGTTAAATGAGGTGCAGATTGCAGACTGTCTAGCATGGTGTAGACATTCAATAAAACGGCAGCTGTTACTATTAGCTGTTTAAGTGGTCGCCTGACTTTATAAAACAAGACAATTCCAACTGTTTCCATATTCTCTTGAGAAGTTTGATTTGCCTAGAAAAAGTGTTTTGTAAATGGAAGACAACTATGAAAAGAGTAGGCGAGATTTATAATAGACTATTTATTATCATTTTACTATAAATGTTATTGTTATTCTTTCTGGTTGCACCATCTGAAGTAGGCATATCTGATATGGAATTTCTAATTACATGTTTAGTTCAAGAGAGGGTAATTTATAAGTCCCCACCCTGATACACCCATGCGTCTGGGGAATACTTCCCACTTTGTTGGATATCTTGGGCATTGGGACAGACAACCTCATTCAAGTTACTATTCAGTAAATTCTTTTCCTGCTCCTATGTGGTAAAATGAGTGATATAAGTAAGTAATTCAGAGTAATTCAGGAGCAAGCACTGTAGAATGTCTAATTTGCATAGGTGCAGAAATGAGCCTCTTAGGCTGGGTTTAAAAAAAAAAGAAAAAGAGCTCAAATAGTTCAGAGGCCTGGTGAACTCCCAGCATGCTCAGTCAGCTGGTCTGATGTCTACCTTCTCAGGACTAGATGTACTGGCTTCCTTTATTTAATCATCTTGGCTGAAAGGGAACATTTGTAATTTAGCCCTGGGAGGCTTTTTTTTTTTTTAAGTCTGACAATCAATAAATAGAATTGTGCTTGTGTGTGTCTCTGTGTGTGTTTTAGTCACCAGGGGGCGGGAATGAATCCTCAGCGTACCTCAGAGGGGAACGCCTGCCTTTTCTAGAATGACTCGCATTATCCTCCAGGGAGTACATCTTTCATAATTTAGCATATCCGCTTTGAAAGGAAGCCTATAACCTTAAATGACTCTGCGACTCTCTTTACCTGGAGTCTTCCTTTGAACTAAATTCAAGGAATGTTTATAATCAAGTAATTACAATGATTTTAAAACAAGCAACTGTAAAAATATCACTCAAGAATTCATTTAAGGTTTTGAGGGGTGCCCATTTCACTCACAAGACAGAATGGTAACAACAAACACCACCACTGTAAAACCTTAACAGAAAGAGGACAATTAAAGGCTTGGTGACTCAGGGTTAAAGTGATGAAAAATCAGGTGTTTCCAATTATTACAGCACCTTGCTTCCTGTTTCTCAGAACTGAATGAGACAGGAATAAGTCCGGAAATGAGCACGATCACCTGTGTACACACACTGGTCTGTGGCGCGGGGCTCCACGGGCCTAGACTCTGTTCAGACTCAGCTCTTTGCGGACTGCTGACTCCTTCGGCCATCTACTGGCAGGAGTCAGTGCTTGAAAGCATCTGGTTTTGGTTGTTGTTATTGTTTTTTGAGCAGAAGAGAAGAGTTTTGTGTCTGGCTTGGGAGACAGATGGGGGAGGGGAGGTGAGGACAATGGAAGGGGAAGCTATAATACCCTTCTGACTCTTTTGATCCCCCCAGCCCCCCAACACTCATACAGGTTCCACTGGCCAGAGGGGCCGTTATGGAGCCAGAAACCCAAGGATATAGTTTTCCAGCATGGAGTTATAGGAGCCAGATGACAAGAACAGCACAGGGTTGGTGATCGAGTCAGCCTTCTCACCTCTACTTTGATTCAAAACCCAACGCAGCTTTTGCATCCATACTCAGAGCAGCTTTATGCTGAGTGCATTGTGCTCAAGAAGCACATACATTAAGCAGGCATTATGCTGAGCCAGGCAGAGAAAGACAAACACTGCGTGATATCACATATGTAGAATCTAGAAAAGCCAAACTCATAGAAACGGAGAGTCAAATATTGGTTACTGGGGCTAAGGGGTGGGAGTGTGTGTGTGTGTGTGGTGGTGGTGGTAGGGAGTGGTTGGAGAGCTGTTGGTCAAAGGGAACAAAGTCACATACCCAGTTATAAGCTGGATAGGCTCTGAGGGTTGGAGGGGTTAATGTGCAGTGTGGTGACGATAGTTCATAATACTTCATTATATACTTGCAAGTTGCTAAGAGAGTAGATTTTAAATGTTCTCACTACAAAGTGAAATGATAATTATTTGAGGTGATAGAGGTATTAACTAATGCAATGGTGCTAATCATTTTGCAATATATAAGAGTATCAAATCAACACATCATACACCTTAAACTTACACAGTGTTATATGTCAATTATATCTCATTAAAGCTGGGGAAATTAAAAGCCTATCTCACTAAATTGGTTGTTCGTCTCTGCTTATCTATCAAAATCACTTCAGAAACATGTTTAAATTACAGAGGCCCAGTTGGGCGCAATCCTAATTCCTGCTGAACAGAACCGTGGGGATAGACGTCTGTTTAAAAAATTTCCCAAGCGATTCTGATGTGTACCAAAGTTAAGAGTCAATCAGGGCACTAAACCCACAATTGTAGTTAAAACCAAGGAAGCAGGAGCTTATGCAGAAAGTAGGAAATGCCCTCTAGTGGTCAAGAGAAACCATTTTTCCATTCCATTGGGTCCTGGTACCCGTGGCAGAGTTAGAGAGATGGGAAGACACATCTTTATTGTAAACCACATTATAATCCACTAATTTGACTAATATACTCCTGAAACCTAAACTATAACACCTAAAAAGGCAAGAACCACTTGTTCTTGTCTTGTCCGTGAAGGTGACTACTATGGCGCCTGGCTCGTTGTGGTGCAAGGCCTAAAATTAAGGCTCGTTATTATATGCTGCCTTGACATCTGTGATAAAATCAGAAGGGCCTCCAACAGCATAACTGCAAGTTCCCACCCTATGCAGCTTTCGTGAATAAGATCCTCTTAGCCAAACAACTCTCCTTTCCAAATGGACCAAGCACAGTTCCTGCTTATCTTTGAGTGGTGTGAGGAATGGGCTTAAATGTCACTTCTTCCCATAGGAACCAGGGAGAAGGAACCTCACCCTCTTCATACCTGGTTGACAACCACAGCACCTGGTTGTTTACTCTGCTCCTGGTGCAACCCCTCTGCGGCCCTCCAGAGCACACAGTGTCCTTCTCCCCAGGTCTGTGACTGTACGTGATTGATGAATAGCTCTCAGCCTCATCTGTCCAGCATTGGACACTGTACATTTGTTCGGCCATCACAATAATCCCAGGACATGAATCCCTCCTGCACCAAAGGGATAAAGATGAAGCAGTCAGACATCCATGGGGTGTTCAGTAGTATTTGTTAAATAAGTGAAGGAGAACAAAAGGTTCTAGAAAATTTAGATATTCTTCATTTTATTGATTTACTGTCCATTTGCATGAATTCCTCAAAGTGATCTTGGGCACAAATGAAGAATTCAGTGGATGTATTTATAGAATTGTGAGGGTGTAAGACATCTTAGCAGTCTTCAGGTTAACCCTCCATTTTATTTTTAAAGGAACTCTTGCCCACCCTGACCAGCAGTGGCACAGTGGGTAAAGAGTAACCGAGAACCCTGCGGCCCTGGTCTGAAGCCCCGAGGTCGCTGGCTCTGAGTGCCGGCTCGTCAGCACAGGGTCCCTGGCTTCAGCGGGGCTTGTCCACACCATCCCAAAGCTTGCCAGCTTGACTCCAAAGGTCGCAGGCATGAAAAGCCCAGTGTTCCTGGTTTGAGCAAGGGAACAAGGAGACTCTGGTTCAGCCCCGGTCAAGCCACGTACAAGAAACCATCAATGTACCACTAAAGTCAAAGCAACTACGTGTCGGTGCTTTTCACCCTTTCTCTCCTTTTCAGTCTCTCTCTCAAAAAATAAAATAAAATAAAATAAAATAAAACCAACAACAACAACTGTAGGCCAGACAAGGAAATTCCTCAGTAAAAGGGGCCATGTTTTATTTATGTTTCTATCCCCTCAGCTTGGAACAGCACTAGTATTTATTCCCCATGCATTTGATAAAGAGGAGTGACCATACAGAGATGATGTGCATTTCCCTGCAGCACCTGCTGGTTAGCAGCACCACAAGGACTTAATTCAACACTTATTTATCAGATGTCTTCTGTGAGAGGCAGTATCTTGCTAGGTGTCCTGGGGAAGAAGAAGGTGGGACTGGAGGCAGGGCTGTAAAGACAAGAAGGACACAGCCCCTGCCTTCAAGGAGCATTCATTCTATAACCATGCTGCTGAATAGAGTAACTGTGAACCACATGTAGTTATTTAAATTAAAATTAATTAAAATATAAAATTCAGTTACACTATGTTTTTAAATGTTCAATAGCTACATACTGGCTAGTGGCTACCCTATTGGATTGCACAAATGTAACATATTTTGATCACTGCAGAAAGTGCTACTGGATATGACTGCCACAGAGGGAGAGATGGGATGAAACCTGAAACCATGCATAAAGCAGAAGATGATGACAGAGGGACCACTTAACTGCCATGAGCCCAGAGGGGGTAGTTTCAGGAGCAGTCCCCAGTGGATTCAGTAGATTCTAAGTCATCTAATGATGGGGACTGTTTGACTCCTAGCAATTAGCATAATGCCTGCCTCATAGAAGATTCTCAACCCAGTTGATTGAATGAAAATAAATGACACAGAAAAAACTCTGCCTGGCCTGTGGTGAGGCAGTGGACAAAGTGTTGACCTGGAATGCTGAGGTCGCTGGTTTGAAGCCCTGGGCTTGCTAGGTCAGGGCACATATAAGAAGCAATCAGTGAACAGCTGAAGTGAAGCAGCTATGGCTTCGTGCTTCTCACTCCCCCACCATGTTGTTAAATCAATAAGTAAAATCTTAAAGAAAAACAAACAGAAAACCCCTCTCTGTATAGCCTGTCAAAGTCCCTGTATACCCTGAATTTGGTGTATGCCAAATCCATTCATGTTTTTTGTAACCTTTATCTGTAATATTGTATCTGTTAACAAGGTAGATAATTGTTTTGCTTGTTTTTAAACAAAATATAAATCGTATCACATCATATATATCCTTCTGCAACTTGCTTTTTAAAATTTTGCTTAACTTTATATTTTAAAGATGTATCCATCTAATGTGAAGCTCTAATCAGTTAATTTTAATTGCTAAAAAGTATTCTATGGCATTAAATATACAATTTATCCATTCTACTTCTGATCGAAATTTGTCCTGTTTCCAATTTTTACAATCACAAATAAGGTTATAGTGAACATTCTTATAAGTGTTTTCTTATACAAATGTTCAGAGTTTATTCCTAGAACTAGTATTGCTAGATCTGAGGTTATGCATATCTTCAACTATTCTAAACATTGACAGTGGATTTCCAAGAGGATTGACCAATTTATATTCCCATTAACATTGTGTGAATCATATCATTGTTCTACATCCTTGGCAACACTTGGAACTGTCAGATTTTTATTCTTTGCCAATCTGATAAAGCAAAATGAAGCAGTGTATTGTTCCCTAGGAAGTGAAAGACATAAGAACAAGGGGGAAAATGCCTATCCTGTCATAATCCTGCCATTAGGGTATGAAGAGAGTGCCAGAGTAATTGATTTTTTGTGCTGTGATGAGAAATTTGGCACTAGGATCATAGCAGTGACGGACTTTCAAGATAAGCAAAGCTATGCAAGAAGAGCATAAGACAGGGTCACCATTCTGTACCTTCAAACCACTGCTGGCCATCAGCCAGGAAACTTTAAAATAAGATTTGGAAATCCGAGTATGTTCACCATGTTTGCAGTGTGTTATATACTCTTCCTAATAAAAACAGAATTTGTGTTCTCAAGTACCCTGTTAAATGCACCCCGGTCTCCATATTTCTTTGTCTTAAACCAATTTCTGGCAGAAGAAATGACTGGAAAGTGAGGCGCTATGTAAATTAGATATCTAGTCGTGGGAAATCTTGGCACATCGGAAGGATTGTCAGCTTAACAAGAGGCAAGGTAATGAATGTAGACTATATCTTGCAATATTTGCTCACAGCTATTTCATGTAGATACTTTAAATGCTTGAAGCATAGAAAGTAATCCCATAATTTAGGAGCATATTAATATTTCACCTTGTAGAGATTTCCCACTATTAGGTATGAATCTAGCTAATACACAAGGATGTAAAATGAACCTGTTTAGAAGGGCTTTAGAGCCCAAGGCAGTGGGAAACACCCATAAGCACCATCTCCCTGAAGTAGCTCTTTGATGGAAAGAAAGTATTTCTTAGCGACCTTTCATTACAATTGGCATACTCTTGGGAAATTTGAGATAATGCTTATTCTACCTGTGTGAAAGCCCTCCCAGAGTAATAACTTGAATTTTTAGCAGTGATACAGATCGGAGAATGTTTTTCTTGCTTCTTCATGTGAACCAGAGAGTTGTGATGGAGAAAGGGGATCAGCTAGACTCTGAGCAGCTGATATATTTGCGATGAAAGTGCCGATGAACCAATTGTGTTCCATTTATTAATTACAATCTTACCCTTGGTTTTCTTTCTCAGAAAGGACGGTGTATGTCACCTATGGTGCTCCTTCCTAAAACTTATCTGTGGATGGCAGTATTTAGAAAAATTATATCTTCTTAAAATAATCCTCCCTGTTTATTTGAAAAAGCTGGCTGTCAGTTTCCTCCATGACTTGTAGAAGCTGTAATGTAAAGGCTGCTTCCACTGTAAAGCAGATAATGGTGCAAAGCTAAGGGACATTTCCCTTAGGAAACAAAGAAAAGAATTTATTTAAATTATAGTTCCTGGAGATGCATGCAATCTTGGTGTTCCATGTACAAATGAAAAGCTAAAAATGTGGTATTAAAGTTAAAAGTTTAGTTTATGGTTTAATTATATAAATTCAACTCTTTTTTTTTTTTTTTTTTTACTTGCCAAGCATTTATCCTAGGTGCTGAGGATAGAGTGCTGAATGGAGTAATGTCCCATTTACTGGGGGAAATGACCCACAGTAACAAATAAATGAATGAGGTCATTATAATTGCCTTTAACGCGCGCTATTGTAGAAGGGGTAATCTGGGAAGCCCTCTTGGAGAAGGCGATATTCAAGCCGAGGTGTGAACGATAAGGATCCAGCTCTGTGGACTCAATGCAGGGAGGATTCAGGCAGAGGGAAGCTCACTATAAAGGCCTGAGGCTGGAACCAGCTTGGCACGCTTAAAGGACGGAAAGAAGGCTGGAGTGACATAAGACCAAGTGAGAGAGGCAATCCAGACTATGATGAAGCGTTTTGGATTTATTCTAAGCTACTAGAATGTTTATATTTTTAAAGACCATTCCAGTCACTGTGAGAAGAATACATTTTAGGAAGGAAGGAGTCAGAAACACCAGGCAGAAGACCATTTCAGTCATCACCACTGACAGTGGTGGTTTAGTCTGGGGGTGGCGGTGTCCAGGACAGAGACAGTGGGCAGAATGAGAATGTATTTGAAGGCAAGGCTTTCCAGCTGTGCTGCTGTTGGAATAGATATGAGGAATACAAAGAAGAAGCAACAATTGCCCCTCGGCTTTTGGCTTGATCAACCAGGCAGGCAGATCACTGTGACAATTTTTAGGTTGCTTATTATTTTTAGCCCCAAACTCTCCCTTCTGTAATCTGCTTTGTAATGCTGGGACTGAAACTCTGCAAACCACTTCTCTGCTCTGCCAGCTGGCTCTCTGTTAGGCCCTGCCGACGCAGGTGCTGGAGGGAAAGGCGAGGCCTGGGAGGAAGAACGGTTGCTCCTCCAACCTGCTTCCTGTTTTGGAGCTTGTCATCCTAGCAAAGCTTTTACATAGCAGCAGCTGTCCCTCCGGTAGCAGCAACTGAATCGAGGCCACATTTTTTTTTTTAACACTTGCAGAACTAACTTCATCAGGCCCTTTGGAGAGACAGCAGCACCAGCCAACCAGAGCCTCCTAAGTCAGAGGTTAGAGTTTCAGCTCTCTGGGGGCCTCTCTTGTACATTTTAAAGATTAATTTTAAAGAGAGAGGAGGGGAGAGAAAGAAAGAGAGAAAGAGAGAGAGAGAGAAAGAGAGAGAGAGAGAAAGATCAATTTGTTGTTCTACTTATTTATGTATTCACTGGTTGGTTCTTGTATGTGCCCTGCCTGGGGATTGAACCCACAACGTTAGTTTATCAGGACAACGCTCTAACCAGTTGAGGTACCTGGCTGCCTTCCTCGCATACATTTCTAACTGTTAATCATTCTAGTCTCTCTCCTCAGTTCCCTCAGCCCAAAGGGCCGTAGCTGCTTCCTACAGTTGTTATCTCTCCACCACACCTCAGAGTCCTGTTTTCATCCTTACAGTTAGCAACGTTATACCTAGTTTCTGGTTAAAACTGACAAGAGAAAAATCCTGAATGTTCAAAATTAAATTACAGTAGGACAGAGAGTAAGAGGAAGAGACAAGAATAATTAGTTGATAGGTGTGGGCCCACTAATGAAAAACTGCTCACATGCCTGAATGAACATATGTTGCAGCTTTGACTCCACTTCTGTAACAACCACCAGACACCACCACGTCGTGTGTGTGCATGAACTTCCAGGGCTGTTGCCTGTATCCAGTCAAAAGTAATAAATATTTTTTAAGACTAAACACTCATCACAGAACTGCTGCTCCCACTTTACCTTTTCCTGCCCTTTATCCGTAGCCAATGTAAATTCTTTCAAAACAACTTACGGCTCTGGCCGGTTTGCTCAGTGGTAGAGCGTTGGCCTGGCGTGCAGGAGTCCTGGGTTCGATTCCCGGCCAGGGCACACAGGAGAAGCGCCCATCTGCTTCTCCACCCCTCCCCCTCTCCTTCCTCTCTGTCTCTCTCTTCCCCTCCAGCAGCCAAGGCTCCATTGGAGCAAAGTTGGCCCGGGCTCTGAGGATGGCTCTGTGGCCTCTGCCTCAGGTGCTAGAATGGCTCTGGTCACAACAGAGCAACACCCCAGATGGGCAGAGCGTCGCCCCCTGGTGGGTGTGCCGGTGGATCCCTATCGGGCGCATGCGGGAGTCTGTCTGACTGCCTCCCCGTTTCCAACTTTAGAAAAATACAAAAAAAAACCAAAACCCCAAAAAACAAAAAAAACTTACATCTTTTCCCCCCCAAAACATGATGTATAAAAGTGCCCATCAACTCCTTTTCTATCTGCCCTGCTGCTGGTGGCTCAGCTGCACGCCCCAGGACCTGGTCCTTTGCTGACTAGCGTTTGGCTCAATAAAATCTTTTTTTTTTTTTCCCCCCAGAAAAACTTTCAGCCATGAAGGTTTTTATTTCACACAACTTTATACCACTTCAACAGTTTTCTGTTGAAAGAGCTGATATGATTTCTGTCTTTTGATAGGACTTTGAATGATCATTTGGGGTTTCTGTCTACAAGAAGGAAGAGTTGGGAGAGGGAGGGTGAGAAAACCACAGTTCTACTTTGGTCCCAACACTGGGGGTTGCCTGCTAGATGTGCCAGCAGAGACGCTGACCCGGCAGGCTGGTAGTCTCCAGATAAGGAAAGATGCCCCATCAGAAGATAACAAATTTGGGAGTCAAAGTCACCTAGGGCGAGACTGTACGTGGACAGGGAAGAGAGCTTAGGACCAAGGCCTGGGATTCTCTGACATTTAGAAGTGAAATTAAGATGGTGTGGCCAGCGAACAAGAGAAAAATCAGAAGTGTATATGATCCTGAAAGGTGAAATACGTTAAGTGTTTTAGGAAAGAGTGAACTGCCGGGTTGGGCTGAAAAATGGAAAACAGCGGGGACAGAGCAGTGACCATTGGATTTAGCAAAATGGAGTTTGAGCCGGTTAAACGCTGCATTGTGGAACGGTGGGGTTGGGAGCTAGACAGGAAGGGTTAAAGTGTCCATGAGAACTGAGGATTAAAGACAGGACTTGGGACATAGAGGAGTTGCTGACAATAATGTACACGGTATTATTGGCAGAATGCTTGGCAAGTAGCAAATGCTCATACAATATTAGCCACTATTGTTGTTTAAAAAATTATTTACTTTTCTTTCTTTCTTTCTTTCTTTCTTTCTTTCTTTCTTTCTTTCTTTCTTTTTTTTTTTTTTTTTTTTTTTGTGTGTGTGTGTGTGTGTGTGTGTTTTTCTGAAGCTGGAAACGGGGAGAAACAGTCAGACAGACTCCCGCATGCGCCCGACTGGGATCCACCCGGCACGTCCACCAGGGGGTGATGCTCTGCCCCTCCGGGGCATCGCTCTGTCGTGACCAGAGCCACCCCAGCGCCTGGGGCAGAGGCCAAGGAGCCATCCCCAGCACCCGGGCCATCTTTGCTCCAATGGAGCCTCGCTGTGGGAGGGGAAGAGAGAGACAGAGAGGAAGGAGAGGGGGAGGGGTGGAGAAGCAGATGGGCACTTCTCTTGTGTGCCCTGGCCGGGAATCAAACCCGGGACTTCTGCATGTCAGGCTGATGCTCTACCACTGAGCCACTGGCCAGGGCAAAAATTATTTACTTTTTAATAGGCAGTATAATCACCCACCTCTTAGGTTCCCTGAGAAAGTGAGAGTTAGGATGTCAATTATATGGCATATTAAGTAAATAAATAAAGCAGTTCATATAAACTGCATTTTAAAAAAAGAACTGAAAAGTGTTCACAAGATGTTAAGTAAGAAAAGTAGGTGACAAAGCAGGATTTTAAAAAATACCCTGGGTGCCGTGGAGAGGACCTGTGGCTGCTCCACCATATCCACTCTCCCCTTGTCGTTAGTCTGAGCCGGTCATGGTAATCCCACCCCACGCGTCACGGCTTATTCAAGGACGGGCGGGCCTTAGCCCGTGTGGGCTAATGAGACCTTAGGAAAGCCTTCTTGGGGTCTTCTGGAAAGAAAGAATCTCTTTCACCCTGGCTAGCTGTGAGCAAAGAAGTGGCTCGCTGCTGCTGCGGCCACGAGCAAGGAGAAACCACACAGAGGAGGAAGCCAGCTTTGTGTCAAGTAGCGTGTGGAAGCAGAGGACCGGCTCTGTCAGGGAACCACTAAGCATCTACAGTGCAGGTTAGGAGAGCCGATGTGTGTCAGTGCTTCAGTCATTTCAAACTGACTTTCTATTGCTTGCACACTTACGCACAGTAGTGGTAGGCATAGAGAAATTATTCAATAAATATTAGCTGTTGTTATTTAGCAAAGAATTACAAATCATATTTTTATTTTAATAAGGGGAATTTTCATATACTAGGAGCTTGGGTAAAAGCAAAGTCCACATATTCATACAGAGAAAGCTAGAAGACTACGTAAAAATATTAACGATGGTAACCTCTGATACCTCTGGGTTCCGAGGATTGGGGCGGGTGGTTGAGACAAGAGGAGAAGGTGGTAAACAGTTATCTCAGAGAGAGGGGGGGGGGATGGAATAGAGATGTGAAATCAGATTGCCAAGCTGAACTGAAGGCCCCTTTGAAAGTCAAACTCATGGTATTCTAGCAGTTCCCCACCAGATTTAAAATTATCATGGAAACAAGCCTTAAAGAGAAAGTCTGATCTAGAATGTTTGGGTAAAATTCTCCTGACCTAAAAGCAAGACAAAAGGAAACATCTAAATTTAGGTGTTAAGAAGTCAAATGCCTAATATTATTTAGGAAAATGGGGGAAATGGTCAAATTTACAGTTTTCTCCTAATAACTATGAAATTCAATACCAAGCCGACTGGCCACTGAGAGTGATGTCAATAGCACTAAGAGATTTTCTGAGCAATGTTCATCAAACTAACTTCTTTTTAACCACAACTTTCAGTAAGAAATGCAGGTTACATTGTGACATTCTACCAGTAGTATGCTGGTGCTAGTTTGTGTAGGTTCCTGAGTGCCGATTGTTACATTTTCATAAATTTTAATAAGCAGTTATTAGACACAATCTTTATTTTAAGTTAAATTATGTAAATTTTTAACTAAATTATATTTTTAAAAAAGGTCACACATATTCAAAACTCATTGCTTTCTAATTATTTTACTATTCTTTTCTGTACATAAAGCTGTATCTTTTGCATCTGCATAATAGAAATATCATATAACGATGTGCTGTGGTATCTCCTTCCAAGTCTGCGTCCTGTGATGTCACCATACAATTAATCACGGTGGATATTTACACTTCAGAAATTGGCAAACACTATAAATCAGCTTTGATTAATTGTTTTGCTGATACTTTACTCATGAAAGGGATAGAAAAATATTTACAATGCAGATTAAATTTAAAAGCGTCTGTAGCTGTTATATTATTATTTTAATTGTTTTTAGAGAAAGGAGAGAGGGAAAAGGAATGGTTGGGGAGTAGTGGGAAGCATCAACTCATACTAATTGCTTCTCCTATATGTGCCTTGACTGGGCAAACCTGGGGTTTCAAACCAGTGACCTCAGCATTATAGGTCAAGGCTTTATCAACTGTGCCACCACAGGTCAGGCTGTAGCTGGTACATTATAAATAGCACAGAAAGATTGAATAAATATTCTACAGTATTTGAAAATTATGATCTCTCAACAAAGATTCATTCATGTGATTCATGAACTAGCGAAATTCTGACATATCTTTATCATTTCACTTCCATCTTACTAACATAAAAGAAAATATCACCTCACAGTCATGTCAGAATACACTCATTCGTCAGTAATATGAGGGACTACTTTGCTGAATCCGATAGAAATGAAGCATTTATGCACAGTCTGATTTTCTCAAATGAGAGTTGAATTGTAACCATTGTTTGCCTTATGGATACAAAAGTTTGATAAAAATCAATGCAAGCATTTTGTGAAATGAATCGGCTATATGAAATTTACAATAAAGAGTATTGTATATTTATTATTTGTAAATTGTGAGATACACATGCTTTCTATCAGTAATATTTATAATAGATTTATAAAATATATACACACAAATGCCTCTATTTCCATAGTCAGTTGTTAAATATTTATTAGTACACCAATGCCAAAACACATATATATAAAACAAAAATTTCATAAAATTATACTTGCTCTATGATTCCCTCTGATATTTTATATTCTACCATTATATTAAAAAATAAGTCTATAACATTGATATGTAAAGACACATGCAGCCCCATGTTTATTGCAGCATTGTTCACAGTGGCCAGGACATGGAAACAACCAAAAAGCCCGTCAATAGATGACTGGATAAAGAAGATGTGGCACATATACACTATGGAATACTACTCAGCCATAAGAAATGATGACATTGGATCATTTACAGCAAAATGGTGGGATCTTGATAACATGATACGAAGCAAAATAAGTAAATCAGAAAAAACCAGGAATTGCATTATTCCATACGTAGGTGGGACATAAAAGTGAAACTAAGAGACATTGATAAGAGTGTGGTGGTTACGGGGGGGAGGGGGGAAAGGGAAAGGGAAAGGGGGAGGGGGAGGGGCACAAAGAAAAACTAGATAGAAGGTGACAGAGGACAATCTGACTTTGGGTGATGGGTATGCAACATAATTGAACGTCAAGATAACCTGGACTTGTTATCTTTGAATATATGTATCCTGATTTCTTGATGTCGCCCCATTAAAAAAAAAAAAATTATAAAAAAAAAAAAATAAGTCTATGTTGCAACACCATAACTTGATTTTACCACCCATGAAAGATTTATGAACTACAGTTTGGAAAGCCTTGTTTAGAGATTTTCAACTGTAGGCACTGAAGTTACCTTTTAAAAAATTATTATTATTATTATTGTTTATTTTAAGTGAGAGGCAGGGAGGCAGATAGACAGACTCCTGCATGTGCTTGGACTGGGATCCACCCGGCAAGCCCCCTAGGGGGCGATGCTCTGGCCATCTGGGATCACTGCTCTGTTGCTCAGCAACTGAGCTATTTCAGCACCTGAGGTGAGGCCATGGAGCTATCCTCAGTTCCAGGGGCCAACTCACTTGAACCATTTGAGCCCTGGCTGTGAGAGGAGAAGAGAGGGAAGAAGGGAGAAGCAGATGGGTGCTTCTGCTGTGTGCCCTGACCAGAATCAAACCTGGTACTTCCACGTGCTGAACCAATGCTCTACCGCTGAGCCAACCAGCCAGGTCATGAAGTTACTTTTTGAAGAGATGTTCAGAAGGATGATGATCAAGTGTCCTTTTTCTAGTCAGAGCTTAACAACAACAAAAATTCAAGAACCGTGAAGCAGAAAATTAAAGCCAAAACAAAACAAAAACCACATCAAGCCAGAACTGGAACTTTGGAAGCTCAGTATCTACTCTAAAGACAAATTATGTAACTTTCTAATGACACTAATAGCATATACCTTTATTTCAGCTTTTCAGATGAAAAGGCTTTTCTATAATTAATAGCCTGTCATTTATAATGATACTTACATCTCAATTATTTACATCCATGGAGATAAACATTATTATGTATAATTTTTGAAATGCTGTTCATCTAACCAAGTAGGTCAGGGATATTGCTGGCACATTTATTCTGTGTGTATTTGGTAAAAGAGAATTTCATGTTTACAGAAAAGGATAGTTGTTATGAGTCCACCTGACCATTTTGCTAAAAATACCTAAATGTGTTAGTAGCCTGTGGATTATAAAATGGATGAAGTGAAACCACCTTTTGCAGTTTACTTACATTAAGTAAACACTCTGTCATTAAATTCATGTTAGTGCCCTGAACATGGGCTCACTGCTTTTGGAGTTTTTGACAAGCCCTTGAGAGAGAATCAAATTCAGCTTCTCACAACTAATACGTGGCTTTTCTGACAATGTTAACAAAATGTTCCTTTTTAGGATTCTTATCTCTATGACAACCAATTGAGAACTAGTTAGACACAGATGATTTACATCTCAGGTTGTACAGAGTGATAAGACAATGACAATTGAGCAGTGAAGACAAAAGTTCTTTTCCCCTAAATTCCACCTATTAACTTTGACTGTAAACAATGAATTTTAACCTTTTGGGTGGGTGGAATAATTTGAAAATCTAATAAAAAATGTAGACTCTCCAGAGAAAGTTCTTACCTAAAGAATTCTGCTTACAATTTCAAAAATTATACATAATAATGTTTATCTCCATGGATGTAAATAATTGAGATGTAAGTATCATTACAAATGACAGGCTATTAATTATAGAAAAGCCTTTTCATCTGAAAAGCTGAAATAAAGGTATATGCTATCCACACATCCTCCTGATGCCCACACCCAGGTCAAGACCTCTGCTTGTAGATAATAACCTCCCTGGTAGAGAATCTAGAAAGAATGGCAAAGAAAACAGACCCTTCTGATAGCTTCAAAGACCCCTATGCAAAGGAAACTCAGAATGACTGCTGAGTGATCCTGAATTAGTTCTATCTATGACAGCTGTGCATATAGATCACAATTCACTATCAAGAGCATCCTCTTTTTAAAAGCCGAGGACAAGTGACTGTTCTGAGACTCAAATTATTGAAAATAATAGGATATAAGAAATTAGTCATAGTAGTCTTTACACTCTATGGATTCATTCATAGGCAAAGCTCATCTATGACCACTGTGAGAAAATTAGCTGAAAGTTTGCTATAGAAATTCAGGTGGGGAGAAAAGACTATGGGATCCACCTGCATGTACACATGAAGCAGTGGCGGAGCTTTGAGTTCCCTCCTCCCGCAATAATCTCTCAGGCCCCCAGTCTTTGCTATAGACAATTGACATTTTCTGCATTGTACATAAAGTACTGGAGAAATATAGTTTTGAGATAAACCCTCAGATTACTGCCTTTTAAACCCTTCTCATGTAGAAATATCAGGAGGTGCCACTGTCTAACATTGTGAGCTGAATCTCCACTCTCCACCGTTGGCCTGAAACTTATTATGAAAGATAGACCATCTTCTACTCAGAGAAAGATGTTAACATGAAACGTGAGGCAAGCCAAAGGCTTATTTCCCAGCTTCCAGCTAACAGATTTATTCAAAGAGGAAAGAGTTCATACAGAGTAAAACATTTTTACAGCGGAAACCATTGAGACCTCTTTTGTCAAAGTTTAACAAGGCTGTCACTCTGGGACCCTAGAGCTGCTCAATAAACGGTCCACCTCGGTTGGGGAAGAAAGCCCAGAAGAGCTGAGGAAAGAGAACACACCGGACAGGAAAGCTACCCTCGTTATTCTTTGGTTCTGACCTACTGATGCATATATTACCTTCCATTGTGTCTGGTTTGTTTGAACGCTCTAACATCAAATAACCATTTGGCACTGGGCGAGCTTGACGTTTTAGAAACAAAGATATTTTAGACTTCTAATAGGTTGCCCTACTGGTTGTAAACCACAGAGTACAATGTGTGATGGCCATCTTCTCTTCTAATTATTATTTAAAGTGTCATGTTTTGTTCCCGTCCATGGGTCTCAAGATGGGTAGAAACCCTGCGGTAAGTGGATATATCTGGGAAACACTAAGAATAAATGCTAGTTGAAAAATAAGTGCCTTTTATTATGTACTCCTATCTCAGAGGCTCTGGAATCCTATGAAATGCAACTGAACGAGGCTATGAATAAACTGGCTCTTTACATTTTCAAACAAATTTACCCATACAAATGGACAGATTTATAAGTATTTTTAATAATTTTTTATACCTCCTACCTTTGTTTCTCTGTGGATGTTAAAGGTCAGTAAACACACTGAAGTGCTGGCAGTGAAATAAAACGGTATCTGGGATTTGCCTCGAAGCATTGACCGAAAGGGGCACGCGTGTGGTGGATCAGTGAAACAGGACGGGCAAACTGTAGAGAACTGTTCGACGTGGTGACACTCAGTGGCAGTTCATCATCCTTTTGTAGTTCTTAGAAATTTCCAAATTAAAAAAATATATATGTCAAAGATGTAGAAATTTTCCAGCGATAAAGACTTAGATAAAAATGCTCCTTAAACAAACTAGAAGGCATACGAAGAAGGGCATCTAATCTATCTTGCTGGTATAGTTTGGTTAAAGTAAAAAACCGATTGGTTAAAATAAAAACCAGGTTTTGTGTATTTCTGACAAAACAGCTCAATTTAAATAAACAAAAGTGTCAATGTTAATGGCTCTATGAACTCTATGTATTTTGTTTAGTCAAATTGTTCAGTGGAGGCAGGGTAGAGACGGAGGGGAAACAAAAGAGTTGTGCATAGTCTGGGTGGTCTGGCTCTGTAAAAACAAAAAGGGATGCCAGTGGGAAGGATGTTAGGAGAAACCACTGATGGGACGGCGGCGTCGGTGATGCTCAGCGAGAAAGTGGGAAGGGTGTACCAGAGAAAGGACGCAGAGAGAATGAGAGTGACGGCAGAGAAGAAGTTCGGGACTGGACAGAACAAGGCCATCAGGATGAGAGGAAAACCTCTCAAAAGAGATTTCGCACAAGCTTCTGCTCAGTGCCACAATGTGCTGCTCCCATTTCAGAAATTAAAATGATCCCCACTCTGTGGTGACAGCCCCTCCTGGGAATGGACCTCAGCGTCTGGTCAGCTCGCAGGAGGAAGATATGAAGGAATTGAGGCAAATCCCTCAGAAAGTAATTCACTCTCTCGTTCTCATGGAGCTTAGATAGAGGGGCTCAGCAAGCTTAGTTATTTAACCTGTGTCGGGGAAACAGGATCCAGATGCTTTGGAGATTAATGAACTGGGCCCACCCTGAGGTTCACAAACAAAGTCTAAATCTTGCCAGGGCCCTGGAAATGCACATTAAGTGCCTGTCAAGAACATGACACGGCAGTGAGAAGGCCCCAGCAGAGACGGACTGTGAGGGGAGATTACATACCTGTGGGTGCACTAAGCCATTGTACCTGAAGGGATAACTAAGCTCCTTAGGAAAAGGAACTGAGGATGGGGAAGAGCTTCACTGACCTCTGGGACCCCTTGATTACCTCCTCACACAACGCATTCTCCTGTCAGGAAACAGAGAACGAGACTTGTAGAGGGTGCCAGCGTCTCTAGCCTGGACAGGCTCTGAGCTAACTAACGTGTGGGCTGAAATCTGCTCTCTTGTCCATGAATTACCCCGAGGCACAGAGTGGACTGTGCACCAAATGTGCCGACCCTTATCTCCCTCACCATCTGCAGGCCACGTTGCCAGGCACCAGAATACTACTCCATGTCTAGTCTGACCCTCCAGATAACACTGAAGGGAGACTCCTATTATCTGTTCATATGGTTTCATCAACCAAAACATTTAGAAGCAGGATTTTGAAAAACAGTTGTGGCATCAGATTAGAATGTTTGAGTACCGTTCTCTGTGACACTTGGAGAAATCCTACCAAACTCTTTCTGTGTGAGAGGACAAGTGGGTTAAAAAAAAGTTTGAAGTATAACACAGTGAAAAGCACTCATTTTCTTAAGTGTGTAGTTTGATTAATTTTATATATCTACACGTATGTAACGACCACTTAGATCAAGATATAGACTATTTCTGTCACCTCATGAAGCTCCCTCATATCCCCTGTCAGTCAACAACCCCTCAAAAATAACTATAATCTATAATCAATTCTTGAACTTCATTAAGTAGAATCATGCAGTATTACTTAGAGCAGATACTCATGTTTTTGAATTCTTTTACTCAAAATATATCTGTCAGCTTCATCAATGCTGAATGTAGCAATAGTTTATTATTTTTTATTGCTGTGTAGTATTCCACTATAGAAATATTCTGCACTTTGTTTATCCATTTTACTAAGTTGAACAGTTGGATTGTTTAGTTTGGGTTATTAAGAATAAAGCTTCTATAAATATTCTTGCACACATCTTTTGGTGAATATAAGAACTTATTTATTTTGGGTATATATGCAACTAGGAATGAAATTGCTGGATCACAGGGTATATTATGTAACCAAACAACTTCTCACAGTAGTACCACTTTACACAGCCACCAGAAATGTCTGAGAGTTCCCATTTCTGCACATTCTCATACTCTTTTAGAATTATTAGTCCTTTTAACTTTAGCCATTCTGTTAGTGTGACATGATGTTCAGTGTGGCTTTACTGTGGATTTCCCTGAAGCCTAATGATGTTGAATATGCATATTTTTGTGTGTGGGTACAGCACTCACTTTGGAATCATTTCTAAATGAAAATAATTGTAAAAAACCATCAGAAGAAAATGACTATGAAATCAAACACTATAATCCATGCTTACCACACTTCTGCTTTTCCTCTCCTATGTTGATTGTTCTGCTTTTCCTCTCCTACCTTTCAATTTTACTTTTCAGTGTCTGAATATTTTGTGCCAAGAATTTTAGTGGATAAGCCAGGACTTTCTCACTTCCCTTCTTTTTTGTGTAGTTCTCAGTGCTGACACATTAAATGAAAAATACAGCATTGAAATGTAATGTGATGAATAGCTTTCAGAGATTCTGTCTCACCAAATCCTCCTTTTCTGAGAACAATTCCACATAGGTGTGGTCCTTAAAGTTGAGTTTGTACTACGTGACTCCACCCCTTTAGGCTTCAACTGATTGGATAAGAGGGAAAAACTGATCCAGAGGGAACTCATTCATTGGTTGGCATAAGTCAAAGGCTTTTCTATCCTGAATATTTGCAGTTTGGGTATTGAGATGCTAGTTAGCTTATGAGGGGCATTGGAACTGAGAAGGCACAGGGAGGGCTCCAATGCACAGAGGCAGAGAAACCTATTCTACAGAGAGAGTGGGATGAATAAAGCAGCAATATGGGAGAAAAGGGGGGAAATCCCATGGATTCAGATATAGGGAGAGTGTGGCTAAGAGTAACTGCCACGGTCCTTGCTTTCTGGTTGCATCTCCGCAGATATTCAGCCCACCTCTTGCCTTGGACTCTGTGAGTCATATTTGTTCAAGAGAATTTCCTATTTTTGGAAAAGCTACTTTGAATACATTCTTGTTACTTGTCCACAATAGTCATGGAGTAAAGAATTCATGTCCAGTTCCTGAAGGCTGGCTAACTCCATGTGTCCTGTACTGCTCCATCCAAGCACCTCTATCCTGGCTGACCTTGCAAATGCTAGAAATTTTAGTACTAAACACAGCAAATAGTGGAAAAGCTCCAAAAATATGAGACTGTGAAATCTCCTGCTAAATTTTAGCCTCTGTTGCCTTTTTCTTTTTCCTCCCATCTTCTCCGATCATGGCCAGTTTTATCTTCTTTATACTTTAACACTTGTCTTCTTGTATTTTCTTGCTTGAGCCACTTGCCATTTGAAAACATGCTGCTCCCAGGGCAAGGGCAGCCATAAAACAAAAGCATTTTGGTTTGGGGATGATGTTCTCCAAACCCATGGGTGCTATATTTTTTGTTTTCTTAAGAATCCCTATGAAGCTTTTGGGCACAAAAAACTATTGACTAAAGAAAAACAGTGCCTGGAATGAGGGGTCATGACTGTGTAGGTCAAGGGCAAGCCAGACCCTGTATGAGTCCAGCCCAGTGTTCGGAGCTGTGTGCATTCCAGTTTGATAGAGATTTCACAGACTTGCAAACACAAAAAGATAGGAGGAACAAAGCTCTTTGCTTAATAAAAGGAAGACTCTTGTAGTTAAAAGAGCAGGAGATGAAAGCAAATAAATAGAATAATAACTTCAAATTTAAGAACTGTGCCTTTTTAAACCACTTAAGTAGTTTCATAATCTAGCTGTGACCCAGATGTTTTATTTACAAGACATCACAGCTCTGTGTTATATGAAATAATGAAGGTTTTATGCAACAGTCCTCCTCAGTGGTATAAAATGTAACAATACCAGATATAAAATTGCTCTGAGAAGCATCATGAAAGAGGAATGAAGTGACAGATTCCCAAAAGGTCTGTGATATGTTCAAGGACAGATGAGAAAAAAGATATTAAGGGAAAAAAAAAGCAAAATGAAAATACAAAATGATAAACATGAGCATGGTCTGTTTTTCTCACGTGTATCGTATTTGCTTCCATAATTCATTTTTGAATTCCCACAAGTACATACTGCTTTATGATCAGACCATTCTTTTATGCAAATATTAAAGGAGGGAGGAAAAAACACCTAGAGCACATCGCCTCACAGTTAGCCCGAGGAAAGCCTTGGAAAGTTCTAGCATCTATGCAAAGAGGCCTTTTAATGGGTAAACTGAGTGAGCACCTACTAAAGCGCATCCATTTTCTTTTCCGTGACATTCAATTACATTGCAGCCCAATCCTGTAATTTCTGCTGCAAAATCCCATCCCATCTTCCTAAGCGGTATTTTCTTTTAAAATTACAAAAAGTGAAACAAGAAAATGCTTTTCTCATGTACTTCTTAATCCTTAACCTACTTAACCTTGTGTCCTTTCAAGTGGCAAAGAGAATTAATAACATTCTAGGGTGGAAAGAACCAGCAGTTGAAAAAGTTGAGCGATGTAAAAGGGAGGCATTAGCTACAGTCTCTTGCCTGATGCCCAACGTGTGTGTTGTTCTCTCAGGAAGGGACAGAGCCGGATGCTGGGTCGGACAGGTTTTAAATACAGGGGTTTCCATTGAGATGGTCCTAAGTACACGCCCACATATGTGACTTCAGAGGACGTTTGTGTAAATGGGGTTTAAACTTTGTGTGTGCCTCTGCAGTATTTTTCCAAGTAATTTTCAAACCTGGGTTTTTAATACTACCCCTTAAGCTAGGCAACTTTTCGTACCCGGCCGTAAACAATCTGCACACGGTCCTTTACAAAAGGACCTACGAGGCTCACTTGCAGAAAAGATGTGGTTGCCCAGACTCCTGTATCTCGTACCACTCTGGCTTTTTCTCACCCAGAAATTCCATGTCAGTTTCCTCTCTGGGGCAGCAAACAGAGTCCATCAGTCATTACTGATAAGAGTTTATTGGAAATTTCCTGGCTCAGCCACTCTTTAAATATCATAGTTCATAGGTCACCTTTTTTTTTTTTTTTTAGAAACGCATTCCCCAGCACTCTAGATTAGTTTATATGTTATCATGCTGGTGATTGTATTGTTGAGATTATTTGATTAAAGTCTGTCTCTAACCTCCCCCACCCCTCACTGTAAGCTCTCAGGACACTGTTTATTTTGATCATCAATATACTCTTAATATCCAGCACATAGCCTGAGCAGGCAGTGGCACAGTCAATGAATAGGGTGTCGGCCTGGGATATCAAGGATCCAGGTTCGAAACTCTGAAGTTGGCTTGAGCAAGGGCTCACCAGCTTGAGCGCGGGGTCGCTGGCTTCAGCATGGGATCATAGACATGAACCCATAGCGGCTGGCTTGAAGCCCAAGGTCACTGGCTTGAGCAAGGGGTCACTGGCTCACGTGGAGCCCCCCCCCCCCATCAAGGCACATATGAGAAAGCAATTAATGAACAACCAAGGTGCTGCAATTATGAGTTGATACTTCTTATTTCTTCCTTCCTGTCTGTCTTTGTTCGTCCTTCTCTCTCTTGCTAAAAAATAAAAATAATAAAAAAAAATCCAGCACATAAACTAATTCTTCCTGGATATTTAATAAATATCTGTTGAGTGAAGGAATCAATGCATGAATGAAATATATACATACTCTTTAATGGTATACAACTTAAAAGGTGTTTTTTAAGCACCTAGTCCACTACAGGTGTTGAGCTAGGCTCTAAGAAGTCTAATAAATGATCTAGCCCTGGTTAGTATGGCCCTAGGCTCTGTCTCAGTCCTCTTCTCACTTCCTCTCCTGGGCAAGCTCATTCTGTGCAATAGCTTTAATCAGCACCTTTGTAAGTAAGGATTAGGAAGTCCTATCTCTGATCCCAAAGACACCTCTCCCCAGACTATAGCCACTTTACAAACCCAGAATAAGACCAATAGGGAATGTCACAATTTGTGAAACTCAATATCTGGAAGCAATTCAATGAACTCCAGCTATGTCCTGAGAGCCTCTGCCTTGAGAAGCACAAGACCAGGATTTAAAGAAAATTTCCCAACTGCCTTGGGATTGGCTTGTGGGGAATCTTAAAACCCAGAAGAAAGAGTATGTTGATACCTCAATTATGCCTCATATTTATAGTTTCTTATTGGGGGGAAAAAAGGTGCTTTTCCCTGGCCAGTTGGCTCAGTGGTAGAGCGTTGGCCTGGTGTGTGGAAGTCCTGGGTTCGATTCCTAGTCAGAGCACACAGGAGAAGTGTCCATCTGCTTCTCCAACCCTCCCCTTCTCCTTCCTCTCTGTCTCTCTCTTCCCCTCTCGCAGCCAAGGCTCCATTCAAGCAGAGTTGGCCCAGGCTCTTAAGGATGGCTCCATAGCCTCTGCCTCAGGCACTAGAATGGCTCTGGTTGCAATGGAGCAACGCCCCAGATGGGCAGAGGTGGGCATGCTGGGTGGATCCAGGTCGGGCGCATGTGGAAGTCTATCTCTCTGCCTCTCAGCTTCTCACTTCAGAATAATACATAAAAGAAAATAAAAAGTGCTTTCACATTAACCCTGTAGTAGAAGGAAAAAAAAGAAAACACAAAAGACAAAAAAAACACACCAGGGTTCAGAGGAGCTAACTAACTTGTCCAGCTTCTAGCCCTAATATTAGTATATGGTGGAGCTCTAATTATATCCTGGCTCAGCATTATCCCTTCTCCACAACAGTGCATCAAGTTGACGTGATGCTCTAGGAAATAATAAGCTCGAAGGTCTTTAGAGTAGGTAGGTAACAGGATGAAAGAAGTATTGAAGCAGAGAAGGGGGAAACGGAGGCAGGTGGGAGGCGGAGTAGAAAACACTGTGTGGAGGGTGGTGAGGGCCTGGTTAGAGGTGAAGGAGAAGCACAGAGGTGAGGGGTTGAATGTTAAATACAATTAGAGCATAAAGGAAAGGGCTGATTTCAAAATGACTTTAAAATTTCAGAACTTGGCAATTAAAAGCAGAGAATTGGGAGTGGGAGAAATATTAGAGGGAGCTAATAATCCTGATCTAGGACATGAGAAATGAGGGTGTGAGACCCAAATATATCTGAAATTCTTACCTTCTGGGAAGGCTGGGGAAAAAATAGGCCATGGCTGGTTGGCTCAGTGGATAGAGCATTGGTCTGGTGTGTGGACATCCCGGTTCAATCCCTGGTCAGGGCACACATGAGAAGCGACCATCTGCTTCTCTTCTCCTTCCTTTCCCCCTTCTCTCTCTCTTCCGCTCTTGAAGCCCGTGGCTTGATTGGTTCAGGTGTCAGCCCAGGGTGCTGAGGATATCTTGATTGGTCTAATTCTCAGCCTCAGAAGGGGGTTACCAGGTGGATCCCGGTTGAGGTATGTGTGGAAGTCTGTCTCTCTATCTCCCCTCCTCTCACCTAAACCCCCCCTCCCCCAAAAAACAATACCCCCAACTAGAGAGATGGTCCAGGGAGAAAGAGGAGAATGTCTTGTATCAGGCCAGGAGGGCAGTTACCATAATTCGATTCATGAACTATACATCTAAATTTTGGGTTATAGTTAAAAAATAGTAAGAGGCAAGAGAAGATAGAGTATTTGGGAGAATAAAGCAAAACAGGGGTTGGTGAAGAGTGGTAGAAGGGGTAGCCAACAGTGGTTTGAAGGCAGGAAGAGAGGTGATTTGTGTTAAGTCTTTGAGAGCTGCTTCAACATCTGGAATTTTGTATCCATTATGAGTGAGGCAAGCTAGGACACTAGAGAGGAGCCCGTCTGGCATAAACCAGGGGTGAATGCCCTGTGGGAGCAGGATCGAGGGACAGGGATTAGAGTAAGAAGTGGAGCTGGAGGCTGGCAGCAGAGAATGATCACTGAACTCATAGGAACGAGTATACCTTCTGAGCAGGAAATAACAGAAAGGTGACGATCAGCCTGACCTGTGGTGGTGCAGTGAATAGAGCGTCAACCTGGAATGCTGAGGTCACCAGTTCGAAACCCTGGGCTTGCCTGGTCAAGGCACATAGTACAAGCAAACCAATGGGCAACAAAGTAAAGCAACTATGAGTTGATACTTCTCATTTCCCTCCCACCCCCACTGTAAAATCAGTAAATAAGACCTTAAAAAAATAAAAATGAGATGACCAGATCAAAGACTAGTGTTGGAGCTCCAGAGGGAGGCTCTCTAGACAACAACTGATTCTACAAATGCTATGGTAATGAGCCAGACAGAGAATGGGAAGACATTCCCCTTGGCAAACAGAAGGCCCAAGAAACGTCTCATTTTCCAGTTATACCCAGGTCCTGCATGGTATTGTGACCCCAGAAGTAGATGAGATATTAATACAGGTGAATTCCCACATCCACTTTCCCCGAGGCCTGACTTTTCAGTGTTTCTTTCAGTTTTGTTTTGCTTAGCATTTGACTTCTCAAAAAATGGCCACTGTATCCTATCTGCAACCCTAGGCCTAGTCAAGATGAAAGTGGCTTTATGCAGGCTACCTTAGTATCTCTCTCCTGCCTCAGTCCTCATCCTGGGTTCTTGCACGTGGATGAGGGAGGGGTTGAGATATAGGATGTTTTTAGAGGAAGTTGCAACCTTCTGGATGCACATTTTTGGAGTCCTATCCTCAGGACATGAGGTGAGAAAGGGGCTATTATGTTTCAATTCTTTAAAAAGCTTTGTAGTTTATCTGTATCCATTGGGCAGTGTCTGGTGTGTGTACAGACACAGCTTAAATCTAGTCCCAGACTGACATGGTGATAGGAATGTTAAAAGGATCATGTGGAAAGGAATGGGAATTGGCTTTCTCTGGTATGCTAGTCAGTGTTCTCCAGAGAAACAGAGCCAGTAGAATGGATAGACAGACAGACAAGGAGATAGGGAGGTGAAGAGAGATTTATTTTAAGCAACTGGCTGATGTAATCGTGGGGGCTGGCACATCCAACATCCGTCGGGCAGAACTACAGCAGGCTGGGAGCTTGGGCAGAGTTTCTGTATTGCAGTCTTGAAGCAGACTTTCTTCTTCAGTAAACATCAGCTTTGCCATTAGGGCTTCCAACTGACTGAGGGAGGCCTGGCCACATGATAGAGGATAGTCTGTTTTACTTAATGTCTACTGACTCATCTCATCTAAAAAATACCTTACAGCAACATCTAGTCTGGTTTGTCTAAATAGTGAGATACCATATCCTCACCAAATTGACACATAATTACCCATATACTGGGTAAGAGCATTCTCAGTAATGAACCCATCACAAGCTGTGACTTCCCTTCCTGAGTCAAGGAGAATAATATACAGGGAGTCCTTGGGTTACAACAGTCTCGACATACAACATTTTGAGTTTACGTTGCATCGTACTTACAGACTACATGGGTGAACTAATTCTAGACTCGCCTGGAACAATTCTTAAGAAGGTAGAGAGACCTGCAACAGATCCTGTACCCTCTACATCAACTGCTTCTCAAGATGAAACACCTGTAGTACAGGTAGAATCATCTCCAGCATCTCCTGCATGTTCCTTAGGCAATCCTGATTCACCTGACCCAGTATCTCCAGCACCTTCTGCAGGTTCTCCTGCCTCTCCAGCTTCCTCCTCCCAATAGGCCACTCTCTCCCACCTTGCAATGCCCCTTCCAGTGGGCAAGCCAACCACAGGAATAAAGGTAAGGAATTTTTTTTACACTCATTTTTTCTGTTACTACAGTACAGTGTACAGTACAGTATACTTATGTCCTTTTCTTTTCTCTGTGGCTTACCTGTGTTTTTATGTTTAAGATTATGATTTTACAACTGTGTTAGGATAGGTAAGTGACTTAGGCTAGAGTGTGTTTTGACTTACACCAGAATTTGGGTTTTGTCACTGTTGTAGGAACAGAACTGTGTGGTAACCCGAGGATGCCCTGTAGTGCCCTTTCCAGCATACACAGAGGAAAAAGGCAGCTCTGCGAACCTCTAGCCAGCAAAGAGGCACAGAGGAGAGAGTGCAGGGAAAGCGTAGCGTGGCCAGGTCTGAGAGTGACAGACATCTCTTCCCCGCACATTCCATCAGCCGTACCTAACAGCAGTGGAACCTGGGAAGCATAAAGCAGTGCTCTGAAAAAAAAAGGGAAATAAGTTTATGGCCAGTATCTGTCATAGAGAGGTAGAGTCAAAGTCTATAGCTTCAGAGACTAATTGGATGGTGGCTGTGTTAACTAAGAAAAGGCACACACTAACTGACCTGTGGTGGCACAATGGATAAAGCATTGACCCGGAATGCTGAGGTTGCCAGCTCGAAACCCTGGGCTTGCCCGGTCAAGTCACATATAGGAGTTGATGCTTCCTGCTCCTCTTTCCTTCTCTCTCTCTTTACTCTCTGTCTCTGTCTCTGTCTCTGTCTCTGTCTCTCTCTCTCTCTCTCTCTCTCCCTCCTCTCAAAAAGAAATAAATAAAATATTTAAAAAGAAAAAGAAAGGCACACAGAGAGAGGATGTGATAGAAAGACATTGAATTCACCCATCAGCATATGGAATGCCTGTAGACATTCAGGTGAAGGTGTCCTGTTGGCAATCTGAAATAACGGCCTAGAGGTCAGAATAAACACTGGCATTGGAGAGAGATTTGGAGAGTCTTTGCCTCTGGGTTATTACAACATTGGGGGAGAAGAGAAGAATAAGGATGAATCTTTAAAGAGACAAGTGGAGAAAAAAAGGGCTGATGAAAGCTTTTAAGTCGAGCAAACAGCAAGGAAAACAGGATCTCATACATTAGGGGAGGAGAGAGGCTCAGAAAAGGGAGTGGTCAACAGTGCCAAAGGTTATCGAAAAATGAAGAGAATTCAGAAAACGGTATTTGCACTTAGTGATTATTTTCTGTCTTCCACATTTAAAAATTCTTTCTCAGGTTGCTCTAGGAGATCAACCGGTTTACGGTAAGATATTAATATATGGGTTGAACCATTTGTCTTTTCTCACCTAAGGTACTGTTAAAATGGCAGCAAAGGAATAAAAGAAACATGGATAAACCCACAGTGACAAATAGAATAAGGATGTCTTGAAAATATTTCTAGAGAACAGATAATGAAGTGAGACATGTTGACATAGAGCAGTTGGAACCAAAACTGAGAAGAGCCAGCTTGAATCTAGAAGAGTCTCCCATCTGGGCGAAGCAAGGAAAGGGGAGAGTGGGAATGAGGAGAGGGGCCTGAAGGCGGAGGTGTGAACACAAGGCTCGGTGGAGAAGGAAGTGTGAGTATAAAAGGTGTGATCAAAGCAGGGGGTGGGGGGAGAGAACTCATTTCTATTTGAAATTCTGGAAATGGAGTAAGTGGAAAGTCTCAACTCATAGTTGCTTCACTTTAGTTGTTCATTCATTGTCTGTCACATGTGCCTTGACCGGGCAAGCCCAGGGTTTTGAACTGGTGACCTCAGCATTCCAGGTAGATGCTTTATCCACTGTGCTACCACAGGCCAGGTTTTATTTTTTTTAAACTTAGTATTTCTAATAGTAAATAATTGTTTATGTTTCTCTTTAAAATTTTTTTAAATGTTTATTTTATTGATTTTAGAGAGAGGAGGGGGGAGAGGGAGAGAGACAGGAACATTGCTCTGTTCCTGTATGTGCCCTGACCAAGGATCTAACTGGCAACCTCTGTGCTTCAGGATGGTGCTCTAACTAACCAAGCTATCTGTCTAGGGTGTCTATATATTTTTTAAAAAGACTTTTAATAAGAATACTTCAGAAGACTGGATTTAAGTCCCCCAGCCGCCTGCCAGCTGTTCACCTGGCACAGAGACGATAAGGCAAAGGCTCCGGGAGAAGCGTGTCCCCCTGGCTGTGGGCTGGGGACCAAGACGAATGCACTCCGCTCCGGTGGGGTCTACAGGAAGGCCCCCCTCACATTCCCCGAGCTGTCCTGCATCCTGCAGTGCACTCCCTCAGCATGCTGAGGGATAGGCCTGTGTCCACCACACCCGGGATCATGGTAATAGCTGTGTTCACTTCACTCCATTCCTCCATTCAGATTCTCCTGTTCACTCTCTCAGCTGTTCACCACACAGCATGGACAACTGTAGCACCACTTCCATTCCTCTCATGATTCTCCACCACCATGTGGCCTGCAAGCTTCTTGGCCTCCTTGTCCTTGAATATCATGGAGAACCCAGAAGCTGCTGGCTTCCCCACTGTTGGTGCTTGTTCTGCCTGCTCCCTGTGCATCCCAGACAGTGTGCACCGCGGTGGCTGCACCTAGAAACCCAGACGGCCCAGCCGTTCCTGCCTCTGCCAGAGGCTGCGCCCTGCCCTGCCCTGCCAGGGCAGTGGGACCAGGACCCACCCATGGAGGGGGATCAGGATGGTGCCCTTTTATATAATGAGGTTTGTTCTCACGTGTACTTCTCTCAGACTCTGCAGCTCAGCTGGCCAGGGTGAGGGTGTGCCTAAGCCCAACGGCAAAACCATCTCTCTGAACCCTGCCAACAGCAGCTCAGCTTGGTCCTTAACAGGGTTGTGTGGGTCATACAAAGTTCCCTGCTCTGCTTATGGAATCAGGTGAACACAGAATCCGTGCGGGCAATCAAGCATGAAAACAGCTTACAGCTCAGACAGAGAGAAGTGGTTAAGGAGGAGGGCGGAAGCAAGTGTCCAGAATTAATAACCCCACTTATGGTAAATTTGATACCAAATGTGGCACTGTCCCAATGATCTGCTTGTTACCTTGGCTATGGGAATATCCCTGAGGCCTCTTTACAGCATTCAATCATTCAACAAACTATCTGACCACTTAGGATGTATCAAGCACTCTTCTGAGCCCTAGAGAAAAAGACAAAAGAAAGCCATGCCCCACAAAAAAAGAAAGAATGAAAAGGAAGCCTATGCCCTTGGGAAACCAGCATTCTGAAGACTGGAGACAGACACATAAAGAAATGCAGGCAGAGCAGGGTTGTGGACTATTAAAGACGCAACCCCGGAGTTAGAAGGTCTCTCAACCAAAGAAACCATACTGGAGACCAGGACAGACGAAAAAATCTGCAGAACCCCGTGAAAAATGAAAATTCTGAGTCCCATATTTAAAAGTTTTTAAGAATCTCAAGACAGCAGCGGAACATTAAAGCAAGCAGGGGGCCCTTCGAAGTGCAGGGTCCCCTGCAGCTGTGCAGCTTGCACATTCAAGGGATCGGCCCTGTTGGAGATTCTGGTCTTCAGAAGGATAGAGACCATCCCTGAGAGGACCCAGCGTAATATTTGTGAGAGGAGAAGTAGTCAGATAACTCAGAACAACCCCTGTGCTTTTCCTGCACCGGGAATAACTGTTATGAGACTGAGCATCGTGGTGACCCGGCACGCAGACGCCATGGTGATTCTTTGTGTCTCCGTCCTATTTCCGCATCCCCTGAAATGGGCAGGATCTCTGTCCATATCCCCCTGCATAGCTCTTCAGGACTCACAGACAAGTGATTCCTAGGCAGCTTATTCTGTGTCTGGCTTCGAAGGCTGTTAGCTAGCTGAGCTAAGTCTTCAGCAATCTGATCAGACATGACTTCCTCTGAGTACAGCCAGATGCCATGCGTTCCTGAAAATGTATACCTTCGTCTGCTGGGGAACCAAGAGCAACAGATGTTCTTGAATATGCCAACAGCAGCTACAGTACGAGTGAAGAGGGCTGGTCCTGGCCAGCTTGCTCAGGGGATAGAGCATCAGCCCGGCATGTGGATGTCCGGGGTTCGATCCCTGGTCAGGGCACACATGAGAAGCGACCGCCTGCTTCTCTCCCCTTCCCTCCTCCCCCTCCCTCCTCTCTCCCTCTTCCCCTTTTGTAGCCAGTGGCTTGATTGGTTTGAGCACAGGCCCCAGATGGAGGTTGCTGGGTGGATTACAGTTGGGGCACATGCGAGAGTCTCATTATCTCCCATCCTCTCATTTAAAAAAAACAAATAAAAAGAGTGAAGAGTGCTTAAGGAAAGAAGTAATTAGCTCTGTACCTGGCAAGGAGAAAATGGAGGAAAATGTGATTAACAGAGGTTAAAAGGTCTGCCTTGCCAAAGGCCAGTCTCCTGGATTTCCATCTTTTTGTTGTTGTTGTTGCTTCTCCTGGATCCTTTTTCTTATCTTTTCAGCAGGTGCGGTGAGAGAGATTTGGGGTGACCATCTGCTTGGGAGGGATGCCCACTGGGTGAGGACCAAAGGGTGCGTGGCTAAGGCCAGCTCCGCTCCCGCTCCTCTAGAGAACTGCTCTCTTTCCCGTCTTCTTCCCTTCAGGTTTGCCCATCCTGCTTCCTCTTGTCATGAACTTGGTAAAATCTAAAGGCCAGGTTTCGGAGGGTAAGAATCCTGAAAAGGAACTAAGGCTTCTTAGGTTCTAGGTCTTAGCCAGAGGTGCTGAAAGACGGCCTTGACCCAGCTAACAGGGCTAAAGGGTTTGAGTCTTAGAGTCACAAACTGACATGTGCATGGAAAGTCCCCTCTGTCTGGCTCACTCATGATGCTTTGATTTGGCTCTCATATGGAGCTAAATCTAAGATTTACTGCACTTTGTAACTTACGTTAATTCAATTAAATCAAATGAACGCTTACAAGCCTAATATGGACAAGACACTTCTTATCAGAAACAAATTTTTATTATAGCTTGTAAAGAAACAAGTTTATTTTGACTGGTTTATGACAATTATTAACTAGTTAGCATTGCGTCTGATAATGCTATTCTGGCTGAAGCTGGTCTCAGTCTTTACAAAGCAAAAATGTTTGTGTGTTGTTTTTTTCTAAGATTTTATTTATTGATTTTAGAGAGAGAGGGGAGAGAGAGAAACTCGGGGGTGGAACAGGAAGCATCAACTCATAAGTAGTTGCTTCTCATATCTGCCGTGACTTGACCGGGCAAGCCTCGGGTTTCAAACTGGCGACCTCAGCATTTTGGGTGGATGCTTTATCCACTGTGCCACCACAGGTCAGGGCAAAAGTTTTATTCTGGAATTTGAATAAGACCCGCAGAGGCAGACAGTATGCTTCAAAACTAGCCCATTAAATTGAAGGGCAGGCAAAAGGCATTTGATTAGAACTGTTGAACAGTGTTCCACCTCTAGCTTTGCTCCCCTTGAAAGGCCCTGCCTCCCTTTTCCCTGTGATTCTCAGGAAGGGCCTATGTACACAGCATGTTACCCCTGGAGGTCCCAGATCTTGTGAAGCATTCTTCTTCCTATTCAATATGGTCTTCTCCCAGTGACCTGACTTCTATCTATTTACACTGTACATCTTGAAAGTTATGTTCTACTGTAAAAAATGAAAATAGTCTCTTTAACTCTTAACCTCTTCACTCACTACCCCCCCCCCCCTTTCCTTTGTGGCTTTAACGGGAACCTGCACTGACTTGGAGGGTTCTGTGTCCTTCGCAGCCCTCGCAAGTGCAGACAGCTCATCCTTGCACACGCTCTATCTGGTGGCCGCAGGTAGTTTCTTTTGGCTCTAGGCTTCTTTCCACAGAGTGCTGCTGCTCTTTCGCATTCTTTCAAAACCGTTTCCTTTGAAAAAAACTTAATATCAATCAGCTTTCCATCTCTGTTAGTGTCCAATTGCTGCTGTAACAATTACCACACACTAAGTGGCATAAAATATCACAAACATTACTTCACAGGTCTGGAGGTCAGAAGTCTAAAGCGGGCTTCACAGAGCTAGAATTTCGGTGCTGGGAGTTCTGTGTCCCTTCTGGAGGCTCTGGGAGATCATCTGCTTCCTTGGTTTTCCACCTGCTTTTGGCCATTTGAAGTTCTTGGTTTGTGACCCCATCCTCCATCTTCAAATCTGGCAATCACATCGCTCGGACCTCTGCTTCCCTTGTCACCACTGCTTTTTTGTCTCCTTTTTTGCTTTTAAGGAGCCTTGTGATGACATTGATCTTACCTGGGTAGTCCAAGATAATCTCCCCATCTCAAAACCCTTAATTTAATCACATCGGCACAATCCCTTTTACTATGGAAGGAACATATTCGTAGGCTCTGCGGATGAGGACATGGACATGTTCTACCTCTCTCCACTCCTAAAGCTCCCATCTGCAGGAAGCCCGGTATTCCCCTTACACATGTGCTCTCTACTGCAGAGATCTCTGCCTTCAACCCTTTCATAGCCCCAATGATGTTTTGCCTTGATTTCTTGGTTCCTTGATCTCTTTCGTGCCATTCACCTTACCCTTCTAGGTCTCTCTTTTTGGCAACTCTGGGCTTTGTCATCACTCAAATTTTTTCCGTCCCAAGCTCTCCTTCGGAAATCTTGCTGAGACCAAATCTCCTCTTCTTCCCCTTCCTAGTATTCTTTTCACTAAACAAGTTCTTTGACCTCACCAAGACCTGTCATTCCAAATTCTGATGTACACGGAACTGCTCTCTGGTTAATCCCTTCCCTGACAAGTTGATCAGCAACTCCATTTCCTCTGTCTCTGGGGCCTCCTTCTCCCCTGCTTCAGCTGCCTCAGGCCCTTGCAGAATCACACTGTGGGCTTCAGAGCCATGCGGGGAAGAGGCCCAGCGCTGCACTGCCCAGCGTCCTACAAGCCTGATCCATCAGAGCTGCTCCACAGGACCCTCTCCTGCTTCTGGGGAGCTCCTTCTAGCAGGTTCCATGTTGAGAATTCCAAACACAGACTTCTACTCAAATATCCCACACAACCTCCACATCCCTCACTCAGCATACGATGTTTTCTCAGAATCCAAAGAGAAAATGGAGGCCACACGAGTCAGAGCATTCTGCATGCATTGCCCTGCCTGAAACACACCTCTTCTTGCCTCCTTTCTGTTAGCTGGGGGGGCGGGGGGGGCATCTTCCTTTTAAAGGTCAAGCCCCTCTCCTATATGCTAAATCCCGTCTCCATCAATTTCCTTTTAGACAGCCTTAGTCTCCCTCCATCCCTCTTCTCCATAAACACTTTCAAGTCTTTTTTAGTCTGGACATAAATCCTTTCTTTCCACACCTCTGCCCTCAAGCTACTTGTCAAATCTCCTTTTCTCCCGGCAAAGGTGGCCCGTGGATTAACTGCAAAACATTACCACACCCGAGAAACCGTACTCCTTCCGTTCAAAACGCGGACAAGAAAACCTGTGGCAGCGAGGTTGTCCTCTTCTGGAATGATCCAGAAGTAGGAGAGGATACAAGTTTGGGGCCTTGGCCTTATACAAGGCTGTAGTGGTGGGGTTCTTTCTATAAAAAGAACACAAAATTTGGTACAAATATGCAAGCCCTTGGAAGGGACAGTAGAAGTAACGGGTCCTGAAGCTTCTAAGTTTCATAGTAAATCTGCCCTGCCCAAGGGGACGGTTTGGGACATTCCAGTATTGAGAACGTGGCTGAGAAACTATAGCTCTAGAAACTGCATTAGGTTGTTGGGAAAAAGTGCTTCCCAGAGGGTAGCAAGCATATCATTGCTAGTGTTCAAGTAGATCTGGGGGAAACAGGGAATCAACAAATGTTAAGCTGTGTCTTTACATTCTATTTGTGGCAAGGGATACCAGCTTTCTATTTATGTTCCTAACAAAAATGTTTCTTTTGAGAAACCTCTATTATTAACTTTTAAATAAGCTAATTTTTAGAAATTAAGTTAATACTGGTGGCATATGGGTATGGCAAATGTTGTGAAGATAGTATCAGAATGATCATGTTTGGGAAGCACTGAACCAAAACGAGTGGGACACTTTCCGCAAAAGAAAAAAGTCCAGAGAAGTAAAATTTGTCGGTGTGACTGTATTGCTGCTCAGGGAGAAGGTAGCACAGCTCATCAGCATGGGCCCTGAACTATATGGCAAATATATTCCACGGTGGAGATGGATACACAACATATCACAGATTGGGACACCAGTCACATCTAGGTGACTTCTCTGGCTGAGTTCACGCTTCCTGGCAACAGTTTGATGATAATTAGGCTTTGCCTAAAAGCTACAATGCTCTCATTAGCAAATCGTGAACATCTCTGGCTTGCTTGGTAGTTTACTACTCAGTACCAGTTAATTAATCAACGTTTTGTTTTTTTAACATAAAGTTGCATAGGCTTGGACCCCTGTGCTGGCAAACCTGGTTTCTGAGCCCGCCAGACTGAGGATTAGAGGCGCACCTGCCAAGGCGATATCACCTTCATTCTCATCCAGGTGGCCAGCCTTCCCTCTTCCTTGGGGCCGGCTGACCTGCTCGTGCATCAGGCATCCGTCTCATTCGCTCCGCAGCATTTGCGGTCCACTCTGGTCTCGTCATCACTAAGACTGTCTTCCGGAAGCATATCCATGATCTCCTCATCTGATTTGGGCTTAAGTTCAGAGCTCATCTCTGTTGACCTCTCTTTGGATGCTTTTCAACATTTCATGCCCTCCATCTGGGTTTCTGGTTCTCTATCAAATTTTTTAAAAACTAGTTTCTGCCCAGATTCCACTTTTGCTTGCTTGTCATCATAGCTAACTCCATGGCAAAGGGCAGAGAGCAGCACACTGGGTCAGACCACTGAGGTTTAAATCTATTTATCTACAGTGGTTCCCCCTTAACCACAGTCTTGCTTTCCACAGTTTCAGTTACCCACAGCCAATCACGGTCCAAAAATATTACATGGGAAATTTCAGAAATAAATAATTCGTAAGTTCTAAATTGCGTGCTGTTCTGAGTGGTGTGATGGAATCTCATGCTGTCCTGCTCTGCTCTGCCTTGGATGTGACTCCTCCCTTTGTCCAGTGTATCCACACTGTAATAGTCCCTTAGTAGCTATCTCTGTTATTAGATTGACTATCTTAGTACTTGTATTGTAGTAACATTTAGTTTAATTCATTATGGCCCCCAAGTTCAACAGTGATGAGGCTGGTAATTTGGATATGCCCAGAAGAAGCTGTAAAGTGTATGTATGTTTAAGAAAAGACTCAGTATATATACAATCTGGTACCGTCTATGATTTCAGACATCTTCTGGCAGTCTTGACATATATACCCCATGGATAAGGGGGGACTGCTGTATGTGAACTTGGGCAAATTGCCTAATGTCTCTAAACCTCAGATTATTCATGTAAAATATGACAATAACGACGTATCTTCTAAATAAAATTGTTGCCAGCATTAAATGGGATAATTCGCACAAAGTACAGTGCTTAGCATATGATGAACACTCAGGAAGTGATAGCTATCTTTTTCTCAACCACATCCCTGGCTTCAATTACTGTATGAAATAATCAAATGTAGTTTTCCAGCCTTTAGGTTTCTTCTAAGAGCCAAGTTGGTGTTTTAACAAGAGTTAAGTTCCTACAGCCTTTCATCAACGTTATAATGAAATAATATTCTTCAAGGACCTTCTGAAGTACATAAATCAAGATGCTCCCGGGGAAGAGGCAGATAATAAGCACATGGATTAGATATGAGGATTAAAGAAGCATCACTCTGCATTTTATGGCACTTTGGGTTACGTAAAGAATTCCTGAAACTTCTATGTAGACAGACAGGACAATGAATAGCTGAATACAGGGCTCATGATGTTTAACCAGTGCTCACACTTTTGCAAAATAATATCTTGCATTGTGAACAGCCCACTGAGAAGAACTTACATAAATGGAGTTCAGTGTCACAGTAAATTAAAATTTAGAGCCAAACTAATTTGACATATTTAATAATATGCACAATTATGGTGATGCTAGAAAATGAAGAGTAAATGCGAAGTGGTTCACTTGGTGATTTTAATTAGCACTTTATAGTCTAAACAAGTGTCTAGGCTTGGCTGGGAAGGAAGTGAGCCAAAATGTGCGGAGCAGTCTCCTGTGCTGGCCCCCTCTTAGAGAAGACTTGAACTCCAGAGCCCCAGCTTCATGGCAATGGACAGCTTTCATGGTCCAGCAGGGGCACCCAGGGACCTCCGGGCAGAGGAGACATTGGGATCTGAGCTTGACTCGGCTGTTCCCTCTTTGGGAATGCCCCCGTTTCTCCCCCACATCCAGGTCAGTCCTTCTTATGTTCAGATTTCCCCTAAGGTGCCCTTTAGATGCATATACTCCACTCCATCCTCACAACAACCTCATTAGGAAGAGGTAGTGACAGTCTGGGTCAGCACTAAACTTCTAACACATATAACCTTATATCTTCTAGCCTTCTACAACCATTTCCAGTTCTCAGGTCAGAACAGAAACGTGGCGAACAGTGGAATCGGTGGGAGCAGGAGGGGGAGACACAGGTGCCACAGAGGAGGTCCAGACACAGTGTGGAGTGTGTCATCTGGAGATTTAGGCGGAAGTATGTGTCCAAGATGGCAGAGTGTTGGCTGGAGAGGTTCGTGACCGGAGGAAACCCTGACGGGTGGACAGAACAGGGACGGAGGGTCTCGGAGATCTACACATGATGCAGATCGAGGCAAGCTGAGTCCAGAAGGCCTCCTTCAAAGCTGTCAGGACACTGGCCTGTGGGAGGGTGCAGAAGCAAGCAGTCTAGGTCTAGTCTTCGAAGAATTGGGGTTAAGTAAGAAACCAAGTAAGATACCAAGTAAGAAACCAAAGCAGGAGTCCTGTTATTGGAAAATGGGGTACAAGGTCCATGAACACCTAAACACTGACCAGATGCTGTACAACCTGGTCTGAAAACTTGGAGCTTCTTAATTTTCCCTTGACAAAGAGGGCTTCTTGCACTTGAGACAGGACTAAGATAAGCACCTGTGTGCGAACTAAAGAGCTACAGAAGGAATCACTGCAACTATGTTTTGTTTGTCTAACTCAGTGTTTTTATCATTGTGATAAAGGATAGACTAGAGTCCCAGGGGTCTCCAAACTTTTTACACAGGGGGCCAGTTCAGTGTCCCTCAGACCATTGGAGGGCCACCACATACAGTGCTCCTCTCACTGACCACCAATGAAAGAGGTGCCCCTTCCGGAAGTGCAGCGGGGGCCGGATAAATGGCCTCAGGGGGCTGTATGCGGCCCGCGGGCCGTAGTTTGGGGACACCTGGAGACTGTCATATCACAGAGACGCATTAAATGTGTTTGACCTTCTGCTCTAAATACATTCTTTTCCTGAACTGTGGTGGCACAGTGGATAAAGCGTCAACCTGGAACACTGAGGTCACTGGTTTGAAACCCTGCTCTTGCCTGGTCAAGGCACACACAGTAAGCAACTATGACGAGTTGATGCTTCCTGCTTCTCCTCTCTCTCTCTCTCTCTCTCTCTCTCTCTCTCTCTCTCTCTCTCTCCTCTCTAACAATCAGTAAATAAAATCTAAAACAAACCAAAAAAAAAAATACATTCTTTCCTTTTTCTTTTATCTCGGCCTTAGACCTTGCACTAAGCTTAATAATTTACTACTAGTGAGTCCTTGAGAGGCAACACTCAGGAAGTAAGTTAAGTCAGGCAAGTTGCCTAGATACATTGAGTCTGTCTGCTATTATTTAAGTCTTGAGCTACCCCTTTGAATGTTGCCTTTAGTGCACTGCATTCTCTGTTTCAGAGAAGACTAGATTTTTAGAAATCCCTGGGACTAGATGAAATCATGAATATTTTCTCCAACCTAAAATGGTTTGACCTATTTCACCCCTTTTCAATATATTAAGTTTTGCTACTTGTTTTATTTTATGAAAGTGGGCTAGGTTGTTAATAGAAACAAAATCCAGGCCACTTTGAAAATGATCAAAGTGATGGCTGTTTCAGGCAGCTGTACAACAAAGCAAATGCCTGTTTCTTTTCTTTTTTGTGGGGTGTGTGTGTGTGTGTGTGTGTGTGTGTGTGTGTGTGTGAGATTAACCTTAAGTTAAAGTGAAATAATAATGTGAGAATTTATTTTTAAAAATATACAGAAAACGATCAGAAATAAAGAGTGTTTCTTAGCAACTAACCAAATAATAAAAGAGGAACCAGTTACTTATTTGTGAAGCAGCCTCTGGCCCTAAAAATGGTATTAATATGTCTGAATACAGTTGTTGGAAACCAAGCTTCCCACTGTGGGTCGGGGCGTGTTTGGGGCAGAGAGGGGTCTTGCACGTCAGGTTGCCCGTGGTGTACCAAGCAGCAGAGGCTATCCTACGTGGGGCTCTCCCCCACCCCGCAACACAAGGATGCCCGGGTTTCACAGCTAACATCTGAGTGCTTACTATGTACCAGACCCTTCCCTCAGCACATTTAATCCTCTCTACCACCCTGGGCGGTAGATAAACGTCACAGACAGGGAAGTCAAAGCAGGGAGAAGTCAATTGCCCAAGTTCACACAGAAAAGCATACCACTGAGGTCCAGATCAATTCCAGACACGCTGGCTCCAGAGCAGAGTGCTGAGCTGCCGTTAATACTCTTCTCATTGAAAGGGGGGAAATATAAAAAGGGTCGAAGACAGCTGGACCAAACGTAGAGTTGAGACTGGGAGAAGTTAGGGAGAGAGGGGAGTGCTTTTCCCCTAATGTAGCCCTCACTGTCGAATGGCGAGAATTGAGAAGCTCTCCCTCCACCCTCACCCCCCACCACTCCCAATTCTCCCCAGTGTTCTCTTCTCCAGAGCACTTACCACCTTCTAACATTCCATACAGTTCACTTACTCATTTGGCTCTGGAGTGCTGCCTGTCTCCTCTCACTGAGATGTAAGCAAATAAGAGCACACTTCTTGGTCTGCTTTGCTCCCAAAGGATCTCAAGTGTCTAGCTCTCAGTATTTCTTAAATCAATGTACACCTGCCACCTACCGAGATATCTGGGAAGATTAAAATCTTCAAATTTATAACACACTTCAAAACAGTGTTCCAAAAATGGGTAAAATATTAAGAGGCAAGGAAGACCCCTTAGAAAAAGTAACTGAGTGCCATACAATTGTCATTGCCACTTTTAACATCTGAGAAATTGCTCGGTGTCAAAGCTGCTCTGAAATCAAGGTGACACTCTTCCTGCCCCGGAGGGATTATCATGTAAGTAAGACAGATAAGGCTAGACAGAAAGGCACCCAGGAATAGACAGCAGGAAGGAAGCAGACAGAGGTTGGGGGTTTCCATTTTATTTTTCTTTCCAGGCTTATTGTATTGCTCTTTCTCTTTTTTTTTTAAAAAAATATCCTCTTTGATTCAGTGTTAAACATATACTCTGACACTTCATCCAAGTGAAGTTTTTAATTGCATAATTTTAAGGTTGTTTCAGGATTAGTTCATTAAACTGTACTGTGATGGAATGGAGTCGTCCTTCCTCTGCGCTGAACAAGAGATCCCTGCTTGAAATCTCGCTTTGGTGATTATCAGAATGTCTCAGCCCTGCAGCGGGAGGCTCTGCTCCTCACCGCTGCCTCTTCCTGGCTCTGCTGTTGTTTGCCTGATCCAGGACCCTCCCTGCAAGTCCTAGGCAGACACCCTCTCCACTCTTTTCCTATCCTACCCCTGGCTGGGGCTGACGTGGGAGCAGAGAATTCTGCAGGGCTGCTACTAGAGGATGTTTCTTATGTTAGGTCGCCAAAGGAGACACACACACACACACACACAAGGTCTGGTGAGTTTTTTAAGAAATTTATTTCTGTATCTGTGAACAGATGGGTTGAGACCCTAGTGGCTTTTCAGCCCCAAGTGTTTGGGGATTCAAGCTTTTATAGGGTTAGTAAGCAAGGCTGGTTAGTTTTGGAGGGGAGTTTTAGGGCAGGGTGATGGTGAACCACTAAGTAACAGAATGTTTAGGTAAATGATAGGAGGTGATGAAACTGGCAGGAGGTCTGAGGGTCGGAGAATAATGGCTGAATAACAGAATGTTTCGCTAAGTGATGGCCGGTGATTTTCTGGTGGAGAGTTACAGGGAGCTGCCTGAGCAGAAAGCTGCCTTGGAGCCAGATCTCTTAAAGTTTTTCCCTATTAACTGAGGTTTTGATAAGGGACCCTGGACCTGGACCTAACATCTTGTGATTCTGAAATCTGCCCATATACCTGTATTCACATTGACACTTCGGATTGGCATCCTCAAGACAGACTGCGCCGCACACAGGCGCTACTATAGATAAGTGACTACATGAACATTCAGTTATCCCAGAGATGAGTGAGGGGGAGAGGGCCTCACACTAGTACTATTAATACCATTAACAGCAAAAAAGTAAAGGGAGCTCGTTAGGTGCCTAGAATTAATCAATACTTTACCTCAATCAGTTCACGGGTACATCAATTCAATCCTCACATTCAAGAACCATGTGAGGAAAGTGCTATTATTATCATTACAGATAGAAGAGCAAAACAGAGGTTAATAATACCTGCAGGGTCACAGAGCTAGAAAGCAGGAATTTGCCCCAGGCTGCTGGTTGGGGGGTGTGTTCTCAACCACAACTCAGCTTTGCCCCTCTGTGTTAAAAATGCACATCGATAATGAAAACACCCGCCCAACAGGACCCCTACGTGCTTTAGAGATGCTCTCATTACACCCCATGAAGACTCGATGGGGTAATCCCAGTCGAACCCTGAGAGAAACATCAGACAAATCTAGACTGGGGGACATTCTACAGGATACCTGGTCATACTGCTCCAGACTCTCAAGGTCATGAGAAATAAGGAAATCAGGAGAAACTGTCATAGATTAGAGGAGGCTGGGGAGAAAAGACAACAAAATGCAATGTGGTTTCCTGGATTGGATCCTGGAGCACACAGAAGCGTCAGTGGTAAAACTGAGGAAATCACAACAAAGCCTGGAGTTTCGTTACTAATAATGTGTCAGTGTCTGAGTGTTGGTTTTGATAAATGTACTATACTAACATAAAATGTAAACAATGGAGAAAACTGGGAGGGGGGGTCTAGGCAAATGTACTATCTTTGCAATATTTCTGTTAATTTAAAATTACTCCAAAATTAAATTTATTAAGAAAAAAATCAGCCTGGGGTGGTGTAGTGATTAGAGTGTCGACCTAGAACACTGAGGTCACCAGTTTAAAACCTTGGGCTTGCCTGGTCAAGGCACATACGACAAGCAATCAGTGAAGAACTAAAATGAAGCAACTATAGGTTGATACTTCTTTTTCCCCCCTCTTCTCTCTGTAAAATCAATAAATTAAAAAAAAATCCTTCTCAGGCACCATATTTCCCCATGTATAAGACGCACCTTAATTTTAGAACCTGAAATTTGAAAAAAATGTTATTACATAAAGTTATTGAAGTTTTATTCATCATAAAATTCATACACCTCATCACTGTCAAAACTCCCATCCATTAGCTTGTCCTATCTGTCTGATGACGAATCACTGCCTTCATATATTGCCTCGTCCTCAGTTCCATCTATGGCAGTGGTCCCCAACCCCTGGGCTGCGGATTGGTACCAGTCTGTGGGCCATTTGGTACCGGTCTGCAGAGAAAGAATAAATAACTTACATTATTTCCGTTTTATTTATATTTAAGTCTGAACGATGTTTTATTTTTTAAAAATGACCAGATTCTCTCTGTTACATCCGTCTAAGACTCACTCTTGACGCTTGTCTTGGTCACGTGATACATTTATCCGCCCCACCCTAAAGGCCGGTTCGTGAAAATACTTTCTGACATTAAACCGGTCCGTGGCAGGAAAAACGTTGGGGACCACTGATCTATGGCATTTGAAATGCTACAAACACTGTATAAGACACACTCAGCTTTAGACCCCAAATTTTTTGAAAAATGTTGTTTCTTATACATGGGGAAATATGGTAGGTTTTATGACTCTAATTTACAGACAACAGTGGCTTAGATTGCCTTGCCCATAATACTACAGCTATGAGGAAGATTTATCCCAGTAGATACCTAGAATAATTTAAACAGAATTGCATGTGCTTCACTTACTCTGAGAACTTCCTTGTGGTGTCCTATGGGCACCTTAGCCTGATGATCTGTGAGAAGGCTAGGCTTTGACTTTGTTCCAGTTTGCTTTTCCTAACCCAAGAGCAGTATCTTACATTTATGGAATGCTTACATACTTTAGTTTCCTTAATCCTCAAAGCAACCCTGTTAAGTATTACTACATGTTGTAGATCAAAATAATAATAATAATAATACTTGCTTGACCATGTGGTGGTGCAATGGACAGAGCATCAGCATAGAATGCTGAAAACTTAGGTTCAAAACCCCGAGGTCGGTGGCTTGAGCGCAGGCTCACCAGCTTGAGCACGGGGTCGCTGGCTTGAGCATGGATCATAGACATGACTCCATCCATGGTCACCGGCTTGAACCCAAAAGTCGCTGGCTTGAGCAAGGTGTCACTGGCTTGGCTGGAGTCCCCCAGTCAAAGCACATATGAAAAAGCAATCAATGAACAGCCAAGGTGCTGCAATTAAGAATTGATGCTTCTTATCTCTTCCCCTTCCTGTCTGTCCTGCTCTCTCTCACTAAAAAACAAACAAATAAAAAAACCAAAAAATGGTTTATGAGTGTTCAGTAACTTGTCCAAGGTCACACAGTAACTAATTGGAACTTGAGCTTGAAGTCCAGTCTTTCTAAAACCAAAGTGTTGCCTGACCTGTGGTGGTACAGTGGATAAAACATTGATCTGATCCTCTGAGGCCTCCGGTTCAAAACCCCAGACTTGCCTGGTCAAGGCACATATGGGAGTTGGTGCCTCCTGGCCCCTCCCCCTTCTTTCTCTCTCTCTCCTCTCTCTAAAATGAATAAATAAAAATTTAAAAAATAAAACCAAAGTGTTGGCACAACCACTTATAATTACTCATTCTGCCCTGCCTCCATGCTGCTTTTACTTTTTGGCCTGAACTATAATTATAATTAATAACTATGGACTAGAAATGTCTGTTACATTGAATGGAAACTTTAAGCAGCTGAGGGGAAGAAAGCTGGTGCCCTCGGCCCCCGGTAAGCAGCAAAAGCAGAGGCAGAAGTAATTTATTCTATGTGCTCACTAAGCCTTATACCAAAATATTTAAAGCTTCTTTTTCTTTGCAGAAAATATTATTTTTCAATTGTTTTGGTTAATATCAATAGTACCAAAAGCTGCCAGTGTGTAAAAAACACCCACAATAATGCCAGGCATTACGCTAAATGCCAGATGTTTTCTCATCTGAGAAAAAACCTTCCTGAGTCAAGTACTCCTACTATCTGCATTTTACAGGTGAAGAAATATAAGGCAATGATTTTGAAATTAAGTTCCTTAGGGGGGAGGGCAGGAGCTGGGAATGGAAATGGGAGGCCAAGCCCCAGAATCAGATTCCCAATGTAAACAGAGCATTATGCTTTTATCTACTTTGCTTATTAGACATATTTGGAAACTGTCCTTTAAAGAGAGTTGCAAGGTGTGATGGTTAATTTTATGGGTCAGCTTGGCTTCTGTATAGTTCTTTAATGACACACTAATCTAGGTGTGGCTGTGAAGGTTTTTGTAGATGTGGTTAACATCTATAATCAGTTGATTGTTAAGTAAAGAAGATTACCTTCAGTAATGTGAGTTGGCCTCGTGTAATCAGTTGAAAGGCCTTAAGAGCAAAAAAAGGAAATTCCCGGAACAAGAAATTCTGCCTGGAGACTGTGGTATTAACTAACTCCTGTCCGAGTTTCCAGCCCATGCTCTACGGACTTAGGACTGCCCAACTCCAACAACAACATAAGCCAATTCCTTAAACTAAACCCTCTCTGTACACACACACACACACACACACACACACACACACACACACACACACACACCCCTCCATCTGTCTCTGGAATGCCCTAACTGATACACATGGCTTCCCAGACTGTGGTCTGCAGCCCAGTGGCATCAACACGGGAGCTCTTAGAAGTAGCACAATCTCAGGCCCCACACTGGATTTACTCAGTCAGAAACTGCATTTTAACAAGGTCCCCAGATGATCCTTAAGCACCTTAAAGTTAAAGAAGGGTTTAATACAACATAAAGATAGTAAACCACGGCCCTGGCCGGTTGGTTCAGTGGTAGAACGTCGGCCTGGCGTGCAGGAGTCCCGGGTTTGATTCCCGGCCAGGGTACACAGGAGAAGCGCCCATCTGCTTCTCCACCCCTCCCCCTCTCCTTCCTCTCTGTCTCTCTCTTCCTCTCCCGCAGCCAAGGCTCCATTGGGAGCAAAAAGTTGGCCCAGGGGCTGAGGATGGCTCCATGGCCTCCTCCTCAGGCACTAGAATGGCTCTGGTTGCGACAGAACAACGCCCCAGATGGGCAGAGCATCGCCCCCTGGTGGGCGTGCTGGGTGGATCCCGGTTGGGCGCATGTGGGAGTCTGTCTGACTGCCTCCCCATTTCCAACTTCAGAAAAATACAAAAAAAAAAAAAAAAAAAAAAAAAAAAGAAAGAAAGAACGATAGTAAACCACATGCATTTAACCTGAATAAAATCCTCAAACATTTCAGCCTTGAGGGCAATTCAACAGAACTTCTGAAAAAGAATAAAAATACCAACTTACCTCCTTTGAATTAAGTAACCCACTGGCTGCCTTGTTTCACTGTCATCAGCCAGATGAACTGGCCTCCGGACCACCAACATGGTCATAAGCATAGAAATAGGCGTGTTTGCTTCTATCAAAGACACTTTCTTGGCTCATACTGCATTTATATCCCATTTCTTATCCTTCCTCAAGGAACTCAAACATTTCTTTCTATTAACTAAAAGAAAAATAAATCAAAGGATGAGAAAGTGTTAGTTGACATTCAGTTTCTTCCAAAAGAAGTTATCAAGTAACTAACAAAAAGACAGATTTGAAGGCTCAACCTCAAATGAAATCCACAAGATTTCACACAGTTTAGCAAGTTCTTTTCTTTGACTAAAATTCTGCCTGCTTCTTACCAAGCTTTGCACTCAATCGCCATGGACTGCTGGAGACAAGAATGAGAAGTCTTTTTTTTTATTTTTTTTTATTTTTCTGAAGCTGGAAACGGGGAGAGACAGTCAGACAGACTCCCGCATGCGCCCGACCGGGATCCACCCGGCACGCCCACCAGGGGCGAAGCTCTGCCCACCAGGGGGCGATGCTCTGCCCCTCCGGGCCATCGCTCTGTTGCGACCAGAGCCACTCTAGCGCCTGGGGCAGAGGCCAAGGAACCATCCCCAGTGCCCGGGCCATCTTTGCTCCAATGGAGCCTCGGCTGCGGGAAGGGAAGAGAGAGACAGAGAGGAAGGAGAGGGGGAGGGGTGGAGAAGCAGATGGGCGCTTCTCCTGTGTGCCCTGGCCGGGAATCGAACCGGGGACTTCTGCACTCCAGGCCGACGCTCTACCACTGAGCCAACCGGCCAGGGCAAGAATGAGAAGTCTTTAACTGTCATGGCTTAGCCTGTTTGTCAGCCCAGGGATCCAACTTACCTCTGGAGCCCTCTCTGTTGTTCTCTGCTACTGGGTTTTACATTATCAGCAGGTGGACAAGTCACCACCTGAACTGGATAATATGACTCAGAATTATTTAACTCATTTCTCCCTTCTGCTAGAACTATTTTTACAATTCATTTAGTATTCTAAAATTAACTTGGGATGCCATGTCACATCCCAAGGGTCACAACATATGACTTAGTCTGCTAGGAGACAGCAAACACCATCATCCTCAGGCATCACAGCCACTCTTCATAGAAATTTCTTCAGATGGGCAAAGGCCATCCTGCCTTGTTTTCTGCGGTCCCACTTGTGGTTCTGTGGAGCCAGGAGAACAGGAGGAACATCAAACCTAACCTCAATTGAATGCTGTGTTCCCACAGGTGGACTTTATTTTCTCAGTCACTTAGTGACCAGAGAACAGCTGTATAATTTCATTTTAGGGTGTTCTAAGCATTAATGATTCTCAACTGGAGAGAGAGAGTATATAGCAGAATTGTACCAGATGTATTCTGACGTTGCAGCCACACCTAAAAGACTTTGATTCAATAGATCTGGGTCAGGCACAGAAGAGAACCTCTCCACGGGTGTTTCTGATAAAGCCATCCTGGTTGGGTTCCTGACTTTAAATAAAGGTTACACATTGGCTACTAAAGTTTCTACACCTAATTCCAATGGGGGAATGTTTCTCACACCAAGTAACTCTTCAACACCAGCTGGGTGTTCTACAATTCAACTCAATTCTGACAGTACCTATCCAGAGATAGCATCAGATCCCACAGTCTCTTACAAAACTGCCTCCCTCACCCCCACCTCAGATGCCAGTGTAAGTCCACATTGTTACCTGTGCTTTTGACTGGCTATAAATCAGATTCCCACGACCCCCTTCTCAGGTTTAGTTAACTTGCTAGAGTGGCTCACAACTCAGAGAAACATTTTCCTTATCATATTAGCCAGTTAATTATAAAATAATACAGCTCAGACACATGCAGATAGAGGTGCACAGGGTGGGGTACGGGGAGAGGACACGGAGCTTCCGTGCCTTCCCGGAACACTCTCCCCTCACTTCCACGCTCTCTCAGCCCTCTCCTTTTGGGCTTTTGTGGAGGTTTCATTAAATCATTAGCCAATGGGGATTGATTCACCCTCCAGGCCCTCTCCCCTCCTGGAGGTTGTGGGATGGGACTGAAAGTTCTAACCCCCGAAGCACATGGTTGGTTCATCTGGGACAAGCCCCCATCCTTGGATGTTTTGCGAGAGGCATGTAATTAACCTAAATTCAGTTGTGGTGGAAAGAGGCTTATTATGGATAACACCCAAGCCACCTTTACAGCTCTGAAGCAATTTCAGGAACTGAGGACAAGAAACCAAATATTATAACAAAAGGTGGTCTCATTGCTCTTATTGCTCAGGAAATTCCAAGGGTTTGGGGAGCTTTGAGCCAGGAATCAGGATGAAGACTACATATATATGAATATATATCAATATATGTATATATGCATATATATGTATATATGTGTGTGTACATATGTATATATATGTGTATATATGCATATATATCATCTGAATGACCAAACATATTTCTTTTCTAAATTTTTATATTTTCTATAAATAACAATATTATACCTACACATTGGAATAAAAATATTAATGCCTAAAAAAATTAATTCCTAAGACTGCCTCAGATCAACTAAATCGGATACTCTGAGAGTTAGCCTAGGGATGCATATTTTTAAAGCTTGTGCAGCCAGGATTGAAAACATATCTCGGGAATTTCTTTATCAGGTGAGCACTTCATCTGGAGATCTTGATACAATACAGGCTCTGACTCAGTAGGTCAGTGATGGAGCCTGATACTATGCAATTCTAGTGAGCTTTCATGTGACGTTGATGGTCCATGGACCACACTTTGAATAAAAAGGCATGTCTCATAATGTGCTCCATTGCGTACACTATGTTAATAAAGTTGAGTTAATTAAGATTGTGAGGTAAAATATAGGCTGCTCAGTTTAATTTTATTTCAGATAAATAATCAATAATTTTTTAGCATAAGGATGTCTCAGATACTGCATTTCTATACTAAAATATTGTCCATTATGTGGGTCATTAGTTTCACAAAATACTTAACAGATTTTGCTTAAAAAACATATTTTTTTAAAAAAAATTATTTTTCTTTCTTCATTTTAGAGAAGAGAGATAGAGAGAAAGAGAAAGAGAAAAGAGGGGAGGAACAGGAAGCATCAACTCCCATATGTGCCTTTACCAGGCAAACACAGGGTTTTGAACCAGCAACCTCAGCATTCCAGGTCAATCCACTGCGCCACCACAGGTCAGGCAACAGATGCTTGTATATGTACAAAATACATTAATATCTCAGATATTTGGGAAAAAAGAAAAACAAAGTTAAGAAAGTTTCTTTTCTGCAGTATCTTGTAAGTGTTTAATATACTATTGTGTTTTGGAACTCTCCCAAAAGGATTATTTCCCAAATTTATTTGGTCAGTTATCTTATTTCTTGCAAGATATCACCTAAGATTAGTATTATCTAAAGTCCTCTGAGTAATGCTGCCTAAATAAACCTGTTTCTTTTTTTTTCCCTATTGCTATGACAAGAACAAATGCTTATTATGGAAAAATGATAAGTATAGAAAACTATAATAAGAAAATGTTACTCATAATCTTGTGATCCAGAGGTGCCCCGTTAACATTGTAACCTATTCTAAACTCTGGAGGCTAGTGGCTCAGAAAATGAAAAAGTTCTTATGAGGAAAATAGAACCTGTGAATGTAAGAAGTGAGTCCTGATGGGCTGGAAGAGAAAGTGTGGAGTAAGAAAAAAATTTCATTGTTTGAATGTTCATAGAAATAAGTAGGAGAGATCAGAAAATAATTTTCCAATTTAATGTCTCTCACTGTACTAAGAGATCATATAATTAGATTTCTAGATATTTATTCCACTGGCTCAACTTCTGATAAACACACTGCCCATTAGCACAGAAATGGCTCCATAACTTCAGCCTCTACTCTATCATTAGTTCTGGCATTTATCACCTCATTGAATCTGGAAGGCAAATAGCATTGCTGGTTCAGGCAGTTGGGTGTTTCACTATAATCATAGAGATAGAATTCTCCACCAGTTGTACAGTCATAATGGGCATACATCTGTGAAAGGATTTCAATTGAAAATGGAACTGGAGAATGTAAAATATAGACTCTCAGAAGATTGAAACTTAAGAATGGAAAGACTGATTTCTGGTAAATGTCCAGTTTACAGAAGACTGAGACTTACCTCCTGTCCAATGAACATCTGCCAAGAATCTCTCCACATCCTCAAGCCAATAAACTTGCTGCTTGGACCCAGCTGGACTTCCCCCTCTGTGCACTCCTTGCACATAATTACTGACTGCCCCATACCCTCAACCACACTCCCTTGTAGCTTGTTACAGCATGGGTTTCCCGAGTTGCAGTTCCTCTGCTCTTCCCAAGTAAACTCAATTTTTGGTAATTTGAGTTTGCTTTTGTTTACTTCTTATTTTAAGTCACCATATCTTTCCACTGTCAATGTAAAAAATAGATACTACCTTTAAACCCTTAACAGTTAGCACTATCACTAGCATTTTCACTTAAGTTATATCCCCGGAATCTAACCACCATCCTATGAGGGGAAAGAATGTTGGGTATTATTGCCTTTTAAGATTTTTAGTAAATGAAGGAAGTGAGTCTCATAGAAATAAAGTGATTTACTCAAGCTAGTAAGATGACAGAGTTTGAACTAGAACTAACATCTTTGATTCCACCTTCTGTGTTGTTGGACAAAACAACCCAGAGGACAAATTATGTGTGTCAAGCCAGTATCCACGGTCATCATCACAGCCGTCTGGCCCATGCAGGTTTGCATTAGATTCGGACCGACGGTAATGAAACAATGGAGCCAAGAACTGGTGGGCCATCATCTTTAATCCTAGCTTGCACCCGGCGGGCAAGTAAAAACGCACACTGGGCTCCAAAACCCACTCATTCAGTGCTCACAAAGCCACTGACTTATTCGAGTTTCCTATAATCAAGGTTCCTAGCTCATCAGTCTCATTCACCTCTGTTCCTGTAAAGCCAGTATCCATGGCCACCATCACAGCCGCCTGGCCCATGCCCGTTTGCATTAGATTTGGACAATCGGTAAAAAAAACAATGGAGCCAAGAACTGGTGGGCCATTAGCTTTAATCCTAGCTTGCACCCGGCAGGCAAGAAATACACACAGTGGGAAAACACTTCCTTTCCATTCAGGGGTCCCAAAGCCACTGACTTATCTGAGTTTCCTAGAATCAAAGGTTTCTAACCTCACCAGCCTTATTCACCTCTGTTTCCCATCTCCTTCTCTCTACACAAACTCTGCACTAACTGGCTTCTCCCTCAGCACTCCACCATCTTGGCTGCTTCTCCTGGCCTCCACGTGGCCTTTCTCTGCTCTCCTCTCTAATACTAATCTCAGGAACTGAAAGAGCAAGCTCCCCGGTCTGCCCCACTTTACATCGTAGAAACCAAAACCTTTAATCCAATATACAAACAAGGAAGTCTCTGATACAAAGTCACTTATCTGAGGCATAATAGGATTCCTCATAAGAGTGCACCACTCTACATCAAAAAGGGTGGGAAAGGCTTAGTCTTAAAACTAAGCCTTAGGCCAGGGGTCAGGAACCTTTTTGGCTGAGAGAGCCATGAACGCCAAAGATTTTAAAATGTAATTCCATGAGAGCCATACAACGACCCGTGTACCTTAACGCATTATCCAATAAAACTTTGGTGTTTTCCTGGAGGACAGCTGTGATTGGCTCCAGCCACCCACAACCATGAACATGAGTGGTAGGAAGTGAATGGATTGTAATACATAAGAATGTTTTTTTTAACATTATTATTTTTTTTATTAAAGATTTATCTGTGAGCCAGATGCAGCCATCAAAAGAGCCACATCTGGCTCGCAGGCCATAGGTTCCCGACCCCTGCCTTAGGCTATAAGGATCCTGCCTACTTACAGCCTGGACCCCCACATCCAATGCAAAGTATAAGCGAGCAAACATATATATCATATTTACAAACTTATTTGACCAATAAGGTGCCATGTTTTATTTTTATTTTTTTTACAGAGACAGAGAGAGAGTCAGAGATAGGGACAGACAGACAGGAACAGAGAGAGATGAGAAGCGTCAATCATCAGTTTTTCATTGCAACACGTTAGTTGTTCATTGATTGCTTTCTCATATGTGCCTTGACCGCGGGCCTTCAGCAGACTGAGTTACCCCTTGCTCGAGCCAGCGACCTTGGGTCCAAGCTGGTGAGCTTTGCTCAAACCAGATGAGCCTATGCTCAAGCTGGCAACCTCGGGGTCTCAAACCTGGGTCATCCGCATTCCAGTCCAACGCTCTAGCTACTGCGCCACTGCCTGGTCAAGCCATGTTTGATTTTTAAAGACTTTAGTAGTTTTGTGTTTTTATGGAAGACAGAAGAAAATATTTTTGGAGGTTATAAGTATGGACATTCCTTAAGCATGAAATTTATTTTGTTTTATTTTTTATTTTTTTAGCTTGAAATTTATTTTAAAAAGAATCTCATATTTATTCTTCTGCTACATTCTGGGCCCCACTGCATGAGCATTTCAAAATAAATAATGTGTTCTACTGCTGTGAGCACAAACTTGAAATAAATCTTGGAACTTGACTCAATAGATGTGTACTGGGTACTTTTCTGAGTTCTACAGCAGACACATTCGTGTGTTCTGACTCTCTACTCTCTGCCATTAGCCATTATACTATGGCAACTCTCCAAGAATTCTTTTGAAGCAAATCCTAAAAAGTAATTTGTGTTTTCAAATTATAAGAGAAAGTTTATTTAGTAAATTACAGAGGTAGTTACCAGACCCTTGGCGCTTAGGCCAGAGAAAGGCGGAGATAAGGTGCCTGGGGGGAAGGAGAGGGGGAGGGGAAAGGTGTCAACATGCTGGAGTGCTCTGGGTTTTTTGTTGTTGCTGGTTTGTTGTTTTTTTTTCTGACAGTTTTTTCTCCTCGAAAAACAGTTTTAAGGAACTATTTTCAATGAACCATACATAATATTCATACTGTCACATTTAGTTAATAAATATTTACCACGCCAAGTTGCTGGGGCCAAGTAGAAAGTTAAACAGAGAAGATGCCTCAAGGATATTCTACAGGAAGCAAATAAGATACTTTCAGATTGTATGTGCTGTGACAGAAACGGAACAGGGCTGTATGAGGAGGTCGAGCGAGTGACACGAAGCAGCGTGAGTGACGTGAGTGACGGGTGCCAGGACGCCGTCTCAGATTGGGTGATCGGGTGATCGAGGAAATGCTCCAAGGCGCTGGTATCTGAGCTGAAGATCTCAAACTTCCACAAGGCTAATGGATGCCCAGTTTGTTTTCAATTAACACTCAATCCAAATATTTCTACTTCATGCAGTTTCATCGCTTCATTTACTATTTCCAAATATTTGAAGCTTTCTTCTTTTGCCAAGGTTTCTTTGTCAACAGTTCTATATTATTTTGATGCTTTGAAAGGCAGGTCAGTCAGATTTGTTTTTATGTGAGCTAGTTCTCTGCTCCCCTGTTTCCTCTCAGTAGGTCTGTGTCAACTGCAGCAACAAACCGGCCTTGAAGACACGCTCGCTGTGGGTGCGTGAGCCTTCAGTTTGGGTGTGCATGGTTTCCTTGCTTGGTGGGAAGGAGGGCAGGCATTCAGAATAGGGGTATTATTTTCCCTCCCAGCCCCCATGCAGGCTTGCAAACTGGGAAAGAATCTGTCTCTACTCTACCCCACATCTACCTGCTGTACATCTCTTCAGTGTCTTGAGCAGCTCAGGAACTACAGAGCCCAGAACCAGCAGTAAGAATGCCCAGGAAATATGTGACTTTAGAGTGTGTTTCTTTTTCCCTATGAAAGATGAGAGCTATGTATATTATAATCATCATGGCATCTTTTTGAAACACACCCCTTCCATTACCACTAAGTATGTGAGTGGGGAGGGCAGAGGAGCCAGAGAGGGCTTTCAGGTTGTAAGGCCAGTATCCACGGCCACCATCACAGTTGCCTGGCCCATGCAGGTTTACATTGGATTCGGACAGATGGTAATGAAACAACAGAGCCATGAACTGGTGGGCCATTATCTTTAATCCTAGCTTGCACCCAGCGGGCAAGTAAAAACACACACTGGGCTCCAAAACCCACTCATTCAGTGCTCACAAAGCTACTGACTTATCTGAGTTTCCTAGAATCAAAGGTTTCTAGCTCACTAGCCTCATTCTCCTTTGTTCCTCATCTCCTTCTCTCTACACAAACTCTGCACTAACTGGCTTCTCTCTCAACACTCCACCATCTTGGCTGCCTCTCCTGGCCTCCTCCACATGGCCTCTCTCTGCTCTCCTCTCTGCTCTCTCCTCTAATGCTAATCTCAGGAACAGAGAGAGCAAGCTCCAGGTCTGCCCCACTTTATAGTGCAGAAATCAAAACTTTTACTTCAATATACAAAATAGGGAAGTCTCTAATACAAAGTCACTTATCTGAGGCATGATGGGATTGCACCATCCCACATCAAAAGGGGTGGGAAAGGCTGAGTCCTAAAACCAAGCCCCAGGCTACAAGGATCCTGCCTGCCCACAGCCCACCCCTGACACACATTAATATAATCACGCCCATTCCAAGCATAAGGGCAACTAATATCATCACCTGGGAGATGGGCCTTCATGTGGGCAGCACCATCTTTAACAAAGTAAGCATAATATATTTTATCTGCCCAACACAGGTGAACCTCAGGAGTCCCACACTGCTCTGCCCTTCTTTTTTTTTTTTCTTTTTCTTTTTTTCTTTTTAAATTTTTCTTAAGTGAGAAGCAGGGAGGCAGAGAAACATTTCTTTTGAATGCTGATGAACAGGAGACACCAAATCTTTTTCGCCTGCAAACTACTACCTTCTTTATTAGATCCAGCTAATAACACTGTTTTGTCTTTTTCCAAATAGCTCCAGATATATGGAAAAGATTTATATAGGCAGATGGGGATCCTCAAACCCCTCAGCAAGATCTTCTGAGCATGGATTTTAAGATACCAAGAGGCAGAAAAAGCTCAATAGAGATCAGGGGAACTACCAGTTTTTAGGATATGCCCTTAAAGGCTCCAACACCCCAAAGGGGTCTCATAGGATGAGTCCTGCTTCAATAGTGGAAAGGAAGGTCATTGAGCTAAAGCCTGCCAGGCTTACATGCCTCTGCTGTGAGGAAACAGGGACACTGGAAGGTAGGCTTCCCCCTCGCTCCTCTAATATCTAAGGGAGGGTTCAGTCTCTTCCAGCCCTGCTCCAGCCACCTATGACCTAACCTTGCCCAGAAAGCTGGGGTTTGCCACTGAAGGCTGAAGGTGCCCAGGGCCGTTGGCCCCGTCTATGACACTGTGGACGAGCCTAGGGTATTTCTTCCAAGAAGCAGGTAAACTGATCTCATTTGCACAAGGGCCACTTAACTACGTCGTGCCTGAATAGTCAGGTTTTTTATTCTTCCCTCAAAGATCTCTGTTGTGGGTGTTGATAGTCCTATTTTCTGCTGCTTTGCTTAATATATAGTGTTTCCTTTATTCCTCCTACCTCAATGCCCCACTCATATTTCAGGCTGGTACCTACTCCTAATTTAGAGCTCTCTTTCCCCCTTTTGCCAACTTCTATTATGAATCTACCTTTGCCACCCAGCTTAGTGTATCCCAAGGTTCTCTTTACCACGCCACAGTTGCAGAGCTCCAGGGAAAAGCAACCTGGTCTCATCTCTCCAGGCAGAGGAGAACAGAAGCTCCATATCCACACATGCTGCAAATGGTTTTTCCAGTCTACCTGAATCATTACCAGCTAGAAGCAGTGGTCATTGGGACTTGGACATGAGCTTCAAAGTATAGAATTGTGACAACAATTCCAGTGCCATGAGGACTTTTCCTGGATGTAGACTTTTCCTGGACTCCTGCTCCCTGTGACAGCTCCTAACAGACTGAACTGGGGTTGGGTTGCATTTTTCAGGAATTTGGCATGGTGATGGGGCCAACTTGGACTTGGTGAACATGTTAAGGACACTACTCTTTTATGGATTCTTGCTGTATTGGCCAAGAGTTTGCTTAAAGGCTTTTAATCACTGTAAAAAAAAATAGAAGACTGGATAAAGAAGATGTGGCACATATACACCATGGTATACTATTCAGCTAGAAGAAATGATGACATCAGATCACTTACAGCAGAATGGTGGAATCTTGATAACATTATGCGGAGTGAAATAAGTGAATCAGAAAAAAACAAGAACTGCAGGATTCCATACATTGGTGGGACATAAAAATGAGACTAAGAGACATGGACAGGCGTGGGGTGGTTACAGGGGGTTGGGGGAGGGGAGGAGGGAGAGGGGGAGGGGGAGGGGGAGGGGTACAAAGAAAACTGGATAGAGGGTAACGGAGGACGATCTCTCTTTGGGTGATGGGTATGCAATAGAACTAAATGACAAGATAACCTGGAAATGTTTTCTTTGAATATATGTACCCTGATTTATTGATGTCACCCCATTAAAATAAAAATTTATTTATAAAAAAAAATTTTTTTTTCTTAAGTGAGAAGCAGGGAGGCAGAGAAACAGACTCCTGCATGTGCTCTGACCGAGATCCACCCAGCAAGCCCCCTACCGGATGCGGCTCTGTCCATCTGTGGCCATTGCTATGTTGCTCAGCAACCAAACTATTTTAGCACCTGAGGGTGAGGTCATGGAGCCATCCTCAGCGCCTGGGGCCAACTTGCTCCAACCAGCCATAGCTGCGGGAGAGGAAGAGAAAGAAAGAAAGAGAGAGAGATAGAAGACGGGAGGGGTGGAGAAGCAGATGGTCGCTTCACCTGTGTGCCCTGACTGGGAATCGAACCTGGGACATCCACACACCGGGCCAACACTTTACCACTGAATCAACCAGCCAGTGCCTGCCCTTCTTAATATAATCCATGGAGGGAGGAAGCTAAGTCTGAATTGTAACTTGTGAATTAATAGTGATGAATTAATTATCTTTTATTCAAAAGGTGAGTAATTGAATCAGAATACTATACTCAGCAGTAGGGACTAGAAAGAAAATAACACATGAGTTCTACCTTCAAAGCCTGACATTTTAGTTGGCAACAGATTTGAAAACAGATAAGTTATAATGAATTGAGGTAATGATTATATAAAGAGTTAAGTTCCATTCATTACCATACACCATAAGATCTTAAATTGCAGTAAGATCTAGTTATCCAATGCTATGAGGCTGTTTAATAAATGTTGCATTTAAAAGAAATAAAATTATAATAAATGAACAGTCCAGGAATCCTCCACAAATAATTGTTTTAAGGACATAGGAGTATATTTGTCAAGGCTCAGCTTACAGAATGAAGAAACTTCTTCATAGTAAGCAATGTAAAATAAAGATAGGAAATCTTTCAGACAGAAACCGTCCATTGTAGACCCATGTTTTCCACCACACCAAACTACCAGCCTTTACCGAGTTTAATTCATGGCCTTTGAAATACAATATATGAACAGACATAGAAAATCTCGAATAAATTTTATAAGGAAGTTGATCCTGTAAATTTAGCGTTGACAGGACCTTAGAAATTAAGCTTTTAGCAATCCACTCCTTTTTCCTGATAACATAGTCAAAGCCCAGAAAGTTTAAGTGACTTGTTCCAGGCCACATAGCTAGTTAGTGGCAGAAGAAGAAAGCCTGGGGTCTCTTGATTTCTTCCATGCTATATTGCAGACGGCATCTCTGAGGTAGCTGTAGATGTTTTTGTAGAAGGAAATACATATCAAAACATTCCAACCAGTCCACCCATCTAGTATGATCTAATACGAAACAACAGACTCTTTAAAAAGAGAAAATTGACAGACTTGGAGAGATGTAATGGGAAGTATTTAAGACCATGCCCTGGTCTCTCCCCTCTTCACACACGCACGCATGCACTCACGATGCACACACACTCCGGTCCATATGTGCAGGGCCAGTTTCTCACTAATCCTCCTTCCCTAATTGGCATTGGCTTAATTGTCCACGTGGCCAGGTCTTGCTCACCAATGCCAAGTAGTCCCCGATTCATTATCTATTCCAATTAAACATTAGCATCCCTTTCACTTCTCCTTCTACTTGAGGTGATGCGATCATAAATAATTCTCTGTGAAATGTTTCACAGGCTGACATCTGCTTTCCTTTCCTCAGCTTCCAAAAGGAGGTGATCATAAACAGAGTTTCAAGGAAGTTCTCCTACAGCTGTTTCTATTATACCACCGCTTCTCTAGTTTCAGTCCTGAGGATGTTTTCTACTGTCTGTTTATACTTGTGTTACCTAAGAAATAAACCCTCTTAATTTAAAAACAAACAATGTGTGGTAGCAGAGTTCTAGGCACGATATGAATCTCACCAAGTTAGTCCTGTTCACTAAGATCTTCCAAAAATGGCTTCAATCTTGACCATTCTGCTTATACGGTAGAGCTCTCTGGTAACAGCCAGTCACATGAAAGGACTTGTGTTCCCTTGTATTTTTCAAGGGCCCATGTTGAAAACAGAAAGAGTTCTCTACATTTGCCCAACAAAGGGGATCTTTCTAAGGAAGCTCACTGTAAAAAATTCAAACAAAGGAAATCCCTTCTACTTAAAAAAGGGATTTGTGATTCTGGAAATGTGCCTAGTTCCATAAACCATAGCTTTATTACTGGAGGAAAAAGAGAAAAAGTCTGCCACATGCAGCTGGGCCCAGAGGGAATGCTGACCGGAGGGAGGCCACGACGCCGGCTGTTCAGAGTGCAGACATCCACGCCACACATCAGGACTGCAGCGCGCGCTGCCTGTGAGAACTCTGAGTTTGGATTCACACTGGAACTGGATCCCAATCCAGTTCCACCAATTACAGTCTCTGTGGGCAAGTAATTTGTTTCCTAAAGATAAAATGGGTTTAAAATTATATTATACTTTTTTATAAGGTCATAGTTAGAATTAACTGAGATTATCCAGGCAAAATGCCTCGCCCTGGCCCTGGCAAATAGTAAGAAGAGTGCAATAAATGGTAGTTAATAAGTGAGTGAGTTGACCTGACCGCAGTGAAGCGGGCTGGAGAGCATCCCTGGGAGATGAACAACTGTAGTCCCTGTGCGACAGACAGGGCGCCGAGCCAGAGCGCATGCCCCAGATATGAGTGGGGCATGCCCCACTCAGCCAATAGGGCCTAACAGGTTCTTGGCTAATTGTAAGAGTTGCTCAATCAATTACAGACTTAAAAGATAATTGAGCATTCTTGGTTTCTCTTGGCAAAATCGTGATTTGTAAAGTCCTATTTGACAAGAGAAATATTTCCAAATCACTTTAAAAAATTATTTTAATACCAAAAGGTAGATTTCACGGACAACTTCTAAGGTTCTTTTCAGGTCAGGGCATTCCATGACTCTAACAGTGTGGTGTGCATGGCAGAGGGAACACACTCAGGCTTTGGTGCCAGACAGGCCTGAGGGTAAGCCTGAGCTCCACTTCTTCCTGCATGGAACTTGGCCATGGTCCCTCACCTCTCTGAGGCTCCATTGTCTCATCTGTATACATAGGGAGAGTAATACTTACTTTACAGTATGTTTGTGGGAACTAAATGAGAGTTTTACATGTGAAAGTGCCTAGCTTGGTTCTAAGCACATGGTAGATAATAAATAAAAATAAATAAATAAAAACCCTTCCTCTCCAAAGTCATTGAGGAGACTAATCCAAGCTTCCATGAACCTCCCAGGAGGCAGAAACCTATGTGCTGGAACTTGGCATTGCTCAGCTGACTACTTTGAGGACATTACCCTACCCTATATCCATCCAGCCACCTACTCATCCAACAATACCCACTGAGCACCAATTCTGTTAGCACTGCACCTGGGGCTAGCGAGACAACAGTGAAGATTCAGATACCTATGCCCTTAAGAGTTCACAGTCCACTGGAAGAAACAAAGAAAGATATACTCAGGCAATTAAAATGCAGTCCAGTGTGATTGGTGCCAAGAAGAGGTTTTGTACAAAATGCCATGGGTGTGGCAAGAAGGAGATCTGTGCTTCTCGGGGAGACTATTAACTTGACACATTTAAATCCATGCAGTTAGGGATATGGAAACATGGATTGAGGGTTGGCCTGGGATGCTGAGGACCCAGGTTTGAAACCCTGAGGTCATAGGCTTGAGCTCAGGCTCACCAACTTGAGCGTGGGGTTGCCAGCTTGAGTGTGGGGTCATAGACATGACCACATGGTTGCTGGCTTGAGCGCAAAGGTCGCTGGCTTGAGCAAGGAGTCACTGGCTTGACTAGAGCTCCATGGTCAAGGCACATATGAGAAAGCAATCAGTGAACAACTAAGGTGCTGCAATGAAGAATTGATGCTTCTCATCTCTCTCCCTCCCTGTCTGTCTGTCCTTATCTGTCCCTTTCTCTGTCTTTCTGTCTCTGTCACACACACACACACACACACACACACACACACACACACACAAAGGAAAAAGAAATAAAACACTACAGTGAGTGAGGGATGGGTAAAGGGGGCCAAAAGGTGTATTTCCAGGCATTAGCTAAGTAAGGCCTGGGAATGTCATGGACAGCATAGTGACTGTAGGTAACGATGCTGTTTGTGTATTTAAACTGCTAAGACAGTGGATCTTAAAAGTTCTTATCACAAGAAAATTTTTTTTAACTCTATGAGGTGATGGATGTTCACTAAACTTACTGTGGTGATCACTTATAATGTATACATATATGAAATCATTATGTTGTACACCTGAAACTAATACAATATATCAATTATATCTCAATAAAACTAGAAAAAAAGCAAGCACTACAAATAGATTTGAAACCTCTTATGTATTTCTTCCTCCCCTTTTACATCTTTACATATTTATTACTCAAGTATATAAGCCATGTGACATACAGAAATTTTTTAGTGAAACATATACTTCATTAAGAAAAATTGCACCTGACGCATGGTGGCGCAGAGGGTAGAGTACTGACCTGGAACGTTGAGGTTGTTGGTTTGAGACCCTGGGCTTGCCCAGTCAATGCACATATGAGAAGTAATTATGAGTTGATGCTTCCTGCTCCTTCCCTACCTCCTTTTTCTCTCTCTCTCTCCTCTTTCTAAAATCAATAAATGAAAATATCTTAAAAATAAAATAAAATTCTGTTTAGTGACATTTACTTATCTAATTCACTCCCACCAGCTAATCAAAGCAAATTAGAGTTCTAAAAAAAAAATTTTAATATTTTTATTTATTAAATCTTTATAATTATTTCCCAAGTTTGCCTTTGGGTTTCTGAACCCCACACATTCTTGGGAAAAATATTGATATTTAAAAAAAAAATTTAGAACCCTGGCTGGCTGGCTCAGTGGTAGAGCATCAGCCTGGCGTGTGGAAGTCCTGGGTTCGATTTCCAACCAGGGCACACAGAAGAAGCATCCATTTGCTTCTCCACCCCTCCCTCTCTCCTTCCTCTCTGTCTCTCTCTTCCCCTCCCGCAGCCAAGGCTTCATTGGAGCAAAGTTGGCCCAGGCGCTGAGGATGGCTCCATGGCCTCTGCCTCAGGTGCTAGAATGGTTTTGGTCACAACAGAGCAATGCCCAGATGGGCAGAGCATCGCCCCCTGGTGGGCATGCCAGTGGGCTCCCAGTCAGGTGCATGTGGGAGTCTGTGTCTCTGCCTCTGTTTCTCACTTCAGAAAAATACAAAAAAAAAAAAATTAGAATATATATCACTCATTGACTGTAAATATGACTATATTATATATTAGTCCAGTGGTTCTCAAAGTATGCACCAGGGTGCACTGGTGTGCCCTAGAAGATTTCCAGGGGTGCCCTATAGTATTCCAAAGAAATATGTGCCTGTTGGGGACCAAAAAACCAACATGGGTCTTGGAGTTTAGATTTTTGGGGGACAGAGGTATGGTGTATTGACTGTAAGCTGACAGTCTGCCCAAACCCCCACCTCACTTGCCTGATTAGGTTGCAAAAGGTTGTTAAACTGTGGTGCTGGATTGTTTAAACTACCCCCCATGTTCCCCGGAAAGAACTGGAGGCAAGTTTCTTCTATCTTTTGTTTGGTGTAAAGTTAAGATGATATGTATGGTGGGGGTTTTGGATTGATGATTAAACATAAGGAATTGTCTCTTGAAGCCTTTTGGATTTCTATAAAAGATGAATATGTGGCAATATCTAAAAAAGCTTTGAACATTTTACTACAATTTTCAACATCCCATTTATGTGAATTAGGATTTTCTACCCTCAACACAATTAAGAGTAAAAAGAGAGGAATTCTTCAATGTATTGACAAGGAAATGAGAGTTTGCCTTTCAAATATATGCCCAAACATTGAAAAAATTGCTAGGACACATCAGGCTCATGTTTCTCATAAACACAAGAATGACAAAACTTAACACATTCGTGCCAGGACCTGCCGAATTTACTAAATCTTACTAAGAATGTATCTATCTATATATATATAAAGATAACTTTTTTGGTTTTTTTTTATTTTTCAACCCCTCTTTTATACGAATTCTAAAAAGCAAAACAAAAAATATAACATAAAAATGTTTTTTAATGTCAGAATAAATTTAATTTTGTCATATTTATTTCATTTAATTACCATAAAAGCACACTTGGACTTTGTATTTTTTTCTTTAATATTCAACTTAATTACTATAACATATTTCTCAGAAATTTGTATATAGTATGCCTACAATTATCTGTAGGATTTTAAATGTGCCCCAACTTCAAAAAGTTTGAGAACCACTATATTAGTCAGTTTCAGAATTTTCTGCTTCCTTGACTGCTAATGCAAAAATGCTCAACAGAAATAGGCCTGTGGGGGGGAAAAAAAAGACAGTTATTCAATTTTTCTTTAAATGTTTCGCTCAAGAGTTGTTTGCTACAGCAGGCGTGGGGCCAATTTCCATCTCCCTGGTTATGTGAGAATGGGATTTCCAGTGATGTGTTTGCAAACTCTCAGTGGGCATTCTGGGAAGCTTGGCTATGAAAACGCATAAGGAGGTCACCCTACTGGACATGAGGTTTAGGGACATTTTCCCACATTACTGGATGGAAATGTAAAGGATGGGTAGAAATGACCGGACCACCGGTTAAGAGGTGAGGAGGAGTAAAGGTGCTATTTCAGGTATAACAAGAGAAGAAGCAGAAGTGAGAAAGAACAGGGCATATTTGTGACAGTGAACAGCATGTAGTATTGCTGAGTCGCAGAATTCAAGCTGGGAAGTGGTAAGACATGAACTAGAAGGAGGAGACAGGTAATACAGGAGAACTCAACAACAATTTCCTACACTACAGAATATGTTTATGGAAATTAAACAGAGCATGCAAAAGTGCTCAACAGTTACAAGTAATAAATTAGTGTAGAATTTGAATCCATTAAAACTCTCGCCCTGGCCGGTTGGCTCAGCAGTAGAGCGTCAGCCTGGCGTGCGGGGGACCTGGGTTCGATTCCCGGCCAGGGCACATAGGAGAAGCGCCCATTTGCTTCTCCACCCCCGCCCCCCCTCCTTCCTCTCTGTCTCTCTCTTCCCCTCCCACAGCCAAGGCTCCATTGGAGCAAAGATGGCCCCGGGCGCTGGGGATGGCTCCTTGGCCTCTGACCCAGGCGCTAGAGTGGCTCTGGTCGCAGCAGAGCGACGCCCCGGAGGGGCAGAGCATCGCCCCCTGGTGGGCAGAGTGTCGCCCCTGGTGGGCGTGCCGGGTGGATCCTGGTCGGGCGCATGCGGGAGTCTGTCTGACTGTCTCTCCCCGTTTCCAGCTTCAGAAAAAAACAAACAAACAAACAAAAAAACCTCTCAGCATAATTTTCCCCAAATATTCCTCTACGAATGCATGGTATTCTTCACTTATCTTCTTCGTCATTTATCCAGTAATGAAGCAAAACTATTAAGCTAAAGAATAAATTGAGTGCATTACATTACATCTGCTAATGACTCAGGTAAGATGGCTTTCTCATGTCCTGTTTTATTGTGACAGGAAAATGCATGTGTGCTCTGCTGTGACACTAACACGCAGCACTGGAAAACCATGTATGAGATGAGGTGGCCTCTAAACAGGGATAGTCCCTCAGATGGGCTTGAAGGGCAATTTTTTTTTCCTGGGTCTAGACAGAGTTTGCCCCATCAAGGATTTGGAACCCTCCATTGGAAACACTGGCCCACAGCATGCCTGGAGAAGAGACGAAGGGTGCTGGAGAGAAGCAGGCAGGGACCCTGAAAGAAAATCAGACCTTCCTGAGACAAGTGATTAAAGGTCAAATATGAGCTAAGAGATTCAGTCCAGTTTTGTACCTGCCACCCAAGGTCTAAATAGAAACTGGATCCCCAAGAACAGGGTATTTGGACATGAAGCAAATAGCTAGGTACCTGCTGAAAAATCATGACGGAGATGAGCCAGATAATTCAACTATCCAAATATGAAGCAAAGGAGAAGTAACTAGAAATGTCCTTCAGAGAGAAACAGATCTCTGGCTGTCTCTAGGGGTGCTTGGGGAGTAGAAGGTAGCACAGCAGAACCATGTGGATTATTCAAGAGACCCAGGAAGAAAGGGGCTGGGCATGGGACAGTCTCCACTAGCATTGCAACAGCATCACAAAGTGCTGGCCTGGTCCCGCCTCCTGGACCCTCATAATTGCAGGAAGCCACCTGCTCCGTACACAGGGAAGATGGTAAATTGTCCCCTGTGCACTTGGAAATAAATTTCCTCTCTGAGATGTACACACACTACATTAACTGGTGAGAGATATGCAGTCCGCACAGAGAGATGAATGGTCCCGAGGTCAGCAAGATAACCTGAGGGAGGGCATTGAGAGAGCTAGACACATATTAATCCCATGGAAAAAGGAGAGGCAGCCTTTGACTTTCCTGTGTAAGCTACACAACCACACCTTTGTATATTACAAAGACACTCAAACCACCATTTCATATACTGAACATACCCTTTCTCCATTTATCAGACCAGTGGACACTTGGAGCTACCACAAGGTGGCACTGCCCGCCATCTAACAGATGAGCTCATCAGTGCCAACCCTGTTGCCCTGAGGATTGCTGAAATAATTTACATATTTGATTGCCTTTTTCCATATTACCTTATAAAATGAGCCAAAATTTGAAGTTTCCAAAAAGGAGAGAATATGCTGAGAAGGCTGAAGTATCTAGCTCCTTTTGTAGTTACATTTCCTCTGTAAAATAATAAATTGTCGTTGTTATTCATAATTTTCCACTTCTTGTGAAGTTTCAGTAGTATAGGTTAACACCCCTAACTACAACCAACTGACAAGATCACATACAGTTACCTGCAAGGTCAGACCCTGGACCATGGGAAGCCCATCAGGTAATTATTACTTTGTGAGTTTCTTGGCAGATTTCTGGCTTTTTTTTTTACTTGCATAACTCTCAGTTTTAGTCACTGTGTAGTTTTCCATTTGAATTTCTTCCAAAGGATTAAAAAACCACATGTATGTACAGAGTGCAGCATTCTGAGGCCCGTTGTGCCCCCTTCATCAAGCAGAAAGGATCAAGCAGACAGGTGAGCGGGGACCAAAGGGTTGGCTAGGACAGGTGTTGGCAATGAATCCAAGGAGGAGCCCTTGAAAAGGAGCCAAAAACTAGAATCAGGAAGATTCAAAGCAAACACCAAGGTCAAGGAACAAAAAGAGAATCACAAGTAAAAGCTAAAATCAAAATTCGGGAGTGGAACAGAGAGGAACAGGAAGAGGATCTACGATGATTACTAACATAGGAGGATCTGAGCACCTTGGGTACCTGGCAGGTGTTTGGAGTATGCATAAAGCTGGCGTAAAGCTCCGGGATCAAGACAGACTACCAGTACTACGTTTCTGATTCATAATATTCTCACTGGTAGGAGGGACACTCTGCAGAAGCTGAGACTAATTAAGATTCTCTGTTATAAGGTCAGACACTGACAGGTGACTCTGATCCTCTATTTTCGTGGGCATAGAGGGGCAGCTGATTGTCTTCTAAGTATATAGCTATGTGCCCCACTCAGGTTTCCAACTGAGAAGGAGGACGATGCCAGTATCATTCAGGAGCAGGTCACAGGTGTCAGGCTGAACTGAGAATTAGTGAGGGGAAATTTCATGGCAGCTACCGTGTTAGTCACATCATGTACTCCCTCCCTCTTCCTAGGGTACAGCACCACCACCCCTTCTACTGGAGAAATGCTCTTCCCTGACGCTACGGCAGAGGTCGGGACCTATGGCTCACGAGCCAGACATGGCTCTTTTGATGGCTGCATCTGGCTCGCAAACAAATCTTTAATAAAAATAATAATAACATTAAAAATATAAAACATTCTCATGTATTACAATCCATTTATTTCCTACCACTCATGTTCATGGTTGCGGGTGGCTGGAGCCAACCACAGCTGCCCTCCGGGACAACACCAAACTTTTATTGGATAATGCGTAATGTACACAGGTCATTGTGAGGTCAGGATGTAAACTTCCCTTCTGTTAATCAAGTAGTCAGCTAGCTCAGTAGTCCCCAACATTTTTTTGGGCCATGGACCAGTTTAATGTCAGAAAATATTTTCATGGACCGGCCTTTAGGGTAGGACAGATAAATATATCACGTGACTGAGACAAGCGTCAAGAGTGAGTCTCAGATGGATGTAACAGAGGGAATCTGGTCATTTTTTAAAAATAAAACATCGTTCAGACTTAAATAGAAATAAAACGGAAATAATGTAAGTTATTTATTCTTTCTCTGTGGACTGGTACCAAATGGCCCATGGACTGGTACCGGTCCGTGGCCCGGGGTTTGGGGACCACTGAGCTAGCTAATTGCAGAAACCATTTTGACAAAGAAGATGGTTAAAAGAAAAAAAGATGAGGAGTATTGTACTTTTCAGCAGGAATGAACAGAGGAATTCACCTTTGTGGAGAGAGCAGGTTCTGCAGTGTGTCTAATATGCAATGATAAAATTGCATCGATGAAACGTCAAATATAAAGCGGCACTTTGACACACGCCATACTACATTTGCATCGAAATATCCAGCAAGGGACAGCAGGAAGAAAGCATGTCAAGAGCTACTGTGCAGAGTGCAAGCTAGTCAGCAGCAACTCTGTGTTTGGACCCAACAAGGTGACTGGAATTCGGCTAGCTTTGCTGGTGCTTTATCAATTGTGAGAAACGGAAAGCCATTCCTAGATGGGGATTATGCCAAAACATTCATGCTTGATGTTGCCAATGAACTTTTTGATGACTTTTCGGATAAAGACAAGAAAATCAAATGAATAAAAGACATGCCTCTGTCGGCAAGAACTGTTCACGATTGTACCATCATGACGGCAAATCAAATTGAGGCAACACAAATGAAGGACAGAAATGCAGCACCATTCTTTTCTCTCACTTTGGATGAGTCAACAGATGTAAGCCATTTATCCCAGTTCAGCGTGATTGCAAGGTATGCTGTTGGTGACACACTACGTGAGGAAAGTCTTGCTGTTTTGCCTATGAAAGAGACAACAAGAGGGGAGGATTTATTCAAGTCTTTCACTAAGTTCGCTAAAGAAAAAAATCTACTGATGGATAAACTTATTTCAGTGTGTACTGATGGTGCTCTGTCCATGGTGGGGAAAAACAGAGGATTCGTAGCACTTCTTTGTGAACATGAAAAGAGACCCATCCTAAGTTTTCACTGCATCCTACATCAGGAAGCGCTTTGTGCTCAGATGTGTGGCAAGCAGCTTGGTGAGGTGATGTCGCTGGTCATTTGGGTGGTCAACTTTATTGTTGCCCGGGCTTTAAATGATCGCCAATTTAAAACACTGCTGGATGAAGTTGGGAATAATTATCCTGGTCTGCTTCTGCAGAACAATGTGCGTTGGTTGTCAAGAGGGAAAGTGCTCAGCCATTTTGCGGCTTCTCTGAGCGAAATCCGGACTTTTCTTGAAATGAAAAATGTCAAGCATCCTGAGTTAGCTAACACTGAGTGGCTCCTGAAGTTCTACTATCTCGTGGACAGGACTAAACATCTGAACCAGCTCAATGTGAAAATGTAGAGTGTTGGAAATACAGTCTTATCCCTTCAACAAGCAATGTTTGCATTTGAAAACAAGCTGGAACTCTTCATCGCTAACATTGAAACAGGTCGTTTACTACTCTTTGAAAAACTGGGAGAGTTTAAAGATGCTGCACAGTAAGTGACCCTGCTCAACATCTTGATCTCCAGCAGCCAGCGGGCTTCACATCTAATCTCCTGCAGTCATTCAAAGCGTGCTTTGGAGAATTTCATGAGCGCATTTGTCTTTTTAAGTTCATCACCCATCCACATGAGTGTGCAGTGGACAGCGCTGACCTGAGTTACATCCCCAGTGTCTCTATCAGAGATTTTGAGCTACAAGCTGCTGACCTGAAGGCCTCAGACATGTGGGTGAATTAGTTCAAGTCACTGAATGAAGATTTGGAAAGACTTGCATGACAGCAAGCAAAGTTGATGAGCAAACACAAGTGGGGAGAAATGAAAAAACTTCAACCCACAGACCAGCTGATTGTCAAAACTTCATGAATGCACTTCCATCCCATACCACACACTGCAGCATGTGAGTATTGCTGTACTGACAATGTTTGGCTCTATGTATGCATGTGAGCAGTTTTTCTCACATCTAAAGACCAACCTACGATCACGTTTAACGGATGGAAGTCTCAATGCCTGCATGAAGCTTAACCTTACCATGTATCAACCAGACTACAAAGCCATCAGCAAAAGCATGCAGCACCAGAAGTTGCATTAATGGTAAGAAGTACTTTATTCATCATTGGTTAGCAACAGCATAACAATTTTATTAAAAAGAATTCAGAGACTTGTTGTACTTTAAAAGTGTTGGTCTTGCCCTGGCCGGTTGGCTCAGTGGTAGAGCATCGGCCTGGTATGCAGGAGTCCCGGGTTTGATTCCCGGCCAGGGCACACAGGAGAGGCGCCCTTCTGCTTCTCCACCCCTCCCCTCTCCTTCCTCTCTGTCTCTCTCTTCCCCTCCCGCAACCAAGGCTCCATTGGAGCAAAGTTGGCCTGGGCGCTGAGGATGGCTCCATGGCCTCTACCTCAGGTGCTAGAGTGGCTCTGGTTGTAACAGAGTGACGCCCCAGATGGGCAGTGCATTGCCCCCGATGGGCATGTTGGGTGGATCCCGGTCGGGCGCATGCGGGAGTCTGTCTGCCTCCCTGTTTCCAACTTCAGAAAAATACACACACACACACACACACACACACACAAAAAAAAGTGTTGGTCTTACATAAAATGCACACATTTACTTGTATAAATATTTAGCGTTAAATATATTGTATGGCTCTCACGGAATTACATTTTAAAATATGTGGCGTTCATGGCTTTCTCAGCCAAAAAGTTTTCCAACCCCTGCACTACGGGGTTTTATGGGACTGCCAAGCTCACTCCTTCGCTGAACAGCCAGCTGCTCACAAGGGTGAGCATGATGCATAGCGCACCTATCATATAATACTGCACCCCATGCCCAGAGCATTGGCCCAGGGATTAGCCATATGATTCAAGGCAAACAAGAGATTTTCCCTGGAATTTAGTAGAGTTCAAGGAAGATCATTCCTTTTCTTAGCCGAAAATGAAAATGTGACTCAAAAATGACTGACAGTCACGTTCCTCACGGGATGTCCGGCCAAAATGCTTCTTCAGTGAAGGACTTGCCGTAGCTTCTGGGAGTATTGTTGGCACACAGCATTTGACTGTCAGTCCTTAGGGATTTCCTGAGCCTCCTTGTCCAAACTCACCCCGTCCTCTGGGCAGCCCACATCCACAGACTGACTGACTGGTGGAGCCCAGCCATCTCAGTTCAACGCAGGACAATTCTGCAGGTCCATTCTAACTTCGTAGTTTATTATAGGGTCATTCTAGGCCGTGCGGGGCCTGCGGGGCCTGCATCACAGCTCAAATATTCTCTCTGCCCAGTCCTGCATCCTGCTTTTCTCTTCCATAGGAACTAATCCGGAGGGGGCTCCTTAATAAACATCCTGAGCATTAAACTCCCTCTCAGGGTCTTCTTTCCAGCCTGCAACACCCACCACATAGAAGAACTTGAAAGAATAAAGCCGACATACAAAGAGAACCTCTGTTAGAGGTGGAAAGACAGCAACTAAGAGAACTGGCTGGCTGCAGTCACTCTGGGGCCAGCTCCAACCCTGGTATCCTGCGGCTTATTGTGTGAGCCAATTCACCCACATTTTAGGTGTTTTGTTTTGAAGCTGGTTTGAGCTGGCTTTCTGATATAGAGCAGAAACAATCCAGGCTAACACAAAGACCAATTGAACAAACCATATGCGTTGTTTTATTAAATATTGTTTAAGAATAGATGACTTATGGGTAGTACTTGTGTGATATTGTGGAAGTTACTTAACCTCTCCATACCTCGGTTTCCTCATCTGTAAAATGCATATTATCTACTTCATTGGATTGTTGTGAGAATTAACTGAGTTAAAACAAGTAAATTACTTAGAACACTGCCTGGCATATAAATTATAAGAAGTTGATGCACAAAGAGCCATTCTCTCCCTTCACTTAAAATCAATGGCACCAGGCTCACACCAATCCTGAACTGGTTACTCTTAGATTCCATTTGTTGTTTTGTATGCTGATGATACCATGGTAAAAGACACTAAAGATTATGTATTACTATACATCGGGGGTTACAAACTCCATTGCCTACAAAAGCATGCCAGTAGCCAAATAAGAAAGCTGGCTGTAGCCTGGCCTGTGGGGTCGCAGTGGATAGAGCGTCAGACTGGGATGCAGAGGACCCAGGTTCGAGACCCCGAGGTTGCCAGCTTGAGCTCAAGCTCATCTGGCCTGAGCCAAAAAAAAGCTCACCAGCTCGGACCCAAGGTCACTGGCTCGAGCAAGGGGTTACTCGGTCTGCTGAAGGCCCGTGGTCAAGGCACATATGAGAAAGCAATCAATGAACACCTAAGGAGTCCCAACAAAAAACTGATGATTGATGCTTCCCATCTCTCTCCGTTCCTGTCTGTCTATCCCTATCTATCCCTCTCTCTGACTCTCTCTCTCTTTCCCTGTAAAAAAAATAATAAATAAAAAAAAAAAAAAAAAAAAAAAAAAAAAAAGCTGGCTGTAGCCTGGCCTGTGGGGGCACAGTGGATAAAGTGTCAATCTGGAGTGCTGAGGTTGCTGGTTCGAAATCCTGGGCTTGCCCAGTCAAGGCATATATGGAAGTTGATGCTTTCTCCCTCCTTTTCTCTCTCTCTCTTTTATCTAAAATAATTAATAAATAAACCATTAAAAAGAAAGAAAGCTGGCTGTAGGCACTCAGGAATAGCAGGGAGTGGTGAAAACTGTAGCACATACTTTGTGTAAAGTGGGCAGCCACCCAAGCATAGCTGCTCATTACCATATGCAAATAAGGGCTTGTTGCTGCCAAATTTTCTGATTTCTCAGAAAAAAAATTTTTAAACTGGATTTTTACGCAAAATAATACATTTTTGCAATTTTAGCTCTTTAAAAAAATACAGTAAAGGCTAAACAAAACACATCCATTGGCTTCCAGTTTGAGGTGTCAGCTGTGTAATATTTATAGAGTAGGACATATGTAACAGCATAGTTTGCTTAAAATACTTGAATCAGAATAATATGTGAGCATGGATTTCCTTCCCACAATGGTGTGGAAGAGACTCCAGTGAAAAGCAGCACTCTGTGCTCCACTTCCCTCAGCCCCTCAGGCGATAAGTTGTGGACTTAGATATTACCTAATTCACATCATGATACATAAAGACGAAACTCATTTAAAGTTAATTGTATTTTTTAGATTCAACCACAGATACCTTCAACTTTGCACTAGTCATCCAATCCTGAGAGCTGATGCAGTCAGGATTCAGTTAAAAACCACAATTATTTTATCAGAGGGGATTTAATATGAAAGCTTGTTTATGTATAAAAATTAACTGAAAAGGGCAAAAAAGAAGACTCTGTGAGGGTCCAGAGCCAGTCACCTCCAAATGTGCTTCTGTGGTATTCGGATTGTTTGGAGCTAAAAGCAATTTTAGCTTCAGGCTCAAGAGAAACCTTTTGGAGGAGGGTGTAGAGATGATAGATGGTGATGGACAAAGACTTGATTGCGGGGGAGAACACACAATATGGTGTACAGAGATGTGCTGTAGAGCTGGGGACCTGAAAATGTGTAGGTATGTTAACCAGTGTCACCCTAATAAGTTCAATGAAAAAAAAAGAGAGAAATTTCTACCCCTCCCTTTAGAAAAACTTGCCCATAATAAGAGATTATCAATGAAAATCTATTTTTTGATCCACTTTTATGGCAAGACAAACTTCTATTTACTAAACGTCTGTTCTTCTTATCATCCTACACTGACCTTTTGAAGCTCCCAAGGTGCATTACTTCATCCCTAGTTCAGGATGTCTTATCTACCCAGAGTTCCTTTCTGTCTCTGAACTTCTCACACATGTGGAGTCTCTGGCTCTTTCATGTATGTGGGGTCCCCATAGATATGTCTGCATTAAACTTGGCTATTTGCTCTTGCTAAGCTGTCTCAGGTCTATTTGAGCAGAACAGCCAGGAAAACCTTGAGGGCAGAGGCGAGTTTGCTCCTCCCCACAGTTCTAAAGCAGTTTTTCAACTTTGACACAATTGACATTTTGGACCAAATGTTTCTCTATGAAGGGGACTATCCTGTGCATTATAGGATGGTTAGCAGCGCCCCAGGCCTCTCTTCACTAGATGCCAGTAGCTCTACCCCACATCTCCTGAATTGTGACAACCAAAAATCTCTGCAGACATTGCCAAATATCCCCGGGGGTGAGGCAAACTCTCCCTTAATTGAGAACCGCTGTTCTAAGGCAGTTATGACCCTAGGGCTAGGGGAACAAAGAGAAGAAGCTGGAGTTATTAAAACTTAGAAATGCAGAGGAGGAGACATCTCACCCCACAGACCTCTGCTGGTGCAGGTGTCGCTAGGGAGTGTGATGAAGCTGGAGCTTCCGGTGCTTCAGAAACTGCAAATTGGATGTGACCGCTGCCAGAGAAGACTGCTGCTGTGGAGAAAAAGCTTGGTGGTGAATGAGGCTTTCAGGACATGGAAGGACACCAGGAGTGAGCTACTTTTTTCTCCTCTAGGCTTGCAGTTTCCCTCTAGTGGCCGCTATAAGCAGAGCCTAGCAGCGAGCTAGCTGGCAAAGCACAAAGTGCAAGGTCCCTGTCTCAGGATCGCAAGGCTGATATATAACTGTCTCCCTTATCCACAACAGACATGTTCCAAGACCCCCCGGTGGATGCCTGAAACTGCGGATAATATTGAACCTGGATATACCGTATGTTTTTTTCTGTACATAGATACCTATAAGTTTAATTTATAAATTAGGCACAATAAGAGATGAGTAATATCTAATAAGAACAACAACAATACACTGTAATAAAAGTTAATGAGGAGCCCCACCTTTTGCCTACTTGCCCCGCCATCTGGCCTCGCGGACTCGCCATCCACCGACCCACTACCAACAAATCTGCCCGACTCTCGCATGCACCATGTCTGGTTCCTCCAGTGTCACCACTATGAAGAAAGTAGTTCAACAGCTCCTGCTGGAGGCCGGGCTCAACCGCGTGAAGGTTTCCCAGGCAGCTGCAGATTTGAAACAATTCTGTCTGCAGAATGCACAACATGACCCCCTGCTGACTGGAGTATCTTCAAGTACAAATCCCTTCAGACCCCAGAAAGTCTGTTCTTTTTTTGTAGTGAAATTAATCTTTGAAGATGTTCTAAACCACTTTTCATGGCTGGAGAATATTCAAAGAGACCGAAATATGAAGCCTGTACAAAAAGCTTATTCCTGTAACATGTGCCATACTACACAAAACTTCTGCTTCTGTCAGTTCTTAACATCTACCTCTCTGAATTTTCACGAATTTCTGTTTCACAAGGGTAATTATTTTATATATACTGGCAGCAGCAAATAAAATACTTATAAAAGTTAAAAAAAAGTTAATGAATTGATTGTGGTCTCTCTCTCTCTCTCTTTCAAAATACCTTATTGTACTGCACTCACCATTCTTCTTGTGATGAGGTGAGATGATAAAATGCCAAATCTATTCCTGAATCTGTGCAAACATCCCTATTTGCATTAAATGGTTTGGTGTCACTTGTGTCAGAGATTCCATTGCTTAAGTCTTTGTATAAGTTCAGTGCTTTCTGATACAACATGTTGCTGTGGATCAAAACACATTTTCTGTTCACGTCTTCTATCCACTCATTTAATACCTTTTCCATCTTAACTAAGCACTTGACACACACTGTGACCATACATTTTGCAATATGAGGTGTTACAGTAAAACTAGTACACATTTCTTTTTTCCTTCTTCACAATTTCACAGATAGATGAGTTGCTCTCACCATAGATCTTAGCAACCTTCACATACGGTTTTTTTCTTTCCTTATTATAAGAGGAAAACTTTCACCTTTTCACTTGGAGAAAGCACTTTATGCTCCTTTGGAATATCCAAATTGGCAGTATCACTACTGTTGCACCTTGGGGTCATTATGAAGTAAAGTTAGAATTACTTGAACACAAGCTCTGTAATATTGGGACTGTCTATGTCAGGGGTCCCCAAACTATGGCCCGCGGGCTGCATGCGGCCCCCTGAGGCCATTTATCCGCCCCCGCTGCACTTCCGGAAGGGGCACCTCTTTCATTGGTGGTCAGTGAGATGAGCACAGGATGCATCCTGGAGTACTGTATGTGGCAGTGCCGCAAAATGCAGCGTCGCTCATGTACAGTACTACTTCCGTTTTGTTTTTTTACTTTAAAATAAGATATGTGCAGTGTGCATAGGGATTTGTTCATAGTTTTTTTTCATAGTCCGGCCCTCCAACGGTCTGAGGGATAGTGAACTGGCCCCTGTGTAAAAAGTTTGGGGAACCCTGGTCTATGTAATAACGGAGATTGCTGCTAAGTGACGAAGAGTGGATAGTGCACACAGTGTGGACATGCTGGGCAAAGGGGTGGCTCACGTCCCCAATGAGACAGAGTGGGACTGCTTGGGATTTCATTCTGCTTCTCAGAACAGCATGCAATTTAGAACTTCTGAATTGTTTATTTCTGGAATTTTCCATTTAATATATTCAGACTGTGGTTGACTGTGGGGAACTGAAACCACCGATATCAAAATCACAGATAAGGGGGAACTACTATAGGTTGTTTGGAGATGAAAGACTAACTGGCACGAGTGCCAAGTTCTCTACTAAACATGCATCATCCCATGTGATTCACAACTTTCATGTACTTTCAAATAACTGGAAATCTGGGATGAAATTGGAAAAGCAAGTGAAGTAATCAAAGATCCTGGTGATGAGTTTGAATTTATTTTCAAGGACAATAGATACATTAAACGGTTTAAGCACATGGGGACAAGTGTGTAGACTGCTATATCTGGACAGTGAGGAAACAAACATTTTGCCACACAATCAAGTAGTCAGATTAAGGAGTCTTTATTCTAAGGCCGGCAACCACGAGTGGATTCGCATCCTAAAGAACAAAGAACTCGCAGCCCTGAACTCAGGGGTTTGCTTTTAAAGGCAAAAAGATGCAAGGGGAGGGGGTGAGCACCTAGCCAAAGCCATTTTACAGAAGTGAAACAGGCTTTTGGTTATCAGTGGAACAATCTAGGAAGAGAGTGCTCAACGAAGCATTTTACAAAAAGCAAAAGAATGTGCTCGGTTATTGTATGGCCAGTAGCCGCAGCCACCATCACAGTGGCTACCTGGTTTTTGCAGGTTTGCATTTGATTTGGGCTGATTGTAATGAAGCAATGGAGCCAAGAACTGGTGGGCCATTACCTTTAATCCTAGCTCGCACCCTGCAAGCAAGTAAATATACACAGTGGGAAAACATTTCCCTTTCCATTCAGGGCTCCCAAAGCCACTGATTCATCCATGTTTTCATAGAATCAAAGGCCCCACAAGCCTTATTTACCTCTGTTCCTCATCTCCTTCTCTTTGCACAAATTCTGCACAAACTGGCTTTTCCTTCAGCACTCTGACATCTTGGCTACCTCTCCTATGCAATGCTGATGGCAGGATCTGAGAGAAAGCCCCCGGTCTGCCTTATTTTATAGTGTAGAAATTAAAGCCTTTAAGCCAATATACAAATAAGGCAGTTTTGATACAAAAGCATTTATCTGAGGCATAAATGGGATTCCTCATAAGACTGCACCACCCCACATCATGCAACAGTCAAGTGTGTGAGGAAAAGCTTAGTTTTGAGAAGATCTTAGTATTAGAAGGATATTGAAAAGATCTTAGTATTAAAAGGGTGGGAAAGGCTTAGTCTTAAAACTAAATCTTAGGCTATAAGGCAGTGGTTCTCAAACATTTTGAAGTCGGGTGCATTTAAAATCCTACAAATAATTGGAGGTACACTATATACAAATTTCTGAGAAATATGTTATAATAATTAAGTCAAATATTAAAGAAAAAATATAAAGCATGCTTTTATGGTAATTAAATGAAATAAGTATGACAAAATTAAATTTATTCTGACATTAAAAAACATTTTTATGTTACATTTTTTGTTTTGCTTTTTAGAATTCGTAAAAAAGAGGAGTTAAAAAATAAAAAAATGACAAAAAAGTTATCTTTTATATATATAGATACATTCTTAGTAAGATTTAGTAAATTCGGCAGGTCCTGGCGCAAATGTGTTAAGTTTTTTCATTCTTGTGTTTATGAGAAACATGAGCCTGATGTGTCCTGGCAATTTCTTCAATGTTTGGGCATATATTTGAAAGGCAAACTTTCATTTCCTTGTCAATACATTGAAGAATTTCTCTCTTTTTAATTGTGTTGAGTACAGAAAACCCCCACCATACATATCATCTTAACTTTACACCAAACAAAGGATAGAAGAAACTTGCCTCCAGTCTTTCCGGGGAACATGGGGGGTAGTATAAACAATCCAGTACCACAGCTTAACAGCCTTTTGCAACCTAATCAGGCAAATGAGGTGGGAGTTTGGGCAGACTGTCAGCTTACAGCCAATTCCTCACATCTCTGTCCCTCAAAAATCTAAACTCCAAAAACCCAGCACATATTTCTCTGGAATTCCATAGTGTGCACCTGGAAATCTTCTAGGGTGCACCAGTACACCTTGGTGCACATTTTGAGAACCACTATTATAAGGACTTTGCCAGCTTACAGCCTGTCTCCCACACCTCATGCAAACTATAAGCGAGCAAATATATATATCAGTGGTAGTCAACCTGATCCCAACCACCAACTAGTGGGCATTCCAGCTTTCATGGTGGGCAGTAGTGGAGCAACCAAAGTATAAATAAAAAGGTAGATTTAACTATAGTAAGTTGTTTTATAAAGATGTATTCTGCCAAACTTAGTGAAAATCCAATATAAGTACTTGGTAAGTAATTATTATTGTATGTTTTAACTTGCTGTAACTCTGCTTTATAAATTTTATAATGTAAAATTATTTCTCTACTTTATAAATCACCATTACTGTGGAACTGGTGGGCAGTTAGAAAATTTTACTACTAACAGAGATACAGGAGTGGGCAGTAGGTATAAAAAGGTTGACTACCCCTGATATATATCATCTTTACAAACTTATTTGACTGACAGTGGGAAAATAGTTCCCTTTCCATTCAGGGCTCCCAAAGTCACTGACTTTCTCCGGTTTTTCATAGAATCAAAGGCTTCACTTCACTCTGTTCCCCTTAAGCTCCTCACCATCTTGCTCCCTGCCTCCTCTGCAACCACGTGGCCTCTCCCTCTGCAACAATGTGGTCTCCTCCTCTCTTGCTTGCTTCCTCTCTGCCAAAATGGCCTCCTGGCTCCTCCTTTCAAAACTTTTTTGAGCTAAAGCCCTCCTCCAGCACACATTAGCATAACCAAAACCCTTCCCAAGCAGAAGGTAATCAGCTGCCCCATGTGGGCAGTGGCCATCTTTAACAATAAAAGTGAGCAAAACCAAATAACACAAACTTTACAAACTTATTCGCCCAACTCCAGTCATAGTGGTATGTGGTGTGTCGTTTACCATGCTAAATGTATTCAGTGGTGGTATTCAAATAATTTAAAAACTGGCTCTCTAGGCCCTGGCCGGTTGGCTCAGCGGTAGAGCGTCGGCCTGGCATGCGGGGGACCTGGGTTCAATTCCCAGCCAGGGCACATAGGGGAAGCGCCCATTTGCTTCTCCACTCCCCCCCTCCTTCCTCTCTGTCTCTCTCTTCCCCTCCCGCAGCCAAGGCTCCACTGGAGCAAAGATGGCCCAGGCGCTGGGGATGGCTCCTTGACCTCTGCCCCAGGTGCTAGAGTGGCTCTGGTCTCAGCAGAGCGATGCCCCGGAGGGGCAGAGCATCGCCCCCTGGTGGGCAGAGCATCACCCCTGGTGGGCGTGCTGGGTGGATCCCGGTCGGGTGCATGCGGGAGTCTGTCTGTTTCTCCCCATTTCTAGCTTCAGAAAAAATACAAAAAAAAAAACCAAACAAACAAAAAACCTGGCTCTCTACCCTAATGACCATTTTAAGTATAAAAAATTGATATACTGAAAGGTAGTTTATTATTTCATGCATTTTTTGCTTCTTTTTTCTAGATTTTATTTATTCATTTTAGAGAGGGGAGAGAGAGAGAGAGAAAGAGAAGGAGGAGTAGGAAGCATCAACTCCCATATGTGCCTTGACCAGCAAGCCAAGGGTTTTGAACTGGTGACCTCAGCGTTCCAGATTCTTTACCCACTGTACCACCACAGGTCAGGCTTATTTCATGCATTTAATACTTAAATAAGAACAGTAAAAGGGGTTCACAAAACTAGATTATGTTATAAGAGTTTTAAGATATTAATAAAAATATTAAATAATACCTGACAAAAACAATAAAACATATTTAAAATATTTTCATATTGCTTCTTGATTGGTGTCCTCACTTGCAATTTTTTTCATCTATGAACGGAATGAACATTACTACAGGTGCTTAGAATATGCTGTTGCACAGATGAATGTTAAAAAAGAGTAAAGAATGTAAACTTGTAATTTCCACATTGGGCGGCTTCCCAGGTGCCCACCTTAGAGCAGTGGTTCTCAACCTTTCTAATGCCATGACCCTGCAATATAGTTCCTCATGTTGCGGTGACCCCAAACCAAAAAATAATTTTGGTGGCTACTTCATAACTGTAATTTTGCTACAGTTATGATTCGGAATGTAAATACCTGATATGCATTATGTATTTTCCAATGGCTTTAGGCGACCCTGCTGGGGTCGCGACCCACAGGTTGAGAACCGCTGCCTTAGAGAGAAACCTGATTACAAGTGCCATTTTATCAACTGATTCGCTGAACTTAACAAAAAATTAGGTATTAGTTCTGCTGAACCAGTATGAACCAGCTGAATCCCACCACTGAATGTATTACAATAATAAGGTGAACAATCATCATCCTTTAGGGAAGACAGTTCTTCTTTTGTAAGTTCTGTCCTCCCTCGAAAAGTGTCCTCCTACATGTCCTCCTTTTTGATATTGGAAGACTAATTTGTAAATGTTCATATTTGATGGATGCAGAGTTGATCCACTGTGTGTGATGTGACGTATTTGTATTTGACATGATGAATCAGTACAGTGCAGTGAGACACGATTATGAGACTCATGCACTTCCCACAGGAGACCTTGAGAGAGCGTGCGATATACCAAGCGTGCAAATGGCTTTGTATACTTCTTACTGAAACACTACACGGCACATATGACATTGTAGACTCACGATTGTTTCTTTCTCAGTGAATATTCAATCATAGATAGATAAGCACAATTCACATTTTATTAATTCATTATCTATTTAATCATTTTCCAATACGTATAATTCTATTTACAACTATTTTCCCAAAATTCGAGTGTTAAAGAGGAAATCTAACCTCAAACCATATCTATTAATAATGCATTTTGATTAAATAGTTGCACAAAATAGACATTTTTAAATTAGAAAATGATAAATACACCTGAATATCACTCCAAATTAGTGGTTTTTGTTAATTTAGTTTTTGTTAATTTAGTTTTTGTTAATTTAGCTTCCAGAAAATTTGTCTGCCATGATGTAATGTTTTCAGTTCCTAATGTGCTTGCATTGTTTGTGTAGCTCTATATTTTATTTTTAATTTTTAATTTCATTTAAGGGATGGAAAAATAAAAAAAGAGAAAATGCCATTTCAATGATAAATTGAAAAAAGAACTTCCATTTTTCATATCAAAGAAAGATACCATTGTTTTCTGCAATATTTGCAGTGGAGAATTTTGTATTGCAGTTGGGGGCAGAGCAGTGATAATGAAACACTTGACCACCAACAAACATAAACAATCATTAGATGCATTAGTTTCCAGTTGTAAAGTAACAAGTTTTTTAAAACTTCAAATTATTCTGAAGATGAAAAACAGTTGACTGCAATGGAGGGAACAGTTGCATTTTATATTATAATTCACAATCAAAGTTTTTATAGTATGGATTGTGCAACTAAATTATTGAAAAAGTTTCACAATGCAAAATTTTCATGTGCCAGGACAAAATGCGAGGCTATTTTGAAATTAGTATTTAAAAATTACTGTGACAAAATACTTACAGAGGACTTGGAAACTGCAGCACTTGTTACGATTTTATCTGATGCATCAAATCAAAATGAAATTAAATTGTATCCAATAATAATAAGATATTTTAATGTTACCAAGGGCATTCACTTAAAAATTTTAAATTTAGAATCCATTGAGGGTGAAACTTCTGAACTTTTGTTAAACCATCTATACAGAGTAATAAATGAAAACAACTTAAAATCCAAAGTTGTTGCACTAACGGCTGATAATACAAATACAAATTCGGGTGGATGAAGATGCAAAGGGGTGAATAATGTGTATGTAAAATTACAAGTTACTCCAAAGGAAAATACTAGGAATAGGTTGTAATGCACATATTTTGTCAAATGCTATCAACATAGCATCATGTGCCATGCCAATTGATGTAGAAGTAATAATAACTACAATTTATCGATATTTGCATTTTAGTCATTTTACTGTTCATGTTACTACTTTAAAACAATTTTGTGAAGAAGCAAATATTGAGTACAAAAAACTTTTAGGATATTCAAAACTTAAATGGCTTGCTCTAACACCTGCTATACAGTGTGTTCTACAATTATTTGAGCCTCTCTGTTCATATTTTTAAAGTTTTGTTTTTTTTTCAGAGACAGTGAGAGAGTCAGAGAGAAGGACAGACAGGGACAGACAGACAGGAACGGAGAGATGAGAAGCATCAATCAACAGTTTTTCTTTGCACATTGCGACACTTTAGTTGTTCACTGATTGCTCTCTCATATGTGCCCTGACCAAGGGGCTTCAGCAGACCGAGTAACCCCCCGCTCGAGCCAGCGACCTTGGGTCCAAGCTGGTGAGCTTTTGCTCAAACCAGATGAGCCAGCGCCCAAGCCGGCGACCTTGGAGTCTCGAACCTGGGTCCTCAGCATCCCAGTCTGACGCTCTATCCATTGCGCCACCGCCTGGTCAGGCTTATCTTTTTTAAGTTTTGACAAATGTCCTAAAATGTTGGAATAATTTTTCAATAATAAAATATCTGAGATATTAATGTATTTTGTACATATACAAGCATCTGTTTTTCACAAAACGATTCAAAAGATTGAAGGTGAAGACATTTCAGCTACTGAAGTTGTCTTATTTTGAATGACTTTATCCTTCAATATAAATCTCATTTTGAAGAAAAATTTCTTCCTTTAATTATAAAAAGAAAATTGTCAGACTTAGAGGAATCAAATCTGGGCACAACAGAAAAGTTTATCAAAGAAGTGCACAATTTTTACCAGACATCTGTTTTTTTTAAAATTTTTATTTTATTTATTCATTTTTAGAGAGGAGAGAGAGACAGAGAGGGAGAGAGAGGAGAGAGAGACAGAGAGAGAGAAGGGGGGAGGAGCTGGAAGCGTCAACTCCCATATGTGCCTTGACCAGGTAAGCCCAGGGTTTTGAACCAGCGACCTCAGTATTTCCAGGTCAATGCTTTATCCACTGCACCACCACAGGTCAGGCCCAGACATCTTTTTAATATATCGAAGAATAGCTTGAAGCAAATATCATGGAAAATAACAGTTTTCAATGGTGTTTTTTGACTTCATCACAAGTATATTGGACAGATATTGAATCTTGTCTTGAGTTTTTATCTAAAGAAATGCCAAACATCAAAACAGATGACAATTGTCTCTTTGAAGAAATTAGAAGACTGAATATATATTTAAATTCTGAAAAATTAATACAATGGGAAAATGAACACATTGAAATTGATAAAAGATGGGTGGAAATATTCAGTCATTTCAAAAATGAACATACTTCATCTGAAAATTTATTTATTCTTGTTCAATTTACATTGTGCTGCCCTGGAACTAATGCAGCAGTTGAAAGAGTTTTTTGAATTGCTAATGATTTTTGGACAAGTGAGAAATCGAGATTGAATGTTGATACTCTAACTGCAGCACTTGCCTTAAAATTCAATATGAAGAAAAAAAATTCAATATGAAGGATATTTCTTGTTCAGATATTTCCAATATATTGTTACAAGGTGATACATTGACAAAAAATATTCATTCAGTGGAAAAGTGCTCATTTAGATAATATTTAAATGAGTACTTTTTCTTATAATTATTAAAAATTAATAGGCATGCAAGCATAATTACAATATAAAATATTACAAATGTTTTATTATGCATATATCATATTATAGTGTATTATTATTACAATGAATAAAATGTTTCTTTTATTTGTGATATTGTTTTTTAAACTTATTTTTGTCTTCCTTTTCATTGAAAAAACGTTGGTCACCTTAACAATGAGCATGTAATAAGGCTCTTAGGTGAAATTAGTCACCATGTTGGATCAAGCTGGTCTCTGCTGGTTTTAAGCCATAAATCCAGTGGGGGTGGTCTTACTATCTTCCAGATAGTTCTTGTAGTTTTATTGATTGCTGCTTTTTTTTGCCACATACCCTATCTCAAGTCTGTTAGGTGGGCCTGGCAGGGAGGTATCAAGCAAGCCAAGAAGCATATGGTTAACTCAACTCTACAGCTAGGGCCCATGGGCAGCAAAAGAAACTTCTCAGTCCTGGTTCAGTGTGGCTCCTCGTCTCTCTTCAGACAGGTTGGGCAGTATCTGCTCCCACCCTGGGGCTCACTCTCTCCTTGACAGCTTCTGAATGGCCATCTCCAGCAATAGGGGCTTTGTACACATAGAAGGGGATTCTCAGTTTCTGCTGGTGATTACTCAGAGCTCACCATCCTCCAAGAGCACCATCACACTATCTTTCTAAATAGATATGCACTGTTCCTGTGAGTCTTCCCACAAATGCCAGCTGCTGTGGTGTGAAAGGCACACCCCTCTGTTAGGGTTAGGTTCAGCGCTCCTTTAAATCCAGAGTCCCTTTAAAACGCAGATTCCCCTCACCCAACCTCCCCCTCCTCCAACCCCTCTCCCCTTAAGCAACTCCTAACCCTGGGGAGGTTCTGAGAAATGTCCTTGGGACAAGGCCATCATAAGGGACCTGATGGTTAGGAAAGGGAGACAGTCTGTGACCAAAGACCAAGGCAACAAACCAAAATATACTAATCTAAACATGTCCAGGTGCAGGCAACCTGAGGCCAGCAAATGCCTGCAGCAACACCTATATCTATTGCTCTCTCCTACAGCTCAGTGCTGACACCCTTTGCTGGTCTCAGCCCACTTGCATCCAGGTGCTTTTAAAATAAACTTTCCTTTTAAAACACACTAGCCTTGTGTTTCTGGTTCATCCCACAGTTTCTGTCTTTCACCCTCTCTTGCTTGCCTATGAACTCTGCCTCTGTTGGGTTGCAGTAATGCTGCTGGGTTTTACAGCCATCCTGTCCTTTGGCTAGGAAGGTAAAACTTCTAGGCAAAATATGACCTGAAAATGCTCCCATTAGCCTAGGCTACAACAGTGACTGGCATACATTAGATAGGCAACTAACAAGAGATAGTTAGGAAATACAGCATGATGCCCAGGGCCTGGATGGTGCTGAACATGGCGGGTGAGTGGCAGATCACATCTGCATGTTGGCATCTTCCTCCAGCATCACTGTGGAACCTGAGACTAGGAATAGAGGCTGAGAATGTGTGGTTGGAGTGGCTCACTGGGCATGTTGGAAAGGCAAAGGCATTTAGAGTCCCTGTTGGTAAGAAATTTCAGAATGAGAGACTGAGTATGTTACCCAGGCAGAATAAAGACACCCAGGTAGCCACCAAAGCATCAACATCCCAAGTGAAGGACAAAGGTTTCACTGATTGTAAGTCCTAAGGATAAGGGATATATCTGAAAGATAAATTTTAATATAAAATAACCAGAAATAAAAAGTAGTGTTTTTAGCCTGAGCAGGCTGTGGTGCAGTGGATAGAGCATCAGACTGGGACGTGGTGGACCCAAGTTTGAAACCCCAAGGTCTCTGGCTTGAATGCGGGTTCATCCAGCTTGAGCGCGGGGTTGCTGGTTTGAGTGTGGGGTCATAGACATGACCCCATGGTTGCTGGTTTGAGCCCAAGGTCGCTGGCTTGAGCAAGGGGTCACTCACTATGCTGTAGCGCCCCCTCCCCCTGTCAAGGCACATATGAGAAAGCAATCAGTGAACAATTAAGGAGACTAAGGAGCTGCAACAAAGAATTGATGCTTCTCATCTCTCTCTCTTCCTGTCTGTCCCTTTCTGTCCCTCTCTCTGTCTCTGTTACACACACAAAAGAAAGTAGTGTTTTTATACACATATAGCATAAAAACATGCTGTTTTTATCCATCTTTAATTTCTTCTATTTAAAAAAACCCCCAAACAGAAACCTCATGATTCCACTTTCCATCTAGATAATACCCCAAAAGACCACTCATCAAAATAGGTGTCTGTCTGCAGGCTGTCTCCAATTACTCACTTGACATTCTCTTGCATCCACTTGAGTCAGGCCTCACCCTTATCACGTGGATAAGTTAAGGGCACCAGTGACTTTCACATGCCTGAGATTAGTGGTATTTACCATGTCAGCAGCCTTTAAAACCTCTGCTCATTCCCGCTTTCTGGAAATGCTTTTCTCATTGGGTTCTAGGACTCTATGCCCTCTTGGTTTTGCTTTTATCTCTTTAACTGCTGCTTAGGCCTTTGCTGGGTTTATCCTTTCTTCTCAGCATCCTACTGTTACAGAGCCTGGGGGCTCAGTCTGGCTCCTTGTTTGTCCCATGGTTGCATCGCCCAGTCCTGTGTCTTTATTTGCCCTATGACTCCCAACTTTATAGCTCCAGCTTGGACTTCTCCCCTAAGCTCTGTATTTGTATACCTGACTGCTTTCTCTTTCTCTACTTGTATATCTCATTGATATCTCGAACTTTATTCTGCTCTCGCACTCCATCCATCACCGCCAAACCCACTTCATCATAGTCTCCCCCATCTCACATGATGGAAATTCCACTATGCCAGGTGCTTAGGCTCCAAATCTTGTCATCACTTTGACTCTCCTTTTTCTCTCATGCCCCATATCAAATCTATCTGGAAATCCTATTGTATCTACTTTCAAAATATACACAGAACCTGACTACTTCTCACTTTTAAACCCCTGGTGACCATAATTTACCCACTTAGTTGCTGTTGTTGACTTCTCCTCCTCCTCCTCCTCCTCCTCCTCCTCCTCCTCCTCCTCCTCCTCCTCCTCCTCCTTCTTCTTCTTCTTCTTTTTGTGACAGAGACAGAGAGAGAATCAGAGAGAGGAACAGATAGGGACAGACAGACAGGAGGGGAGAGAGATGAGAAGTAACCATTCTTCATTGCAGCTCCTTAGTTGTTCATTGATTGCTTTCTCATATGTGCCTTGACCGGGGGCTAGAGCAGCGTGAGTGACTCCTTGCTCAAGCCGGCGACCATGGGGTCATGTCTATGATCCCATGCTCAAGCCAGCAGACCCTGCACTCCAGTTGGTGAGCCCTTACTCAAGCCAGAAAGCTTGGGGTTTCAAAGCTGGGTCCTCCATGTCCCCGTCCGATGCTCTATCCACTGCGGCACCACCTGGTCAAGCTGCTGTTGACTTCTAACTGGTCGTTTCATTCCTCAGCTTGTACTCTTTTAGTGGCGGCAAATTTCTCTCTGAATAAAGGCCAAAATATTTTGAGTGGCCTACAAAGCCTTATGTTTTCTTGCCCAGTTACTACTTTTTTTTTTTTTTTTTACAGAGAGAGAGTCAGAGAGAGGGATAGACAGGGACAGACAGATAGACAGGAACCAGGAACGGAGAGATGAGAAGCATCAATCATTAGTTTTTCATTGCACGTTGCAACACCTTAATTGTTCATTGATTGCTTTCTCATACATGCCTTGACTGCAGGCCTTCAGCAGACCAAGTAATCCCTTGCTCGAGCCAGTGAGCTTGGGCTCAAGCTGGTGAGCTTTTTGCTCAAACCAGATGAGCCCTCGCTCAAGCTGGCGACCTTAGGGTCTTGAACCCAAGTTTTCCGCATCCCAGTCTGATGCTCTATCCACTGCGCCACGGCCTGGTCAGGCCCAGTTACTACTTTGATCTCACCTTTTAATTATTTTCCTTCTCACTCACTCTGCTCCAGTTTCCTACTGATCCCTTGAACATGACAATCACAACTCTACCTCAGGGCTTTTGAACTGGCATTACCTCTGCCTGCAATGTTCTCTCACCCAAATGTCTGCATAGGTCATCCCATGAACCTTCGTGAGTCTGTTCAATGTCATCTTCTCTTTGAGGCCTTTTCTGATAACCCAATTCAAAATTGCCTTACCACCTCCTCAAACCCAGCACTCCCAAAACCGCTGCCCTGCTTTATTTTTTCCTCATAGTTCTTATCACATTCTAATACATTAAATACCATGTATTATTTATTAACTCTATATTGTTTGTCTCTCCTATTTTGTTTACTGAATCCCAGCATCCACAGCAGGGTCTGGCACATACTAGGGTTTAATCACTATTGTGGATGAATACAGATGAGTTATACAGTTACACTTAACTATTAAATTTCAATGAAATCTTTCTTTCTCTCTCTCTCTCTCTCTCTCTCTCTCTCTCTCTCTCTCTCTCTCTCTTTCTTTCTTTCTTTCTTTCTTTTTTTCCCTACAGACACACAGAGAGAGTCAGAGAGATGAACAGATAGGAACAGACAGACAGGAAGGGGGAGGGATGAGAAGCTTCAGGTCTTCGTGTGGCACCTTAGTTGTTCATTGATTGCTTTCTCATACGTGCCTTGAGCAGGGGGCTACAGAGAGCGAGTGACCCCTTGCTCAAGCCAGCGACATTGGGGTCATGTCTATCAGCCTATGCTCAAACCAGTGACCCGGCGCTCAAGCTGATGAGCTGCACTCGAGCCAGCAACCTCAGGATTTCAAACCTGGATCCTCTGCATACCAGTCTGTTGCTCTATCCACTGCATCACCACCTGGTCAGGCTCAATGTAATTATTTTTACAGAGCCCATACCATTATTTCTAGACATACTGGTAGTTTTTTTAAAAAAAGATTTTATTTATTCATTTTTGGGGGGGGGAGAGAGAGAAGGAGGGGAGGAGCAGGAAGCATCAACTCCCATATGTGCCTCGACCAAGTAAACCCAGGGTTTTGAACCAGCAACCTCAGCATTCCAGGTCGATGCTTTATCCACTGCACCACTACAGGTCAGGCTCTATGACATAGTTTTAAGTTAAATGTTATTAGCTGCTACTAATTATTTTCATTAATTTGGTGTCACTTCACTGAAGATCACATACAATGGATTCCAAAGTACTTGTCCTTTCTAAACTTGCATGAGGGAAACTCCCTATTTGTACCCCCAAATTGCCTGGATTGTAAATCATAATAACCAGCCTCTGTGACTCAACACTAAAGAAATATGGCTGCACACAAGGTCCTGAGATCAGGTTGCCACAGTAACTTTTCTCCCATCTTCCCAGAGTTTAATTGCTCAATTCTAAAATTACACACCCTTGAGTTCAGCATGCTTCTACTCTGCCTGGCCTCAGCTGGCAAGAAATTAAATGAAGGTATTATTTTTTATCATGATTATTTGCTAATGATTTATATTTAGAAATTCCACTAGCCTGTGTGACATTGTTCTTTCTTCCAGCATATTATTATTAAAATATTTTTATTATTTCTTTTTTGCCAATCTGTTGGGTGAAAAGTGGTATTATATCTGTATGCTTTTCTGACAGTAATGCGGTTCAGCATATGTTTATCAGCAATTGGATTTGCTCTGCTGTAAACTGTCACATTGGTCAGGGTTCTCCAGAGAAACACTATACAGAGAGCATAGTCATGTGATTGTGTTTGCCTGGAAAGTCCAAAATCTTCAGGGTGGACCAGCAGGCTGGAAACCCAGAGAAGGATTGCTGGTGCAGCTCAAGTCCAAAAGCTACAAGGGTGAAAACTCAGCCCTCCTTCCCACAGAGCTACTAATGGTCAGACTGCCTGGACTTGAAGTCTAATTCATTACTTATTAGTGACTGAGTTCCTGAAATTAGGAAAATAAAAACCTGCTTCATAAGATTTCTGGGAACATTAGAGGAATTGCTTCTCATTTTATAACTTTCACCTGTTAAGTGTTCTATTACGGGAATTTGCCATTATTTTTTGTGTGTTAGCAAACTGCAAGAATATAGGAATGAAATTACTACCTGTCATTTGTAAGACACATAGAATAAAAGCAAAAAACTTAACATAATCATGAGTCTTGGAATCTTTTGTTCCTAACCAACAATCTGTTTTCTACATGTATCTCATAAGAATCTTTTATAGAAGATACACAAGGATGGATTTCAGATAGCTGTTTCCCATTTCACTGATTTGAGAAATTCAACCCATCAAAACCTTTCTTTCTTTGCACACGCATATGTGCACGCGAAAGAGAAAGAGAGAGAGAGAGAGAGAGAGAGAGAGAGAGACAGGAAGGGAGAGAGATAAGAAGCATTAATTCTTCGTTGCGGCACCTTCATTATTCATTGATTACTTTCTTATATGTGCCTTGACTGGGGGCTCTAGCTGAGCCAATGACCCCTTGCTCAAGCCAGCGACCTTGGGCTCAAGCCAATGACCTTGGGCTTCAAGCCAGTGGCCTTTGGGCTCAAGCCAGCGACCATGGGGTCATGTCTACGATCCCATGCTCCAGCCAGTGACCCTGTGCTCAAGCTGAGTGAGTCTGCACTTAAGGTGGGGACCCTGGAGTTTCTAACCTGGGTTCTCAGTGTCCCAGGTGGACGCTCTACCCACTGCACCACCCGCCTGGTCAGGCTCAAAACTTTTTCCTATTTGGGTTGCAGAAAATTTTCTAAATGGCAGGCAAGCAATAAAACCAATCATTAAAAGAAGTGTTATCTTTAGCAAGTTTAAAAACTTTTAGATTTCTAGAAGTGTAAAGATTTGTAGTAGTGATGAAGCTCACATCTTGAATCAGTCAGATGATACACAGTGTTGGGGTAGCCTGGAATAGTCATTTTAGAAAATCTTACTGTAGGTGAATTACAATACTTCAGAAGAGTTGCTTAATTACTATCCCTCTAGCTTAGAAAGACAAATACCAAGACCCTAGAATATTAACACCAGAAACAAGGTCTTTCAAAACCTACCTTGCAAAAATTATTTTTGTTTTAACTTTGGTTTTCCCACTTTATAAATTTGGTTTTGTTTTAATGATTAGAAATAATGCACATAAAATACCTTGCACAAAATAATCTCTCAGTAAATGGTAGCTAATTACTGCATTTCCTGCCATTGAGAACTACACATTCTCATACTAGTACCTTCCCCCAATGCCTACCAGGGGGTCCTCGGGTTACGACAGTTCTGCTCCTCGGACAGTGATGTAACCTGAATTTTGGTGTAAGTAGAAACACAGCCTCACCTAACACAAACAGAACAATCGCGCTTTTACCAGTCCAAAATGCTGTACGTACTGGGGGATGCTAACTCCCGCACTCATCTGCCACATTACTGTACATTCTTCCACCACACGCAACCAAACTAGTTCACCTACGTTGTCCGTAAGGACAATGCTAACAGCTTAAGCCGAGACACCCACGTCTCAATTTTTTAAAGTTTAGGGGCGTGAGCATTGTAAACTCCAAAGGTATGTCGAGACTGTAACCCGAAGACCCCTTGTACTTGACTACCATTTAAGTATTTATCAAACTAGAGACATCAAGGGTAATTAGGTTGCACTCTAGGGCCAAACGCTGGTGTTCCTCCTCTAAACTTAGACTTGGAGTCGAGGGTAAATTACAGACAAAAATCCATCTCCACCTCGCTAACAATGCTCAACTACAATTCCCAGCATGCAGTCAAACTCCGTGGTTGAAGTGCATCCTGGAAAATAAGTCTCCGGCTCTCCATTGGCCACAGAGGAGAAGCGATGTAGTTTGGACAAATCCGCGGGCTCTAGCGTACGCACGCACAGAGGCTGCGTAGATCTCTTCGTTTGCGTTCTGCCGAACTGATATTTTGGGTACAGGGTGTTTAGCCGGAGAGATTTGGGGACCTGCCCACTTCCGGTAACTACGGCACCGACTTGAAAATGGCGTCCTCCAAACTGAACGGGACAGCTACAGGGGCTAGAAAAAGTGAATTTCGTAACCAGAAGCCAAAGCCAGAGAACCGAGGTAAGGCTGTGTGGGAACGGAAGCCTGGGTTTCGGTGTCCAGATTAGATTGCTTTCTTCGCTTGTGGGGAACGTGCAACACCGCCTGGAGTCTGTTCTCTCAAGTGAGGACCTATCAAGTGCTGGATTTTAGGCCGGGCCTGCGGAACCCTCCGGCGGAGACTGTCAGTCACGTGCGCTTAACCAATCGCTGTTGTGAAAGGCCCCAGAGTGCAGTTGTTGCGGAATTCGTCTTCTGTAGGATGAGGGTTCAGGAATTGCGGAGGGTGTTGCGGCCACGGCGGCAAGTCCTTGATAAGTTGAGGGAGGCGGTAGGAGTAGGAGGTCGTTATTTGTTTGAAAGGCGGGTAATGAAGGAGTGAGACAGACGTAGTGATGAGGAGGAGATATCTGATGTGTCCTGAACTCTAGTTTGTGATTTCCTGAAGAAATTTTGGCACATTTATCATTATTATTGTTTGTCACGGTGTTAAAACTAGACAACACGACTTCTACTCTTGAGACTGTCCTGCTTTTAAATTACTGTCTTGTTTTGTTTTTATCCATTTTCTTCGTTATGAATGATAGGAAGAAGCCTAGAGAAATAACCCCGGGCCTCAGCAACCATTATTTTTGGAAGGTATTAAAGGTGTTGTTCTTAATTATGAATGTACACAACAGAGTACAGTATACAGTATATATAGCTTAAAGAATAAAACCATTCGGCTCAGACCATTGAGCACAAGAAAGCATTACTATACTCCAAAAACCCCCTATAAGCACCTCTCAAAACATACTTTTTCTTTTTGAGACGTGAAGTAACTGTTCTAAATCATGTTAATTATTCTGTTCTTTTTTCTGCATTATCTTTACCACCTATGCACAGAGCAGTTTAATTATGCCTGTTTTTGAATTTCATATGAATGAGATAAGATTATAGGCAAGGTTCTATGTCTTGCTTTTTAGGCTTAACTTTGTTATTTAATCAGGACAATACTTGAAACTAATTTATTCTTTAACTACTATATGACATTTCTTTTATGAATATATGCTAATTTATATTTTCATTCTACCACTGGTGGACATTTGCATTGCTTGCATTGTTTGTTATTATAAACAATGCTACTGTAAACATTGTACATGTCTCTTGGTTTATATATACAAGAGTTTCTGTAGGTTATGTACATGAGATTGGAATCCTTTTAGTGTACGGTATGTGCAGGTGATTCTAAATCTTTCTCAAAGAGTTTGTGCCTGTTTATACTCCCACCAGCAGTAGATGACAGTTCTCATTGTTCTACATCCACATTAATACTTGGTATTATCTGAATTATGAACTTCTGTATTTTGGTAAGCATGAAGTGGTATCTAGTTGGGATTTTTATTTGAATTTTTTTTCCCTTTTTTAGTGAGAGGGGGCAGGAGGGACAGACAAGGACAGACAGGAAGGGAGGGAGAAGAGAAGCATCATTTCTTTTTTTATTTTTATTTTTTTTTGTATTTTTCCGAAGCTGGAAACGGGGAGAGACAGTCAGACAGACTCCCGCATGCGCCCGACGGGGATCCACCCGGCACGCCCACCAGGGGCGATGCTCTGCCCATCAGGGGGCGATGCTCTGCCCCTCCGGGGTGTCGCTGTGCCGCGACCAGAGCCACTCTAGCGCCTGGGGCAGAGGCCAAGGAGCCATCCCCAGCACCCGGGCCATCTTTGCTCCAATGGAGCCTCGGCTGCGGGATGGGAAGAGAGAAACAGAGAGGAAGGAGAGGGGGAGGGGTGGAGAAGCAGATGGGTGCTTCTCCTATGTGCCCTGGCCAGGAATCAAACCCGGGTCCCCGCATGCCAGTCTGACGCTCTACCGCAGAGCCAGCTGGCCAGGGCCGAGAAGCATCATTTCTTCATTGCAGCACCTTAGTTCACTGATTTCTTTTTCTTATGTGCCTTGACTGAGGGGCTCCAGCTGAGCCAGTGACCTCTTGCACAAGCCAGCAAGAGATCTTGGGCTCAAGCCTAGTGATCGGTGCTCAAGCTGATGAGCCCTTGCTCAAGCCAGATGATGACCTCGGGGTTTTAAACCTGGGGCCTCAGCATCCCAGGCTGACACTCTATCTACTGCTTGACCGCCTAGTCAAACTGAACTTTTTTATTACTAGTGAGGTTGCACATTATTGCCAATGTTTTTGGGCTATCTGTATTTCCCAGCACCCTCCATGAAAGCTGGAACGCCCACTAGTGGGCGGGAGGGACCAGGTTGACCAGCACTGCAAAAGTGGGCTGTTTTTATAAAAAGGTTCGCCATCACGGGCCTATATCATGAAGAATCTTCTGATAATATGAGCATGGAGAATAATTTTGATATGGAGTCGATTTAGCCATAAACTTTATTTTTGTACTTTGTTGTTGTTATGCAACAGCTTAGGAAAGCTACTCTGTGCTAGAATAGACTGTATACCAATATTTTGATAACCTATGATAGAAGTTCTGTGAAGTCTTTTTCTTGCATCTTTTTCTTGTCTACTTTAATTCCATTAACTTATAAGAAATCTGTGTAGTTTGCATTTGAATGACTCCAGTTCCTTTTCTGTTTGACCCAAAGAGGCACTAATAGATCTTGAGTGTTGTGTTTTAGAAGCCTGAAGTCAGTGAGATGAAATCCAACATCAAGAATTAAAAAGGAAAAAAAAAAAAGGAATTAGAAGCAAGTAACTTGTGTAGGAGGAATATGAAAAGAAAATATTGCATAGTGCAGGGCTCATTAACTAGATTCTAGTTTTCAAAAATTTGGATTGCAAATAAATTTTTGATGTGCTATTTCAATTTTTAGTGGCAAATATGTGTATAGGGCATCTTATTAAAATTTGAGGCATAGTTGAGACCTTTTAAAAGTTGTTCTTTATTAAAAAAGAAGAAGAAAATAAAAAGAAACAGAAAACAGGTTTACCTGACTGGGGTGGATAACAAAGACCCATTTCCCAGACTTCAGTGTTCATAAGAATCTCCTGATGAGATTATTTAGAAAGAGATTCTTGGGCTTTGTTGGTCAAATAAGTTTGTAAATATGATATATGTTTGCTCGCTTATAGTTTGCATTGGGTGTGGGGGACAGGCTGTAAGGTGGCAGGGTGGTTATAGCCTAAGGCTTAGTTTTAAGACTAAGCTTTTCCCTACACCCTTGACTGACTGCATGATGTAGGTGGTGCACTCTCATGAGGAATCCCTTTGTGCCTCAGATAAGTGACTTTGTATCAGAGACTTCCTTGTTTGTATATTGGATTAAAGGTTTTGATTTCTACACTATAAAGTGGGGCACACCAGGAGCTTGCTCTCTCTGAGTTCCTGAGATTAGCATTAGAGAGGAGAGCAGAGAAAGGCCACGTGGAGGAGAGGAGAGGCAGCCAAGATGGTGGATGCTGAATGAGAAGCCAGTTTGTGTAGTGTTTGTGCAGAGAGAAGGAGATGGGAAACAGAGGTGAATAAGTCTGGTGAGCTAGAAACCTTTGATTCTAGGAAACTTGGATAAGTCAGTAGCTTTGTGAGCACTGAATGAGTGGGTTTTGGAGCCCAGTGTGTGTTTTTACTTGCCCACCAGGTGCAAGCTAGAATTAAAGATAATGGCCCACCAGTTAGTTCTTGGCTCCATTGTTTCTGTTGGAATCCATGGGAGTCAGAAAGACCAGAATAACAGGCTTTATTGAAAGGAAGAAAGGAACCCTGCCGGGTACTTCTTGGGGGAGAAGGGTACCGGTTACAGACTAAGGGTGAGTTATGAGTGTTTAGGAGAGCCTGAGGGGATACTGAGGCAAAAGTCCTGGTATGTTCCCTTTGACAGCTTTAGGATTTCAGCTTTCTGGAATGCTCCTTCTTGGGGCGCTTGCCAGCTTCTTGGAATTCCTCTGTCTCAGGGGCGATGTCCAGTAGGGTGAGGTCTGACAGATAAGCAGAACATCAAGAGGGCAGTTTGGAATTCACGTATCTATCACTTTCATTACGGCTGTCTGAATCCAATGCGATCCTGCATGGGCCATGCAGCTGTGATGGTGGCTGCGGCTACCGGCTTTACAGGCCTCAACCAGGGATTCAGATTCAGTAGGTCTGGGATGGAGGCCAAGAATTTCTTTTTTAAGACACTCGCAGTTTATGCTCATGCTTGTGGGTCATACCTTTGAGTAGTATTGATTTAAGTTCGAGCTTTTGGATTTAAGAGAGTCCTAGTTTTAATAAATGGTGTGACAGATAAATTATGGCCCTTCAGGGGCATTTTGTTTTAATGAAGGACCTTTATATCTCCTTAGATGTAGTCCTCCAGCCCGCTGGGAACTACCAGTGTCGCATGGAAAAAACCTACTCAAGACACAAACTTATGTCAAGAGGAAGAGAGAGGGAGGTCTGCCAAGGGAGGCAAAGAGAGACCTCCTGCATCTCCTTCTCCCTCAGCTTTTATCGATCAGAAGCAGAACAGAGGTCACAGGATTACAGGGAAGGGAGACCAGGTGACAAGTGGAGAGAATGACTAATGGCCGTTTTGGTGACTTGGAGAAAGGGCTCATTTGGTTAGAACATTCTTTTTCTTTTGCTAATTAACAAGCACAAAGGAAGGGACAGTTTTCTAAAGCCCTCACATACATTCCTTTGTGTCTGCACTCAAACGTCACCCACTCTACTTTCTTGGTGTTTGCATCAATAGACTTTCACTCAGGGCTTTTAACTAAAGTTCCCCAATCCAAGTCATAGAGCAGGGGTCTCAAACTCAACTCAGCATGTGGGCCGCAGAGCAAGATCACAGCCGTTCAGCGGGCCGCACTAGGTCTACAAAAGGCAACTGTTACGCAACACTTTTCTCACTGCAGTTGAAAACAAAAAAAAATCAGTACAACAAGCACAATCGTACATGCAGTTTACTCAGTGTCACAAAACGACCAGAAACTGTAGTTCGCATCACAACTGCTGTTAACTAAGCTAATATCTAGCTAGGATGCTAGAGAAATGAAAAATACAAGTAGGCCCCTAGGCTTACTTAATTTTATCCAAAATATTTTGAACTTCGTGGATTAGTCTGCGGGCCGCACAAAATTGTTCGGCGGGCCACATGTGGCCCGTGGGCCGCGAGTTTGAGACCCCTGTCATAGAGGGTTCAAGGTTAGATGGATGATTCCCTACACTTAGACAAGTCACTAATCATTTTGGACTGAATGTCTTTTATAAAATGGGAAAAATAACACTGGTTCTTCCTGTTTTTCATAGTTATCACGAAAGGTGTATAGAAATAAGGCACATGAAAACTCTTTGGAAAACCTAAAACTCTGACCAATGATTATTAACTGAAAGTGTACACCAGAGTATTATCTTTTAAAAAGTTTTATGCACATGTACACACATGGAAATATGTATACATATATACATACACATACTCATGCTTCACTTCAATAAAAATTGAAAAGTTACTTATATATATTTAAAATAGTTTTATAAGCAAAATGGTATTTGAATCTTCAACTCTTAACACAGTATAGTACAATGGAAATTACTTGAGTACCTACTGTCAGGCATATGGTAATTAGTGTGGACTCATGGGGGGGAGTCCCTCCTCTTAAAGAACTTTGCTTCATGAGGCAACTGTAATATGTACAATTAATTTTAATATAGTGTGTTGATGATAATGATAGAAGCCTGTTCTTTGACTGTTGAATAATCTAAAAAGCATAGGAAGAGAAAATGCAATGAGAGTACTGATAGCTTGTAAAAAAATGTATGCATGTGAATGTCCAAAAGTAGGTTAAAATCTGATATGCAAATTCTTTCCTGTAGATGAATCAGAACTCCTCACTGTTCCTGATGGTTGGAAAGAGCCGGCTTTTTCCAAAGACGACAATCCCAGAGGACTCTTGGAGGAGAGCAGTTTTGCCACTCTGTTCCCAAAATACAGAGAGGCTTACCTGAAAGAATGCTGGCCATTGGTACAGAAAGCGTTGAATGAACATGTATGCATATTTTATATATATTTTTTGAGATTTTGCTCCTGCTTATACCTTTACTTTAAGTATATGTGTGTGTGCTGGTGTATTTCTTTTAAGGTGCTAGCATAATTGGTTAATTTGTTTCCTTTGATACTTTAAACAGCCTAGATAAGCTTTATTTTGGTAATCTATTTGTTTAATAGAGTATGGCACTTTGAAAAATTTATATACCTTTAAAATTGTAGGGATTTCAGGGATTGTCTGAAATTCATCTAGGAACTACAAGTCTCACAATGCCTACTCCTGTGATGGCAAACCAATGACACGTGTGTCAACACTGACACGCGTAGCCATTTTTGATGACACGCGGCTGCATACCAGAGAAGTATGGGGCCGCATGCCGAGAAGGACGTTTCATCCTCGGTTTAGCCGAAGATAAAACATTTGCTGTAGTGTAGACACTCTATGCCGGAGGTCTGTAGGCCAAAACAACAGAACTCTGGCACAGAGTGTCTAGTTCTGGGATTTCTGGTTAGGCCATTAGGGGATCTTTGACCTCAGTTCTGGCCGGCGGAGCAGGGAGCAGCTGAATGCAGGGGGTGGTGGGCGGGGGACGGGATGCATCTCTGGGGGCCCTGTGATCGCCATTACCAGCAACCACATAATCACAGCAACCATCATCCAATCTACTGTTCTGGGGTGTCGTGGATTTCTAATTGACCATCGTTACTGAGATAAGTGAGGGGGAGGCTGGGAGAGGCGAGGGCCTGTGCTATGGGTGCCATTTCCCGCCATTAGAAATAGCGCAGCCACCTTAATTTACATAAGATGCAACTTGCAGAATTTCAAGACGACATCTGGGCTCAGGTGTTTGTCGACTTGAGGTCAGAGCTTGAGAATCTGGAAAGGTGCTGCCTGGAGAATCAAGAGGAGTGCCACTACGAACAGGAAATTTGGAGTGCCTGGCACCGTTTACCAGACACTTTTAGCACCCTGAAAAATATAGCAATAGCTTTAACTCACAATTTTTCCCTCTATGTAGTTTTGTGAGACCTTATTCTCAGCGTTAAATAATATCAAAACCAACAAAAGAAACAGATTGACAGATGAAGTTAGTAGTGCTTGCTTGGGCTTGAAGTGTACAAAATGTCAACCTTCAATTGAAGATTTAGCCAATGAAATTCAGCAACAAAGAAGTCACTAATAGGCAGGTTAGTTAAAGAATTCCCCCTCCCCCTCACTTATCTTAGTTCACAGCACCCCACACAAGTTAAATAATATCAAGACCAACAAAAGAAACCGACTGACAGATGAACAAAGAAGTCACTAAATAATTAGTTTTTGGTTTATTTAATACAGTCATATATTACAATTATATATTTTTGTTATTTAAACTATAAATAATCGCGAAATTATGGTTTTTTTCCTCGAAGTGACATACCACCCGAGTTATGCTCGGTTTTTTGGCGAATTTTGACACACCAAGCTCAAAAGATTGCCCATCACTGGCCTACTCTATGCTATGGTCTTTGCCATGTACCTGTACAGTTTGAATTGAGGCATGTTCCTGTTTAATTGCTTAATTTTCATTTTAAATGAAAGATGTTGCTGCTGCCATGCCTTAGAGTGGTGTATAGTAGTATTTGTTTTTGTTTTTCATACTGTGAGTTGCAGTCCATTACTGGGTCCAAAAGTCATTTTAGTGGACATAACTAGTCTTTTTATTATTTATTTATTTAGGGAGCATTTCTTTTCTTTTTTTTTTTTAGATTTTATTTATTCTTTTTTTTTTTTTTTTTGCATTTTTCTGAAGCTGGAAATGGAGAGACAGTCAGACAGATCCCACATGCGCCCGACCGAGATCCACCTGGCACGCCCACCATGGGGCGATGCTCTGCCCACCAGGGGGCGATGCTCTGCCTATCCTGGGCGTCGCCATGTTGCGACCAGAGCCACTCCAGCGCCTGAGGCAGGGGCCACAGAGCCATCCCCAGCGCCCAGGCCATCTTTGCTCCAATGGAGCCTTGGCTGCGGGAGGGGAAGAGAGAGACAGAGAGGAAGGCGCGGCGGAGGGGTGGAGAAGCAAATGGGCTCTACTCCCGTGTGCCCTGGCCGGGAATCGAACCCGGGTCCTCTGCACGCTAGGCCGACGCTCTACCACTGAGCCAACCGGCCAGGGCTATTTATTCATTTTTATTAGAGAGAGAGGAGGGAGAGAGAGAGAGAGAGAAAGAGAGAACAGGGGGAGGAGCTGGAAGCATCAACTCCCATATGTGCCTTGACCAGGCAAGCCCGGGGTTTCGAACCAGCGACCTCAGCATTCCAGGTTGACGCTTTATCTACTGCGCCACCACGGGTCAGGCCATAACTAGTCTTTTTAAAAAATGAATGTCACATGGGGCAAGGATCATTTTTTTGAAGCTTTTGGACCTCACTCTAATCCTCTAATTTTGATCATTTTTATGTGTATATATGTATATGTGTACTAGGTTGTGATATAAAATTATTTCTCGCCTGACCTGGCGATGGTGCAGTAGATAGAGCATTGGACTGGGATGCCAAGGACCCAGGTTCGAGACCCCAAGGTTGCCAGCGTGAGTGTGGGCTCATCGGGTTTGAGCAAAAGCTCACCAGCTTGGACCCAATGTCGCTGGCTCGAGCAGGAGGTTACTCAGTCTGCTGAAGGCCCGCGGTCAAGGCACATATGAGAAAGCAATCAATGAACAACTAAGGTGTCGCAACGAAAAACTGATGATTGATGCTTCTCATCTCTTCGTTCCCGTCTGTCTGTCCCTACCTATCCCTCTCTCTGACTCTCTCTCTGTTTCTGTAAAAAAAAAAAAAAAATTATTTCTGAAACTGAGGAACTGCTCTCAGGTTGTCCATGCCCACTGGGTATGGGGGTGGCTTGGCAAACTGTAAGCTGTGTTTTATAGCTGTCTACATCTGGGATTGGACTCGCTCCCCTCCCCCCAATTTATAGAGACCCAGCCTCGTGTTGAATAGTTCATTACTATGTTAAAATAGTCTTCAGAATGTTCTCACATGTCATAAAATAGCATTTTTATTTGTTTTGTTGATTTCTTGTTCTTTTCCCTGAGAGTTGATGCACAATTTCCCAGTTACTGGTTTTTTTTCTGGACCTGCGAAAATTTGTCTTTACTTTGTATTTAGCTAATTCAAACCAGGTTGAAAACATGTTTGAAAGGGAAGTCCATCTTCACCCTAAGGAGCAAATGGCGGATTAGGCTGAGGTCCAGGATAGGGAAGCCATATAGCTTTACATTTTTACCTGAGGTCTTAAGTATGGCCTCATTTGGATTGGTTGAGATGCATACATACATACATATATAAAGTGTGTGTGTATGTGTGTGTGTGTGTATTTGCATTTTAGGGGTTCTTTAAAAAATTTTATTTTGAGATATGGGAATCATCAACTTGTAGTTGCTTCATTTTAGTTGTTCACTGATTGCTTCTCTTAAGTGTCTTGATGGGGGTGTGCAGTGGGGGGTTGGTGGGTGGAGAGGGCGGGGAGGGCAGCTCAAGCTAAGCCAGTGACTCCTTGCTTAAGCCAGCAACCTGGGGCTTCAAGCCAGTGATGTTCAGAATCGGGTTGATGAGCCTGTGCTCAGGACAGTGACCCTGGGCTGTAGCTGGCAATTTTGGGGTTTTGAATCAGGGCCCTTAACGTCCCTGGCTGATGCTCAATCCACTGTGTCACCATCGGTCAGGCGGCAAAATTTTTTTTTTTAATTTATTGATTGATTTTAAGAAGAGAGGAAGGAAGAGAGAAAGACAGAGAAACATTGATTTATTGTTCCACCTATCTATGTGTTTACCAGTTGATTCTTGTATGTGCCTTGATTGGGGATTGAACCTGCAATCTTAGCTTATTGGGATGGTGCTTTAACCAACTGAGCTGTCCACCCAGGGCTAGATTGATACATAGTTTCTAAACTAGAGCTAATTAATCTTTAGTTCAGCAAATACAAAGTATTCTAAAGCCAAGTAAGTATAAATGGTTTCAATGGCCTGAGCTTCTATATTCTTTGAAGTATGAAAGTAATCAAGCATTGTTTATATTGACTACCCAGCCTCTTCAAGGAGGGAGTAGGTAAAATTTTTAAAAATTTAAATTTATTGAGTTTTAGAGAGAGAGGGAAGGAGAGAGAGAGAAAGAGACAGGAACATCTCTCTGTTCCTGTATATGCCCTGATTGAGATTCAACCAGCATTTTATGTGCTTTGGGATGATACTCTAACCAACTGAGCTGTCTGGCCAGGGCACTACAGTAGGTAGAATTTTAGAAAGAGATTAATTCATAGAAAGTAATTGCTAGATTAGAACAGGCTCTGTAATTATTTCAAATTGAATTCATTTTAGACAGCTGTTTGCTCTTTCCTTCTTGCAGCACATTACTGCAACCCTGGACCTGATCGAGGGCAGCATGACTGTGTGTACAACAAAGAAGACGTTTGATCCATATATCATCATTAGGGCCAGAGACCTAATAAAACTATTAGCAAGGAGTGTTTCGTTTGAACAGGTAAATTTACAGTTACAGAGGTTTTGCTTATTTGTGCCAACATTAGAGAGTATTAGAGAATACTGCATCTCTCCATCCCCCCACCCCTCTTCCTCCCACCCTCCCGCCATGGTTTTCATTATTCTGCTTAGATATCAGGTAGACTTCGAAAAGAAATGTATTTGTAAAGAGTATTGGTGGAATATTTTCTTTATTTTTTCAAAAGGCAGTACGAATTCTTCAGGATGATATTGCATGCGACATCATTAAAATAGGTTCTTTAGTAAGAAATAAAGAAAGATTTGTAAAAAGAAGACAACGGCTTATCGGTCCCAAAGGATCTACATTGAAGGTACTTTTTATCAGTAGAAAACTTTAGTATCTTCCTTCGTCATTGGTTTTCTCAGTGTATTTCAACTGAACTTCAACTTATTGTTCCTTTGATATAGGCGTTGGAACTCTTAACAAACTGTTACATTATGGTACAGGGAAACACGGTTTCAGCCATTGGACCTTTTAGTGGTTTAAAAGAGGTGAGAATTACTTAATATCTTTAGTTAATTTTCAGCAGAGAACAGATTAAATAATTTGGTTATAATATATTGTTTTATGATTACTGTATTTTTTTAGAGTGTGCTTTTATGATTACTATATTTTTTAGTATTTATCTTTAATTAATACTTTGTACTTCCTGGAGTATGAGGGATTCCATTGCTCCTGTACCCGACATATTATGGCCAACCTTTGACAATTATAGAGACATCCATTTCTTGATTAGAAGGTCTGCACACCATCATTCCTTCCACTCCAATTTTTTTTTTTTTTTTTTTAAAGAAGGAGGGGAATCCTGCAATACCCTCCTTCTTTTTTTTTTTTTTTTTTTTTTTTTTTTTTTTTTATTTTTATTTTTTATTTTTCTGAAGCTGGAAACGGGAGAGACAGTCAGACAGACTCCCGCATGTGCCCGACCAGGATCCACCCGGCATGCCCACGAGGGGCGACGCTCTGCCCACCAGGGGGTGATGCTCTGCCCCTCCGGGCGTCGCTCTGCCACGACCAGAGCCACTCTAGCGCCTGGGGCAGAGGCCAAGGAGCCATCCCCAGCGCCTGGGCCATCTTTGCTCCAATGGAGCCTTGGCTGCGGGAGGGGAAGAGAGAGACAGAGAGGAAGGAGGGGAGGGGGGTGGAGAAGCAAATGGGCACTTCTCCTATGTGCCCTGGCCAGGAATCGAACCCGGGTCCCCCGCACGCCAGGCTGACGCTCTACCGCTGAGCCAACCGGCCAGGGCCTCCACTCCAATTTTAAATTGGTATTTAAGCTGTTAGACTGTAGCACATATGAGTTATGTGCTACATAATTTTCTTTTCCTTTAAGATACATTTTCTTTTGTTTGAATTTATTGTAATGTTTATTTTGTAATGTTTCCATCAATATTTGTTTTAACTTGTTATGAGAAAATCTATGGAGTAGATACTGTTGTCTGAATCTGTGAGGCCTTGTTTGTTCCTTTCCAGGGTCTTTAAAAGAACTCTGTTGGACCTCATTCTTGTAAATTATCTGCTCTTTCCTCATGGGCCAATAGTAACTTAAATACACTGAATACTATAAAGTCTAAATATATTGTTCACCTCTTACAAAAGACCCTTGAGGTCTTTTAATTTCTGAATTACAAATGAGGAAGCCGGAACAGGAAAATTTAAGTGACTTTCCCATATGAAGTGGCAATCCTGTTACTTAAGCCCTAATTTTCTGACTAAATCCCGCTCTCTTTCCCCTACATCACAGTTCCAGAGTGTTGTACTAGTTCTATATGTCATATTTTAGCAGTACAATTGAGTATCACTATTGTACCCACGGGAGGTTGACTAGTATGAAACATCTAGCGGCCGCTAAGAGCAGTTGAAGGAACTATTATATTCAATTTGGTAGCCATTGTCTGGTTTGTAGGATTTTTTGCAATATGATAATCCCCTTCGGCCTTCTACCTCGTTTGTTAAAGTGACTAATTCATTTTTCTTTGCAAATTTCAGGTTCGAAAAGTAGTCCTAGATACTATGAAGAATATTCATCCAATTTATAATATTAAAGTGAGTTAATTACATGTTGCTATAACAGTGGTTGTCAGACTTCTTTTAGAAACCTTTCTTTTTTTTTAAAGCAAAGTAGAGAGAGAGAGAGAGAGAGAGAGGAACAGACAGGAAGAGAGAGAGGAGAAGCATCAACTTGTATTTGCGCCACTTTAGTTGTTCATTAATCTTGCTCATACGTGCCTTTACTGCAGGGCTCCAGCTGAGCCAGTGACCTCTTGCCCAAGCCAGTACCTTGGGTTCAAGCCAGAGAACTTGGGCTTCAAGCCAGCGACCTTTGGGCTCGAGCCAGTGAGCATGAGGGTCATGTCTATGATCCCACACTTAAGCTGTCTACCTCGTGTTAAGTTGATGACTCCCATGCTCAATCCAGCGACCTCAGGTTTTTGAACCTGCGTCCTCAGTGTACCAGGCTGATACTCTATTCATTGCACCACTGCCTGGTCAGGCCAGAAACCTTTCTTAAAATTAAATTTTTATAGAAGTCCAATATACAAAACAGAAAGAGTGAACTATTTTTTCCCCCTTTTTCTTTCTTTTTCTTTTTAGGTAAGAGGAGGAAAGACAGGCAGACTCCCTCATGCCCCCCAACCAGAATCTACCTGGCCACCCCACCTCGGGCCAGTGTTTGAGTACCAGGCTAATTTTAGCACCTGAGGCTGATGCGCTTCAACAGAGCTATTTTCAGTACCCAGGCCGCTCTCAAACCAGTTGAGCCACTGACTGAGGGATCGGGGGAGTAGCAGATGGTTACTTCTGTGTGCCCTCACTGGGAATTGAGCTCCGGATGTCCATATGCTGGGCCATCGCTCTATCTGCTGAGCCACTTGCCAGGGCAACTATTTTGGGTAAATTAGAGGTAGAATTCAGCCCACTCAACTCTACCCCAGTCCTATAGTTACTTCCTTGGAAATTTAGATCTCTGTGGAGCCCAGTATTGACAGGGACATTGTAATTATTATTTAGTGCTAATACAAAGAAAATCTTGCCTAACCTGTGGAGGTGCACAAAGCATCGACCTGGAACACTGAGGTTGCTGGTTCAAAACCCTGGGCTTGCCTGGTCAAGGCACATGTGGGAGTTGTGGTAGTTGATGCTTCCTGCTCCCCCGTCCCTCATCTCTCTCTCTCTCTCTAAAAATTAATAAAATCTAAAAAAAAAAAAGGAGAAAGGATTCATAGAATTTTTCGTAGGTACTATCACTCTTGTTTTTATTTTCTTTTTAAAAATCTTTTTATTTATTGACTTTAGAGAGAGTGGGGTGTAGAGAAACACTGATTTGTTGTTCCACTGATTTATACATTCATTGGTTGATTCTTGTATGTGCCCTGACCAGGGATCAAACCTGCAGCCTTAAATTTAAGATGTTCTGATCAACTTAGGTATCTGGTCAGGGTTAATCCTGTTTTCTTAAATTGTGAGCCCATGTACTATATTTAAAGATGTGATCTTTCAGAATTTTGCCTTTTACAATTAAATAAAGCCTAGAATATTTCAGGTTGCATTAAAACCTTTTTTTTCTCTAACACTCAAATTATTTAGTTTACCCAGAATATTTATAGCTTTGCTTTGTCTGTTTTATTATTAGCCTTTTGAGAGATCTGTTATATCCCCTGCACAAAGATCCTGACTGAACTTGAAAATGTAACTGTGCTATAAGAAGCTGTTGTTGAACAGTACATTTGAGTTCAGTTAAAAAGTTTCTCTTAGATTGGGGTGGAAGAACAGTTTTAAGTTACATTGGGACATTAAAGATAAAGAGAGCTAGTCATGCAGCTGATTCGTGGTTTGCATCCTTTGATGTTCCAATATCTATAAAATTCAAATGGAGTCAGAAACATGTGAGGATATTGGTTTTGTCTGATCATGAGGAAGTTTTCTTTTTTCCCCCTGTGGTATTTCAGATGCTACTGAAAGCTTCCTACTTGCAGGGAACACTATTAAGAACTCTCCCTGCTGTTAAGTTGAATTTTAAGGATGAATGAAATAATAATGAAAAGCTGAATTAGTTTTTTTCTTCTCAATTTATTTTAAAAATTCTGAATTTCTTTTTTTAATTTTTTATTTAATTTTTTTTTAAATTAAATAAGAGGCAGGGAGGCAGAGACAGACTCCTGCATGTGCCTTGACCGTGATCCAACAGGCAAGCCCCCTACTGGGCGATGCTCTGCCCATCTGGAGCTGCTGTTCCACTGCTTGGCAACCGAGCTATTTTAGCGCCTGAAGTGAGGTCACCAAGTCATCCTTAGTGCCCGGGGCCAACTTGCTTAAACCATTTGAGCCATGGCTGTGGCAAAGGGAGAGAAAGACAGAGAGAGAGAGAGAAGGGGAGGGGTGGAGAGGCAGATGGTTGTTTCTCCTGTGTGCCCTGACCGAGAATTGAACCTGGGACTTCCACACACCAGGCTGATGCTCTACTGCTAAGCCAACCGGCCAGGGCCCAATTCTGAATTTCTTAATCTAAATTTTTAATGGTTTTCTGATGCCTAATTAAAAATTGATGTTAAATATTATTTTATTTATTGTTAAATATTATTTTATTTATGGAATTGGTTTAATTACACCTAAGAGACTAACAACTTTTTATTTATTTATTTTTTTTATTTTTCTGAAGTTGGAAACAGGGAGGCAGTCAGACAGACTCCCGCATGTGCCCGACCGGGATCCACCCAGCATGCCCACCAGGGGGCGATGCTCCACCCATCTGGGCCGTTGCTCTGTTGCATCCGGAGCCATTCTAGTGCCTGAGGCAGAGGCCATAGAGCCAACCTCAGTGCCCGGACCAACTTTGCTCCAATGGAGCCTTGGCTGTGGGAGGGGAAGAGAGAGACAGAGAGGAAGGAGAGGGGGAGGGATGAAGCAGATGGGCGCTTCTCCTGTGTGCCCTGGCTGGGAATCGAACCCAGGACTTCTGCACGCCAGGCCGACGCTCTACCACTGAGCCAACCGGCCAGGGCCTAACAACTTTTTTTTAAGTAGGGAGAGGGAAATAGACTCCTACATGCGCTCCTACTGAGATCCACTGGGCAACCCCCGTCTGGGGCTGAAGCTCAAATCAGCCAGGCCCATGGCCTGGGCCGATGCTCCAACCAGTGGAGCCACTGGCTGCAAGAGGGGAGGAGGGAGCGGGGAGAAGCAAATGATGTGCCCTGACCTGGAATTAAACCCGGATGTCCATATGTTGGGTCGACTGATGCTCTGTCCACTGAACTTACAGGCTAGAGCCTAAGAACTATTTATAAAAACAATGTTTAGCCATCAGTCAGGGCACATACAGGAACAGATCAATGTTTCTGTCTCTCTCCTTTCCTCTCTTTCTAAGATCAATAAATAAATTTAAAGAAAAAAAAACAATGTTTATAATATCTTAGTTTTACAAATGTATTACTTGAAATTAAAATTTTTATGTTGTTTGTATTTTGCATGATTAAAGACCCTAATGATTAAACGAGAGTTAGCAAAAGATGCTGAATTAAAATCACAAAGTTGGGAAAGATTTTTGCCACAGTTCAAGCACAAAAATGTGAACAAACGCAAGGAACCCAAGAAGAAGACTGTTAAGAAAGAATATACACCATTCCCACCACCACAGCCAGAGAGTCAGGTCAGTATGCAGGGTAAGTCAGGTCAGTATGCAGTGTAAGTCAGGTCAGTATGCAGTGTTGAATTTCACTACATATGAGGGAGAAACTGTTATGATTAATTTTGTCAAAAACTTTTTTGAGGGTATTTCAGGTGGAATTGCTCTGTGTGTGTAGACATACAGGAAACTGAAGGGAAGTGCATGGGGTGGGGGACTTCACATGGTGAGTGCAGACTATATCAGGTGGTTGGTATCACTCATGTCTCTGTAGCCACTCTAAAAAATTCAACAATTTAGCCCAAAATGCTCTGTACTTTACATAATTCCTATGACCATGAGCTATATGTCTATGTCTGTTCCAGTTTTGAAATCTTAAATTCTAATAGCTATCCTTTTTCTAAATTAGAATACCACTCATTTTGTCAACTGTTCTGGCTTCATTTCCTTTCCAATATTTCCTTTTTTTTTTTTCTGAGACACAGAGAGAGTCAGAGAGAGGGATAGATAGGGACAGAGACAGGAATGGAGAGAGATGAGAAGCATCAATCATCAGTTTTTCGTTGCAGCACCTTAGTTGTTCATTGATTGCTTTCTCATATGTGCCTTGACTGTGGGCCTTCAGCAGACTGAGTAACCCCTTGCTCAAGCCAGCGACCTTGGGTCCAAGCTGGTGAGCTTTGCTCAAGCCAGATGAGCCCTCGCTCAAGCTGGTGACCTCGGGGTCTTGAACCTGGGTCCTCTACATCCCAGTCCGATGCTCTATCCACTGTGCCACCACCTGGTCAGGCTCCAATATTTCTTTTTTTATCTTGCCCATCATTGTTTTTTTGTATGCTCTCTTTTCCTTCTATCACATCTGTCCAGAAAAACTTAAACTTGGATCAGTCTAAAACTTGGCTTCTTTTCCATGATGTGGCTCCCAAGTAGAGGTGGAGATCGGCATGCCTGTGGTTAACACCCACTGGCAGTTCACGCTTCCAGCCTGAGACAGGCCTGTGCTGGCTGGCGGCTCTGTGCATCCTCTTCGTCCCCTGGGCGCCCTCCCACTCCTGCAGATGACACTGAATTTTATTTCACTGAAATATCTGAGACCATTAGATGGAACTTCCTTTTCTCTCATCTATATTTTTTTTATCTGTATCAATCCCTTCTGCTCTTTTAATTCTGCCTTGACCTATCTCCTGGGGATCTTGCTCCTTCCATCAGAAATTCTTCCCTTTCCCCTTGTTACTTGTGCTCAACATGTGAACCCATCCCTTTCTGGGTCATGTCTGTCTCCACAGTCCTGTGTTTAGAGTTTTCCAGGGAAAGTTTGATGAGAGGTCAAAGGGAAAAGAATGATGATCGTCATGGTGAAAAAACAATGAAAGTGTTGGATCAGAGGTATCGTAGGGACAGGGAAGACAGTGAAGCCAGAAAGAAATTGGTTGAGGGAAAGCGGAGTAACCCAGTGATTTACCCATACTTCCGTTTTACCTGCCGCCTTACTGGTCCGTCCTGTAGGTAGAGGTTGTCTTATCTTTTTCCCCTGCAACTGTAATGTCTCAGTTGATTTATTCTGCCACTTATTTACTGATAATTTATTTAACCTGTGCATGCCACAGGTTACCCATTCATAAAATGGGTATGGGTATCTCAAGGAATTGTTAGTGAGGATTAAATGGATTAGTAATTGTAAAGTGCTTACAACCGTGACGAGTCTAGAACATTGCCTTAGATACAATATTGCTACGCATGTGCAAGATAGATCAATTTCAGTGTCAACTATATAGTGAATGAATGAGCTGTAGCTTTCTAACTAGTGTTTCATTAGTCACCAAATCCTGACCAGTCTTGCTTTTCATTTTGCATGACACTGCCTTTATTCCAGGCTTTTCTCTCTTTCCCATTCTTCTGTACCTTATACAGTGCTGCTTTGGTCACTTCACTCTTAGAAACTTCAGTCATTTCAAAATCATGTCCCACCTCCTTTGCCTGATGTTCAAGCTTCTTCAGGCTTCCTCAAAGCTCTTTCCAGTTTCCTGTTACACTTTTCTGAATCGGTGACCTTCCCTCTACATAAAGCAGTCTGTTGTGTATTCAGTGAGCATATCCCCTGCTCTCCTCCCTCCCTGCTTTTGTGCACGTGTTCCCTTCAGCTTAGAGTACATTTCCTCCTTTTTCTCGCTCCCATGCTCCCTTTCTGAACTAATCATAGATTTTTGACCCCACTGTCTTTACCTCATGGACATTCCTTTCTTAGGAAATGACCGCCATCTACATTATTTCTGATGTAATTGTAATACTGATTTCAACAGACTGATAAAGAATTGGCTAGTGGTGAATACTTTCTGAAGGCAAGTCAAAAGAAGCGACAGAAAATGGAAGCAATAAAGGTAAGACTGTGTCTAGCACACATTAATAGCAAAATTCATAGAAACTTGAACTCTTATTAAACTATAAACGGTGTTTTACTGTTGTGTTTTTTATTAATAATATAGGCTAAGCAAGCAGAAGCTCTCAGTAAGAGACAAGAGGAAAGAAACAAAGCTTTTATTCCACCTAAAGAAAAACCCATTGTGAAACCGAAGGAAGGTAAAACTTGTTTCCTAACTCTTGGTGTGATGTAGAAGTCTGTTATATGAAAACTAAACCCTTAGTGAACTTACCTAAATCTCTTAGAGTGTTAGGTAAAGAAATAACTAGTACTTTCCATTAATTTGCTTAGCATTTCATTAATCACTACTCCTAGGGCAGTGGTTGGCAAACCGTGGCTCGCGAGCTACATGCGCTCTTTGGCCCCTTGAGTGTGGCTCTTTGGCCAGCTTAGGAGTACCCTAATTAAGTTAAAAACAGTGTACTTACCTGTATAGTTTAAGTTTAAAAAATTTGGCTCTCAAAAGAAATTTCAATCGTTGTACTGTTGATATTTGGCTCTGTTGACTAATGAGTTTGCCAACCACTGTCCTAGGGACAAGAGACTGAAGTAATTTATAATTGAGTAGCAGCTAATGCCTATGTAAGTGTCACAGACAGATAGCCCTCTCCTAACCTCTGGGTATGCCCGGGAAGGACCTTTGGGTTTGTAAGGTATAAACCAGCCCTGACTGGTTTGCTCAGTGTATAGTGTTGGCCCAGCATAGGAATGGCCCGGGTTTGATTCCTGGTCAGGGCACACAGGAGAAGCCACCATCTGCTTCTCTTCCCCACCCTCTCCCTCTTCTATCCCTCTTCCCCTCCTGCAGCCAGTGGCTTAGTTGGTTTGATCATGGGCCCCCTGGTCCTGAGGAAGCTTGGTTGGTCCAAACATCAGCCTCAGGTGCTAAAAATAGCTTGGTTGACTTGAGCATCGGCCCAAGACAGGGGTTGCCAAGTAGATCACAGTCAGGGTGCATGCAGGAGTCTGTCTCACTAAATCCCCTCCTCTCACTTAAAAAAAAGAAAAGATATAAACCAGAGTAGTGACTCCTGTGAGAATAAAACCTTGAGATTTCTGAGCTGTACTACCAAAGCTCTCAGAAAGAGCTTATCATAAGTTGTACTTTTCTTCTCTTATGTGATCTGTGGCTTAAAGTTTGATCCTATATTATTATTATTTAAGATTTTCTTTATTGATTTTACAGAGAGAGAGCAGGGAGCGAGAAATACAGCTCAAAGTTGCTTCACTTTAGTTATTCATTGCTTGCTGTATGTGCCCTGACCAGGCAAGCCCAGGGTTTTGAACTGGCGACCTCAGCATTCTAGGTCGATGTTCTATCCACTGTGCCACCACAGGTCAGGGATTTTATTTCTATATTGTTAACGTGGTTTCCCATCTCTTTGGGCTAAAAGACACCAACAGAATAATAGAAAGGTTTTATTCAGGGGCTCTTAAACAGATGCTCAGCGGAAACACTGGCACCTTTTCTTCTCCATTCCTGGCCTCATTTTGAATCATCCCTCTTTTGCATTTCCTTTCCCACTAGTAACATTTGTACTGTTCCTCAAGTAACTTCACAAAGTGGCCAGTGGCATGGTGAGGGGAAGGGTGTCATTGGCAGCATTGCACACGATCTCTTGGTCAAAACTAGATATAAATTATTTTACTATTTTATATTACGTGTGGACTGCTGTAAAAATACTGTATTCTATGGAGGTCATTGGTTATGTGAAAGTTAAAAATGTCAGCATTGTATTTCCAGTTTGTACAACATGTGAGTTTTGTACTTTGAGGGTAGTTCAATAGTTAAATTTCAGTTTATTAGGATAAAAAATGTAGCTGTTTAACTATAGTGGAGGTTTTAAATCTCTGTTCCTCAAGTTGCTGGGTAGTGTGCATGATATTTTCTTGTGAAGTTTTTGTGTTCTGAATACTGTTCTTTAAATGGTAAGATAAAGTTGCAGTTTTTTGCTGCTTTCTTTATTTTAAGATTTTGGCATTGATTAGATGGTTGAGTTCTCTTAAAAGGGCCTCTAAATACTTTCAGATAATTATTTTTATTACCAAAATCTTGTTCAATAAAATTTTACTAATTTTTACTAGTCATTTTTTGAACTAACATTTGGAAAACTAAGTTTCTATGTGGTATTAGATTAAGCTTAGTTAATTAAAATTATTGAAGCTGTAAAGACTGACTACATGTAATATTCTTCATAAAATGTGACTTTAAATTATTTTAATGTGGAAATGGAAAACTGGCCTATTAATGGTACTTAAAAGTTCTAAAATATGAAAAATACAGGTAAAAATATCTAAATTCAAGTATGATGTTGTAAGTGTAGAAAATGTAGTATAGTTGAATCAAGTAATTAGTTCACATAGCTAAACAATAAAGCTATTTTCATTTATACTTTAATGTATTTTTAGAGTATTTTATTATTTTTTTTCTCAAAGAAATTTCTAGGTTTTTTTAGTCAGATTGCAATTGTTTTGTATTTTATAAAATGATCTTCAAATTATATCAGTATTCTAAAATTATTTTCCTGAGTACATATTTTACATGTTTTATTTAGTAAAATCTATAGTTACATATATTGTATTTTTAATTTGTCTAGCTTCTACTGAAACCAAAATTGATGTGGCTGCCATCAAGGAAAAGGTTAAGAAAGCAAAGAATAAGAAACTGGGAGCTCTTACAGCAGAAGAAGTCAAACTTAAAATGGATGCAGATGAAAAGAAAAAGAAGAAAAAAAAAGTAATACACAAAAAAAGCCTGAACTAGAGCTTCTTCAGCTAGCTCCTTTGTAAAGGACTTTGAGATACTAGGGCATTAGTCGCCTCGTGTAAGAATAATACTCTGATTACTTTTTTCTGAGTTTGTTTTCTTCTTTATGATGGTGTTTATATATACAGCTGTTCTTTATAAATTATAATATTCTTACTATGTTTTTTGAAAAATTTTATACAAGAGAGTGGTATATATATCTTTTTGTATACATGGCACCTAATCTGTTCTAGGCAGGTTTGGTCTAGCATGATTTTAGTAGTAATTCTTTAGGTCATTTATGTAAAGATTTTTTAAATGTGGCTATTGTAATTATCTATCAAGTTGAATGATGAAACTGGTTAGTCTTTAAATACGGGGGAGGGGGACGAAAATAGGTTTATAATTGTGAGTATGTGAAACGTAGAGTTTATTCTATTATTATTTATTAATTATTGTGTTCTTTTCCATAAGAACAACTGTAAATTTACTTTTGCCCCACTCTAGATAACTATGTCCCAGCATTTGGTTTTGAAGAAAATAAATGCAATTTATTCAGTGCTCCTCTCTACTGGTAACAATTATTTAGGCTTATTCCTTTCTGTAATCTTATTTTATGGTTTGTTCCAAGATTTAAAAACATATACGCAAAAAACACAAGGCTTATTAAGTCAAATTTCTTAATTACTATTCTGAGTCTGGGGAATCAGAAAGACATTAAATTGCAAATGGGTAAAACTGGATGTTTAGTGCTGAATCAACAAGCTGTATAGAAATGTTTTTCCTAAGGAAGGCCAGTGGAGTTATTTAGGATCACCCAAATCTGTGCCCTGGCTGGCTGGCTGAGTAGATAGAGCGTGGTCCTGATGTATATGGACATCCCAGGTTCATTTTCCGGTGAGGGCACACAGGAGAAGTGACCATCTGCTTCTCTTCCCCTCCCTCTCCCCCTTCTTTCTCTCTTCCCCTCCTGCAGCCAGTGGCTTGGTTGGTCTGAGCATCAGCCTCAGGCACTGAGGATACCTCAGTTGATTCAGGTATCAACTCCAGATGAAGGCTGGTGGCTGGATCTGGTCAGATACATGCGGGAGTCTGTCTCTGTCTCTCCTCCTCTCACTTAAAAAAAAACAAAACAGAAAACAACTCACCAAAATCTAGCTTACTCATTGAGGTTATTACTGTAGTTAGAACATTGAACAGTTTCATCTTTTGGCTATGGCTTTACTAGAGCAATGTATTTAAAAAAATTTTTTTTTATATTATTGATTTTAGAGAGAGGAAAGAGAAAGAAACATTGACTTGTTCCATTTAGTTGTGCATTTATTGGTTGATTTTGTACATGCCCTGACTGGGGATCGAACCAGCAACCTTGGCATATCAAGACAATGCTCTAACCAGTTGAGCCACCTGGTCAAGGATTGATTGTTATTTTCCAGAAGTCATAGAAATGAGTTTGTAAACATTTTTATGGCTTGTGTTAGTCCAAAAGAACTAAATGAGGCTATCTGTGCTTGACCAAAATGGTAATAAGAGCAATCAGTATTATTACTGGTGGACTAACAATGAGAAAGCGAGATAAATATATATTACGTGAATATATCGGCCAGTCTGGATACACAATAGAGTAGTAACCTGTGAAACAAACAGACAAGAATGCTCTTATATGTTGTGTCTCATAATGCAGTGACATAATTCACAAAGATCTTAATGGAACAATTAAGATTTATATACATACGTGTGGTTTGGTCTCGCTGTGGATTAGCTATAAAATCAGAGAGAAGAAAAAAATTAAAGAGTAGATACTAATGAGACTTTTCATTTTAAAAAGCCAAGTTTCTCATTATAACCAGTAACTGTTGCTTTGGCTTTACTTCAGTGATTTTCCTTTTTTTGTTGTTGTTTTTGGTTATTTTTAGATTTTATTCATTTTTAGAGAGAGAAACAGAAAAGGTGAGGGGCAGGAAGCATCAACTCCCATATGTGCCTTGACCAGGCAAGCCCGGGATTTCAAACCAGCAACCTCCGTGTTCTAGGTTGATGCTTTATTTACTGCACAACCACAGGTCAGGCCTGCAGTGATTTTCAAAGGTTAATTTCTAAAGATTTTATTGTAGTAACTTGATAATTTTTAAAGCAAGTTTTTATATAAACTTTAAACTTTTTTATATATCACTACTATAAATGGAAATCATTTTGTGTAGCAATCTAGCAGATAATGAATACAATTCAAATAAAAATTAAAACATTAAAATTTTAAAATAAAATAATTAAATATTGTAATGCTCAGTGTGAACAATTTATTAAAGTATTTTTCCTAAAAATAAGTTTTTATCCATTTCACTATGTTATTAATTTATAAATAGGGCATTTGGCAATCATAAAGCCATAATTACTTCTTTCATTAAGCTTTATTCAGAATTTGACATTCAGAGCACTAGGAAGAAAACTCCCCATCTGCCTTAGCCTTCTTGATACTTTTGTGTGTGAGTTAGACACCTGCACACCAGTCCCACTCCCGCTGCAGGTGGGTCCCTGTGACCCTCTAGGTACTTGTGAGCATCCCTGATCATTATGCCTGTCACTGGGCTTTTGCTGTGGCCAATTACTATGAAGCTACTGCTCCTTTGACTTTTTTTGACAATTATATTCACGAACTCAATAATGTGTGCTAATTTTACTTTTTCTTACATATGTACTTTTTATTTGAAATTTATTTATTGATTAGTTTAGAGAGAGGCAGGCAGAGAGACTGATAGAAACATCGACCTGTTCCTGTAGTTGCCCTGACTGGGAATTGAACCCATAACCTCTGTGTCATGGGAGGGCACTCTAACCAACCGAGCTGTCCTGCCACAGCCCATATATATATTTCAAATCTTAAATATTCAACTTGAACATTGAGACAAATGTATCCATGCAGTAGCTAAAGTCATCTTATGCTCCATCCATATGCCCAGCACAGTTTTCAAAGCCGTCCTGATTTGGCCTCCATGGTATTCATTGAACCTACCAACAATATCTAGAACCACAAAGGAAATTTTCCTTTAGTAATTGCCATAGTTTAATTTGTCAGAGACAGGATCTGTTGTTGAATATAATCTTTTATCCTCTAACCCTTACCCCTTATGAAAGTTAGCATATATTTTCCCTTTATCTTTGTGTTTTTGCGAGGGAGAGTCATTAAAGTAGAGATGAGAAGCATCAACTTGTAGTTGTGGCACTTTACTGATCGCTTCTCATACACGCCTTGAAGTAGGGGGGCTTCAACCAGCCAGTGACCCCCTTGCTCAAGCTAGCAACCCTGTGCTCAAGCTGGATGAGCCTGTTGACCTTGGGTTTCGAACTTGGGTCCTCAGTGTCTCAGGTAGACACTCTCCCCACTGTGCCAACACCCATCAGGCCCCTTTATCTTTCTTAAGAGTCTTGAGTCTTTCTATTATTGGACTGTAGCTTTAGTTTTCTGACTTTTATTCCATAAGATTAGAGACCATGTTAAACTGGATCTCTATAGCAAAATGTAAAACTCCAGTAATTTTCTTGTTATTGTGTGGTGACTAGTTACATTTTTTTAAAATTAAAAAAAAATTTTTTTTTTCTTAACAGAGAAAGAGAGAGAGTCAGAGAGAGGGATAGACAGGGACAGACAGACAGGAATGGAGAGATGAGAAGCATCAATTGGCCTGACCTGTGGTGGCACAGTGGATAAAGCGTCAACCTGGAAACGCTGAGGTTGCCGGTTCAAAACCCTGGGCTTGTCTGGTCAAGGCACATATGGGAGTTGATGCTTCCTGCTCCTCCCCCCCTTCTCTCTCTCTTTCTCTCTCTCTCTCTCTCCTCTCTATAATGAATAAATAAAATCTTTAAAAAAAAAGCATCAATCATTAGTTTTTCGTTGTGCTTTGCGACACCTTAGTTGTTCATTGATTGCTTTCTCATACGTGCCTTGACCACGGGCCTTCAGCAGACTGAGTAACCCCTTGCTCGAGCCAGCAACCTTGGGTCCAAACCAGTGAGCTTTTGCTCAAACCAGATGAGCCCGCTCTCAAGCTGGCAACCTCGGGGTCTCAAACCTGGGTCCTTCCACATCCCAGTCTGATGCTCTATCCATTGTGCCACCGCCTGGTCAGGCTAGTTACGTTTTTTTTTTTTTATTATTATTATTTTTATTCATTTTTAGAGAGGAGAGAGAGAGGGAGAGAGAGGAGAGAGAGACAGAGAGAGAAGGGGGGAGGAGCTGGAAGCATCAACTCCCATATATGCCTTGACCAGGCAAGCCCAGGGTTTCGAACCGGCGAACTCAGCATTTCCAGGTTGACGCTTTATCCACTGCGCCACCACAGGTCAGGCCTAGTTACGTTTTTTTAAAGGAAGATTTTTTTTGTTTTCCTAGGAAATATGCACTCTATTACTGCTTATTTTCCAGCCAGAATAGGCATCTTAGGTATAGAGGTAAATTAAATAGGCATAATTTCTACCTGTTTGAAATTTAGAGTTGAGTGGGAAAGACACAACCAACCAATGACAACAATTAAATTACTCTTTAAATTGTCTCAGTTTCAATCACTGATTTTTAGAGTTGTTGTTTTTTTTTTACAGGGACAGAGAGAGAGTCAGAGAGAGAGATAGACAGGAACAGACAGACAGGAATGGAGAGATGAGAAGCATCAATTATCAGTTTTTCGTTGTGACACCTTAGTTCATTGATTGCTTTCTCATATGTGCCTTGACCAGGGGCCTTCAGTAGACCGAGTAACCCCTTGCTTGAGCCAGCGACCTTGGGTCCAAGCTGGTAAGCTTTTTGCTCAAGCCAGATGAGCCCGTGCTCAAGCTGGTGACCTCGGGTCTCGAACCTGGGTCCTCCACATCCCAGTCTGACATTCTATCTGCTGCACCACCGCCTGGTCAGGCTTGAATCACTGATTTTTAAAGGGATTCTTCCTGTGCATAAAAACATTACCTAAAAAACCTGACCAGGCAGTGGCGCAGTGGATAGAGTGTTGGCCTGGGATGCAAAGGACCCAGGTTTGAAACCCCAGGGTCGCTGGCTTGAGCATGGGCTCACCAGCTTGAACATGGGATCATCGACATGATTTCATGGTTGCTAGTTTGAGCCCAAAGGTTGCTGGCTTGAGCCCAAGGTCATTGGCTTGAGCAAGGTGTCACTGGCTCAGCTTGAACCCCCTGGTCAAGACACATGAGAAGCAATTAAAAAAAAACCATCGATTCCCTGCCAGGGCACACAGGAGATGCACCCATTTGCTTCTCCACCCATACCCCTCTTCTTTTTCTTCCCCTCCCTCAGCCAAGGCTCCACTGGAGTAAAGTTGGACTGGGGGCTGAGGGCGACTCCAAGGCCTCTGCCTCAGGCACCTCTGGTTGCAACGGAGCAACACCCCAGATGGGCCAAACATTGCCCCCTGGTGGGCATGCTGGGTGGATTCCAGTTGGGTGCATGTGGGAGTCTGTCTGCCTCTCCCCACTTCTCACTTAGGAAAAATACAAAGAAACCCCCCAAAAACAACCAAAGTGAAGCAACTATGAGTTGATGCTTCTCATCTTTCTCTCTCTCTCTCAAAAAAGAAAAAGAATGGTTAAAAAAAAAAAAGAATGGTTGAACTGGGGTGAAATGACCAGCTCAGAAAGCTCATCAGTAGTGTTGGCTGTTCTTGGAGTAATGATGAACTTAAGTGATTATTATATCAGGAGAAAGGGAATGAACAGTTTGAAAGAATTCTATAATTTTATACCTAGAAGGGACTTAAATACATGTAAGCAGTGCAACACTTTTGGAAACAAAATTTATGCAATTCAACTTGGTCCACTCTATCCTGCCTCTACTTTAAGAACCCCACCCTGGCCCTAGAGTTCCAAAGAGTTCAGCTGGTTACAGATGTGGACGCAAATAGTACTATAAGAGCCCTGGCCAGTTAGCTCAGTCAGATAGCTCAGTCAGTGTATCGTCCTGAAATGACAAGGTGTCGGTTCAATCCCTGGGCGGAACACATACTGGGAGCAGCCAGTGAATACCCAACTAAATGCAACAACAAATGAATACTTGTCTCTCTCTCTCTTCCCCCCTTCCCCTCTTTTTCTCTCTAAAAATCAATTGGGAAAAAAAAAATCAATGAAACATTTTTTAAAAATTAAAAAGTATTGCCTGACCAGTTGGTGGCATAGTGGATAGAGCATTGGTCTGGGATGCTGAGGACCCAGGTTTGAAACCCTGAGGTTGCTGGCTTGAGTGCAGGCTCATCTGGCTTGAGTGTGGAGTAACCTGTTTGAACATGGGATCATAGACATGACCCCATGGTCGCTGGCTTGAGCCCAAAGGTCGCTGGCTTGAGCCCAAAGGTCACTGGCTTGAGCAAGGGGTCACTGGCTCGGCTGGAACCCCCTGGTCAAGGCACATATGAGAAAGCAATCAATGAACAACTAAGGTGCCGCAACTATGAGTTGATGCTTCTCATCTCTCTCCCTTCCTGCCTGTCCCTGTTTGTCACTCTCTTTCTCAAAAAGGAAAAAATTAAAAAGTACTACAGGATTTGTACAACTCTAATAGATTAATCTAGGTTTCCTTTCTTCACATCATGGGGGAAAACTTAAAAACACTTCGAAGAAAAGGAATGTGTCTGGAAGAGGATCCATAAATAAACTCTTGGTCAATTATGGATTATTTCAAAATTACAAAGTGTAATTTTGTTAGGATGTTTAGTAAAATATCCTTGAAGTTACCTTCATTGGCTTTCTATTTCTACACAGTTTTTCATTAAATGTTGTTTTGCTAAAAAGTGTCACATTACAGCTTTATATATTTAATTCTATAGATGAAAATGCAAGCCTTGAGTGCCTTGGACAAGTAGTATAACAAAATTCAGAATTCTGTTACTTTGGATATCCTCATTATACAAATTTTTGATCTTACTGAAATTAGCAAATCTTGAGTCTATAGTTTCCAACACCATAGTCATTTTTTTGTTGGACTGACCAGAGCTGAATAAAATGGATATTATTTTCATCCTTAAATATATTCTAGCCTGACCAGGCGGTGGCGCAGTGGATACAGCATCGGACTGGGATGAGGAGGACCCAGGTTCGAGACCCCGAGGTTGCCAGCTTGAGCACGGGTTCATCTGGTTTGGGCAAGGCTCACCAGCTTGGACCCATGGTCGCTGGCTTGAGCAATGGATTACTCGGTCTGCTGAAGGCCCACAGTCAAGGCACATATGAGAAGGCAATCAATGAACAACTAAGGTGTTGCAACGAAAAACTGATGATTGATGCTTCTCATCTCTCTCCGTTCCTGTCTGTCTGCCCCTATTTATCCCTCTCTCTGATTCTCTCTCTCTCTCTGAAAAAAAAAAAAAAATCTGAACAACCTGACCAGGTGGTGGCTCAGTGGATAGAGCATCTGCCTGGAATGTAGGGGACTCAGGTTTAAAACCCTGAGGTCACCGACTTGAGGACGGGCTCATCTGGCTTGAGTGTGGGCTCATCCGGCTTGAGCATGGGTTCACCAGCTTGAGTTTAGAGTCGCTGGCTTGAGCATGGGATTGTAGACATGACCCCATGGTAGCTGGCTTGAGCCCAAAGGTTGCTGGCTTGAGCCCAAGGTTGCTGGCTTGAGCCCAAAGGTTGCTGGCTCGAGCCTAAGGTTGTTGGCTTGAACATGGGATCATAGACATGACTACATGGGCGCTTACTTGAGCAAGGGATCATTTGCTCTGCTGGAGCGCCCCCCCTCAAGTCACATATGAGAAAGCAAGCAGTGAACAGCTAAGGTGCTACAATGAAGAATTGATGCTTCTCATCACTTTATGTTTCTGTTTGTCCCTTCTTCTTCCTTAAAAAAAAATTATTCTAAACATACATTCATTCGTAGAACAATAAGCCATTGGTCTGATTGTGACCAGATATAAGGTTCCCTGTAAACAGCTATTAGGATAAAACAAATGTTTGCATTTTTTTTTTTTTTTTTTTATTCTTCTGAAGCTGGAAATGGGGAGAGACAGGAGACAGTCAGACAGACTCCCACATGCGCCCGACCGGGATCCACCCGGAACGCCCACCAGGAGCGATGCTCTGCCCACCAGGGGGCGATGCTCTGCCCCTCCGGGGCGTCACTCTGCTGCAACCAGAGCCACTCTAGCGCCTGGGGCAGAGGCCAAGGAGCCATCCCCAGCGCCCGGGCCATCTTTGCTCCAATTGAGCCTTGGCTGCGGGAGGGGAAGAGAGAGACAGAGAGGAAGGAGGGGGGTGGTGGAGAAGCAAATGGGCGCTTCTATGTGCCCTGGCCGGCAATCAAACCGGGTCCCCCGCACGCCAGGCTGACGCTCTACCGCTGAGCCAACCGGCCAGGGCCCAAATGTTTGCATTCTTAACTGTAGAAAGATACAATACAATACTTTCAAATCATTGTATTATTGTTAGTTTTTTTTTTTTTTAGATTTTTTTATTCATTTTAGAGAGGAGAATGAGAGAGAGAAGGGGGGAGGAGCAGGAAGCATCAACTCCCATATGTGCCTTGACCGGGCAAGCACAGGGTTTCAAACCAGCGACCTCAGAGTTCCAGGTTGACACTTTATCCACTGCACCACCACAGGTCAGGCCTGTTATAGTTAGATTGTTTCTTTTACTCACCACACAGATTATCCAAACATTTGTCATTTGGGGAGCAAGCAGTGCAGGTGGATCCTTTGTTGTATGGCCAAGAACTGCGATAATTTCCTCTATAAAGTAGAAGAAAACTGTCCATTAGGAGAGATGTTTTTTATTGCAATTTACTATGAATTCTTGACTAAATCCATAGGATGGAAGCCCACAGATTCAGAAGGCTGGTAAGAGAAGTGGGGTAAGGGAAGCAGAAATGGAAGCCTGTTAATACTTTCTGTGTCTTGAGAACCTGTATCTTAATCTACTTCATCACATTTAATTCTTTTTTTTTTTTTTTTTTTAAGATTTTTATTTATTTTTTACAGAGTCATAGAGAGGGATAGGTAGGGACAGACAGACAGGAATGGAGAGAGAGGAGAAGCATCAATCATCAGTTTTTCGTTGCGACACCTTAGTTGTTCATTGATTGCTTTCTTATATGTGCCTTGACCGTGGGCTTTCGGCAGACCGAGTGACCCCTTGCTCGAGCCAGCAACCTTGGGCTCAAGCTGGTGAGCTGTGCACAAACCAGATGAGTCCGCGCTCAAGCTGGCAACCTCAGGGTCTCGAACCTGGGTCCTCCGCATCCCAGTTTGACGCTCTATCCGCTGCGCCACTGCCTGGTCCAGCCACATTTAATTCTTAAGACAATTCTGGGAGGAAGATATTTTTGTTTCTATGTTATAAGGAAACTAAAGCTCAGCAGGGGTCCCCAAACTTTTTACACAGGGGGCCAGTTCACTGTCCCTCAGACCGTTGGAGGGCCGCCACATACAGTATACTCCAGTACACTGACCACCAATGAAAGAGGTGCCCCCTTTTGGAAGTGCGGCAGGGGCTGGATAAATGGCCTCAGGGGGCTGCATGTGTCCCGCGGGCTGTAGTTTGGGGATGCCTGCTAAAGATTAAGTAACTTGCTGAAAATCACAGTATATATTACAATATATGTCAGTCTGACGAAACCTCGATTTGTCTGGCTCCAAGGCAATGCTCTCTGTACTTGCTGCTGGGCCTGTGTGATTAGGCCATCCAAAACACTGTCCACCTTAGAAAGGGTATTGTGACCCACATTTACTCTCCTCGGTCTACCTACTAGCCTCCATCGTTTTTATTGCATGGGAACTAGTTGGTTGGATAAGTGCTTAACACAAGAAAATTAGAGATATGGGGGAATTTCTAAAGTGCAGTTTGTTTTCACAGAGATGAGATGTGATATGAATAATAGATAATAATTATTGAGTATTCCTTATGTGCTAGGCACTGTTCTAAGCCTTAGTGAATGAATCGTCACATTATCTCTAAGAGGAAGATACAATTATTTATTCCCATTATATAGCGAGAGGCTGAGACATAGAGCGGAAGTAGAAAGTGAAATGCCTGCCCTGAGGTGGTGCAGTGGATGCAGTGTCAACCTGGAATAATGAGGTCGCCGGTTCAAAACCTCGGACTTCCCCAGTCAAGGCACAGGAGAAGCAACTACTACAAGGTCCCGCTCCCCGCCCCTTCTCTATCTCTCCTCTCTAAAAACAGCAACAAAAAAGAAAGTGAAATAATATCCAAACATTTCATATCCCCATGAATATTTCAGAGTAGTAGTGAAGAGCATTGCATGCATTTCAGTGAACTTGTAATTTCATTAAACGTTTTTGAAAGTTTGTTTTTGAAAAAGATCTTAACTTTGCCATGGTACCTTTAGGCAGCCTGGTGGAGCCTATGTACTCTTTCTGAAAATAGTTTGTTTTTAATACATAAAATAAAATTCAGAGGATTATAAAGAAAACCAATTAAACTTGTCAAAATGGTAAAAATATTCAATATAGTAATATGTACTTCTCTATGAAATAACAGATAAGATCAGGCAGGGAATCTACTAATTAGTTTAATTTCAAAGTAATGATAAAAACTATTTTGAGAATCTGTAGCAACTGGAATGTGATATGAAAATATCTGTGATATTTACAAAGATAATTGCTAATACAAAAGTCACAGGTGTTGCTGATGAGACTGGAGTGTTACTTTCATTTATAATGAAATGTTATTTTCAGTAGAGGTTAGTGAAAATAAAGATGTTATTTTTTTTTTCTAATCCAAGTTCATGGACTCCCCTCGCCTAATACTATATACATTTACCTCCAAAATTAGCCCCCCCTTTAGAATCATATTAACATCTCATTTCCAATCCAAAATATATGTTCTAATCTCATTTGGCTCCAAGTTAAATTGTTTTGGATATTAAATTTACCCTTGTGCTTACTCTAGAGCATGGAAAACAGTCAAGGAATGTAGTAGAGATTCTGATAACAATAAAAGTTGTCCCAAGTGGACATTAATCATCAGAATAGCTTTCATTGTTAAAAAGGACAATACCCATTGAGTGGTTAAATTCTAGAATGTTGTTAATGAAATCCTTTATGCCATTTTACTCTTTGTCTACTTGTGCATTCCAAATTATAAAGAAGAGGGGAAAATTGCTACTTCAAAAACAAGCTAAAAACGAAGCAGTTGTGACTCCTAGGGAAATGGCAGAACTCGCCTTGGGAGAACCATGTTACTGGAAAGACCTGATTTATCCACATGGGAATGATTAAGACAAAGGGGCCTAAAGTATTCTGTCCAAGAAAGAGGCAGATAGGCTCACCAGCTTGGATCCAAGGTTGCTGGCTTGAGCAAGGGGTTACTCCGTCTGCTGAAGACCCACAGTCAAGGTACATATGAGAAAGCAATCATTTAACAATTAAGGTGTCACAACGCGCAACAAAAACTAATTATTGATGCTTCTCATTTCTCCGTTCCTGTCTATCCCTCTCTCTCTCTCTGTCTCTGAAAAAAAAAAGAAAAAGAAAAAGATGAATAGGAGTGGGAGTTCCCAAGGCTGTGGTGGCCAAGGTAGACTAGATACTATTTGATAGTCAACATTGTCATTTCCTCTTCTGTATTATAATCCTCTCTCCCACTCGTCCACTGAGTGAAGGTCTGTTCCACAGCAAAGCCTTGCTCAGTAGGGCCCAGGGGATGAAGAGGAGAGTTGTGTTCGTGTTTGGGATAAATACAGATCAGAGAGACCTGAAGCAGGCAGGAGAAGGGTCAAAACTGTCCTGAGCGATGGAAATGAGCTGAGGGCCGGACTCCAGAGCCAGAGTACAGGTGACTGGAGAATTAAACACATCACACATTCTGAGGGAACCTCAAAAGTACTGGGGGAGGGGGGATGCTGGACCTCTTTGAATTATGTGGAATGCGGGCCTATGACATTTTGTTTATAGAAGAAAAGAATACCCCGCTCAGAAAGCAGGAGGGAATGAGAACTGAGCTTCCCAATTTCCCCCATGCCCTCCAATCCATCCTCCACCACTCATACAGAATGAACTCCACATTTAAATCAAGCCTTGCACTCCCTTGCTTAAAATATTTGTGTGGCTTCCTCTTGTGATGTGCATGGAGTTAAATTTGCCACGACCTACCTGGCCCTGCAAGATCTGAGCTGCCTCTTCCCAATGTCATCTTATTCAGCGGTCCAAGCACTCTCTGTCTTTGGTCCTGGGCTTTGAAACCAGTGACTCAGCGCTCCACGTCGAGGCTCTATCCACTGTGCCACCACAGGCCAGGTTTCCTTCTCATTCTTTACTCCTAAGCCTAAATATATCACAAAACTCTTTTCTGATCATGTTAGCTTAAATAAGGGCCCTGCCTATTGATAGTATTGATTATAGTATTACTTACATTTTCTTCATTACTCCTATCATAATGCAGTTATCTTTGTATTTTAATGGTTTATCTGGCCCATAAATATAAATTTCATAAGGGCAGGCACTGTGTTTGGCTTGTTCTCCTTTGAAGCTCAGTAAATAAATAGATTTGCTGAATAACTGAATGTACATATGCATACCTTTGTATGATTAAGTGAATATTAGTCTTGATAGAAACATTATAGCTAATTATATGTTTCACAACCTAATATTGTTTATAACTCTGAAGGCAAGTAAAGTGAGCCTGAGCCAGGAGAACTCACATTTCTGCCTCATTATTATAATAATAATACAGTCGTTCTTTGCCATATCGTGGTTCACTTTTCATGATCTCACTGCATTGCAGATTTTTAAATTGTATATATCTAATTTTGTATTGCAGATTTTTTTGCTATATCATGGGATTTTACAGTACATAGGTATTTTTATATACTTATTATTTTATTTTTGCAGTAAAATAAGCAAAATAAGTGTGGGAAAGGTTAATAACAGTGTGGGAAAGATTTATAAGAGTGTGGGGAGGGTTTATAAAGCCTTAAAATATATATGAATAATAAAATAAATATAAGGTTGCTACATCGTGGATTTTCTCCTATCGCGGGGGGTTCTGGAACCTGACCCCCGCGATAGATGAGGGACCACTGTAATTATGAATACTTCTCAAACACCATTGCCAGGCATTGCATATAGCTGGTGTTTTACAAAGCTTTCTCAGGTAATTTTCTTTTTATTTATTTTTTTTAGATTTTTATTTATTGATTTCAGCGAGAGAGGAAGTGGGGGTGGGGAGACACAGGAACATCAAGCTGTTCCTGTATGTGCCCTGACTGGGGATCGAACCAGCAACCTTTACACTTCAGGATGATGCTCTAACCAACCGAGCTATCTGGCCAGGGCTCTCATGTAATTTCCATAATTACTTGATAAATATTAAGTGGTATTATTATTCTGGTCATTTAGAATTATATCCATTCAAAAGCAAAACTGTCAAAAGTGAATGAAATAGGTTACATAAATAGAACAATTCAATTCAGTAAATTGAGAAATTCAAATCAGAGTCATTTCTGTTTTGTCAATTGTGCAAAAATGGTCAAGTTTGTAATAAACCAATAACTATAAAGTAACACCAATCTCTCATTTTGTGGTGTTTCTATCATATTCAACTAATCTATGTCTCTGAAGATATTTTAGTCTTGTTACTGTTAAAAATGTGTGTCTGTATTCATGTAGTTTTTATAAAGGGTGGATACATACACACACACACAAACACACAGGAAAATGTACCAGCATGTTAATGGCTAGGTAGGTTTCTAGGAAGAGGAAGTAAGGCTAATCTTAGTTTTCTTTTTTACACTTTATTTTAGATTTTCTGTAATGAAGATAAATACTTGTAAAATAGAATTTAAAAAAATGTATAGAAAGAGGTTGATTTGGGCACTTACGCTGGTCCATAGTTGCATATAAAATGTGCCGCATTGGTAATAGTGTTAGCACCTGTGACGACTGCAGAACAGTATTGTACTGCACAGCCAACTTTGTAAGTATCTGCCCAAACAACCTGAAAAAATAAAAGAGAGATATGAACATTTGATCATGAGTGAGCCTTCATAAACATGGTGAGGTGTGGGCACTCTAGTTAGGTAGTGCATTCACGCCATCAGGGAAGTTTTAAGTGCTCAGAATGCAGGTGGAATCAAGACTTACAAATTATTATTGGTGAGTGTGTGTCTGTGTGTGAAGTAAACATATACAGAATAAGATCATTTTTGACAGTGCAATGAAGAAATAAAACGGTAACAGGGTAGGGAGTGACTGATGGGGTGGAGGAGGCAGCTTTAACTTGGGTGTTCAGGAAAATAGCTCTGGGAAGGGGGCATTTAGGCTGAGACCTGAGCTGTGTCCTGAGGGAGGAAGGGCACTGTGCAGAGGGAGCCCGCAGGGTCAGGCCCGGGCTGTGGCCTGCGGCGAGGAGGAGAGCAGAGCTGGGATCCAGTGAGCCAGGGAGGTTCAGAGGCAATGAGGTCAGAGGCAGAAGAGCAGGTCACAGGGAACCCTGTGTGTGTGTGTGTGTGAGTCATGGGCTCTTCTTTCCTGTCTTGGAAAGAGCCCTTTGGTTGTTATGAAGTAAATGGACTGAGAAGAGGAAAGGAAGAAGGGGAAGGGTTGGGAGGCTGTCTCTGGTACAAGAAAGAGAAGATGCACTTGGATGACGGCGTGGAGTTCCTGAGAACTGATCAGGTTCGTGGTTCAGCATACACGTAAAGCTGAGAGGATTTCCTTTTCCTCTGAGTGTGAGGTTGAGAGGGAGAGAGAAAAATCATGTTCATGTTTAGGCCCAACAGCATTAACTGAGGTGGGGAAATCACGGAAGGAGGAGGACGGGTGGGAGCAGGACAAGGTTCTGTTCAGGTCCTGTTACTTCGAGATGCCTGTCACGTGTCCAGGGGCACTGATGTGGCTGCAGGACGGAGCCATCTGCATGCAGTTCAGGGATATGAATCTGGAAGACATGGGACTAGATTAGACCACACAAGCAAAGGTCATAGCGGAAAAAGTAAGTGAGAGCATGGGGTAAAGAACGACAGGCAGAAGGGGAGAGGGAGTGGAGTGGTCAGTGACGCAGGAGGGCAGCGGGCACAGCCAGCCGCGGGGACAGGGACCCTGTGAGCAGAAACCCTGCGCAGTGGGTGTAAGCCAGTGCTGCTGCCGCACATTTCAGCACCCCGACTGGCACTTTCCCCCTTCTCTTTGAACAAGGGACTCCACCTTTTCATTTTGCACTGGGCCCCTCAAATTATATAGCTCATCTTGTAGTGTCTGGTGTCACAGAACCTAAAGAAAAAAAGTACTTTTAAAGAGCTAGTCTGTACAGTGTGTCCGTAAAGTCATGGTGCACTTTTGACCAGTCACAGGAAAGCAACAAAAGACGATAGAAATGTGAAATATGCACCAAATAAAAGGAAAACTCTCCCAGTTTCATACCTATTCAGTGCAGTTTGATGTGGGCTCACGCACAGATTTTTTAGGGCTCCTTAGGTAGCTATCCCGTATAGCCTCTACAGACTCGTCACTGACTGGTGGCCTACCAGAACGGGGTTTCTCCACCAAACTACCGGTTTCCTTCAACTGCTTATCCCACAGAGTAATATTATTCCTATGTGGTGTCGCTTCATTATAAACGCGCCGATATTCACGTTGCACTTTGGTCATGGATTCAAATTTAGCGAGCCACAGAACACACTGAACTTCCCTCTGTACTGTCCACATGTCAACTGGCATGGCCATGGGCTGCTCTGCTGTATACACAGTGTTATGTCATCATCTGCGCATGTGCATATGCTGCCACATCATCCTACAGAAACTGGGAGAGTTTTCCTTTTATTTGGTGCAGATTTCACATTTCTATTGTCTTTTGTTGGTTTCCTGTGACTGGTCAAAAGTGCACCATGACTTTACGGACACACTGTATATGGAGCTAAGCCAGTGATGAAAAGCACTCCTTTTTACAGTGATACCAAATTGCATTTTAAATTATTTTTACTCATAAATTTTTTCACATCTTTGTGATCAGGACCGTGCAGACATGGAGGATGAGAGGTGACTGGGCTGGAGCCAGTGGTGCCGTTACAGGATGCAGAGAACAGCTGTCCCTCAGGCTGTCTGACTGTGAGGGGGTCTGACCATTACGCAGGTCTGAAGCTGTGCCGGGAGCAGGGGGTGTAAGGGGGTCTATGGCAGAGGACCCGCCCCAGGTAGTGAGGGAGCTGAAGCCGGAGGGAGCTGTCTGAGAGCCAGGAAAAGTCTTCCAGCAGACCGCAGCCTCTCCTGGACCCACAGTGAGAAAGACTCAGGACTGAGACAATTACGGCTGCAGGACAAGATCAAGTTTACTTGAAAAAAAAAGATCAATAATAAAAAGCACTCCCTGGGGAGAGAGCACACAGTGAGGTTAGAGGGGAACTGAGGATGGAGTCTGAGCTTCCCCAAAGCTTAAAGGTGGGTCCTGGGCGAGGGAGAGGCCAGCAGGTGGCTGGCAAAGACTAGGAGGCTGGTGCTCTTCATTCTGTGTCCTCATCCTCAGTTTGACAGCTGGGGAGGGTCCGGGCAGGCAGCTAGGGTCTCCCACAGAGGGGCGCTCCTCTTGGCGACAGCCCCGCCCTGCTCCCTGTCTCACGCACAGGAGCCCCTGGCAGGGGCTCCAAGTACCCAAGCGGCTTAGGCCTCTCTCTCTTTGAGAGAGCCTGGCTTCATGGCCGTTAATTCTCAGGTTTGCTCTTTGTACTTTTACTTTCCAATCTTTTTGCATTTATTTTTAAACTTTTCTTAAGTTTTACTCACTGCCTTTCAAAGTGATTTCACCTGGAGTTCTGTATTTAAAATGCAGATTTCTGGACACCTCTCAGACTGACTGACTGACCCACTGATGGTTACTGGAATTGCCCTTGAAATCTCTATTTCAACTCTGGTGATTCTGATTCGTGCTGACTGGGTTCACTATTATCTCAATCCTTTCCTATCACTTCAGTTCATTTTGTATTTTCTTTTTACCCTGTGGTCTTTGAGAACTTTCTTTCAGTGTCATCATATCAGTGTTCATTGCCCGCCCGCCTCACCACCACCACCACTTTTAAAGCTTTATGCTATTTTTCTTTATCTACTTTCTTTTTATTTCTGGCCTCTTTTTCCCAAGAGTGTGCTAATATTCATTAGTTTTCACTTTGTGTTTTAGTTTGTCTCTTTTTTAAAGCTGTGATTTACATAGAGTAAAATCCATCCTTTTAGGTGTACACTTCAATGAATTTTGCCAAAAGCATATAGTTGTGTAGCCTTATTCATATTCAAGATCTGGGTCACTTCCATCACCCCCCAAATTCCCTGTGACCCCCGTGTAGTCAGCCACTGCCCCACCCCCAGCCCCTGGCAAGCCCTGATTTGTTTGTCGCTATAGTTGTACCTTTTCCAGAATATTATACAAATGGGATCAGTTTAAATGTAGTTTTTGAATCTGGCTTCTTTCATCTGGCATATGCATTTTGAGATTCATTCATGCTGTTGAATCTATTAGTAGCCACTTCTTTCACTGCTGAATAATATTGTATGGATATACCACAGTTAATGTAGCCCATTCAAGTTGGTTTCTTTATAAAAGCTTCGTGGGTGTTTCAGTGTCTGGGTTAAATTTTGGGGCTTTGGAGAGACAAAGTCTGAATTCATATTCCAGCTCAGCCACTCAGTGTGTGACCTTGGCCTCAGATTCCTCAGCTATTAAATGAGGATAACACCAACTCCACAGGTTTATTTTGACATTTTAAATGGGCTAATAAGAAAATGCTTGGAACAGCTTCTGAAACACAGAAAGCACTCAGCAAATGTTCATGTTTAACGTCTTATAACTAGTGTGGCCTGTGGTGGTGCAGTGGATAAAGCGACAACCTGGAAATGCTGAGGACCCAGGTTCAAAACCCTGGGCTTGCCCGGGCAAGGCATATATGGAAGCTGATGCTTCCTGCTCCTCCCCCCTTCTCTCCCTTGCTTTCTCTCTCATTTACTCTCTCTTCTCTCTAAAATGAATATATAAAATCTAAAAAAGAAAAAAGCTTATATTTAAAAAAAACCTTTTTTTAAACTTTTTTAACAGTCAGATTTCTGTTGTATGTGTTTTTAAAATTTCTTTTAATATGGTAAATAACATAAGCATAAAAAAATAAGAGCTACTGATCGAGATTTTACCCAGTGCCAGGGCAATGTTAAGCACTTTACATGTGACATCATATTAACCTCATAACAAGTTAATAATGAGGTGTTGCCCTGATTTTTATAGATGAGCGTTGGGACTTAATCTACGTGACCAGGAAGTCCTGTGGGGACAGCCCACGGCCCAAGCAGGATGCCTTCAGCGTGCTTCGCCTTTTAGCAGAGCCAGGAACTACCTACCTTTCTAACCAAAGCACTGCATTTGGGAAACTCAGAGGAGGCAGGCATGTCTCTCCCTTCTAGCTAACAACCCCTCCCACCATCTTTTTCCCTTCAATTATGAGTCCATCTGGCTCATTATCGGGAATATGTTAAATGTGCAACATATAAAAAGATAGCTAGAAAAACTGTGAAATGTGTCACACGTCCTTTGTTTCTGTGAGAGTGTAAAAAACCCAAAAATGTCAAGAGGGTTGGGGTGGGGTAGGGTGGATATAAACACAAAACTGAAACCAACAGTGAGTGCCATCTAGTGGGCATCCTAAACACTGCCAAACCTAAGCTGTGGCCCCACCCAGTTATAGAAGTAAAACAACGAACCCCAAACGTGACAAAGCTGAAGTGTTGGCAACAAAATATGTAATTTAAATACTCTTTCATATTAATATGCCAAAATTCTTTCACAATATAGATCACCTCTAGTGAAGACAGAGCTAAAAGTGTTAAGATTTAAGAAGTATCAAATGTATCATACCTTTGTGATAGATCTGAATTTATTGTCTTCATACAACTACCCCTCATGGGGAAAGTCTGAAAATACCTTACTTTTTATTCATAGAAGATGATAATAAGTAAGAGGTTATAATACGTACTTGAGGTGGTTTCCATCATGAATTGTTTTTTAAAGATTTTATTTATTGATTTTAGAGAGGAGAGAGACAGAGAGAAAGGGGTGGGGGTGGGGGAGCAGGAAACATCAAATCATAGTGGTTGCTTCCCATATGTGCCTTGACCCAGCAAGCCTGGGGTTTCAAACTGGTGACCTCAGTGTTCCAGGTTGAATGCTCTACCTACTGCGACACCACAGGTCAAACCCATCATGAATTTTAAATGGTAAAATCTTGAATCTCCCAGCAAGGTTTTGTGCAAGTAGAGCCTTCTTTCAATATAACTGGTGGTAAACCAGTTCAGGGGAAAATGTAATCTTTGTTCAGTGCATACTAAATACTAGTACTTACTAGATAATTCACATACATTGTATTATTTAATCTTTACACCATACCTGGTATCTAAATGCTAGCTCTCCTTCTTACTGACTAAATGGCATCGGGAGGAGAATTTCTTAACTTTTCTGAGGATGTTCATTCATATATGGAGACTAGTGACTCTCTTACAGGTTTGCAGTGAGAATTAAATGAGATCTTGAACAGAGAAAGCTAAGCAGCATGCTCACTTAAACAGTATTTATGTTGCTTGCTTCCGCAGCACATATATTAAAATTGGAATGATACAGAGAAGATGAGCATGGCCCCCTGTGCAAGGGTGACGTGCAAATTCATGAAGTGTTTTCCGTATTAAAAAAAATAATAAAGCAACTGACTGCTAGTGGTGCTTCTTCCCGGACCTGGGGGTGCCTGGACATGTTCTCCACAATGGAGGTCCCTCTTTGAAGTGGGGGTAGACTGTCCCCACAATGGAGGTCCCTCTTTGAAGTGGGGGTAGACTGTCCCCACAATGGAGGTCCCTCTTTGAAGTGGGGGTAGACTGTCCCCACAATGGAGGTCCCTCTTTGAAGTGGGGGTAGACTGTCTCTTAAGGAGAACAGGTTAGGATCACTCATCTTGGGCTCTGATGCCTGAGTGGATTTTAGGAAATGAGTTTTCTCAGGTCCAAATATTAGCCCTCCTTTCTCCCCCTAGATGTAAGGGGGAGACCTACAACAATGCTCAGTTAATTTGGGGAAGGCTATCTCTAAAATCAGGCCATTATGACATAAAAATCAAGTTTTGGCTTCCTGGAATGATAGGCATGAGCGTCTTAACTTGCACGGTTTAAGAGTCTGTGTCAACTTAACAGCCTTTGCTAAACTACTAGCCCTTCCTCTGCAGTACCGGGACCATGGTATGCATTGTACACCTTCTACACCTTGTTAATTTTGCATGGTGTTCTCTTTTCATTTGACAAACTCTCACTTAGTTTTCAAGAACCAACTCATGATTTCTGCTGTGTGAAGAACTCCTTTGTCTTCATAGCTCCCTTTGGCCAGGTGAGTTGCTCTATCCTCTTCGCTCACATGCTACTTTGTCAGGTTCTGCAAATTGCACTGGCAATGCACTGTCAAGTCCATTTACACATGTGTCTCTTCCAAAAGGTGAACTCCCGAGGGTCAGAGCCTTTCCAGCTGTGTCCCTTCCTCCCTGGTTCCCTCCCCAGTTCTCCTCACTCCTACTTCTCTGTGACTGTGAAGTGCCAGCATACAAATTATGGCCTTGCTTTCTGTTTTTTAAGAATCTGGACTAAGAGCTGTGACCATTGCCTTATAAAGTGCCTGGCATAGGGCAGAGCTTAAATGCTCCTTGAAGAAGGGTTGGCATCCTCAAACTGACAATTATGTCTGGAGATTTAAACACCATAGTGCATGATGTTAGGCCACTTGTAGGTCATCTAGATTTAGCTTTCTTGTCCTCTAGGACTTGTGGAAACCCCCCCAAAATTATTTTCCGGTTAATTTTATCTGTAAACATAAACCAAAATTGATAATTTGTGGGGTTAGCCTAGGGGAACCTTATTTATATTTCCAAAAAATGGACTAATACTACCAATGATTTCATAGCCCCTCCTTGCTTACAAAAATTTTGAGATGAAAATGTCACTGAAATCAGTTCTGTCCTTCTTATCACAATAAGCCCCTGCAACTGTGCCAAACTTGTTTTACCTGTAACAATATCAGCAAGCTCATAGGCTTTAACGTGCAGATAGTCCAGTACTTTCAGCCTTTTGTATAGTGCATTTTCACCAATGAAATAAAAGTTGGTTTTGCATTTCATTTGCAAAATCGAACAACTTTCTTTGACTTGTTGTTTGCTTTTCTGATATTCTTGTTTAATAATAATAATAATAATAAAAGTTCTTTGTTTAACCAGGACTGCCAGGAAATAAAGCAAATAATATGTCCAGGATAGGAAAGTAGGTTATCAAGAAGACTTCAGAAGATGCTGCCCAGGGATTTCTTTCTAAATATAATGTTGCCAACATGAGTTAGGGTTAGGAAGCCAAAACCAGGTTGAGTAAAAAACATCTCAGTGAGAGGCTCTGAATGTGGCTTTGGGACTAATACTATCGATTTGGGGGCAGAAAAGCCACAGCGTGGTTTATACAAGTTTGCGTGTTGGCCTCTCCATAGAGGGTGTGGCTATTTTGTTTGTTTTGTTTTGCCTTTTGTGGCACTTGATAAGTTCTTTTTTTTTTTTCTTTCTTTCTGAAACTGGAAACGGGGAGAGACAGTCAGACAGACTCCCGCATGTGCCCGACCGGGATCCACCTGGCACGCCCACCAGGGGTGACGCTCTGCCCACCAGGGGGCGATGCTCTGCCCCTCCAGGGGGTCGCTCTGCCCCGAACCAGAGCCACTCTAGCGCCTGGGGTAGAGGCCAAGGAGCCATCCCCAGCGCCCGGGCCATATATGCTCCAATGGAGCCTTGGCTGCAGGAGGGGAAGAGAGAGACAGAGAAGAAGGAAGGGGGGGTGGAGAATCATATGGGCGCTTCTCCTATGTTCCCTGGCCAGGAATCGAACCCGGGTCCCCTGCATGCCAGGCCGACGCTCTACCGCTGAGCCAACCGGCCAGGGCACTTGATAAGTTCTTGATCCATGTTTGAAAGAATAAGAAGATATGAAAGCATCAATTATTATAAATAATTCTGTCTGAGAGGTTTATTTCTCCCAATGTTATAGTTCCAAAACATCTGCCTCTAATTTTGTAGAGCACTGATACTTAAAAATCTATTGATTAGGTCCTTTGCTCACAAGTGGAATAAAGCCCCATGGGAAGATAGCTGTTATCAAAATTATTCAAAGCCTTGTTACCTTTGTCCACTTAACTAAACTTTTCAAACACTATCCCCTCTTGTATTGGAGTCTGTTCTATTTATTTATTTTATTACTATTATTATTATTGTTATTATTATTATTATTTTGACAGAGACAGAGAGACAGATGGGACAGACAGACAGGAAGGGAGAGAGATGAGAAGCATCAATTCTTCGTTGCGACACCTTAGTTGTTCATTGATAGCTTTCTCATATGTGCCTTTTCTGGGAGGTTACAACAGAGAGAGTGACCCCTTGCTCAAGCCAACAACCATGGGCTTAAACCAGAGACCCTGAGCTTCAAGCCAGGGACCTTTGGGCTCAAGCCAGTGACCATGGGGTCATGTCTATGATCCCATGCTCAAGCCAGCGACCCTTGCACTCAAGCTGGAAGAGCCTGCGCTCAAGCTGGAAGAACCTGCGCTCAAGCCAGCAACCTTGAGGTTTCGAACCTGGGTCTTGCACATTCCAGTCTGATGCTCCATCTACTGCGCCACCACCTGGTCAGGCTTATAATCATTATTTTTGAGTGTGTGTGTGAGAAACAGGAAGGGAGAGAGGTGAGATGCATCAACTTGTAGATGCGTCACTCTAGTTGTTCATTGATTGTTTCTCATATGTGCCTTGACCCGAGAGCTCTGGCCGAGCCAGTGATCCCTTGCTCACGTGAGCAACCTTTGGGCTCAAGCCAGCAACTATGGGATCATTCTGATGATCTCACATTTAAACAGGCAAGCCTGTGCTCAAGCTGGTGACCTCGGGGTTTCAAACATGGGACCTCAGTGTCTCAAGTAGACACTCTATCCACCATCACCAGTCAGGCTCCATTTATTTATTTTTAAGAGAAAACCTATAACCCCAACTCTCATATTTATAGATGTACTAACTTTCCGTATATTTTCTTAACACTAGGTTCCCAGTATTCTCCTCTGTTTTGGAGACAATGACTACTCAGAGACCACATGGCATGCATGGACAGATCTAAGGTAGACTGCTTTACAATTCCTTATATAAGTTTTATGAGACAGCCTTGACCCCAGTCCTTATGGGTGTTTATTGATACATAAAAAATAGAGGCAGGAACAAAAATGAGGAGAAGAGAATGTGGATGTCAGGAAGGGAAACTTCTTTAGAGCAGGTTGAAGGGCAAGTGAAGTAGCTCAAATGTCCCCACATATTGATTAATCAGAATTGCTAATTCTTGGCCTGACCTGTGGTGGTGCAGTGGATAAAAGCATCAACCTGGAAACACTGAGGTTGCCGGTTCAAAACCCTGGGCTTCCCTGGTCAAGGCACATATAGGAGTTGATGCTTTCTTCTCCTCCGCCCTTCTCTCTCTCCCCTCTCTATAATGAATAAATAAAATCTTAAAACAAAAAAAGAATTGCTAATTCTCTCCCTATTGTGCTGCATTCAGCACAGTAGTGCGTTCAGTACTTTTGTCAGTAAAGCCACTGTGGCCTTTGCCTCAGGACACTGAACTCTGCCCCTGTTCTATGTTCCTATTCAGGGCCCCTACACTCCTCACCCATGAAAAGGTGGTTTCCAGAAAATATAGAGTAGATCCTTACCTGAGTGTAATGGCCACAGACATTGTTGCAATTCCGAGTCTTGAAGTCATAGTATTGAATTTCACTGTACCAATTTGTGATGGCTGAAGACACAGAAAAGATGGGGAGAGACCCAGTCCAGATGTTTTCTCCCAGCGAGGTGAAATTTGGGTGCAACTTGTGGGGGTGATGAAGCTCTTTGTTATGTTCAAACCAACAATTTCTAGCCCATGTTTTTGCAGTTTGGGCTAGTACTGGGTCCCAAGTCTAAAAAAAATAAACATTAAACAATAAGAAGGTGAAGAATGGAACTGGCTTGACCTATGGTGTCACAGTGGATAAAGACTCTACTTGGAATGCTGAGATTGCTGGTTCAAAACCCACAGGCCTTTTGGGTTAAAGCACATTCGAGAAGCAAGTACTACGAGTCAATGCTTATTGCTCCTCCCTCCCTTCTCTCTCCTCTTTCTAAAATCAATAATTAAAATCTTAAAAAACAAAACCAAAACCTAAAAAACAGGACCTGGTAATCCAACAATAAATTGGAGTGACCAAATTGGGAATTTGAATGGGGAATGAGGTGTGATGACAAGAATAGAGAAAGAGCCATGGGTCTCTAGATAAGTATGGTCTTCTAGGGCTAGTAGGAAACATGATCATGTAGTGTCAATATTTAGTATCTAAGTGATTGACACAGACCAACATTTCACTGAAAATCCATTACAGGGTTCCCTCGCTCTTGGAAAGTAGAGCCGACCTACAAAACCTTCAGTATGCCAAAATAGTGTAAAGTGGGAAAGCTATTACCTGAGGACACATCTTGCTAATGGAAGCAGAAAATAAATCAAAATAAGGCTCAGATGCTCAGATACACAGGTCCTAGCTATGGCGGCTGGATGCTGAAATGGGGAGTGCAGTTCCCCGGAGGAGCCGCGCGGGGCGCTCTGGTGCTCAGGGCACATGCTGCCTCTTTAAGTAAAGTGACCAACTTTTTTACAAAGAAAAGAACAAAAATATATTGAAGAAAAAAATATCGTAAATAAAAAATATTTTATTCATTGCAATAACTGTAATACACTATAATCTGATAAATGCATAATAAAACATTTGTAATATTTTATATTGTAATTAAACTTACATGCCTATTAATTTTTAATAATATTTGTAAGAAAAAAGTACTCATTTAGATACTGATCCTTGACGAATCGTCATGTCAAATACAAATATGGCACCTCACACGCAGTGGATTGACTCTGCATCGATCAAATATGGACATGCACAGATTAGTCTTCCAATATCAAAAAGGAGGACATGTAGGAGGACACTTTTCAGGGAGGGCGGAACTTACAAAAGAAGGACTGTCCTCCCTAAAGGAGGACGATTGGTCACTTTATTGTAAGGGCTGCAAAACAAACACTGAATGCTATGTTTGCTTTTCACCTTTTCTCCCATAATAGCAAGGATTCTTTTCAGGTTTCTTTCAGTTGGAGAAAACAGGTAAGAATGTAGGTCTTTCATTATCGCAGAGTGACATGAAGAGAACTAGTGAAAAGTGAGGAATAACCTGAATGTGCTGTTTCACATGTTTTATAAAATTCAATGACTACAATACCTTATATCCTAAGAAGCTCAGAAAGGTTAAAAACCCACTGAGAGCCGCAGAGCTGGGGTTCAAGCCCAAGCCTGAGTGAATCAAAACCCTATCTTCCTGGGGAAGCAGGACTCTGCTGGCAGCAACAAAAAAGTGAACTCAGAGACAAAACGGACAACCACAAAGAAAACACCCACAAAAAATTAAATGAGAAGTAAACGACAAAAAAGAGAAGTGAAATCTATTTGTAACCATAGAAGAGGAAGTGTCCAAAATGAGAAATGAAATATATTTGCTGAGTTGTTGATAAAGAAAATGAGGCTGGGTTTTGATCACAGATGGTAAATTTACTGAGTATATTAATCACAATGAAAAAAAATAAAAAAATTAAAAGAAACAAACATGCAGGGTTCCCAACCATTTGCCTCCAAAATCGGTACACAGTTGATTTGGACGGACATGCCACAAACACGGATGTTTTCCTTACCATGTATAGCATATCACTGGCTGCCGGCTTCACCTCTGATCGGAACTTGTTATGAAAGTGAACACAGTCTTTGATAAATGCTTCATTGTCGATATCTGGCAAACTATTTACTGAATGTGTATAACTGGAGGCTACAGAAAGCATCCAGGCTGTTACAGCAAGTGTGATCCCTGGCATGCTTGGTCTGTCTGGCAGGGATCCCGGGAGGCTGGGAGGCAGAGCCGCGGCAGATTCTGAGTGTGCTCCTCCGTTTTACAAAGCACAGCCCACTTCAACTCGGAGAAATCAGAAAGTAGAACAGGAGTGACAACGGGTTTGAAGATCTGGATTTCTCCATATATGGTTTGTTCCTTTTACTCTTTTGTTTTCAGTGGTTCTCAGTGACACACCACCTATTACTACACAGATACTTATGAGGCTGAGTCAGATGTGCATTTGAGTTGGGGGATATTCTAGGAAATTGCCAGAAATAACAGTTTCAATTTTTACAGAAATTCTGCTGGTTAAATAAAAACATATCTCTTACTTCCAGAAATGTCTTGCAAAATGCTTTTTCTTTTTCTTTTTCTTTTTTTTTTTTTACAAGGACAGAGAGAGAGAGAGTCAGAGAGAGGGATAGATAGGGACAGACAGGAACACAGAGAGATGAGAAGCATCAATCATCAGTTTTTTGTTGCAACACCTTAGTTGTTCATTGATTGCTTTCTCATTTGTGTCTTGACCACGGGCCTTCAGCAGACTGAGCAATCCTTTGCTCGAGCCAGCAACCTTGGGTCCAAGCTGGTGAGCTTTTTTGCTCAAGCCAGATGAGCCTGCGCTCAAGCTGGTGACCTCGAGGTCTTGAACTTGGGTCCTCCACATCCCAATTCGACGCTCTATCCACTGCACCACTGCCTGGTCAGGCTCTTGCAAAAATGGTTTAAAAAAAATTTTTTTTTTTTACTCATATCAGCATACAGTGGTTGGGATATCTAGTTAACATCATAACTTGACCTAGATATGTCTTTTTAAATACATGATGAGTTTTCTTATTTCTTGGGGGGTGAGTTGATGTTTAATTCTTTATACCCCTACATATCCCTCTCTGATTAGACTTTATAAATATTTAGGTTTCAAATAGGCTCTAGTTACCTACAACATTGAGTATGAAGATGGGTGGGTGGGAATGGGCAAAGATAAAGAATCCAAAAAGGGAGAAAGACTATAATATATCAATATATTTGTCAACCAAACACAAACATATCACTCTTATATTGTCTGTGTGATAATACTTCACACAATAACTTGAGATAAGCCAGTTTTATGTATGCCAGTGTATATCAGTTAACTCTGATTCATAGCCTATGAACAGTTAGTTAGCTCTAAAGTACTCTAATCAGAAATCCACACTCCAAAGATGATTTTAGCACTCTGGGTAAGACTATGGAAATTGACACCAGGGAGTTTGTTAATCAGATTAGGATATGTTCAAGAATAACTTCCTGGCAAAATGAGCAGTATTCAAGATGAATCGTTTGTAGGAAGATGACCACGCCCTCCTGCCACTGCATTAATGTGGAATGAAGTGGCCTGTCACAGAGGCCCCTGTCCTCTACCTTGACCTTGACCTGACTTCAGACCTGGCCAGTCCTAACTTCAGAAAGCATTTCAAGTGAGCCTTTGTGCAGTTGTGTGGTAGGAGTATGGAAGGAGAGCAGGACTGTTCTTGTAACTATTTGCTAATGAATGTTTAGACATTCAGCAACATTTGCCCCAGATTTTCTTTCAGAGTAGCATACCATCAAGTGTTGAGGTTTTGGGGAAGAGGAAAACAGCCTTTGACTAACGAGCTCCCCCTGCATAAGGCTACCCATTTTATGAAAGGAACCTGACTTTGGAGGCCATGTTAGTTTAGGTTAGTTGGCAGCAGCGATGACAAGCACCATCTAGGATTTTTTTTTCATGTTTATTATCTCACTATACTCTCACCATAGCTGTGTGAGATATTTTTTTATTATCTTTATAGAGGACAATACTAAGACAAGAGAAGGATATAAAGAATTTGGCCAAGAGCATGATACGAGTAAGATGTGAACATAATGTCTTTCTTTTTCTTTTTCTTGAGCAAGAGAGAGAGGAAGGGAGAGAGAGAGATGAGAAACATTAATTCTTTGTTGAGGCACCTTAGTTGTTCATTGATTGCTTTCTCATGTGTGCCTTGAATGGGGGCGGGGTGGTGGTGGTGGCTAAGCCGAGCCAGTGAGCCCTTGTTCAATCCAATGACCATGGGGTCACGTCTATGATCCCATGCTCAAACCAGCGACCCCACACTTAAGCTGGTGATCCCACATGCAAACTAGTGAGCCTGTGCTCAAGTTGGCAACCTTGGGATTTTGAACCTGGGTCCTCAGCATCCCAGGCTGACGCTCTATCCACTGCACCACCGCCTGGGAGGCAACATAGGGTCTTTCTGATTGCAAATCTGGTTTCTCATCATGAAGAGCACAAGTTCTTTAAGTTGTCTGAATTCAAATCAAGTCCTACATAGTGGCTGTATGACTTTGGGCTCTTTACTTCTCTGGGCTATGCTTCCTTAGCTGTAAAACTGGGATAATGATAGTACCTCCTCATTGGACAGATAAATTACTTGTAAGAAAAATCTTAGAAAGAGCCTCAACACAGGAATTACTATACGTTGTAACTATTATTATTATTGTTTCCTTGTAATCACCCTAGTTGTAAATACAGGAGGTCCTCCGGTTACAATACAGTTCTGTTCTTACGACAGTGATGTTACCTGAATTTTGGTGTAAGTAAAAATACACCCTAGCCTAAGTCACTTACCTATCCTAACACTGTTGTAAAATCTTAATCTAAAACATAAAAACACAACTAAGCCACAGAAAAAGGACAAAAATATACTGTACTGTACTGTACGATGTACTGTAACAGAAAAAAATGACCAAAAAAATGAATGTGAAAAAAATCCCTAACCTTTATTCCTGTGGTTGGCTTGCACACTGGCAGGGGCATTGCAAGGTGGGAGAGAGTGACCTATTGGGAGGAGGAAGCTGGAGAGGCAGGAGAACCTGCAGAAGGTGCTGGAGATACTGGGTCAGGTGAATCAGGATTCCTAAGGAACATGCAGGAGACGCTGGAGATGATTCTACCTGTACTACAGGTGTTTCATCTCGAGAAGCAGTTGATGTAGAGGATACAGGATCTGTTGCAGGCCTCTCTACCTTCTTCAAGAATTTTTTAAAGGTTTTATGAAAGTGAGCATCGTAAAATCGAAGTGTCGTATGTCGAGACCGTCGTGAGCCAACCCCCATATGCACATTTTACAGGTACAACTGAGACTACATTTAACTTAGAAAATGTTCATATATTATGGCATTACATTTAGATAAGCTAATTCTTAGAAAAAATAGATCTTGTCACCATAAAAATTATTGCTCTAGATTCACAATGGATTTTGATGCAAATTATTTCACACATGCAAGATTTGTTTGTTAAACGGGGGCATAATTTTATGAGATTTTGTATCCTGTTTTTTTTCTTTACTTATCACCATTTTATAAGTATGGTTTTGGACACTTCATAACTATTAAAAATTTTTATCTATTGATGGATTTTTAGAGAGGGAGGAAGGGAGAGAGAGAAAGACAGAAATACCAACCTGTTCCTATATGTGTCCTGACTGGGTATCAAACCCACAACTTTTGTGTATTTGGATGATGCTCTAACTAACCAATGTATCCAGCCAGGGCTCATAACCATTTTGAGGGTCACACAATTTTTCCCCAAATTAATGCATGATTATTTACATAACAAATTATTATTGTATATTCAGTTTTCCTTTATTATAAATAATGCTCCTGTGGATATCTTTATATTAAAACATATTTCATATTTAGTGGGATTGATTCCTAGAAAGAGAATTACTGGGTAATAAGGTATGAATGTTTTCAAGATTTCAAATCTAGAGTGTACAATTACCGTCTTAAAACTTGCACTAATTTCTACTTCTATCATCATTGTAAGGGTATTGAGACCATATAGTATTTAAATTTTTAAAAAGATTTTATTTATTCATTTCAGAGAGGAGAGAGAGAGAGAGAGAGAGAAAGAGAGAGAGAGAAGGGTGGAAGAGCAGGAACTATCAACTCCCATATACGCGTCAATCAGGCAAGCACGGGGTTTCGAACTAGCAACCTCAGGGTTCCACCACAGGTCAGGCAGAGACCATATAGTATTTTAAACATCAGAACTTTGTGTGTATATGAATCAGGTTGTGCATATTATCAGAGAACCAGAGCTAGACATGAGTTACGCAGTGAAAAGATTTTATTCAGAAACTACTGCAGTAGGAGAAAAGAGACCTCAGTATAAATTGTACTTGATTCCAAACACAATAAAGACAGCTGAGGATTTACAGCCAAGGCTTAGAGTTGGAATGCGGGCAAAGGGTGGATGGGAAATGACTATAAGGAGATCAGAGTGAGCAGATGTCAAGGGTGGGGACTAAGGAATTTGGTTAGGTATTTAGAGTAATCAGTTATGGAGGGTGGGAGAGATTTTCTCTAAACTGACTTGGTAGGATTCCTGCCAACAGTGGTCTATGCAGGTTTGGCAAGGATGGGGGAGAAGGCAAGATTAAGGCTTAGTCCAGAACAGGGCTTGGAGAAATATGACTAAAGTTTGGTCAAAGGGAGTGTTTTGTTTATACGTGCATTTAAGTACTTCCTCTTTTCTCTCCCTTTGCATTCTAGTTTATTACTTCTTAACTTAAGCTAACTAACTTTAAGGCATAATTTTTCCAAAGAAGAAGCCACCGTGGAACTTCTAACATTTCCCTGTGGTTTGTCGTGTGCTATATAACAAGAGGGACAGCACCCAAACCCAATTTGCAAACACTGGGGTCAATTCTGCTTTTGCTCAAACCAAGTAGGCGCTTATTAAAATATGAACTCAAAGTTAATGTTACAACGAGGATTGAGTAACACGTTTCTAAACTCTTCAACATTGCTATACTTCCAGAGATATAAATTCTAAAATCACTTCTTGGTATAGATATGTTTCAGAGGAAAATATTTATTGAAGGTTCACATGCTCTTGTTGCAATTTTTAATTTGATAAGGGCCCAAATATGAATTAGCTCAATTTCAGCATAAAGTCTGCCGGTGTTCCCTGTTCTGCTTCTCTCTGGAGTAATGCTGTTCTGATTTGAGTCAGGCAGCAGAGAAGGTCTTCCTCTGTACTCTATCAAGTTCCTCTGGGCCTCTCGGCTGGGTGAGGTTAGAGAATGACTCATAGGCCTCGGCAGTTACACTAGCAGCCACTCAGTAGTTGAGCAAAGATCTTTGTTCAAACTGCAAACTGTGTGCAGGAAAAACAACTCCTGTGTAGAGAGGCTGGGAGAGCTGGTGTGCAGTTACCAATAGCAACATGCTTTCTGTAAAGCCAGAACCCAGGGCCACTATCACAGCTGCCTGGCCCATGCAGGTTCGCATTGGATTTGGACAGTCGGTAAAGAAACAACAGAGCCAAAAGCTGATGGGCCATAGTCTTTAATCCTAGCTTGCACTCGGTGGGCAAGCAAAAAACACACACTGGGCTCCAAAACCCACTCACATTCAGTGCTCACAAAGCTACTGACTTATCCGAGTTTCCTAGAATCAAAGGTTTCTAGGTCACCAGGCTTATTCACCTCTGTTCCCCATCTCCTTCCTTCTCCAGTGTCAAACTCTACAAACTGGCCTCTCACTCAATACTCTGCCATCTTGGCTGCTTCCCCTGGCCACATGGCCTCTTTCTGCTCTCCTCTCTGCTCTCTGCTCTCGCCTCTAATAATATTCTCAGGAACCAAGAGCGCAAGCTCTCGTTCTGCCCCCATTTTATAGTGTAGATTCAAAACCTTTAATCCAATATACAAAACAGGGAAGTCTCTAATACAAAGTCACTTCTCTGAGGCACGATTGGATTGTACCACCCCACATCAAAAAGGGTGGGAAAGGCTTAATCCCAAAACCAAGCCCCAGGCTACAAGGATTCTGCCTGCCTTTCGCCCACCCCCAATACACATTAATATCACCTGGGCGACGGCCTCCTCATGGGCAGCACCATCTTTAACAAAGTGAGCATAATATATTTTATCTGCCCAACACCTTCACCTTCTGCCTTTTTGATTGCCCAGGACTGGGGAAGTCTAGTAGTATGTTGGGTTATTCCACTGACTCAAAGAGGGCAGCTATCTTCTGCCAGTTCATATTACAGCAATCTGCCTGACCTGTTGTTGGGCGGATAAAATGTATTATGCTCACTTTGTTAAAGATGCCGTCGCCCAGGTGATATTAATGTGTGTTGGGGGCAGGCAGGATCATTGTAGCCTGGGGCTTGGTTTTGGGATTGAGCCCTTGTAAAGCCAGCAGGCAGGGCCAGGGCCACTATCACAGCAGCCCGGCCCATGCAGGTTCACATTGGATTCGGACAGTCGGTAAAGAAACAGCGGAGCCAAAAACTGATGGGCCATAGCCTTTAATCCTACCTTGCACCCGGCGGGCAAGTAAAAATACACACTGGGCTCCAAAACCCAGTCACACTCAGTGCTCACAAAGCCACTGACTTATCCGAGTTTCCTAGAATCAAAGGTTTCTAGCTCACCAGCCTTCTTCTCCTCAGTTCCCCATCTTCTTCCTTATCCCAGATACAAACTCTACACAAACTGGCATCTCACTCAGCACTCCGCCATCTTGGCTGCTTCTCCTGGCCTCCTCCACGTGGCCTCCTTCCGCTGCTGGCTCTACTCTCTCCTCTCTCTCATGCTAACCTCAGGAACCAAGAGCCCAAACTCTCGTTCCGTCCCCATTTTATAGTGTAGCTTCACAACCTTTAATCCAATATACAAAACAGGGTAGTCTCTAATACAAAGTCACTTCTCTGAGGCATGATAGGATTGTACCGCCCTACAGCAAAAAGGGTGGGAAAGGCTTAATCCCAAAACCAAGCCCCAGGTTACAACGATCTCCAACACACATTAATATCACCTGGGCGACTGCCTCCTCGTGTTATCTTTAACAAAGTGAGCATAATACATTTTATCCGCCCAACAGCCCTTCCCACCCTTTTTGATGTGGGGTGGTGCAATCCAATCATGCCTCAGAAGGTGACTTTGGGTTGGAGACTTCCCTACTTTGTATATTGGATTAAAGGTTGTGAAGCTACACTATAAAATGGGGGCAAAACGGGACTTGGCTCTTGGTTCCTGAGGTTAGCATGAGAGAGCGGAGAGAGTAGAGCCAGCAGCTAAAGGAGGCCACGTGGAGGAGGCCAGGAGAAGCAGCCAAGATGGTGGAGTGCTGAGTGAGATGCCAGTTTGTGTAGAGTTTGTATCTGGGATAAGGAAGGAGATGGGGAACTGAGGAGAAGAAGGCTGGTGGGCTAGAAACCTTTGATTCTAGGAAACACGGATAAGTCAGTGGCTTTGTGAGCACTGAGTGTGACTGGGTTTTGGAGCCCAGTGTATGTTTTTACTTGCCCGCCGGGTGCAAGGTAGGATTAAAGGCTATGGCCCATCAGTTTTTGGCTCTGCTGTTTCTTTACCAACTGTCTGAATCCAATGCGAACCTGCATGGGCCAGGCGGCTGTGATAGTGACCCTGGCCACGGCTGCTGGCTTTACACCCAGTCAAGGCACATACGAGAAGCAACTACTACTGCAAGTTGGTGCTTTCCGCTCCTCCCCCTGCCTTTCTCCCGCTCTCTAAAAAACAAACAACACAAACAAACAACAAAAAAACCCCATACATCATGGCGATTCATGACCTTATACATTTCATTTCATGGTACAGTGTTGGGCAGATAAAATGTATTATGCTCACTTTGTTAAAGATAACACGAGGAGGCAGTCGCCCAGGTGATATTAATGTGTGTTCGGGTGGGCTAAAGGCAGGCAGAATCCTTGTAGCCTGGGGCTTGGTTTTGGGATTAAGCCTTTCCCACCCTTTTTGATGTGGGGTGGTACAATCCAATCATGCCTCAGAAAGTGACTTTGTATTAGAGACTTCCCTATTTTGTATATTGGATTAAGGGTTTGGATTTCTACACTATGAAATGGGGACGGAGCGGGAGTTTGTTCTCTTGGTTCCTGAGATGATTAGCATGAGAGAGCAGAGGGAGCAGAGCAGAGAGCAGAAAGAGGCCATGTGGCCAGGAGAAGCAGCCAAGATGGCGGAGTGCTGAGTGAGATGCCAGTTTGTACAGAGTTTGTATCTGGGATAAGGAAGGAGATGGGGAACTGAGGAGAATAAGGCTGGTGAGCTAGAAACCTTTGATTCTAGGCAACTCGGATAAGTCAGTGGCTTTGTGAGCACTGAATGTGAGTGGGTTTTGGAGCCCAGTGTGTGTTTTTTGCTTGCCCGCCGGGTGCAAGCTAGGATTAAAGACTATGGCTCATCAGTTTTTGGCTCCATTGTTTCTTTACCAACTGTCTGAATCCAATGCGAGCCTGCATGAGCTGGGCTGCTCTGATGGTGGCCCTGGCCTTGGCTCCTGGCTCTACAGCAGATAAAATATATTATGCTCACTTTGTTAAAGATGACACTGCCCACGTGGAGGCTGTTGCCCAGGTGATATTAATATGTGTTGAGAATCCTTGTAGCCTGGGGCTTGGTTTTGGGATTGTTGGGCAGATAAAATGTATTATGCTCACTTTGTTAAAGATAACACGAGGAGGCCGTCGCCCAGGTGATATTAATGTGTGTTGGGGTGGGCTAAAGGCAGGCAGAATCCTTGTAGCCTGGGGCTTGGTTTTGGGATTAAGCCTTTCCTACCCTTTTTGATGTGGGGTGGTACAATCCAATCATGCCTCAGAAAGTGACTTTGTATTAGAGACTTCTCTATTTTGTATATTGGATTAAAGGTTTTGAATCTACACTATAAAATAGGGGTAGAACGGGAGCTTGCGCTCTTGGTTCCTGAGGTTAGCATGAGAGAGCAGAGAGAGTAGAGCCAGCAGCGGAAGGAGGCCACGTGGAGGAGGCCAGGAAAAGCAGCCAAGATGGCTGAGTGCTGAGTGAGATGCCAATTTGTGCAGAGTTTGTATCTGGGATAAGGAAGGAGATGGGGAACTGAGGAGAATAAGGCTGGTGAGCTAGAAACCTTTGATTCTAGGAAACTCGGATAAGTCAGTGGCTTTGTGAGCACTGAATGTGATTGGGTTTTGGAGCCCAGTGTGTGTTTTTACTTGCCCGCCAGGTGCAAGCTAGAATTAAAGATGACAGCCCACCAGTTTTTGGCTCCATTGTTTCTTTACCGACTGTCCGAATCCAATGCGAACCTGCATGAGTCGGGCTGTTTTGATAGTGGCCCTGGCCATGGCTTCTGGCTTTACAGGGATTAAGCCTTTCCTACCCTTTTTGATGTAGGGTGGTACAATCCAATCATGCCTCAGAGAAGTGACTTTGTATTAGAGACTTCCCTGTTTTGTATATTGGATTAAAGGTTTGGATTTCTACAATATAAAATGGGGCCAGAACGAGAGCTTGCTCTCTTGGTTCCTGAGATGATTAGCATGAGAGAGCAGAGGGAGCAAAGCAGAGAGCAGAAAGAGGCCATGTGGCCAGGAGAAGCAGCCAAGATGGCGGAGTGCTGAGTGAGATGCCAGTTTGTGTAGAGTTTGTGTAGAGAGAAGGAAGGAGATGGGGAACTGAGAATAAGGCTGGTGAGCTAGAAACCTTTGATTCTAGGAAACTCGGATAAGTCAGTAGCTTTGTGAGCACTGAATGTGAGTGGGTTTTGGAGCCCAGTGTGTGTTTTTTGCTTGCCCGCCGAGTGCAAGCTAGAATTAAAGAAGATGGCCCACCAGTTTTCGGCTCCATTGTTTCTTTACTGACTGTCCGAATCCAATGCGAACCTGCATGGGCCAGGCTGCTGTGGTAGTGGCCCTGGCTACTGGCTTTACATACAGCATGGGCCAGCATGTTCTCAGGTAATGTTTACTTATGATCCTTGACAGTGTGCATTATGTAGCTGCATTTTTGATAAGGAAATTGAGGGCTAGCATTAAGTAATTTGTTCAAGTTCTCACGGTTAGTAAAGGGAAGACGTGAATAAACTCAGGGTCATCTTTCTTCTTTATACCAATGACTCACATGTCTTGCTGTGCATTAGAATATCCACCCCACAACAGCCCGTCAGAGCTTCTAAGCAGCTCTCCACAGTGTTTCTAGGATATGGCCAAGGTTTGAGAACCAGTATTACACCATGCTGCTTGTCTTTGCCCTGCTGATGTCTGATTCGTGGCTAAGTGCTGGTTGAAGGCACTCATTCACTCTCACTGTATCTTAGAATGTCAGTACCAAAATCCACCAAGTTTCATACCGCTGCTTTCAGACCATTGCTACACAGAAGTGTGCTTCTTTGAGGTGTATGGTATTTATTTATAATAAATTGTAAAGCCAGTATCCATGGACACCCTCACAGCTGCCTGGCCCATGCAAGTTCGCATTAGATTCAGACAGATGGTAATGAAACGACAGAGCCACAAACTGAGGGATCATTATCTTTAATTCTAGCTTGCACCCAGCGAGCAAGTAAAAACATACACTGGGCTCCAAAACCCACTCATTCAGTGCTCACAAAGCTACTGACTTATTCGAGTTTCCTAGAATCAAAGGTTTCTAGCTCACTAGCCTCATTCTCCTTTGTTCCCCATCTCCTTCTCTCTACACAAACTCTGCACTAACTGGCTTCTCTCTCAGCACTCTGCCATCTTGGCTGCCTCTTCCCTCCTCCACGTGGCCTTTCTCTGCTATCTGCTCTCTCCTCTAATGATAATCTCAGGAACCGAGAGCACAAGCTCCCGGTCTGCCTCATTTTATAGTGCAGAAATCAAAATCCCTTTAATCCAATATACAAAATAGGAAAGTCTCTGATACAAAGTCCACCCCACATCAAAAAGGGTGGGAAAGACTTAGTCCTAAAACCAAGCCCCAGGCTACAAGGATCCTGCCTGTCCAAAGCCCACCCCCAACACACATTAATATTTATATAATCACACCCATCTCAAGCATAAGGGCAACTAATGTCATCACCTGGGAGACGGGCTTCCACATGGGCAGTGCCATCTTTAACAAAGTGAGCATAATATATTTTATCTGCCCAACAATCCACCCTTATGCTCACTTTACTACCCTCAATCTACATCACTGGCATACCTGTGCAAGGAAATTAGGCACATTACACAGATTACAACAGCATGACAAATCATACAATTTCAACAATTACAAAAGTACATTTCACCAGTCTCTGAGCACTTTGCCAAAATCACAAAATGTTCTCGGCCTTCTTTCTAGCTGTTGGTCAAATAAGTTTTTAAATATGATATATATGTTTGCTCGCTTATAGTTTATACCGAGTGTGGGAGACAGGCTGTAAGCAGACAGGGTCGTTATAGCCTAAGGCTTAGTTTTAAGATTAAACTTTTCCCCACACCCTTGACTGATTGCATGATGTGGGTGGTACACTCTCATGAGGAATCCAGTTATGCCTCAGATAAGTGACTTTGTATCAGAGACTTCCTTATTTGTATATTGGATTAAAGGTTTTGGTTTCTACACTATAAAGTGGGGCAGACCAGGAACTTGCTCTCTTGGTTCCTGCTATCACCATTGCAGGGGCCTCCCTGATCCCTTGACCTTTATGAGGAAAAGCTGTTTTTCTGCTTTTCCCTTGTCTTCTCTTGTGGTTTCCTGTCTTGGTGAGACACCAGTAAACAGGGTGACCCACTATCCTCCGACTCCGCAATTTCTTTACCATCTACCTGAATCCAATGGGACCCTGCATGTAAATGGCCACAATGGCGGCTCCTGGCCTTACACTAGCCGTTTGAAAAGCCTCTCCGGGCAGGGGAAGGGCCTCCAGCAAAACTGCCCCCACCACCATCAGGGTATTTCACATTGTCCAAAATCTGTAAGTCCATGCAACCAAGGAGCCAGTGCCCACTCCCGTCGTAGTCCAGGAAGCCAGTATCCACGGCCACCGGCACAGCCGCCTGGCCCATGCAGGTTCACATTAGATTTGGACAGATGTTAATGAAACAAAAGAACCACGAACTGGTGGGTCATTATTTTTAATCCTAGCTTGCACCCGGCAGGCAAGTAAAAACACAAACTTGGCTCTAAAACCCACTCATTCAGCGCTCACAAAGCTACTGACTTAATCTGAGTTTCCTAGAATCAAAGGTTTCTAGCTAACTAGCTTCATTCTCCTTTGTTCCCCATCTCCTTCTCTCTACACCAGGGGTCGGGAACCTATGGCTCGTGAGCCAGATGTGGCTCTTTTGATGGCTGTATCTGGCTCACAGACATATCTTTAATAATAATAGTAATAATAATAATAATGTTAAAAATATAAAACATTCTCATGTATAAGTTCTACTGGAAAGTTCTGTTCGTTTTTGGAATAAAACAAAATACAAATTTTTCTTACCGTTATTAAATAATATAATTGCCATTATTATTAATGATTTCTTGCCAGCGTGAGAGCAATTTGTATATCCCATTTTTGAAAAATGTTTTATCTTTTGATGCGAGAAATTGAACCAGTGCTTGTTTGATATCTTCATTTTTGAATTTTTTGCCCTTCAAATAATTTTGTAAGGACAAAAACAAGTGATAGTCGGAGGATGCTAAGTCCAGGTAATATAGTGGATGTGACAGACATGCTTCTGTAGCATTTCTTCCTTGTTGAAATTCGTAAAAATTACAGTGGCGTAAATGAACTTTATCAGTAGCCATGGGTACACTATCGCTTCACACATAAGACTAACATGAATCAACTTTGTTTTAGTTAATTTGCTACGTCAGTATGTATACATTAAGTGATAAAAATAGAGAGGCTCACATGCACCAAATAAACATGTGGTTACGTGTCGAAACTTGTGATAGAAACGGACAGAACTTTCCGATAGACCATATATTACAATCCATTCATTTCCTATGGCTCATGTTCATAGTTGTGGGTGGCTGGAGCCAAACACAGCTGTCCTACAGGACAACACCAAATTTTTATTGGATGATGCGTAACGTACATGGGTCGTTGTAAGGTTAGAAAGTAAACTTCCCTCCTTTTTTCAAGTAGTCAGCTGGCTAATTGCAGAAACCCTTTTGACAAAGAATATCGCTAAATGAAAAAAAGATGAAGAGTATTGTACTTTTCAGCAGGAATGGACAGAGGAATTCGCCTTTGTGGAGAGAGCAGGTTCTGCAGTGTGTCTAATATGCAATGATAAAATTGCATCAATGAAACATCAAATATAAAGCGGCACTTCAACACACGCCATACTACATTTGCATTGAAATATCCAGTGGGGGACAGCAGGAAGAAAGCATGTTAAGAGCTACTGTGCAGAGTGCAAGCTAGTCAGCAGCAACTCCATGCTTGGACCCAACAAGGTGACTGGAATTCGGCTAGCTTTGCTGGTGCTTTAGCAATTGTGAGAAATGGAAAGCCATTCACAGATGGAGAGTATGTCAAAACATTCATGCTTGATGTTGCCAATGAACTTTTTGATGACTTTTCAGATAAAGACAAGATAATCAAACAAATAAAAGACATGCCTCTATTGGCAAGAACTGTTCACGATCGCACCATCATGATGGCAAATCAAACTGAAGCAACACAAGTGAAGGACATAAATGCAGCACCATTCTTTTCTCTTGCTTTGGATGAGTCAACAGATGTAAGTCATTTATCCTGGTTCAGCGTGATTGCAAGGTATGCTGTTGGTGACACACTATGTGAAAAAAAGTCTTGCTGTTTTGCCTATAAAAGAAGAAACAAGAAGAAAGGATTTATTCAAGTCTTTCACTGAGTTTGCTAAAGAAAAAAATTTACTGATGGATGAACTTTTTTGGTGTGTACTGATGGTGCTCCGTGCATGGTGGGGAAAAACAGAGGATTCATAGCGCTTCTTCGCAAACATGAGAAGAGACCCACCCTAAGTTTTCACTGCATCCTACATCAGGAGGCGCTTTGTGCTCAGATGTGTGGCGAGCAGCTTGGTGAGGTGATGTCGCTGGTCATTCGGGTGGTCAACTTTATTGTTGCCTGAGCTTTAAATGATTGCCAGTTTAAAACACTGCTGGATGAAGTTGGGAATAATTATCCTGGTCTGCTTCTGCAGAACAATGTGCGTTGGCTGTCAAGAGGGAAGTTGCTCAACCGTTTTGCGGCTTGTTTGAGCGAAATCCAGACTTTTCTTGAAATGAAAAACATCGAGTATCCTGAGTTAGCTAACACTGAGTGGCTCCTGAAGTTCTACTATCTCGTGGACATGACTGAACATCAGAGCCAGCTCAATGTGAAAAGGCAGGGCGTTGGAAATAGTCTTATCCCTTCAACAAGCAGTGTTTGCATTTGAAAACAAGCTGGAAATTTTCATCACCGACATTGAAACAGGTCATTTACTACACTTTGAAAAAGTGAGAGAGTTTAAAGATGCATGCACAGCAAGTGACCCTGCTCAACATCTTGATCTCCAGCAGCTAGTGGGCCTCACATCTAATCTCCTGCAGTCATTCAAAGCGCGCTTTGGAGAATTTTGTGAGTGCACTTGTCTTTTTAAGTTCATCATCCATCCACACGAGTGTGCAGTGGACTGCGCTGACCTGAGTTACATCCCTGGTGTCTCCAAGCTGCTGACCTGAAGGCCTCAGACACGTGGGTAAATAAGTTCAAGTCACTGAATGAAGATTTGGAAAGACTTGCACAACAGCAAGCAGAGTTGGTGAGCAAACACAAGAGGGGGTAATAAAAAAACTTAAACCCACAGACCAGCTGATTGTCAAAACTTGGAATGCGCTTCCCATCACATACTACACACTGCAGCATGTGAGTATTGCTGTACTGACAATGTTTGGCTCTACAAATGCATGTGAGCAGTCTTTCTCACATCTAAAGAATGTTAAGACCAACCTACGATCATGTTTAACGGATGGAAGTCTCAACACCTGCATGAAGCTTAACCTCACCACATATCAACCAGACTACAAAGCCATCAGCAAAACCATGCAGCACCAGAAGTCGCATTAATGGTAAGAGGTACTTTATTCATCACTAGTTAGCAACAGCATAACAACATTATTAAAAAGAATTCAGAGACTTACTGTACTTTAAAAGTGTTGGTCTTACATAAAATGCACACATTTACTTGTATTTAGTGTTAAACATATTGTACGGCTCTCAGGGAATTACATTTTAAAATATGTGGCGTTCATCGCTCTTTTAGCCAAAAGGGTTCCCAACCCCTGCTCTACACAAACTCTGCACAAACTGGCTTCTCTCTCAGCACTCCGCCATCTTGGCTGCCTCTCCTGGCCTCCTCCATGTGGCCTTTCACTGCTTTCTGCTCTCTTCTCTCCTCTCCAATGCTAATCTCAGAAACTGAGAGAGCAAGGTCCCGGTCTGCCCCACTTTATAGTGCAGAAATCAAAACCCCTTTAATCCAATATACAAAATAGGGAAATCTCTGATAGAAAGTCCACCCCACATCAAAAAAGGTGGGAAAGGCTTAGTCCTAAAACCAAGCCCCAGGCTACAAGGATCCTGCCTGCCCACAGCCCGCCCCCAACACACATCAATATTTATATAATCACACCCATCCCAAGCATAAGGGCAACTAATATTGTCACCTGGGAGACAGGCTTCCACGTGGGCAGTGCCATCTTTAACAAAGTGAGCATAATATATTTTATCTTCCCAACATGAATCAATTGAGCCATGGCTGTGGGTGGGGTAAAGAGAGAGGGGGGGAGAGAGAGAGAGAGAGAGAGAAAGAGAGAGAAGCAGGAGAGGGAGGGGTGGAGAAGCAGATGGTTGCTTCTCCTGGGTGCCCTGACTGGGAAATGAACCTGGGACATCCACATGCTGGGTCAACATTCTACCACTGAGCCAACCAGCCAGGGTCCATTTCTTTTTAAGAATCAAGGATTATAATAAGCATATTGATACCCATTTCTTCAATATTCTCACTCTTGAGCAGAGGCGGATTTAACAGTAGGCACACTGGGCGTGTGCCCTGGGCTCGGACTTCTGAAGGGCCCTGCAAAACCTCAACTTTATACTTTTTTCTAATGACACCAAGTTTGGTTTCATATGTACAATTTTAACATTAGTAGTACATAATATTTTTTATTTATTGAAAAATTTTACTAACATGTATTTTTATTTTCCCTGTCTCTCTCTCTCTCTCTTTTTTTAAGGGGCCCAATATTTTCTTCTGCGCCTGGGATCTCAATCGACCTTAATCCGCCTTTGCTCTTGAGATGTTCCTGTGAGTGAGTTTAGCCTCTCCTTAGTCAAAAAAGGTTTGTTGTTCTAGTTTCTATTAAGTAGAACTACAGAAAATAGAAAAACTATGCTGGTGGGCATCACAGTTTGCTGTTCCTCAGTGATATTTTAAATCAGATCCACTTTTTATTTTGAGCAGTGGTTTATCCAAACTTTTTGCAATTCTCAAGCCCATCTACCCAGTGGTGGGATTCAGCCAGTTTGCACTGGTTAAGCAGAACCGATACCTAATTTTTTGTTGAGTTTGGTGAACAGGTTGTTAAAATGGCACTTGTAATCAGGATTCTCTCTAAGGTGGGCACCTGGGCAGCCGCCCAATGTGGAAATCAAATTTACATTTCTTACTTTTTTTTAACATTCATCTGCACAACAGAGTACTGTAAGAGCCAGTACGTAGTATTGTTCATTCCACCCATAGGTGAAAAAATTTGATGAAACTATTGTAATATTTATTTATTTATTTAATAAAGCTCTTTATACTTTTGATGAAACACTACATTTTAATTCCCTTGTGTTCATTACTTCAGTAGGAAGTGAGGACGCCAATCAAGAAGCAATATGGAAATATCTTAAATAACAGTTTTATTGTTTTTTTTGACAGGCATTATTTAATATGTTTTCATTAATATTTTCAAACTCTTATTACTCTAGTTTTGTGTACCTCTTTTATTATTCGTATTTAAGTATTAAATGCACAAAATAATAAACTACCTTTTGGTATATCTTTTTTTATATTTATACTTAAAATGGTCATTAGGGCGGAGAAATGGTTGCTAAATTATTTGAATTTCACCACTGTATCTACTCACCCTGGGATCTGGTCTCCTATAAGCTTCTAAGCAGGCATCAAATGACAGGTGTTTCTCCAACTTAGTATTTTTGTTTCTTTGACCTGCTTCTCTGTTGAACTCCTACTCATCATATAAGATCCGATTGAAATGTTGCCTTTTCTAGATTGTGTATTCTGACGCCCCTAAACATCTTCTTTTCTCTGTGCTGCCGTATTTTCTGAGGCTTCTGCTTGTTCATTATATTACCTCTTACTGTCCTTCTTCTGTCTTAGTCAGCTCAGTAACAACATATCATAGATTTGGTGCAATAACAACATATCATAGATTTGGTGGTTTAAACAACACAACTTTATTTCCCAGTTTCTGGAGAGAAAGACATCCTTCCTTCTGGGTGCTGGTTGATTTGATTCCTGGTGAGGCTTTCTTCGTCATTTGCAAGGGCCACTTTCTCTCTTTGTCATCACATGGTAAAGAGAGAACTCTGGTCTCTTCCTCTTCTTATAAGGAGACTAATCCCATCTTGGGGACTCCACCTACTCATGACCTCATGTGAATCTAATTACTTCTCAAAGGCTCTGCCTCCTAACATCATCACACAGCTTCAACATATAAATTTGGAAATGATAGGGGAGCTAAAATTTAGAAATTTGGCTTCACTATTAGTAGCTTTTTAGTTGTAATAAGAGATATTTAAGGTTAAAAAATAGTTAATCTGCTTGGTATTCTCTCTTAATGGCTCCCTGGTCTTTACTTTGAAATGTAGCAAAAGTCTACCTTTGTAGGAATGTCAGGAAAAGCTTACATTGGGAGGGACCTGAAAATCAAAATAGTTATTTATAAAAGCCTAGCCACAGGATTTACTGTGAAAAGTTACAGCCTATAAATTAATTAGAAACTTAGTTCACCAATCTTAAATCTTGACTTTGCATCCTAAGAAACAGGGAGTATTTTCACAGATAATCCCCAGAGGCAGATGGTCTCAGAGGTGCCAGGTCCCGGCTGTTCCTGGGAGACTCCTGACCCCAGCTGTCTTGAAGATTTACCAAGGACGCCAGACAGGACCCTGCTGATTGGGTCTGTGCTACATCAGAAGAACTTGCAGAGATGTTTCTGCAGCTGACCCCTTATTTCTTATATGTTGTTATGTGACTAACTGCACAAACTTTTCCCATTTTTCCTTCTTTTGCTTCTGAACCCTATAAAACCCATCAGGACCAGGAGAGTGTGAAGGCAGTTCTTTTGGACAGAAGTCACCTGCCTTCTCAAGTTGCTGCAATTTGATGATACCCCTTTTACCTACTCAGTCCTCATCTCTCTTTATTGGCATTAAGGGTGGTGAGTAACCCCGATTCCGGATTTGTTTTCCAGTTACAGAAAGGACACAAACATTCAATTATATACCATCTAATTCAGAATCCCCACCTCAAATCATATTAAGTAAACATAAGCCTACTTGGATAAGATGTCCTGTAGAGCCAAGGCACTTGCAGAAGCTTGATCTTTAACCTTTGACCTGTGGTGGTACAGTGGATAGAGTGTCAGCCTGGAATGCTGAGGTCTCTAGTTGGAAACCCTGGGCTTGCCTGGTCAAGACACGTACAACAAGCAAGTAATGAACAACTAAAATGAAACAACTATGAGTTGATATTTCTCGCACCCCACCTTCCCTTTTCTCTCTGTAAAATCAATAAATAAAATATCTTTTTTTAACAAAGAGCTTAGTCTTTAAACCTGTGCTGTCCAGTATCATAGCCACTAGTCACCTGGGGCTACTGAGCACTTGAAATGTGGGTAGTGCCTGACCATGGATAGAGCGTCGGCCTGGGACTCAGAGGACCCAGGTTCAAAACCTCAAGATTACCGGCTTGAGCACGGGCTCACCAGCTTGAGTGTGGGATCGCTGGCTTGAAGCCCAAGGTTGCTGGCTTGAGCAAGGGGTCATTGGCTCATTTGTAGCTTCCTCCTAACCCCCAGGCCAAGGCACATATGAGAAAGCAATTAATGAACAACTAATGCCACAACGAATTGATGCTTCTTATCTCTCTCCCTTCCTGTCTGTCCCTATCTGTCCCTCTCTCTGTCTCTCTTGGTTAAAAAAAAAGAAATGTGAGTAGTCTAAATTTGAATGTGCTCTAAATGTAAAATATACCCTGGATTTTAGACTTGATATAAAACAAAGGAGGTAAAATATCTCCTCAATATTTTTAATATGATTACATGTTGAGATGATAATATTTTGGATATGTTAGATTAAATAAGATTTATTATAGACCTGGCCAGTTAGCTCAGTCAGTGAAGAATGTCGCTCTGAAACAACAAGGTTGCAGGTTCAACCTCTGATCAGGTTACACATGGGAAGGAACAACAACAACAACAATGCATGACTGAACAGAACAACAAATGCTTCCCTTCCCCCCCTCTTTTTTCCTTCCTTGTTCTAGCTCTCTAAAGATCAATACTTTTTTCTTTTTTAATGTAGCTATGACAAATTTTAAAATACCATCCATGGCTTTCATAATACTGTATTTCTATTAGATAGTGTTTTGTTTTGTTTTTTAAGATTTTTTTTTTTTGGTATTTTTCTGAAGTTGGAAATGGGGAGGCAGAGAGACAGACTCCCACATGCGCCCAACTGGGATCCACCCGGCACGCCCACCAGGGGCGATGCTCTGCCCATCTGGGGCATTGCTCTGTTGCAACCAGAGCCATTCTAGCGCCTGAGGCAGAGGCCATAGAGCCACCCTCAGTGCCCGGGCCAACTTTGCTCCAATGGAGCCTTGGCTGCGGGAGGGGAAGAGAGAGACAGAGACTAAGGAGAGGGGGAAGGATGGAGAAGCAGATGGGTGCTTCTCCTGTGTGCCCTGGCCGGGAATCAAACCCAGGACTCCTGCACACCAGGCCGATGCTCTACCACTGAGCCAACCGGCCAGGGCTGTTTTTTAAAATTTTGATATAGAGCTTTATTTTTGTCAAGAGCCTATACCATAGGAAAACTAGTGTTCCCACTAAGATATGAAGGCCTCACACAATTGGAAAAAAAATCAAAAGAAGAAACAAGGAAACAAAGGATGAAAGTATAAATCTACATTTCGAGAGTTAGTCGTCATTAACCCCAGAGCCCAACAGTGTTTCCATGGAGCCCTGAAGGAGAGGGGCCCTTGCCAACAAAGAGTTTTGCTCTGGATGAGTTGTAGCCCTGGGTGTAAATGGTATTGGTAAAGAAACCAATGTCTGAAAAGTAATTCCTCCAGGTTTCATCAGGGTTCAGCCAGCCTTTGCCAGTGGTTCAGTTCATATTCTCCCCTGCTGGTCTGTGCTTAGACTCATAACAAGCCTCTCGTCCAGGAACCTCTGAGCTCCGATGTCACAGAACAGCAGGGAGCCCTGTCCTGTGCCCATGGTGTGTTCATAGAAGCTCACTGATGGGATCTTCTGGAACCAACAGACTTGAATGGTTGCCATGGATCCAAGAAGGAGACTGACCATCATTACCATAAGCCAGACACACACATTCTTACACACACACACATACACACACACACACATATGTATACACATATATGTATACATATATATGTATATATATTCTTCTTTATTTTGAAAGTCAAATAGTGAAATACACTGTTTTGTGTTACTACATAACTTTAAAAAATTATGCCGCCCTGGCCGGTTGGCTCAGCGGTAGAGCGTCGGCCTAGTGTGCGGAGGACCCGGGTTCGATTCCTGGCCAGGGCACACAGGAGAAGCGCCCATTTGCTTCTCCACCCCTCCGCCGCACTTTCCTCTCTGTCTCTCTCTTCCCCTCCCGCAGCCAAGGCTCCATTGGAGCAAAGATGGCCCGGGCACTGGGGATGGCTCTGTGGCCTCTGCCTCAGGCGCTAGAGTGGCTCTGGTCGCAACATGGCGACGCCCAGGATGGGCAGAGCATCGCCCCCTGGTGGGCAGAGCGTCGCCCCTGGTGGGCGTGCTGGGTGGATCCCAGTCGGGCACATGCGGGAGTCTGTCTGACTGTCTCTCCCTGTTTCCAGCTTCAGAAAAATGAAAAAAAAAAATTATGCCAATCTCCTCAATCAACACTTATTTTATCCTTTTCTGTTTCTAGGAATTAGTCTATAGCTACACATCTAGTTAAACATTTGCTATATATGAGAAAGAACTCAATTTCCCAATTTTTACTTTGATTTTTCAAAAGAAAATACTATTACATTTTTTTCCACATTTTATTTTGTATTTTTGGTCCTCATTTGAAGTATATTTGCTTTATGCTTTGGCCAGATAGCTTGGTTAGTTAGAGTATCGTCCTGAGATGCAGAGGTTGTGTGTTCAATCCCTGGTCAGGGCACATACAGGAGCAGATCTATGTTCCTGTCTCTTTCTCGCTCTCCCTTCCTTGCTCTAAAATCAATAAAATAAATATTAAAAAATTATATTTGCTTTAAACAGTTCTTTTCTGATACCAATTATCCTAAAATAATTTTGATGGCTAAATTTTAAAAGTTCAAACAAGACAAATGTACTATCTAAATCAAACAAAATTTAAAAATGAGTAAGTATTAATAGGTTAGTGTTTATGTGTATAAAGTGTTTATATAATATTGAATATTATTCATGGATGAAACTTGTTCAGCATCTGAACATAACTGAGGTGTTTATAGGTGGAAACATGATATAAATGAACAAAGAGATAATGTACCCAATATAATCTTTTTTTTTAAAATTAATTTTAATGGGGTGACATTGATAAATCAGGGTACATATGTTCAGAGAAAACATCTTTAGGTTATTCTGACACTTGACTATGCTGCATTCCCGTCACCCAAAGTCCAATTGTCTTCCGTCACCTTCTAACTGGTTTTCTCCATGCCCCTTCCCTCCCCCAACCCCCCTTCCCCCTCCCCCTTCCTCTCTCCCTCCCTCCCCCCCCCCCATAACCACCATACTCTTGTCCATGTCTCTGAGTCTCATTTTTATGTCCTATCTATGTATGGAATCATATAGTTTTTAGTTTTTTCTGATTTACTTATTTCGCTCAGTATAATGTTATCAAGCTCCATCCATGTTGTTGTAAATGATCCAATGTCATTTCTTATGGCTGAGTCATATTCCATAGTGTATATGTACCAACCCAATATAATCTTATAACATTGAAAATTACCCAATCAATGTTTACACTATTCAGTTAGCTACACATTTTAAGCATAGTTCATGACTCATTTCTAAGAAGGAAATTCTTATGAACTTGCTCACCAAAGGAAATTGTGGTTTCAACAGGAATTTTGCTGTTTCCTTTGAACATTTGAGGTCTCTAAGCTTTTTATTTTTCTGATTTGTTTTTGCAGTTTCTTTGCTAAAGCATCTTTTTTCTTTCTTTTTTTTTTTTTTAAAGATTTTATTTATTGACTTTAGAAAGGCAGGGGCCAGGGAGGAATGATGTACCCTGTCCTGGCAAGCCCAGGGTTTTGAACTGGCAACCTCAGCATTCCAGGTTGATACTTTATCCACTGTGCCACCACAGGTCAGGCTAAAGCATCTTCTAAAGCATGTTCTGTCAGCTGTGGTTCTGTAGTAGGCAGTTAGATAGGCATGAGCAAAGCAGGGACAATGGGCTAGGGTCATCGGGTGGAGAGCCCAAGTGCCTAGCAATGGGTAAAACTACAAATCCTTTCACGACAACTCCTTCAAGCATTGACTCCTGAAGATGACATCTAGGCCTCAGCTGTGTTTCAGCTTCAGGCCCAGAAAAGGAGCAAAACCAGGCAGAGCCATGCCATGGCTGACCTAAGGACCACAACCCTGAAGAGACACATCTGGAAAGCTGATGAATGATCTATTGAGTGCCTTGCCTGAGACCTCAGACCAAAGCCCTCAGGATGGAGGACCCAGCTCTGGTCTGTGGAGCACACCCACACCTTTCCTCACTCCTGGACCCTAGGCGAGTTTTCCTTGTTTCTCTCTTTCTCCTAAACGCCAAGGGTCCTTCCTTTGCCTCTGTAGCTTGTTTCCTGAGCCCATTTCTTCTATATTTCATTTCTGCCTCTGTGTCTTTTTAAATAAACTTTCCCTTATAATTTGAGTTCCTTGGCTTTGAATTCTTTTAAGCCAAACTCAGATACAACGTACTGGGGTCGCTGAACTGAGGTCCAAGCTAACTTTCTAATGCCTAGTGCCGGTTTTTCTACTGCCAACAGTTACAGAGGCAACGTTGTATTTACTGTAGGCCTTAGATGATTATTTGATTTCTTAAATGAAGCATATTGATATATTTAATATGAATAAAGTTTACAAAACAAAAATATTTCTAACAGCTTTAACTCATGACTGTTGCTGTGAGTATAATACTGTCCTTTGTCTCTGACCCTGAAGTCTCATATTTTCTTTCATTATCCTGAAATCTGTGATTAAGTTGTTAGTTTATGAGCAGGGTACAGTCTGAGACCTTTCATAATTTTTGACATGAGGCTATCAGATTTTTTTTTATTCCCACATTGGTTTTTGACGTAGACTCATTTAAGACTTTTCTCATTCTATTTACCTTGTTAAATCTATTGCTCCCCCCTTCTCTCTCTTTCTCTCTCCTCTCTAAAGTGAATAAATAGAGTCTAAAAATATTTTTTTTTAATTAAAAAGAAAATAAAATAGCTATGTTAGTCGACTGGGGGGAACAGGAAGCATTAACTGCCAGATGTGCTTTGACCAGGCAAGCCCAGGGTTTCGAAACAGTGACCTTAGCATTCCAGGTCGACGCTTTATCCACTGCACCACCACAGGTCAGGCTTGGTCAGTATCTTATAACATGTCTCCTAACTGGGATTTGTCTTATGTTTTCCTCATGATTGGACTGGACTGGAATTATATATTATGGAGAAGAAGACCACAGAGGTAAAATACCATTTTCATTATATTGTATCAAAGATAAATACTATTAACCATGACTTGCCATTATTAATATTGACTTTGATCATTTGTCTGACGTAGCATTTGTCAGGTTTCTCCATGGTAGGGCTACTCTTTCTTTCCCCCTTCCCATACTGTATTCTTTGACACCTCAATTATTATGAACATCAACTAATAAACCTTTTGTACTTCTAATTGTCTTGACATTGCCATCAGGAGGATTGGAACTGGCACAGTTGATTTTAGTAGACATCCAAGAAAGCAGCTGGAAAGAAATCATGGTCCCTAGCTTAGTTACTAAAAGCTGAGCTGGTTTCACACCTGGAAAGCACTGGCTGAAGAGGTGGATGATCTCCCAGGGGAAAGCCGCTAGTATGTACTTTAAAGATTTCCCTAGGACTTTGCAGAAGGGACCCGTGGACATATATATATATTGAGTGAATATATACTTGAAAATAGGACTATCCATACAATGGGGGAACTTTGGGACAAAGGATCTGAGCTGACATCCAAGCAGGATCAGAGGGCACGAGTAAGCGACATGAGCAGACAACCTAGGCCTCCACTGCACCCACCACAGTTAGACCAGCATCCCTATACAGTTCACACCTGTGACTATGTTGAATGATCCTGTACCTCTATAGACAAGCAATGGAAAAGAGCCAAGTCATAGTTTATAAATAGGTTGGTTTAATACGTGGCGCAAGCTGGAAAGAGACAATGGCTGTATTGCAGACATATTCAGGGGTGGCCTTGAAGGACAGCAGGAAGGGAAAATCTTTAGTGTGGAGCCTTGAGTGGTACATCTGGTCCTCCACTTCATTTGGAAGCATAAGTGGCCTGAGATGGGAACAAAAATGGACATATAGACATATGGACAGTAGCAAATGCCTTGCCAAAATGAAGACTTTAGAAAGAAAAGGATTGAAAGACAAGAAATAGGAGGGTCTGGGGCAGAGGCAGGTGAATGGAAATAAGGGAATAGGAATGGTGTATGAAGATTTTTCACAGGTTAATGTGCATCCAAGGCTCTGAACAACCAGACCAGGTGGACATAATGACTCGATCAGTTGACATTAGCCAGCCTTTGTCCTTTGTCCACTTGGAATTAACATGGTAAGTAAACGGAATTCATGAACGTCACACATAGGTCCATTTGCATGGACTTTCACTTATCAGTGCTGATCTAGGCCCCTCTGTATGTACAAACTACCACAGTGTAGATGAATGTTGAGTCCCTGATATGACACTATTTTTTGTGGAGACAAATAGGTAAGTTGACAACACTGGGCTCCTACCATCCAGGGAAACCCAGTGGTTCATTTTCTTTGCAATATACACCTATTCTAGCATCTTCCCTGGGTATGGATTTGACTTTTGTGCCATCAAAGTCTAAGCCAACTTCCCCATATATGGGTTTCCTGAGCACCTGGTCCACAGGAATAAATTACCACACAAGCTAACATCCCATCAGAGGTCTTACTTCATAATGAAGGATTCTCAGAAGGGGAGCCTTGACTATGGAATCCACCAGTTGTATTATACACATTATACAGTGTAGAAACTTCTGGCCTGATAAAGCTTTGAGACGGTCCTCAAAGGCACAACTAACATGACAAGTTAGAGGCAATATGTTGTAAGGTATATCATCAATAAGAAGGTTACATGAAACCAGGAACCAAGGGGTAGAAGCTGGAGTGGCTTAAATACTATCATTCCCAATGACCCACTGTGTGACTTTGTGCTCTGCAAACTTTGTGGTCCTGTCATGGCACATTCTTGCCCTGACATGTAACAAGGGTTCTTTTGACCAAAAGTTATAGCTGTGTGATTTTATTTTCTGCATTGGTTGGTGCTATGTGCGACAGACTTGTCACCAATGCTGCACTGTCCCGACTAGAATGAGTCAGAAGGTTAGTGATTATGTTTTTCTCTCATGATGAAGTCTATTATGTCTGTTTAATAAGGGGCATATCATTAATACTCCTCAGATTATACATATTTTTAGAAGTCTTGTCTAATACTGCCCATAATCACATTTCTCACACTGCGATAGTGCCTTGAATTTGAGTGCGCCTGTGATTTGGGCAATATCTGCTTTCAGAATAAGAATGTTGAGTTTCTGCTAGGAAAGGGTAGGAAAGGTACTGTCACCATGCTCTGTACTCCACCTCAGCCCACCATTGCTGCTTAAGGTGGCTTCCCAGCAACATTATGTTGAATGATGTGGAAGAGTTTCATGGCTATGCTAAATAATCGCAGTTCCTACCACCTCTAGAGTCACCAAGCATTTATGTCTCTAGTTCCTCCCACACTGCTATGTGTTATTCCTGCTTTCCCCCAGCCTCCCTTAATGTAGTGTCTATTACCACACGGCACCGCAGCTCATTGCTATGGGGAATTGAAGAACCTAAAGCAGACTCAGTAATCATCATGTTTATCTGATTTCAGGGACTAACATACTTGATCCTTGACCATTTAAATGAAGGACTAAAGATAGTATAAGATCACTAAAATTTTGTCATTATTTATTGACTAAATATAGTGGTTCTTTCATATTTTCTCGAGCTCTTAGCTAAATCAAGGGCAAGTAGAAAACCAATGTGACATCATTGCATTATCATTCCTGTCCCCTTTATTATCTCAAAGTTTTCTCCACAGAGACTTATCCATGTTGGATAAGGAGCCTTTGTGTCATTCCATTGGCTGCCGCTCTGCACGACTGCTATATTGGCAATGTAAATGGACTGTTGGGCAGACAAAGCACAAACACTTGAAAACATCAGACAAGTTTTATTCACATAAAGAACACAAAAGAATGTCAGGATGAAGGCAGTGAGATCAGCAACGTTCACCAGGACCAAGATGGCGCAAACTTCCTAGTACTAAACCTCATTAACAGATGTATAGTTGCAGAGGTTACAGTTAAATGAATGAAGGACTAGAAACTTATCTTTCTTTCTCTGGACCAATCACATGCTGAAGCATTTCTGCACGTGATGTAGAACAGATATGTGCTAGAGATTGCCTTACCAGGACCAGGAGCATCTTCAACAGTCTCAAAGTCTTACAATGCAAAATAGAATACACAGCTCTTCAAGGAATGAACCAAATGCTCATCTGTCACTCGAGACTGTTGATGCCACAATGTCCTCATCAAAGCACATTCCTGAAGTCAGTGCCATGGAAACAGAATAAGAGTAATTTTCCCTGACATCTTTGGGATTCATGCTAATCATCCATTATGCTAGTTGAAAGAGTCAACTTGCCACTTGTGTAGTAAAGATAAAAATAAGATTTCTAAGCACTTAGGGTGTGTCGCTCTGGGACAGCTGGAGATTATATCTAGAACAAATTGGGAACAAATTTTATTGGAAAATAAAATTAAGCAGACATTATATTCTTTTGACCACATGATGCTATGAAGAACATCCATAGATTGAGTTTTAATGCTGTTATTATTCATGCTGTTTTAGAATAAAAATTTTAATAAAGATAACTCTATATTGAGAATATCCTGTCAATTGAACCAGTTAAAAAATCCAACTCAAAATAACCTAAAAAATGAAAATTTATTCGATGAAAATAAAACAGAATTTGGAAAAAAAGTTAGATGAAAAGTAGGAAAAAAACTAAGAATAAGCATTAGAGACAACAGTCTTTTACTGCTTTTCTCTGTAGTTTATTCTTTTTTTCCGGGTAGTCCTGATAAATAACCTCAGAGCTTTGCATATTAAAACATTAGCTACCAAGTAAAACTCTCCTTGAATGTCTGTCTGTAACTCTAAACCTAAGACTATGATTGGGCCCAGCTGTGGTGAGTGAACCATCCTCAAACTAGGGAAAGAGAATCAAAGTTTTAAAAATGACAGCTCCCATGATAACCTGTGAATATGAAAAAGTGAGAAAAGGTGGGTATAAAAGAGAATGGAGGAACATTTTTTTTAAAGTGAGAGGAAGAGAAACAGAGAGGCAAACTCCTGCATGTGCCCTGACCAGGATCCACCTGGCAACTGTGTTTGGGGCCGATGCTTAAATTAACCAAGCTATCCTTAGCACCTGAGGCTGATGCTTGGAACAACCGAGCTATCTTCAGTGCCTGGGGCACTGGGGCAGACACTTGAACCAATTGAGCCACTGGCAGGAAGAGAGAGAGAAGGGGGGAGAGAGAGGAAAGGAGAAGCAGATGGTCACTTCTCATGTGTGCCTTTGTCGGAGATCGAACCTGGGATGTCCACACACCAGGCTAATGTTCTATTCACTAAGCCAACCAGACAAGGCCTGGGAGAACAATTTTTAGATAAATGAGAGTTTAAGGAAATATAATAATATATTATGCATCCATAATTTACATTATATAGGGTGGAAATAAGCCTACAGCAGAATTTCTCAACTTCAGCACTATTGATATTTTGCTCTGGATAATTCTTGTGTGGGTGGGGGCTATCCTGTGCATTGTAGAATGTTTAGCAGCATTCCTGATCTCTGCCCGCTAGGTACCAGCATCACCTTTCTGGTCATGACCATCAAAAATGTTTCCAGGTATTGCCAAATGTTCTAGGGTAGGGTGAACTGGGTAGCAAAATTGCTCGCAGTTAAGAGCCACTGGCCTGGTTTATAGCAATCATAATCCATGAAGTTACCTGGAGAATATGTTGAAGAGTGGATGTAGAAGAGTAAGTTAGATATACAGATACATAACAAGTTAGTCACACTGGGAATTGAATATAGTATCATGAAGAATTTCTACTGTATCAGAATGTTTAGAAATTAATTTGTTTTCTGTCCTAAGCTGAACCATGTCACAAATCCAGAGTCAGTTTTCTCATTTTAAAAATGGGTGCAATATCAACTGCACAAAGTGGTTTTTGAGTATGAAATAATTTTGTGAAAGCCTTTTAGAAGCTATAAATGTTATACAAATGTAAAATAATAAAATATCATTGTGGATAATGATATTTTCTCTATATTATATTATATTATATTATATTATATTATATTATATTATATTATATTATATTATATTATAATTTCTCAGCCCTTTTCTCTATATTATATTTCTTAGGAGTCTGGGAAAAAAAGAGGCTGACTTTATAGAAAAAAAATATATATATATATATCAGAGCTCTTGAAAATCAACAAGGCAAATAAAATCAAAGAAAAACCAGCCCTGGCCAGATAGCTTGGTTGGTTGGAGCATCGTCCTGAAGTGCAAAGGTTGCTGGTTCAACCCCCGGTCAGGGCACATACAGGAACAGATAGATGACCTAGTTTCTCTATTTCCTGTCTTCTCTCACTAAAATCAATAAATAAAAATTTTAAAAACCCAGAAACTAACAAGTCTGAGAGAATAAATAGTTCAAGGCTCCCCTCACCTCCATAATTCTTATCTTACCCCATTTAAGTACAGGCTTTTAAAAAATTATTATTATTTTTTAGGTGAGAGGAGGGGAGATAGTGAGGCAAATTCTGTATGCACCCTGATCAGGATCTATCTGGCAACACCATCTAGGGCCGATGCTTGACTACCAAGCTATTTTTAGCATCAGAGACTGAAGTGATAGGACCAACCTAACTATCCTCAGCTCCCAGGGCCATGCTCAAACTAATAGAGCCACTGGCTATGGGAAGGGAAGTGAGAGAGAAGTGGAAAGGGGGAGAAGCAGATGGACACGTCTCCTGTGTGCCCTGACTGGGAATCAATCCCGGATGTCCATATGCTGGGCCCAGGTTCTATCCACTGAGCCACCGGACAGGGCCACAGTCTTTTAATATATAAAGTTAATAAACATAGAGTTTATATCATTTGATGTATTTTTCTAGGTTAGGTATTTTACTCTGTTTGTTTATTAGTATTACACTGGTAAGTAGTTAGTTTATATTATTTATTTATGCATGTTAACTATACTTTTTGAATAATTACAAGTAAATAATTTTTTTTTAAAGTTTATCACCTAAATTCAAAAGTAGTCAGATTGCTCAATCACAACTAAGTAAACACTTGACATTTATTAGCCTTTGGTGGCAACAAATTATATAGCCTGGTAAAGAATTACAACATGGCTTTGATGAAATATTGAACATAAAGTAGAAATAACAAATTTGTCTCTTAATAGCATATACAAAGTACCACTTAAACTATTCTAAACATATACTAATACACAAATACATAAGGATATTTGGTGCCTTGATATCACATGGAAAATATAACCACTATTACGATCACCATTACTAATAACAACTGTGATAGTAATGATTAAAAACAACAAAACCAAGTTATTAAATGGTTGTCCTGAACTTCGAATGGTTCTAAGCACTGTGAGGTGTTATTTTAATGCTCGAGAAATTTATTAACCTACTTTTAAAATATTTAAAACACAGAGAAAAAAACATTTAGAAAATGGAAATTTTCTCCTTTATCAGGGTAACATAGCAAAATCTTAAGATTAATTAGACTGTTAAGTCTTTTTTGTATTTCTATTATCACATCTTTACCTGTTCTTAGTGTTCAAGAGCTTGCCTTATAATATTTACTATAAAATGCATCTTTTTTGCTTGTTTTTCAAATTTAAATTTGTTGAATAAATGTGGAAGAGAAGGGAATAAAATGTATTGCAATAGTGGTTTGTACATATTCTTTCTTGTTAAAGCTCAATATATATATTTTTTAATTTGATACTTTTTTTGTATCATACTTTTGTCCTGTCGTGGTGGTATATCTTACCCTTAGTCTTTATCATCCTCATCCTCATCTTCATCCTCATCCTTATCCTCATCCTCATCCTCATCCTCATCCTCTTCCTCATCTTTTTCCTCATCTTCATCCTCATCTTGATCCTTATCTTCATCCTCATCTTTATCCTTATCTTCATCCTCATTTTCATCCTCATCCTCTTCTTTCTCTTTTTCTTCCTCCTCCACTTCTGTTGCCTCAGGGGTAAATAGCATCTCTTCTTCCAGTAATATATTTGGAAAATGAGACTGTATTATCAAAACAATTGTGGCACATAGTATTAAAGTTAGTGCTCTCAAAATGAAAACAAATATGCAAAGAGTATCACACACAAGTGGCCGGGGCACTTCCCATTTTGGATACCAGAATCGATAATCTGCAAATAAAGAAGGAATTGAAAACTGGATTTCACATAAAGCAGTTAAATTGTTCAAGAAAGAAAGGACAACAATACATACATGTGATTTGGTCACGATCTGCATTACCTAGAAAGGAAAAGAAAGTCTATAAAGAATTATAATTTTTTTTCCTCTAGAATATAAGATAATTTTCCCAACAAAATTGACATCATTTTCCTGGCTTTTAGGCATCAAGCTATTATCTTTGTTTTTTCCCCTCCAACCCGCAGACAGTTACAAAGTCCATTATACTCTCTTTTAGTGAAAGTGAGTCTGGTTGGTAGACAGAGCATGAAAGTGCAGGCCTGAGGAGATGTGAATTCTAGTACTAATTCTGTCTCTAAATCATCATGTCACCTTATATAAATCACTTCACATTTGCCTTCTAAGATTGTTCCAGTTTCAGCACTCTAAGATTTTATAACACCTCTTACTTATTTCTTTTTTTTAATTTAGAAAATTAAATTGAATGGGGTGACATTGGTCAATAAGAGTACATAGGTTTCATGTAAACATTTGAACTGTTGATTGTATTTTATACTCAATCACCCAAAGTCAAGTCATTTTCTGTCACCATATATTTGTCCCTCTGACAACTCATATTATTATCTCTTTTTTTCTCCCCTGATTATTCCAAATTAGTCTTCTGAATCTACTCACTTTCCTCATTTAACCCTTATTTTCAGGAGCTTTCAGTTGCTCTTCATTTCCTATGTGGCCTAGTATTCATTATTTTTGCTATCCAGCCCAACACTATTAAAATACTTTTTAGAAAATAATTTTTCATTCCTCTTCTCACCTGGACAGAGGAGATCAGATAACCTCTCCTGAATCCACTTGGAAGGAGAGTGGGAGGATAAATGAATCCTCACATAGGAAGAGCCCAGTGGCAACCCCGGGCTTGGTCTTACAGTGATAAAACCCTTGAGGAAAATTTAGAGATCAGTCTTTGGGCACCTTAGAGATAAACTGATATTTTGTTAAATCTTTGAGGTTATTTTAGTCTTTTGTGCTTGGTCATATTTGTTACTATGTTTTATGTAATGATCTTTATTTTAGAGCTCCTTTAAAAAAATCTTTGCCATATAGTCTCTATATTTTCTCTCCTTCATTCTGTTTGTATATCTATTGATGACTCAGAATAAGCAATGATGTAATTAGTACACTTCTTTTTTTGCATCTTCCTTCACTTATCATCATTAATTTTTAAAAAATATTTTATTTATTCATTTTAGAGAGGAGAGAGAGACAGAGAGAGAAGGGAGAGAGAAGGGTGAAAGAACAGGAATCATCAAGTCACATATGTGCTTTATTTATTTATTTTTATGGAACAATAAAAGGCTTTATTGAGTACAGAGCGCTTCCCGCCCAATGAGGTTCCCTGGCCCCGAGGAAAGATGGAGGCCAGGAAAGTCGCCACCCCATATGTGCTTTAAATAGGCAAGCTCATTTTTAAAAAAGTTTTTTTTTTAATATTTATTTTATTAATTTTAGAGGGAGGAAGGGAGAGAGAGACAGACAGGAATATCTGTCCTTGCATGTGCCCTGACTGGGAATCAAACCAGCAACCTTTGTGCTTTGGGACAATGCTCCAACCGACCAAGCTATCTGGCCAGGGCAAACCTGCGGTTTTGAACTGACGACCTCAGTGTTCCAGGCTGACACTCCATGCACTGCACCACCAGAGGTCAGGCTCTCATTATTGATGACTTTCTTTTACTTTTGCACTTGATTAAACATATTTATTCATTTTAGAGAGGAGAGAGAGAGAGAGAGAGAGAGAGAGAGAGAGAGAGGGTAGGGACATATGTGCCTTGACTGGGAAAGCCCAGGATTTCGAACTTGCAACATCAGCATTCCAGGTCAATGCTTTATCCACTGCGCCACCACAGGTTAGACTGATTAAATATTTAAACCCATTTAAACATTTCTCTCTTGTTTTCTTTATCAGCTTTAAATAATCTTTTGGCTTCAGGCTCTAAAAGATAAGGAAATTCAATATTTTACCTTTCTCTTCTCCCAAGTTTTATTAATTACATCACTTGTATATTGCCAAAATTTATTATATTTTGTTTTGGAATTATAAGCTTCAGATTTGTCTTAATCTTCTTCTATCAATAAAGATTCAATGCTTATGAACAGTTCTTTCAGGGCAGTTTTTTGCTTTTCCATTTATCATTTTGGTGAAAGTCATTCTTTAGGATTTTATGAGGAAATATTCATGAGAACTATATATCACAAGTTACTGCATGTCCCCATATGTGTCTATTTGCTTAAACTTAAATAAGAAATGATGACATGCTGCCACTTATGACAACATGGGTGGATCTTGAGATCATTATGCCAAGTGAAATAAGTAAATCAAAAAAATTTAAGAACTGTATGATTTCACACATAGGTGGAATATAGAAATGAGACTCATAGAACATAGATAAAAGTGAAGTGATTACCAGGAAGATACGTGGGGCAGAGGGAAGTAAAGAGGGACAAATATAAAGTGACAGAAAATGATTTGACTGGATGATGGACACACAATGCAATCAATAGTTCAAATATTTATCTGAAACTATGTACTATGTACTTTTATTAATCAATGCCATCCCATTAAATATAATTTATTTTTAATTTTATTTATTATTATTATTTTAAGTGAGAGAGAGAGAGAGAGAAAGGAGAGAGAGAGGGATAGACCGGGACATACAGGAAGGGAGAGAGATGAGAAGCATCAATTTATAGTTGCAGCACCTTAGTTGCATTGATTGCTTTCTTCTCATATGTGCCTTGATCGGGGGGCTCCAGCTGAGCCAGTGACACCTTGCTCAAGCCAGTGGCCTTGGGTTTCAAGCCAGTGACCTTTGGGCTCAAGCCAGTGACCATAGGGTCATGTCTATGATCCCACGCTCAAGCCAGCGATCCCATACAGATGCCAGAGGAGGCCACGCTCAAGCTGGTGACCTCAGGGTTTTGAACCTGGGTCCTCAACAACCAGGCCAATGCTTTATCCATTGTGCCACTGCTTGGTCAGGCTAAACTTAATTTCTAAATTAAAAAAATAGTAGGTTTGGGTGTATATAAATTCTTGGTTGACACTTCTTGTATTAAGGACAATATAGGCATCATTCTACTGTCTTTTAGCATTGACAGTTATTGTAGAGAAGTCTGAAACCAGCTTGAATTTTCCCCCTTTACTCATAGAACAGTACTTAGTTTCTGGTTTCAGCTCTATAATATAGAATCAACTTTCTACTAGTTTGGTAGTAATGGTGTTGGCAATTGGCAATCTTGCATAAAGGACTAGCATTCATGTCATCAGAGTCTCAGAAAGAGAAGAGACAGTAGTGCTGAAAAGTACATATATAAAGAAAATATTGAGCCTGACTAGGTGGTGGAGCAGTGGATAAAGCATCAGTCTGGAACACTGAGAATCCAGGTTCAGAACCCCAAGGTCGCCCGCTTGAGCGTGGGCTCACCAGCTTGAGCACAGGGTTGCTGGCTTGAGCGTGGGATCATAGACATGATCCCATGGTCACTGGCTTGAGCCCAAAAGTTGCTGGCTTGAGCAAGGGGTCACTGATTTAGCTGGAGCCCCCCGGTTAAGGCACATATGAGAAAGCAATAAATGAACAACTAAGGTGCCACAACTATGAGTTGATGCTTCTCATCTCTCTCCCTTTCCATCTGCCTCTACCTTTCTCTTTCTCTCTTGCTAAAAAATAAATAAATAAAATGAAAAAGATATTCATCTACCTAACCATAATACAGCTATGAAAATCAGGAAATTAACATTGTTACATTACTGACATTTAACGTTTAGATCTCATTCATTTTCTTCTTAATTATGCTAACAGTGTCCCTTATAGCAAAAGCATCATGTTCAGAATTATGCATTTAGTTTTCATGTCTTTTATTCTCTTCAGTCTGGGACAATTCTTCACCCTTTATTTGACATTCATAATCTTAACAGTTTTATGGGTAATAAGCCAGTTTTTTGTAGACAAATCCTCAATTTATTTTTTATTTATTTATTGTTAAAGATTTTTATTTATTGATTTTACCAAAAAGAGAGAGAGAAAGAAAAAGAAACAGGAAGCATCAACTTATAACTCCTTCTCCTATGTACCTCGGCTGGGCAAGCCTGAGGCCTCAAACCAGTGACCTCAGCATTCTAGGTCAATGCTTTATCCACTGTGCCATCACAGGTCAGGGTACAAATCCTCAATTTTTGCAGTTTGGACTTATCAGATGCTTCTTTGTGATTAGATTAGGTGATGCATATTTGGCAGAAACACCACAGAAGTGATGCTGTGCTCTTCTCATTGCATCCTCTCAGGTGGCATCTAGTTTTGAAATATTCTCTCTATTGATGATGTCAATGTTCACTCTGATCACTTTATTAGGGTGGGTTCCGCCAGGCTTCTCCTTTGTGGAGTTACTCTGTTCCCTTAGTAATTTTTTTTTTAATTTCTATTTATTGATTTCAGTGAGACAGGAAGGGGGAGAAAGGAGAGAGAGAGAGAGATAGAGAGAGAGAGACAAGAACTCAAGCTGTTCCTGTCTGTGCCTTGATTGGGATCAAACTGGCAACCTCCATGCATTGGGACAATGATTTAACAAAATGAGTTATCTGGCAGGGCCTTAATAATTCAGTATTTTTATGGAGACTTACTTTGGAACTATGTAATTACACTGTTTCTCACCAAACTTCAATTTATTCATTTATTAATTTATATCAGTATAAATCATAGTTTTTCCTGTTTATAATTGATTATTATAATTGAGTTATAATTGATTATTATTATTACTATTTCTATGCTTAAATTGTCCTTTATTTGACCAGTGAGAACCCTTTAAGATGTTTTCTGTGTCCTTTTTGTTACTTGTTTCCGTCACTGTTGGAGCACTTTGTTGCTTTCAGATATAAAAAGACATTCTGGGGAGACAAGATGGCGATGGAGTAGGCAAACATAACAACTTCCACCTTCCAGAACCAAAGTGGATTACAAACTAATTTTAAGAACCATTATCTGGAAAAACCAACTTTGGACTAAACTAAGAGGATTTTTTAACCAAGGAACATTGAAGACGTCACACTGAGACTGCTAGGAAAAACGGAAACATGGAGAGGGCTGCCCAGCTCCCCAGAGCGAACAGCAGCCGGGAGAGACTCGCGTGGCAGGAAGTGAGTTTGGCAGAGAGGGGAAGGTCTTAAGTCCCAGGAACAAAGCCCCAGTCTGCAGCCCCAGAGCCTAGAAGAGGCGTATGGACAGTATTTAGCTGGAAACAAGTAAGGATACTGCTTGTAAGAAAGATACTGATTTCTCAGACCCAGGATTCTTTTTTTTTTATTTTTATTAATTTTAAGGGGGTGACATTGATAAATCAGGGTACATATGACCAGAGAAAACATCTCTAGGTTATTTTGACATCTGATTATGCTGCATTCCCATCACCCAAAGTCCAATTGTCTTCCGTCACCTTCTAACTGGTTTTCTTTGTGCCCCTCCCCTCCCTCAACCCCCTCCCTCTCCTCCCCCCCTCCCCATAACCCCCACACTCTTGTCCATGTCTCTGAGTCTCATTTTTATGTCCCACTTATGTATGGAATCATATAGTTCTTAGTTTTTTCTGATTTACTTATTTCGCTCAGTATAATGTTATCAAGGTCCATCCATGTTGTTGTAAAGGATCCGATGTCATCATTTCTTATGGCTGAGTAGTATTTCATAGTATATATGTACCAAAGCTTTTTAATCCACTCATACTCTGATGGACACTTGGGCTGTTTCCAGATCTTTGCTATTGTGAACAATGCTGCCATAAACATGGGGGTGCATTTCTTCTTTTCAAACTGTGCTTTGGTGTTCTTGGGGTATATTCCTAAAAGTGGTATAGCTGGGTCAAAAGGCAGTCCAATTTTTAATTTCTTGAATCTCCATACTGTTTTCCACAGTGGCTGCATCAGTCTGCATTCCCACCAGCAGTGCAGCAGGGTTCCCTTTTCTCCACATCCTTGCCAGCACTTATTCTGTGTTGTTTTGTTGATGAGTGCCATTCTGACTGGTGTGAGGTGATATCTCATTGTGGTTTTAATTTGCATTTCTCTAATGATTAGTGATGTTGTGCATTTTTTCATATGCCTATTAGCTATCTGTATGTCCCAGGATTCTTCTTAAAAGGACCGTGCAGAAAACCTCTCTCACAACCACTCACCTGGGGCTCCAGGGGACAGGGAGAGAGGAGAGGACTGGTGTAGCAGGAAGAAAGTGTAATCTAGGAGGCACAGGGAGAAACATTTTCAGAGACAGCCACCCTAACCTCTGGGATGACTCATTCCCCAAATCTGAAGTGAATATTTCCCCTGGAAATAGCAATACCAGCAAAGGGAAGCAGGACACTAGCCAAACAAGCTCTTCCATGGCACTCAGAGCAGAGTCGCTTAGAAGGAGGGAGCTTTTGGGACTACAGTAGTGAGGGTTAGGGTCTGAGCTGCAGCGTCCCCACCCACATGGCTGAGGGCTCGCGCAAGGGCCAGTGGCAGCAGGACGCTGAAGCACAATTCTGTTGGCAAGGGCAGAAGCTGGCTAGCCACCACTGAGGCCCAGGTGTGAGCTCAGTCTTGTCAGCTGGGGATGAGGAGATGTGCAAAAGTGGTCAAGCCCAGCTGCAGGCTGCCTGCAATCCAGCCTGCAGGGGAAGGGCAGGAGCCCCAGAAGGGGCAGAGACCTTCAGCAAGGATGCATGAGCACAGCCCTGCCCCGCCCGTGGAACCGAGGCCTGTGGCCTGACTTGGGAGCTGGCTCCTCCCACAAGGGTGGAGCCAAAAGCTCAAAACAGGCGGGGTCCCGCTACTGAGCATGGGCACAGTCCTGCCTGGCCTGTGGAGCCAAGGCTTGCAGCCATACCACGAGCAGGCTCCTCCTGCAAGGGCAGGGCAAAAGCCGGGAATCAGGTGGAGACCTGCAGCTGAGCAAAGGTGCTCACCCCTGCCCTCAGGGATGAGCATAACACCACCCACGGGGGTGAGGCGAAGGCCAAGACCACTGAGGCTTCTACATCTGAGCATGTGATCACAGCCACTTCCATGAAGGAGAGGCAGAGACCACAGCAACAGCCCCAGTGGGCAGGCACTAGCAATGCCCATACCTGAATGCCCTAGGCAGCAGCAGCAGAGGGGGTGGGAGGCCTGTAGACAGACCACACCTAGGGAACACAGAGGCCACACCCAGTGAACTCCAGTGGCCAAAACCTTCTTTCACACAGACAAAATGAGAAGGTAGAGAAATGCAACACAAATGAATCAAGAGAAATCCCCAGAAAAGGACCTGAATGAATCAGATATAACCAAATTACCAGGTGCAGAGTTTAAAATAACGATTGTTAGGATGCTCAAAGATCTTAGAACAACAATAGATGCTCATTACGAACACCTAAATAAAGAGATAGCAAATATAAAAAAGGACACTGAAATAATAAAAAAGAATCAGTCAGAAATGACAAATACAATATCAGAAATGAAGAACACAATGGAAGGAATTAAAAGCAGGATGGATGAAGCTGAGAATCAAATCAGTGAGTTAAAGGACAAGATAAATAAAGGCATGGAAGCAGAGCAGAAAAAAGGAAAAGAGACTCAAAAAGTCTGAGGAAACTCTAAGAGAGCTCTGTGACAACATAAAGAGAAATAACATCCGCATCATAGAGGTTCCTGAAGAAGAAGAGAAAGAACAAGGGATAGAGACTTTGTTTAATCATATCATAGCTGAAAACTTCCCTCAATTAAGGCAGGAAACATCTCACAAATTCAAGAAGCACAGAGAACTCCATTAAAGAGAAACCCAAAGAAGTCTACACCAACATACATCATAATTAAAATACCAACATACATCATAATTAAGTGATAAGGAGAAAATATTAAAAGCTGCTAGAGAAAAAAAGACTATCACCTACAAAAGAACCCCCAAAAGGATGACTTCAGACTTCTCAACAGAAACACTTGAGGCCAGAAGGGAATGTCAAAAAATATTCAAAGTAGGCCCTGGCCAGTTGGCTCAGTGGTAGAGCGTCGGCCTGGTATGCAGGAGTCCTGGGTTGGATTTCCTGCCAGGGCACACAGGAGAAGTGCCCATCTGTCTCTCCTCCACCCCTCCCCCTCTCCTTCCTCTCTGTCTCTCTATTCCCTTCCCACAGCCAAGGCTCCATTGGAGCAAAGTTGGCCCGGGCGCTGAGGATGGCTCCAGGGCCTCTGCCTCAGGCGCTAGAATAGCCCTGGTTGCAACAGAGCAATGCCCCAGATGGGCAGAGCATTGCCTCCTGGTGGGCATGCCGGGTAGATCTGGTCAGGTGCATGCGGGAGTCTCTCTGACTGCCTCTCCATTTCCAACTTCAGAAAAATACAAAAAAAAAAAATTCAAAGTAATGCAGAACAAGAGCCTACAACCAAGACTACTTTATCAAGCAAGGCTATTGTTTAAAATTGAAGGAGAAATAAAAACCTTTCCAGACAAAAAAAACTCAAGGAATTCACTACAACCAAACCAAGGCTGCAAGAAATGCTAAGGGGCTTGTTGTAAACAGATCAAAGGAGAAAAAGAATATAGCAAAAGAGAAATACAGTTTTAAAGAATAAAATGGCAATAAACAACTACATATCAATAATAACCTTAAATGTAAATGGATTAATTGATCCGATCAAAAGACATAGAGTAGTGGCGTGAATAAGAAAACAGGACCCAGATATATGCTGTCTACAAGAGACACACCTTAAAACAAAAGATGCACATAGACTGAAAATAAAAGGATGGAAAAAAATATTTCATGCAAATTGAAATGAAAAAAAAGCTGGAGTAGCAATACTTATATCTGACAAAATGGACTTTAAAACAAATACTATAGTAAGAGATAAAGAAGGTCTCTACATAATGATAAAGGGAGCAGCAATCCAACAGGATGATATAACAATTATAAATATCTATGCACCTAATATAGGAGCACCTAAATATACAAAGGAGACTTTGAAGGATTTAAAGGGCGAGATCAACAGCAATAGTATAATAGTAGGGGATTTCAATACCCCACTAACATCACTAGATAGATCCTCAAGAAAGAAAATTAACAAAGAAATAGCAGACTTAAAGGACATACTAGATCAACTCGATTTAATAGATATCTTCAGAACCTTTCATCCTAAAGCAGCAGAATATACATTCTTTACAAGTGCTCATGGTACATTTTCTAAGATAGACCACATGTTAGGGCACAAAAGCGGTCTCAACAAATTTAAGAAGACTGAAATCATATCGAGCACTTTCTCTGATCACAATGGCATGAAACTAGAAAGCAACCACAACAGAAAAACTGAAAAATACTCAAACACTTGGAAACTAAACAGCATGTTATTAAATAATGAATGGGTTAACAATGAGATCAAAGAAGAAATTAAAAAATTCCTAGAAATGAATGATAATGAGTATACATCAACTCAAAGTTTATGGGACACAGCAAAAGCAGTCCTGAGAGGGACGTTCATAGCATTACAGGCATAACTCAAGAAGCTAGAAAAGCTCAAATAAACAACTTGACCCTGCATCTAAAAGAACTAGAAAAAGAACAGCAAGTAAAGCCCAGAGCTAGTAGAAGGAAGGAAATAATAAAGATCAGAGCAGAAATAAATGACATAGAGGCTAAAGAAACAATGCAGAGGATCAATGAAACCAGAAGCTGGTTCTTTGAAAAGGTAAACAAGATTGATGGATGAACCTTTAACCAGACTCACCAAGAAAAAAAGAGAGAGGACTCAAATAAATAAAATTAGAAATGAGAATGGAGAAATAACAACTGACACAACAGATATATAAAATATTGTAAGAAAATACTATGGAATACTACTCAGCCATAAGAAACGATGACATCAGATCATTTACAGCAAAATGGTGGGATCTTGATAACATTATAAGGAGTGAAATAAGTAAATCAGAAAAAAACAAGAACTACATGATTCCATACATTGGTGGAACATAAAAATGAGACTAAGAGACATGGACAAGAGTGTGGTGGTTACCAGGGGTGGGGGGAGGGAGGACAGGGGGAGAGTTAGGGGGAGGGGGAGGGGCACAGAGAACTAGATAGAGGGTGGCGAAGGACAATCTGACTTTGGGCGAGGGGTATGCAACATAATTTAATGACAAAATAACCTAGACATGTTTTCTTTGAATATATGTACCCTGATTTATTAATGTCATCCCATTACCATTAATAAAAATTTATTAAAAAAAAATACTATGAAGAACTGTACGCCAAAAAACTAGACAACCTAGATGAAATGAACAAATTCCTTGAAACATATAATCTTCCAAAAATTAATCTGGAAGAATCAGAAAACCTAAACAGACTGATTACAACAAATGAGATTGAAACAGTTATCAAAAAACTCCCAAAAAACAAAAGTCCTGGGCTGGATGACTTCACAAGTGAATTCTACCAAATATTCAAAGAAGAACTAACTCCTATCCTTCTCAAGCTATTTCAAAAAATTCAAGAGGAAGGAAGACTTCCAAGCCCCTTTTATGAGGCGAGTATAATTCTGATTCCAAAACCAGGCAAAGACAACACAAAGAAAGAAAATTATAGGCCAATATCCCTGATGAATTTAGATTCTAAAATCTTCAACAAAATATTAGTAAATCGAATCCAGCATTATATGAAAAAAATCATATGCCATGATCAAGTGGGATTTATTCTGGGGAGGCAAGGCTGGTACAATATTTGCAAATCAATCAATGTGATTCATCACATAAACAAAAGGAAGCAGAAAAACCACATGATAATTTCAATAGATGCAGAAAAAGCATTTGATAAAATCCAGCACACATTCATGATCAAAACTCTCAGCAAAGTGAGAATACAGGGAACATACCTCAACATGATAAAGGCTATCTATGAAAAACCCACAGCCAACATCATACTCAATGGGAAAAAATTAAAAGCAATCCCCTTAAGATCAGGAACAAGGCAGGGGTGCCCCCTTTCACCACTCTTATTCAACATAGTTCTGGAAGTCCTAGCCACAGCAATCAGACAAGAAAAAGAAATAAAAGGCATCCAAATTGGAAAAGAAGTAAAACTATTATTATTTGCAGATGATATGATATTGTATATAGAAAACCCTAAAGTCTCAGTCAAAAAACTACTGGACCTGATAAATGAATTCAGCAAGGTGGCAGGATATAAAATTAATACTCAGAAATCAGAGGCATTTTTATACACTAACAATGAACTTTCAGAAAGAGAAATTAAGGAAGCAATCCCCTTCACCATTGCAACCAAAAAAATAAAGTACCTAGGAATAAATTTAACCAGGGAGATTAAAGACTTGTACTCAGAAAATTATAAAACATTGATAAAACAAATCAGGGAAGATACAAACAAGTGGAAGCATATACCGTGCTCATGGTTAGGAAGAATAAACATCATTAAAATGTCTATATTACCCAAAGCAATTTATAATAAGTTCAATGCAATACTGATTAAAATACCAATGACTTACTTCAAAGATATAGAACACATATTCCAAAAATTTATATGGAACCAAAAGAGAACGCAAATAGCCTCAGTAATCTTGAAAAGGAAGAATAAAATGGGAGGTATCACACTTCTGGATATCAAGTTATACTACAAGGCCATTGTACTCAAAACAGCTTGGTACTGGCATAAGACCAGGCATATAGATCAATGGAACAGAACTGAGAACCCAGAAATAAACCCACACTTTTATGGACAACTGATATTTGACAAAAGAGGTAAGGACATACATCGGAGTAAAGACAACCTCTTTAACAAATGGTGTTAGGAAAATTGGACAGCTACTTGCAAAAAAATGAAACTAGACAACCAACTTACACCATTCACAAAAATAAACTCAAAATGGATAAAAGACTTAAATGTAAGCCGTAAAACCATAAGCATCTTAGAAGAAAACATAGGCAGTAAGCTCTCCGACATCTCTCGGAGCAATATATTTGCCTATTTATCTCCACGGGCAAGTGAAATAAAAGACAGGATAAACAAATGGGACTATATCAAACTAAAAGCTTTTGCACAGCCAAAGACAATAAGAACAGAATAAAAAGACAAACTACACAATGAGAGAACATATTTGACAATACGTCTGATAAGGGGTTAATAACCAAAATTTATAACGAACTTGTAAAACTCAATACCCGGAAGACTAACAATCCAATCAAAAATGGGCAAAAGAAATGAGTAGACACTTCTCCAAAGAGGACATACAGATGGCCAATAGGCATATGAAAAAATGCTCAACATCACTAATGATTAGAGAAATGCAAATTAAAATCACAATGAGATATCACCTCACACCAGCCAGAATGGCGCTCATCAACAAAACAACACAGCCCTGGCCGGTTGGCTCAGCGGTAGAGCGTCGGCCTAGCGTGCGGAGGACCCGGGTTCGATTCCCGGCCAGGGCACACAGGAGAAGCGCCCATTTGCTTCTCCACCCCTCCGCCGCGCTTTCCTCTCTGTCTCTCTCTTCCCCTCCCGCAACCAAGGCTCCATTGGAGCAAAGATGGCCCGGGCGCTGGGGATGGCTCTGTGGCCTCTGCCCCAGGCGCTAGAGTGGCTCTGGTCGCAACATGGCGACGCCCAGGATGGGCAGAGCATCGCCCCCTGGTGGGCAGAGCGTCACCCCTGGTGGGTGTGCCGGGTGGATCCCGGTCGGGCGCATGCGGGAGTCTGTCTGACTGTCTCTCCCTGTTTCCAGCTTCAGAAAAAAAAAAAACAAAAAACAAAACAAAACAACACAGAATAAGTGCTGGCAAGGATGTGGAGAAAAGGGAACTCTCCTGCACTGCTGGTGGGAATGTAGACTGGTGCAGCCACTGTGGAAAACAGTATGGAGATTCCTCAAGAAATTAAAAATCGATCTGCCTTTTGACCCAGCTATACTACTTTTAGGAATATACCCCAAGAACACCATAGACCTGCTCCAAAAGGAGAAATGCACCCCCATGTTTGTGGCAGCATTGTTCACAATAGCAAAGATCTGGAAACAGCCCAAGTGTCCGTCAGTGGACGAGTGGATTAAAAAGCTTTGGTACATATACACTATGGAATACTACTCAGACATAAGAAATGATGACATCGGATCATTTACAACAACATGGATGGACCTTGATAACATTATACTGAGCGAAATAAGTAAATCAGAAAACACTACGAAGTATATGATTCCATACATAGGTGGGACATAAAAATGAGACTCAAAGACATGGACAAGAGTGTGGAGTTACAGGGTGGGGGGGAGGAGAGGGAGGGGTTTTGGGGAGGGAGGGGCAGAAAGAAAACCAGTTAGAAGGTGACGGAAGACAATTGGACTTTGGGTGATGGTAATGTAGCATAATCAAATGTCAAAATAACCTAGAGATGTTTTCTCTGAACATATGTACCCTGATTTATCAATCACCCCTTTAAATCAATTAAAAAAAAAAAGAGCGGCGCTTCCTGCCCCTCCCCCACACCTTTCTCTCTCTCTCTCTCTCATATCTAATATCAACAAATAAAAATCTTTTATAAAAAAAAAATGCATTCTGGGTTTATCTGATATTTCTCCTCCCCTAGCCCTGGAATCTAACCTTCCTCCAATGAGCTGTGGTTCCTTTCATTGCAGACAGTAATTTAGAATCTAATATCTGTGTGCTAGTTATTGTGTTCATTGCTTTTGAGAGTGGAGGCAGCCACTGCTTTAAGGCCACTTTGGAGCAAGGGGATATAGGTATGTACATATATAAATATTTACATCTAGTTTATTTATATTTATTGAAACACTTAAGTTCCAATACCTCTAATTCCAATTCATCACAAGATTTATGCTAATTTCCTTTACATATTTGTAATTCAGGCCCTGGCTGGTTGTCTTGTGGTAGAGTGTGAACCGTGGATGTCTGGGGTTTGATTCCTGGTCAGGGCACACAGGAGAAGTGCCCATCTGCTTCTCCACCCCTCCCCATCTTGCTTCTCTCTCTGTTCTCCTCCACTCTTGCAGCCATGACTCGGTTGGTGCTAGTTGGCCCAGGGTACTGAGGATGGCTCCCTAGCCTCTGCCTTAGGTGCTTTAAAAAAAAACAAACGGCTCCTGTTGCAACAGAGCAAGGGCCCCAGATGGGCAGAGCATTACCAGGTGATCCCGGTTGGGGTGCATGTGGGAGTCTGTCTCTACCTCCCTTCCTCTCATTAAATTAAAAAAAACAAAAAATCCACCAAAAAATATTTGTAATTCATTATCTGACTGTGAGAAAACCAGCTCCCATAACCCTCAATCTATTTACTTACTTGCTTAATCCCCAGGGCAGTGGTCCCCAACCTTTTCTGGGCCACGGACCGGTTTAATGTCAGAAAATATTTTCACGGACCAGCCTTTAGGGTGGGACGGATAAATGTATCATGTGACCGAGACAAGCAGCAAGAGTGAGTCTTAGATGGATGTAACAGAGGGAATCTGGGCATTTTTTAAAAATAAAACATCGTTCAGACTTAAATATAAATAAAACAGAAATAATGTAAGTTATTTATTCTTTCTCTGCGGACCGGGACCAAATGGCCCATGAATTGGTACCAGTCCATGACCTGGGGGTTGGGGACCACTGCCCTAGAGGGCTTCCAATCTCCCATCACTGCCTCTAGCACTCTCTCCCCTACCTGTGTGAACTCCTTATCCTGCTGGGGTGTTGACACACCACATCAGGCAGGAGGAGTTGCCAGATTTAACAAATAAAAATACAAATGCCTAGCTAAATTTGAATTTCAAAAAAAAAAACAATTTTAGGAGTAAATTTATACTAAAAGTATTTTTTATTTATCTGAAATTCAAATTTAGCTGGGCACCCTGTATTTAATCTGGCAACCTATAATCTGATCCTATGCTTGGGTCTTCTCCTACCCACTTCAAACTCTGAAACTGAACTTTGAACCTCTCTCCAATATGTGAGTTTGCTCCTTTTATCCCACTAGGGCTCCCACCCGTCTGATACCAGGCCACCTGCCCCATATTAAAGCCCTCCTCACTTAGTTAGGACCCTGACATCCCAAGTGAAGTTGTTCCTAAACGTGGATGCCTTTTTTTTACCTGCTTAGGTTTTAATACCTCTTGCCAGGCCATGCCTGGTAAATCTTTTCCTTCTGCTTGGGCTCCAACAACAGTGCCAGACCGTCCCTGCACAGATGCTTTCCTTACCTGTTCATTCTCTGCTACTTTACGCCAGGCTTCTCCCTCCCACCCCATGCTGCTGCTGTCCTCACCTTGCTGGGCTCAGAACACCACATACTGAGCCATCCTGCATGGACATTTCATCATGATCTGTCTCTGATATACGAAACCTAGCCTTATGCAGGGTCACCGATTCACTCAGGAGGGCCCTAACTTCCCATACAAGACCATCTCCCCATGCGGACACCAGCCTCATTCTGCTTAGGCTGTCTCCCCACACCCACTGCACTGTGCATAGATTCCTTGTCATCCGGCTTCGGCTCTAACATGTTACATTTTTAAATGGGATGTATTTTAAGGAATTAACAGTGAAACTCTTTCAGGTATAGCTATAAGTTCTCATTTCTTCTTTCAAACAATCTGGTAGGTTGTTAGGAGGAGGAACTGAGGTAAGAGAGGGCAGAAAAGGCTGTGCAGTTTAGAAAAATATAAAGCTGACATTGTTTCAGCTTTCCCTCAAAACTATACCATTCTTTTTTTGTGTGTGTGGCAGAGACAGAGAGAGAAGGATAGACAGACAGGAAGGGAGAGAGATGAAAAGCATCAGTTCTTCATTGTGGCACCTTACTTGTTCATTGATTGCTTTCTCATATGTGCCTTGACCGGGGGGCTACAGCAGACTGAGTGACCCCTTGCTCGAGCCAGCGACCTTGGGCTCAAGCTGGTGAGCCTTGCTCAAACCGGATGACCCTGCACTAAAGCCAGGAACCTTGGGGTTTTGAACCTGGGTACTCCACATCCCAGTCCGACGCTCTATCCATTGCGCCACCGCCTGGTCAGGCGATACTATACCATTTTGATCAAAGTAACAATATTAACATGACAATGAAAAACTAATGTTCAACACATCATTTTTCTTGTCATCTTATGCACTATGGATGCTTTTCATGTTAAAGTTATTTTCTTGGTCTTACTGCAGAGAAAATCTGTGCAACCGTCACGTTTGCCACATTGAGAACAAACTACTCCCTGTTTATAAGGCCTTCTCATCAGAGTTGCTCTGCAAAAAAGCAAAAAACATTTAGTTAGAAGAAATCTCACATTTTGAGGTATTTATGTAATTGTGGTTACTGATTTATCATTAGTTTATAAAGGTAATGTAGGAAAAAGAATTCAAGAAAGTACTTAAATTGCAGATGCAATCTCCCCCCCCATACCTGAAAAGTCTCTTCTGAAATGAATTCTTATGTTCTTGAAACAAAATATTGTAATTTAAATGAGTTTTACTTTTTATATAAGTTTTAAAAATTTATTGATTTTAGAGAGAGACACAGATAGAAGGAGAGAGAGAAACATCAATTTATTGTTCCACTTATTTATGCATTCATTCGTTGATTCTTTTATGTGCCCTGACTGGGGATTGAACCTGCAACTTTGGTGTAGCTGGATGATGTTCTCACTGACTGAGCTACCTGGTCAGGGCGAATATGACCAGGGCAAATATGAGTTTTAAAGCTTCTTTTGTCCTAGTTTGTAGCAGAGTTTTCCTTTAAAAATTGATGTTATGGAATGTTTTATAATTTCTTTCTGGTTGGCACAAATGTATAAAAAGTTCTTTAGAAAGGATATATTAATTTTCTGAAGAGTTTGAAAAATCCTTAAATTTTTATTGTCCCAAAGACCTAACTGCATGGATTACTTTGAGGTCTACATAAAAAATATATGTATATAAACAAGCAAATAAATTTAAATGGAATTTTACAAATTTGGTCAACCCATTGTATACAGCAGAGGGAAGAACTGAGAAATTATTATATCAGTTGCCCAAAATTTAAGCAAGGAAAAGAGACACAAAAGTAGATACTGATTGGGAAGCTTATATAAAAGACCTAGAATAAGGATAGAAGAGATAGGTAGGTCATTTAAACAGGGTTGCTTATTTACTCAATGTGTAGTGGAAGCTACAAAAACAAACATTAGGCATATAAGTCCCTGTAACTTATTTTAGACTCATATCAAGCTTTTCTTTCAGTATATTGCCACCTATAGGACTTCTGTCCAGGCCCTAGATAAGGACACGTTGCCTAACTGGCCTAATGAGTAACTACATCCAATCCAAAGTCCATTAGAAGACCACTATTCAAACTTTATAATAGAATTATACTGTTCCAGAAGGAGAACACAATTCTGGTGGTGATGAGACTTTCATTGCTTACACTAGACCCTTTTTGCCAGCACTTTGTTCATGAAGGAGGTAATTCAGCTCCATAGATTGACAATCTAACAATTACAATTTATACAACTTCTCTTCAAAGTTCTCTAGGTACAGCCTCACACAGTCTGTACATTGCCCATAGAACAATGGTAGGAGAAGATCAAATAGATGTTGGCCTTTCCATCTCATATAGCCAGAATAGTCACACCACACACAAAAACCCCTTTCACTTTCACTACTGCCATAAAGCACTGAGAAATACCACAGTGTTATATTCTGGTTCACAGCTGGACATCTGTAGGTTTCCCAAGAAGGTTTAAAGAATCTATTCCAGTAAGCTAGAGAAAAATACAATGCAATAAGCAGCAAGGAAGATGACCTTTTAGAGATCCCATCCAGCTCTCTTTCTGATATATCTAATATATTTTGTCTTTGGCAAAACTCTATGACTACTTAGAGTGTCGGCCTGGTGTGCGGGAGTCCCGGGTTCGATTCCCAGCCAGGGCACACAGGAGAAGCGCCCATCTGCTTCTACACCCCTCCCCCTCTCCTTCCTCTCTGTCTCTCTCTTCCCCTCCTGCAGCCAAGGCTCCATTGGAGCAAGGTTTGCCCGGGCGCTGAGGATGGCTCTGTGGCCTCTGCCTCAGGCGCTAGAATGGCTCTGATTGTGGCAGAGCGATGCCCCAGATGGGCGGAGCATCGCTCCCCGGTGGGCATGCCGGGTGGATCCCGGTCGGCGAAGGCGGGAGTCTGACTGACTGCATCCCCGTTTCCAACTTCAGAAAAATACAAAAAAACAAACAAACAAAAAAACTCTATGACTACTTCTTAAATGTATTCCAGGTCAGGGAAAGCATGAATCCTATTGTTTTCTGCCTCAAATTATCCCTTTATGTACAAAGCTATGTTACTCTGTATCACTTTCTATAAAACTCAGTTGGTCCTATCCCCTTTACCTCTACATTAGCATGAATCCTATTGTTTTCTGCCTCAAATTATCCCTTTATGTACAAAGCTATGTTACTCTGTATCACTTTCTATAAAACTCAGTTGGTCCTATCCCTTTTACCTCTACATTTTAGAACTAAAGGATTAGGAACCACAGTTAAACACGAATAAAGCTCTTTTTAGACTGATATGATTTCACTGTTCCATCCTCTAATCCTCCCCAAGACACTATCTTCCTTGTGATCATGCCTTCTTCCTCATTTTGGCACCTCCCTCACAAAATCACACATTACACTCACTGACGACAGCCTCCTATCCTTCCAGGTTGCTCACTTATTTACTTGTCCATCAATTTCACTGGTATTACAAGTCTATTTTCTCCCTTTCTACTCTGTTGTTTCTTCTATATATAGCTTAGGCCTTTGCATATTTGTATATGTAGCTAAAAATCTGAAATTCTCTTGAACAATTTTCCTTTACATCTACCTGATTAAACCCCAGTGTCCGAAAAAGAAAAAAAAAAAGGGAAGGCATCTTATTGCCTGAATGTTCTGTATCTGCTTCAGGGAAACTGGATACTGCTGGAGAAATATTATTAAACTAGGTAGGGAATCTCTCAGTAGTTCCCTAGTGAGAGTCTTTTCTCAATTTACATAATAACTATTTCAAACCTTTCCAATCCTTAAGATTCCAGCTTCATTGTCTTTCACTTTATTCTCTGAACATGATCTGTCTTATTTCACAGAGCAGCATACTGGCCTTTAGACTGAAACTAGAGGCAATTAGAGGCCCTGGCCAGTTGGCTCAGTGGATAGAGTGTTGGCCAGGTGCGCAGACATCCCTGGTTTGATCCTCAGTCAGGGCACACATGTGAAGCAACTATCTGCTTCTCTTCCTCTTCTTCTTCCCCTTTCCTCTCCCTTCTTCTCTCACAGCCAGTGACTTGGTTGGTCTGAGCATTGGCCTCAGGTACTGAGGATAGCTGGGTTGATTTGAGCATCAGCCCCAGACAGGGTTGCTGGGTGAATCCTGTTCAGGTCACATGTGGGAGTCTATCTCTCTATCTCTCTTCTTCTCACTTATAAAAAACAAATAAATTAATTAAGAAGATTGGAACTGGAGAAATTTTTGTCATTGTATATGACAAATATACCTACCCCTTCTTTCCTTCTTTTCTAGTAAAACTGAAAAACTGCTTCTCCTTCTTTCTAAGGTAGATCTCTTTTCTACCTTCTTTCTTTATAAAGAATTACTTTTATTCTGTATTAGATACACCATGCCAATATATTTTTTTTTTTTCAAAGAAAACATGTCTAGGTTATTTTATCATTAAATTATGTTGCATACCCCTCGCCCAAAGTCAGATTATCCTTCGCCACCCTCTATCTAGTTCTCTGTGCCCCTCCCCCTCCCCCTAACTCTCCCCCTGTCCTCCCTCCCCCCACCCCTGGTAACCACCACACTCTTGTCCATGTCTCTTAGTCTCGTTTTTATGTTCCACCAATGTATGGAATCATGTAGTTCTTGTTTTTTTCTGATTTACTTATTTCACTCCTTATAATGTTATCAAGATCCCACCATTTTGCTGTAAATGATTTGAGGTCATCGTTTCTTATGGCTGAGTAGTATTCCATAGTGTATATGTGCCACATCTTCTTTATCCAGTCTTCTATTGAAGGGCTTTTTGGTTGTTTCCATGTCTTGGCCACTGTGAACAGTGCTGCAATGAACATGGGGCTACATGTGTCTTCACGTATCAATGTTTCTGAGGTTTTGGGGTATATACCCAGTAGAGGGATTGCTGGGTCATAAGGTAGTTCTATTTTCAGTTTTTTGAGGAACCACCATACTTTCCTCCATAATGGTTGTACTACTTTACAGTCCCACCAACAGTGAATGAGGGTTCCTTTTTCTCCACAGCCTCTCCAACATTTGCTATTACCCGTCTTGTTGATCATAGCTAATCTAACAGGGGTGAGGTGGTATCTCATTGTAGTTTTGATTTGCATTTCCCTAATAACTAATGAAGCTGAGGATTTTTTCATATATCTGTTGGCCATTTGTATCTCTTCCTGGGAGAAGTGTCTATTCATGTCCTCTTCCCATTTTTTTATTGGATTGTTTGTTTGTTTGTTGTTGAGTTTTATGAGTTCTTTGTAAATTTTGGAAATTAGGCCCTTATCTGAGCTGTTGTTTGAAAATATCATTTCCAATTTAGTTGGCTGTCTGTTTATTTTTATATCAGTTTCTCTTGCTGAGCAAAAACTTTTTATTCTGATGTAGTCCCATTCATTTATCTTTGCCTTCACTTCTCTTGCCATTGGAGTCAAGTTCATAAAATGTTCTTTAAAACCCAGGTCCATGAGTTTAGTACCTATGTCTTCTTCTATGTACTTTATTGTTTCAGGTCTTATATTTAGGTCTTTGATCCATTTTGAATTAATTTTAGTACACGGGGACAGGCTGTAGTCGAGTTTCATTCTTTTGCATGTGGCTTTCCAGTTTTCCCAACACCATTTGTTGAAGAGGCTTTCTTTTCTCCATTGTGCGTTGTTGGCCCCTTTATCAAAGATTATTTGACCATATATATGTGGTTTTATTTCTGGGCTTTCTATTCTGTTCCATTGGTCTGAGTGTCTATTTTTCTGCCAATACCATGCTGTTTTGATTATCGTGGCCCTATAATATAGTTTAAAGTCAGGTATTGTAATGCCCCCAGCTTCATTCTTTTTCCTTAGGATTCTTTTGGCTATTCGGGGTCTTTTATAGTTCCATATAAATCTGATGATTTTTTGTTCCATTTCTTTAAAAAATCTCATAGGGATTTTGATGGGAATTGCATTAAATTTGTATATTGCTTTGGGTAATATGGCCATTTTGATTATATTTATTCTTCCTATCCAAGAACAAGGAATATTTTTCCATCTCATTGTATCTTTTTTGATTTCCCTTAACAATGCTTTGTAATTTTCATTATATAGGTCCTTTACATTCTTTGTTATGTTTATTCCTAGGTATTTTATTTTTTTTGTTGCAATCGTGAAGGGGATTATTTTTTTGAGTTCGTTTTCTAATATTTCATTGTTGGCATAGAGAAAGGCTATGGACTTCTGTATGTTAATTTTGTATCCTGCGACCTTACTGTATTGGTTTATTGTTTCTAATAATCTTTTTGTGGAGTCCTTCGGGTTTTCGATGTATAGGATCATATCATCAGCAAAAAGTGATACCTTTACTTCTTCTTTTCCGATATGGATGCCTTTTATTTCTTTGTCTTGTCTGATTGCTCTGGCCAGAACTTCTAGCACCACGTTAAATAAGAGTGGAGAGAGTGGACAACCCTGTCTTGTTCCTGATTTAAGGTAGAAAGTCCTCAGTTTTATGCCATTTAAAATGATGTTGGCTGATGGTTTATCATATATGGCCTTTATCATGTTGAGATATTTTCCTTCTATACCCATTTTGTTGAGAGTCTTAAACATAAAATTGTGTTGTATTTTATCAAACGCCTTTTCTGCATCTATTGATAAGATCATGTGGTTTTTGTTCTTTGTTTTGTTGATATGGTGTATTACGTTAACCGTTTTGCGTATGTTGAACCATCCTTGAGATTCTGGGATGAATCCCACTTGATCATGATGTATTATTTTTTTAATATGTTGTTGTATTCGGTTTGCCAGTATTTTGTTTAGAATTTTAGCATCTGTATTCATTAGAGATATTGGTCTGTAGTTTTCTTTCTTTGTGCCATCCTTGCCAGGATTTGGTATGAGGGTTATGTTGGCCTCATAAAATGTGTTTGGAAGTATTGCTTCTTCTTCAATTTTTTGGAAGACTTTGAGTAGAATAGGAACCAAGTCTTCTTTGAATGTTTGATAGAATTCACTAGTATAACCGTCTGGGCCTAGACTTTTATTTTTGGGGAGGTTTTTAATAGTTTTTTCTATTTCCTCCCTGCTGATTGGTCTGTTTAGGCTTTCTGCTTCTTCATGACTCAGTCTAGGAAGGTTGTATTGTTCTAGGAATTTATCCATTTCTTCTAGATTGTTGTATTTGGTGGCATATAATTTTTCATAGTATTCTACAATAATTCTTTGTATATCTATGATGTCTGTGGTGATCTCTCCTCTTTCATTTTGGATTTTATTTATTTGAGTCCTGTGCCTTTTTTCCTTGGTGAGTCTTGCCAAGGGTTTGTCAATTTTGTTGATCTTTTCAAAGAACCAGCTCCTTGTTTTATTGATTTTTTCTATAGTTTTTCTGTTCTCTATTTCATTTATTTCTGCTCTGATTTTTATTATCTCCTTTCTTCGGTTGGTTTTGGGTTGTCTTTGTCCTTCTTTTTCTAGTTCCTTAAGGTGTGAAGTTAAGTGGTTTACTTCGGCTCTCTCTTGTTTGTTCATATATGCCTGAAGTGATATGAACTTTCCTCTTATTACTGCTTTTGCTGCATCCCAGAGATTCTGATATGTCGTATTTTCATTTTCATTTGTCTGTATGTATCTTTTGATCTCTGAGCTTATTTCTTCTTTGACCCATTCATTTTTTAGAAGTATGTTGTTTAGTTTCCACATTTTTGTGGGTTTTTCCCCCTCTTTTTTGCAGTTGAATTCTAGTTTCAAGGCTTTATGATCAGAAAATATGCTTGGTACAATTTCAATTTTTCTAAATTTGCTGATATTGTCTTTGTGGCCCAACATATGGTCAATTCTTGAGAATGTTCCATGTACACTAGAGAAAAATGTATACTCTGTCGCTTTGGGATGAAGTGTCCTGTAGATGTCTATCATATCCAGGTGTTCTAGTATTTCATTCAAGGCCACTATATCTTTATTGATTCTCTGTTTGGATGACCGATCTAGAGCCGTCAGCGGAGTATTGAGGTCTCCAAGTATGATTGTATTTTTGTTAGTTTTTGTTTTAAGGTCAATAAGTAGCTGTCTTATATATTTTGGTGCTCCTTGGTTTGGTGCATATATATTAAGGATTGTTATGTCTTCTTGATTCAGTGTCCCCTTAATCATTATGAAGTGACCATTTTTGTCTCTGAGTACTTTTTCTGTCTTGTAGTCAGCATTATCCGATATGAGTATTGCTACACCTGCTTTTTTTTGGGTGTTGTTTGCTTGGAGTATTGTTTTCCAGCCTTTCACTTTCAATTTGTTTTTATCCTTGTTGCTTAGATGTGTTTCTTGTAGGCAGCATATAGTTGCATTTTCTTTTTTAATCCATTCTGCTACTCTGTGTCTTTTTATTGGTAAGTTTAATCCATTTACATTTAGTGTAATTATTGACACTTGTGGGTTCCCTACTGCCATTTTATAAATTGCTTTCTGTTAGTTTTGTATCTAGTTTGATTCTTCTCTTTTGTTTTTCTATCATTTGTTTCTGTTTGTTTGTGTTCCATACTTCTTTCCTCTGTTGCTACCTTTTTTAAGTCATGTGTTTTTGTGGTGGTTTTTTCTAGGGTGGTTACCATTAAGTAATGAAAAGGGTACCTACCATATTCATTGTAGTACCCTATCTTATAAGTACTTCTGCACTTCATCGTCCTTCACTACTGTTAATCTCCATTCTCTCCCCCCCCTTTTTTTTCCTTTGTTGTCACAGTTTAAGTTTGGTTTTATTGTGTTCTTGGTGGAGCTGTTACTTGTGGTGTTGTTTTCTTTTGTTCTTTGAATCTGGTTGGAAAAACCCCTTTAGTATTTCCTGGAGTGGGGGCTTTCTCGTGATAAATTCTCTCATCTTTTCTGTATTTGTGAATGTTTTTATATCTCCTTCATACTTGAAGGATAGCTTTGATGGGTATAGTATTCTTGGCTGAAAGTTCCTCTCTTTCAGGGCTTTAAATATTGGGGTCCACTCTCTTCTAGCTTGTAGAGTTTCTGCTGAGAAATCTGATGATAATCTAATAGGCCTTCCTTTATATGTTGTACTCTTCTTTTCCCTGGCTGCCTTGAGAATTTTTTCTTTGTCATTGGTTTGTGTCATCTTTATTATGATGTGCCTTGGAGTGGGTTTGTTGGGGTTAAGAAAACTCGGTGTTCTGTTTGCTTCTTGAATTTGAGGCTTTAGTTCTTTCCACAGGCTTGGGAAGTTCTCGTCTATTATTTGTTTGAGTATATTCTCCATTCCATTTTCTTTCTCTTCTCCCTCTGATATACCTATTATTCTTATGTTATTCTTTCTGATGGAGTCAGATAATTCCTGTAGGGCTTTCTCGTTTTTTATTATTTTTGAGTCTCTTTCTTCTTCTCTCTGTTGTGCCTCAAGTTGTTTGTCTTCTATTTCACTAATCCTATCTTCAATCTGGGTTGTTCTGCTAGCTAAGCTTGTTACCTCGTTTTTCAGCTCGTGAATTGAGTTTTTCATTTCTGTTTGATTTGTTTTTATAGTTTCAATTTCCTTGGTAATATATTCTTTGTGTTCATTGAGTTGTTTTCTGATCTCCCTATATTGCCTTTCCATGTTTTCTTGTATATCTCTGAGTATTTTTAAGATTTCTATTTTAAATTCTCTGTCATTTAGCTCCAAGGCTTCCAATATGTTAAGTCTTTTCTCCATAGTTTTTTCCACATCTATTTGTGTTACCTCTCTTTCTTTTGTATCCATAATATTCGATTTCCTCTTTCTTATTGGCATCTGAGGGTGGTCTTGTTGATAGCACACAGGCGCACTTCCTCGTGGCTTGAATGAACGTCCCTGCGGTAGCTTCCTCCACACCCTCGTCTCTCAGATTCGAGTGATAACAGTCCTTTTGCTTTCAGTTTGCTCCGAAGATAAATTTTCCTGTTTCTAGTTGATAAATTTGTTGTGATTTTGGGGAGATCTGTCGGACGCGCTGCTCACGGCGCCATTTCCCACCATGCCAATATTTTAACGTACTTATATCATTTCCATTTAAAAAACAAAATAAAAACCATAAGTAGTCCTCGATTCATTCTAACCTAGCATCACTTTCTTCTACTCCACAGAAATGCCTCTCTTTTTTTCTTTTTTTTTTTTAGAGAGAAGAAAGGTGGTTCAGGACGAAGTTCTAACCAACTGAGCCATCTGGCCAGGGCAGAACTGCCTCTTCTTATAGCTGATATTTGTAAATTTTTACTTTGCTTGATTTCTTAGAATATGAAAATTTGGACTACATCTTCTTTCTGAAAACATCTTTTCCCCTATGGTTACTATGATACCATATTCTTCTTCTTCTGTCTGGCCACTCTTTTTAATTAGCCCTTGCCATTTCATTTTCCTCTAAATCAGTGGTCCCCAACCCCCGGACCATGGACTGGTACCGGTCTGTGGGCCATTTGGTACCAGTTCGCAGAAAAAGAATAAATAACTTACATTATTTCCGTTTTATTTATATTTAAGTCTGAACGATGTTTTATTTTTAAAAAATGACCAGATTCCCTCTGTTACATCCATCTAAGACTCACTCTTGACGCTTGTCTTGGTCACGTGATACATTTATCCATCCCACCCTAAAGGCTGGTCCGTGAAAATATTTTCTGACATTAAACCAGTCCATGGCCAAAAAAGGTTGGGGACCACTGCTCTAAATGTTGGCACTATGCTCTAGAGATCTTTTTCTCTTCTGATTCTGTTTTCTCTCAGAATCTCATCTACTCTCATGATTTCAATTACCATTGGTACTCCAAATGTTTGTTCTATGTCATGCCTCACTCATGAGCTTCTGATCCATACAGCCACTTGCTTGCTAAACATCTCAAAGTGAGTATTTCATAGCCAACTCAAATTCATTATGCCCAAAATGGAACTCACCGTCCTCCCTCCCAAAAAGTTTAGTGTTCCTCACTGCAGTTAATGGCAATACTATTTACTTCTGAGAATCTTCCTTGACTATTTCTTATCTCTCATTACTTAATATAACGACTTATAAATCCTGTTATTTATACCTTAAAAATGTCTTAAATATTTCTCTAATATCAATCCAGATATCTTTTGTTGTCATAAAAGCAAATAAAAAAATAAAAGTAATACATGTGTAACATTTATAAGTATATGATAGAAAGAAGGAAGCAGAAAAAGGCAACCATAAAGAGGAAAACTATCTCCACAAAGATAACTTTTATTTACAGCTTCTATGATTCCTTCCAGAGAAAAAGTTTTTCACAAAAATTCTTAGCACATCTATATTTGTGATAAAGACTGCTATGTAAATACCTTTTAAAATACTGAAATAAAAGTATTTTACTTGGCATATTAATAGAAAGCTGTATTTCTCACACTATATTTCCCAACTTCCCTTGCAACTTAGATGTGGCCATATGATCAATTTTATATCCAATAGAATGGAATTAGCAGTGGTGCTACTACCCACAAGGTGCTTTAAGAGCTGGTCAGGCTGCCAACATGTTTCTTGTCCCTTAGTATAAGCTTGAACTAGCTCATATTTGTGACCTGGGGATGATGAGGCAACAAGATAGGAGCTACTTGGGTGTTCAAGTGACTAATGGAACAGAGCCACCCATCCAACAGAAATTTCTTACTTCTATCTTATTGAATCACTACATTTTTTGATCAAGTTATCTGCTGTAACAAAAACCCCAATCTTATTTATTATTGTTTTGCATCTTGATTTTTCATCTATCAATTGAGATCTTTTCATATTGGTACATAGAGGAAGACAAAGACACCAATGTTTTCAATGATTACATAATAATGTACAGTAAATTATTTGCTCAACCCCTTATTACGGAAATCATTAGTATTTTTTATTTTAGTTTCATGCTATTAAAACAAGCTACAATGAGTATATCTTGTCCAACTTTCATATGGATTTTAATAAAATAAAATCCTGGTGATGTCAGAAGAATGGCAATGTGAGAAAACTCCTAGGTCTCTCCCATTGAAATTTCAACAATTGAACAGCTATAACTCAATGAAAGAACTTCAGTTCAGCATGAAATCATATCTGAAAGACACACACATTGAAGCAACTAAAGGTGGAAAAGCAGGAGTGGTCAGGGAAACAAAAAATAAAAATGGGCCTGGGGATGCAGCCCTGTAGCTGAGAGCTCATGGAGGGGTTCAGTTTGGAGAGAGGAGAAATCCAGTCATGTCTGGATTTCCTTCTGCCAGGAAGGGCTGAGAGATTTTGTTGGCACTCTTGCAAGAGTAAACAACTACAGCAATAGCTGAGTGCAGGGACCTGGGAAGGGAACGCAGCTCTGGGAACTTGCCAATTATCTTACAGTCTGCCTGCGGTTTGTGATTCTGGCAGAGAAACCAGGACACAAAGCTTCATAGTTGTCTAGCCTCCCAGAACTTACCTCCTTTCTCCCTTGGTGGTGGCATATTGGAGAATTGACACTATAGAACTACTATTTCCCTTGAGCAAAAGGGTGCTCTGTGTTTGGTCCCTGGTCAGGGCATTAGATAGCAATTACTGGGAGGGAAAACAAAGAAAGTGGCCATGTCCCTGCAGTGTCTCCCCCACCCCCAGCATTGCAGACTGCACAGGAGGACAGCAAGCATTGTGATGGGAGTCAGTACCAGGATTTCACAGAGCTAAGACTAGTGATTCATTGCCACCTATTGGAAAATAATAGAAAAACCACTTAGAAGTAATCTACTAAAAAGAGAGCCATTCACACAAATTCCTAGACAGAGGTGAGGTCCATTGAATACCATAAATAACTTAAGGAGCAATGCAATTTAAAAAGAAAAGAAAAAATTTCCTGAAAGCAACTTAAACACATGGGAATTTAGGATAAACATGACAAAGAATTCAAGATTAAAGTTCTCAAAATACTCAGTAAGATGTGACAAAACACAGAGAGACAATTTAATGCACTCAGAAAAAAAATAATGAAAAAAATGAGGACTTTACCAAAGACATTGAAATTCTAAGAATCAAACAGAAATTTTGGAAATAAAGAACTCAATAAATGAGATCAAGAATGTACTAGCCAACATAAAAAAAAAAGAGCTGACCAGATGGAGAAAAGAATTAATAATATAGAAATCGAGAAATAGAGATGACGTCAGAGTAATGGCGGGGTAGGAAGCGATACCGATAAATCTCCCCCAAAACTCAACAAGATCTTCAACCAGAAACAGAAAAACCTATACTTGGAGCCTCCAGATGCCTTGCAATACACCCGAAGGTATGGTCGAGTGAAAAATTGGCTAAATATATAACCAAACCCCGAAGGAAAAAGGGAGTAAGAATTGAAAAGATGAGGGAATTTATCATCAGAAAAACCCCACTCCAGGAATTACTAAAGGGGGTTCTCCAATCAGATACAAAGAACAAAAAAAAAAAAAGAGCCACAAGTAAAAGCTCCAAGAAGAACACAATAAAACCAAATTTAAACTGTGACAACAACAAAAAGAAAGAGGGGGAGAAGATGGAGATTAACAGTAGCAAAGGACGATGGAGTGCAAAAGTACTCACAAAATAGTTCGCTACAATGAACAGGGTAGGGACCCTTTTCAATACTCAAAGGTAACCACCATTGAAAAAACCACCACAGAAGCACATGAGATAAAAGAGATAGCAACAGAGGAAAGATGTATGGAATACAACCAAATAAAAACAAAAGATAGAAAAACGAAAGAGAAGGATCAAACAAGACACAAAACTAACAGAAAGCAAGATATAAAATGGCAATAGGGAACTCACAAGTGTCAATAATTACACTAAATGTAAACGGATTAAACTCACCAATAAAAAGGCACAGAGTAGCAGAATGGATTAAAAAAGAAAATCCAACTGTATGCTGCCTACAGGAAACTCATCTAAGTAACAAGGATAAAAACAAATTCAAAGTGAAAGGCTGGAAAACAATACTCCAAGCAAATAACATCCAAAAAAAAGCAGGTGTAGCAATACTCATATCGGATAATGCTGACTACAAGACAGGAAAAGTACTCAGAGACAAAAATGGCCATTTCATAATGGCTAAGGGGACACTGAATCAAGAAGACATAACAATTCTTAATATATATGCACCAAACCAAGGAGCACCAAAATATATAAGACAGCTACTTATTGATCTTAAAACAAAAACTGACAAAAATACAATCATACTTGGAGACCTCAATACACCGCTGATGGCTCTAGATTGGTCATCCAAACAGAGAATCAACAAAGAAATAGTGGCCTTAAACAAAACACTAGAGCACCTGGATATGATAGACATCTACAGGACATTTCATCCCAAAGTGACTGAGTATACATTTTTCTCCAGTGTACATGGATCATTCTCAAGAATTGACCATATGTTGGGCCACAAAAACAACATCAGCAAATTCAGAAAAATTGAAGTTGTACCAAGCATATTTTCTGATCATAAAGCCTTGAAACTAGAATTCAACTGCAAAAAAGAGGAAAAAAATCCCACAAAAATGTGGAAACTAAATAACATACTTTTAAAAAATGAATGGGTCAAAGAAGAAATAAGTGCAGAGATCAAAAGATATATACAGACTAATGAAAATGACAATACGACATATCAGAATCTATGGGATGCAGCAAAAGCAGTGATAAGAGGGAAGTTCATATCACTTCAGGCATATATGAACAAACAAGAGAGAGCCCAAGTGAACCACTTAAATTCCCACCTTAAGGAACTAGAAAAAGAAGAACAAAGACAACCCAAAACCAGCCGAAGAAAGGAGATAATAAAAACCAGAGCAGAAATAAATGAATTAGAGAACAGAAAAACTATAGAAAAAATTAATAGAACAAGGAGCTGGTTCTTTGAAAAGATCAACAAAATTGACAAACTCTTGGCAAGACTTACCAAGGAAAAAAGAGAAAGAACTCATATAAACAAAATCCAAAATGAAAGAGGAGAAATCTCCACGGACACCGTAGATATACAAAGAATTATTGTAGAATACTATGAAAAACTTTATGCCACTAAATTCAACAACCTAGAAGAAATGGATAAATTCCTAGAACAATACAACCTTCCTAGACTGAGTCAAGAAGAAGCAGAAAGCCTAAACAGACCTATCAGTAAAGAAGAAATAGAAAACACCATTAAAAACCTCCCCAAAAATAAAAGTCCAGGCCCTGACGGCTATACCAGTGAATTTTATCAAACATTCAAAGAAGACTTGGTTCCTATTCTACTCAAAGTCTTCCAAAAAATTGAAGAAGAAGCAATACTTCCAAACACATTTTATGAGGCCAACATAACCCTCATACCAAAACCAGGAAAGGATGGCACAAAAAAAAGAAAACTACAGACCAATATCTCTAATGAATACAGATGCTAAAATACTAAACAAAATACTAGCAAATCGAATACAACAACATATTAAAAAAATAATACATCATGATCAAGTGGGATTCATCCCAGAATCTCAAGGATGGTTCAACATACGTAAAACGGTTAACGTAATACACCATATCAACAAAACAAAGAACAAAAACCACATGATCTTATCAATGGATGCAGAAAAGGCTTTTGATAAAATACAACACAATTTTATGTTTAAGACTCTCAACAAAATGGGTATAGAAGGAAAATATCTCAACATGATAAAGGCCATATATGATAAACCATCAGCTAACATCATATTAAATGGCACTAAACTGAAGGCTTTCCCCCTTAAATCAGGAACAAGACAGGGTTGTCCACTCTCTCCACTCTTATTTAATGTGGTACTAGAGGTTCTAGCCAGAGCAATCAGACAAGACAAAGAAATAAAAGGCATCCATATCGGAAAAGAAGAAGTAAAGGTATCACTTTTTGCAGATGATATGATCCTATACATCGAAAACCCCAAAGAATCCACAAAAAGACTACTAGAAACAATAAGCCAATACAGTAAGGTCGCAGGATACAAAATTAACATACAGAAGTCAATAGCCTTTTTATATGCCAACAATGAAACAATTGAGAACGAACTCAAAAGAATAATCCCCTTCACGATTGCAACAAAAAAAATAAAATACTTAGGAATAAACATAACAAAGAATGTAAAGGACTTATATAATGAAAACTATAAACCATTGTTAAGGGAAATCGAAAAAGATATAATGAGATGGAAGAATATACCTTGTTCTTGGCTAGGAAGAATAAATATAATCAAGATGGCTATATTACCCAAAGCAATATACAAATTTAATGCAATTCCCATCAAACTTCCAATGACATTTTTTAAAGAAATAGAGCAAAAAATCATCAGATTTATATGGAAATATAAAAAACCCCAAATAGCCAAAGCAATCCTAAAGAAAAAGAATGAAGCTGGGGGCATTACAATACCTGACTTCAAACTCTATTATAGGGCCACGACAATCAAAACAGCGTGGTATTGGCAGAAAAATAGACACTCAGACCAATGGAACAGAATAGAAAGTCCAGAAATAAAACCACATATATATAGTCAAATAATTTTTGATAAAGGGGCCAACAACACACAATGGAGAAAAGAAAGCCTCTTCAATAAATGGTGCTGGAAAAACTGGAAAGCCACATGCAAAAGAATGAAACTGGACTACAGTTTGTCCCCATGTACAAAAAATTAACTCAAAATGGATCAAAGATCTAAACATAAGACCTGAAACAATTAAGTACATAGAAGAAGACATAGGTACTCAACTCATGGACCTGGGTTTTAAAGAGCATTTTATGAATTTGACTCCACAGGCAAGAGAAGTGAAGGCAAAAATTAATGAATGGGACTACATCAGACTAAGAAGTTTTTGCTCAGCAAGAGAAACTGATAGCAAAATAAACAGAAAGCCAACTAAATGGGAAATGATATTTTCAAACAACAGCTCAGATAAGGGTCTAATATCCAAAATGTACAAAGAACTCATAAAACTCAACAACAAACAAACAATCCAATAAAAAAATGGGAAGAGGATATGAACAGACACTTCTCCCAGGAAGAAATACAAATGGCCAACAGATATATGAAAAGATGCTCATCTTCTTTAGCTATTAGAGAAATGCAAATCAAAACTGCAATGAGATACCACCTCACACCTGTTCGATTAGCTATTATTAGCAAGACAGGTAATAGCAAATGTTGGAGAGGCTGTGGAGGAAAAGGAACCCTCATACACTGTTGGTGGGAATGTAAAGTAGTACAACCATTATGGAAGAAAGTATGGTGGTTCCTCAAAAAACTGAAAATAGAACTACCTTATGACCCAGCAATCCCTCTACTGGGTATATACCCCAAAAACTCAGAAACATTGATACGTAAAGACACATGCAGCCCCATGTTTATTGCAGCATTGTTCACAGTGGCCAGGACATGGAAACAACCAAAAAGCCCGTCAATAGATGACTGGATAAAGAAGATGTGGCACATATACACTATGGAATACTACTCAGCCATAAGAAATGATGACATCGGAACATTTACAGCAAAATGGTGGGATCTTGATAACATGATACGAAGCGAAATAAGTAAATCAGAAAAAACCAGGAACTGCATTATTCCATACGTAGGTGGGACATAAAAGTGAAACTAAGAGACATTGATAAGAGTGTGGTGGTTACGGGGGGGAGGGGGGAATGGGAGAGGGAAAGGGGGAGGGGGAGGGGCACAAAGAAAACAAGATAGAAGGTGACAGAGGACAATATGACTTTGGGTGATGGGTATGCAACATAATTGAACGACAAGATAACCTGGACTTGTTATCTTTGAATATATGTATCCTGATTTATTAATGTCACCCCATTAAAAAAATAAAATTATTAAAATTAAAAAAAAAAAAGAAATCTAGAAATAATATACAGGGAAAAAGAGAGACTTTAAAAAATAATAGAGTTCCACAAGAACTATCTGATTCTATCAGAAAGCAATGTAAGAATAATAGGCACACCAGAAGAAGAGAAGGAGAAGAAAATGGAGAGCTTATTCAAACAGTTGATGAGAATTTATCAAACCAATGGAAAGAGCTAGATCCTTGAATCCAAGAAGCAAACAGAACACCTAGTTACCTTAATTTAAAGAGGCCTTCAACAAGACACATTGTATTAAAACTGTCAAAAATTAATGACAAAGAAAGAATCTTCATGTCAGGCAAAAGATGACAACATGTAAAAGAAAGCATATTAAGCCTGAGCATGAGGTGGCACAGTGAATAAAGTGTCAGTGTGAGACACTGAGGACCTGGGATTGAAAAACTTGAGGTCACCGGCTTGAGTGCAGGCTCATCTGGCTTGAGCATGGGCTCATCAGCTTGAGAACGGGGTTGCTGGCTTGAGCATGGGATCATAGACTTGACCCTGTGGTTGCTGGTTTGAGCCCAAGGTTGCTGGCTTGAGTCCAAGCTTGCTGGCTTGAGCAAAAGGTCACTGGCTTGGCTGTAGCCACCTGGTCAAGGCACATATGAGAAAGCAATCAATGAACAACTAAGGAGCCCAACAAGGAATTGGTGCTTCTCATCTTTCTCTCTTCCCGACTGCCTGTCCCTATCTGTTCCTCTCTCTGTTTTTCTCTGTGTCTTCCTTGGAAAAAAAAAAAAAGCCCCTTCGGGTTATCAATGGACTTCTCAGCAGAAACTCTACAATCCCGAAGACAATTAAATTAAATATTTAAAGTACTAAAAGGGAGGAATTATCAGCCAAAAATAATATATTCAGCAAAGTTATCCTTTAGATATGAAGGGGAAATAATGACTTTTCCAGACATACAGAAGCTGAGGGAATTTATCACTAGAACACTACCATTGTAGGATATATTCAAAGGCATTATACTATATACATAAAACAAAGAACAAAACTACAAGTAAGATCTCCAAAAAAAAAAAATTACAGCATAATCAGGGGTAATTTGAGACAACAAAAACATAGCAAGAGAGGAGGTAAAGGTCTGAATTAGCAAAGGAGGATGGAGAATAGATGCATTTGTAAGACAAAAAACTACTGTCTATATGAAACATTTTGACAATAAACTTAATGGTAACTACCCACAAAAACAAAACAAAACAAAACTCCTCAAAATCAAAACACCTATCTTAGAAAAAGAAGAAACAGAAAAGAGATGTATGAAATGCCACCAAATAAAAACGACAGAAACACAAAGGAAAAAAACCAGTGGAGGGCCTGACCAGGCGGTGGCGCAGTGGATAGAGCGTCGGACTGGGATGCAGAGGACCCGGGTTCAAGACCCCGAGATTGCCAGCTTGAGCTCATCTGGTTTGAGCAAAAGCCCACCAGCTTGAACCCAAGGTCGCTGGCTCCAGCAAGGGGTTACTTGGTCTGCTGAAGGCCCGCGGTCAAGGCACATATGAGAAGGCAATCAATGAACAACTAAGGTGTTACAATGCGCAATGAAAAACTAATGATTGATGCTTCTCATCTCTCTCCGTTCCTGTCTGTCTGTCCCTGTCTATCCCTCTCTCTGACTCACTCTCTGTCTCTGTAAAAAATTAATTAATTAAAAAAAACAAAAAAACAATGGAGGCACAGAGGTACCATAATACAAAAGATAAAAAGGCTATAGGATATCCTCATGCATTAATAATTACCCTAACTGTAAATTAACTAAATTTACCAATAAATTTACCAATAAATCTGCATAGAGTAGCAGATTGAATTAAAAAATAAGATCCAAACATATACTGCCTTCAGGAGACACATTTATGATGAACAGACAAAGTTAGACTTGAAGTGAAAGCATGGCAAGTGACTCTCCAAGCAAATAACATACAAAGAAAAGCAGGAATAGCCACATTTATATCTGACAAAACTAAATTGAAGATAACAAGAGACAAAGATGAACATTTCATAATGATAAAGGGAACACTACATCCAGAAGAATTAACATTTCTTAATATATATGCACTGAATCATGGAGCACCAAAGTATATAAAGCAACTACTAACAGAACTAAAAGAAGAAACAGATAAAAACACAATCATAGTTGGGGATTTTAATACTCCATTGACCACTCTAGATAGAGCAATCAAACAGAAAACCAATAAAGAAAATTGGCCTTAAATGACACATTAGACTAATGAACATAATTGATATTTACAGAACCTTTCATCCCAGAACATAGGATTATACATTCTTTTCCAGTGCACATGGAACATTTTCCAGGATAGATCATATGTTGGATAAAAAACTAGCCTCAACAAATTCAAGAAGATTGAATAATACCAAGCATATTCTCTGACCATAATGCTCTGAAATTAGAATTTAACTGTGAAAACAAAGTAAAGAAACCTACAAAAATGTGTAAATTAAACAACATTCTACTAGAAAATGACTGGGCCAAAGATAAAATAAAAGGAGAGATCAAAAGATATATAGAGACAGACGAGAATGACAACATGACACAACAAAATTTCTGGGATGTAGCAAAGCAGTAAAAAGAAGGAAGTTTATATCATTAAGGCCTATATCAAGAAACAAGAGAAATTCCAAGTAAACAACCTAACACTACATCTTAAAGAACTAGAAAAAAATAACAAAGACAATCCAAAGTCAGCAGAAGAAATAAAACAATAACACTTAGAACAGAATCGAATGAAATAGAGAACAAAAGAACTATACAAAAAATTAATACAACAAAGAGCTGGTTCTTTGAAAAGATTAATAAAATGGACAACCCCCTGGCTAGATTTACTAAGGACAAAAGAGAAATGACTCATATAAATAAAATCTGAAATGAAATAAAGTTACCATAGACTTCATAGATATAGAAAGTATCATACTAGGATACTATGAAAGACTATATGCCACCAAATTCAATAACCTAGAAAGAAACGGATAACTTTCAAGAACTTCTGTGTATAACTTTCCCAAACTAAATCATAAAGACTTGGAATACCTAAATAGACCAATAAAGAGTGAGGTAGTTAAAATAAAACATAAAAAACCTTCTCCACAAATAAAAGTCCAGGAACAGATGGCTTCACTAGTGAATTCTACCAAATATTCAAACTTCTTTAAAAAATTAAAGAATACTTTCTAACACATTTTATGAGATCAACATAACCCTGATACCAAAACCTGGCAAAGACAAAACACACACACACAAAACTACAGACCAATATCTCTGATGAACAGAGATGCAAAAATCCTAAACAAAATACAAGCAAAATGAGTAGAACAATACATTCAAAGTAATACATCATGATCAAGTGAGGTTAATGCAGAGGTACAAAAATGGTTCAACATATGCAAATCAATCAATATAATATACCACATTAACAAAACTAAGAACAAAAATTATATGATCCTAACAATAGATGTAGAAGCCTGACCAGGTGGTGACGCAGTGGATAGAGTGCTGTCCTGGAATCCTGAAGACCCAGATTTGAAACCTCAAGGTCACTGGATTGAATGCGGGCCCTCCGACTTCAGCGCCACTTACCAGCTTGAGCATAGGGTTGCCGAATTGAGCATGGGACCATAGACATGACTCCATGCATCATTGCTGACTGGAAGCCCAAGGTCGCTGGATTGAGCCCAAGGTCACTGGCTTGAGCAAGGGGTCACTGGCTCAGCTGGAGCCCCCCTAGTTGAGGCACATATGAGAAAGGAATCAATGAACAACTAAGGTGCTGCAACTCTGAGGTGATGCTTTTCATCTCTTTCTTCCTGTCTATCTGTTCCTGTTGGTCCTTCTCCCTCTCTCTTAAAAAAAATGAATGCAGTAAAGGCATTCATTAAGATATGAATTATTCATCGATTTATGATTAAAAAATTCAATAAAATAGATGTAGAAGGAAAGTATCTCAACATAATAAAGGCCATATATAGCAAACTCTCAGCCAATATACTCAATGGTGAAAAACTGAAAGTTTTTCCTTTAGAATCAAGAAAAAGACATTAATACCTACTCTTACCACTCTTATTCACCATAGGTTTGGAAGTCCTAGCCAGAGCAATCAGGGAAGAGAAAAAACCAAAAAGCATGCAAATTGGAAAGAAGTAAAACTATTCCTTTTTGCAGATAACATGATTCTGTACCTAGAAAACCACAAAGCCTCCACCAAAAAACTATTAGATATAATAAATAAATACAGTGAAGTTGCAGGATATAAAATTGATATACAAAAATCTATTGCTTTCCATCTGACCAGCTGGTGGTACTTTGGATAGAGCATCAGCCTGGGATGCAGAGGACCCAGGTTCAAAACCCTATGATCTCTGACTTGAGTGTGGGCTCATCTGGCTGAGTATGGGCTCACCAGCTTGAGTGTGGGGTTGCTGGCTCTTGAGCATGGGATCATGGACATGACCCCATGGTCACTAGCTTGAGCCCAAAGGTCACTAGCTTGAGCCCAAGATTGCTGGCTAGAGCAAGGGGTCACTTGTTCTTCTGGAGCTTCCAAATCAAGGCACATATGAGAAAGCAATCAATAAACAACTAAGGTGCCACCACAAAGAATTGATGCTTCTCATCTCTCTCCTTTTCTGTCTGTCTGTCCCTGTCTGTCCCTTTCTCTTTCTCTGTCTCTCTCTTTTTTTTTTTTTTTGTATTTTTCTGTAGTTGGAAACAGGGAGGCAGTCAGACAGACTCCCGCATGCGCTTGACCGGGATCCACCTGGCATGCCCACCAGGGGGCAATGCTCTGCCCATCTGGGGCGTTGCTCTGTTGCAACCAGAGCCATTCTAGCGCCTGAGGCAGAGGCCATAGAGCCATCCCCAGCGCCCGGGGCCAACTTTGCTCCAGTGGAACCCTGGCTGCAGGAGGGGAAGAGAGAGACAGAAAGGAAAGAGAGGGGGAGGGGTGGAGAAGCAGATAAGCGCCTCTCCTGTGTGCCCTGGCCGAGAATCGAATGCGGGACTCCTACACGCCAGGTAAATGCTCTACCACTGAGCCAACCGGCCAGGGCTTCTATCTCTCTCTTAATAAAGAAATCTACTCCTTTTCTATATGCTAACAACAAAACTTCAGAGAAGGAAATGAGAAATACAATTTCTTTTAGAATTGCAACAAAAGAATAAAACACCTAATAATAAACTTAACAAAGGATGTGAAGAACTTATTTACTGAAAACTACAAAGCATTATTAAAAGAAACTGAAAAAGACACAATGAAATGAAAAGATATTTTGTGTTCATGGGTTGGAAGACTCAACATAGTGAAAACAGTCATATTACTCAAAACAATATATAGATAACAATGTCACTCTGATTTAAACCCTAATGTCATTTTTTAAACAAATAGAACAAAAAATTATCAGAGTTGTATAGAACCACAAAAGACTCCAATTAACCAAAGCAATCCTTAAAAAAAGAACAAAGCTGGAGGTATCACACTACTTGAGTTCAAATTATACTACAGAGATGTGATCATCAAAACAGCATGGTATTGGCAGAAAAACAGACACACAGAATGACGGAACAGAATTGAGAGACTAGAAATAAAACCACATATATACAGGCAGGTAATTTTGGACAAAGAAGCCAAAAACACACAATGAGCAAAGAAAGCCTCTTCAATAAATGGTGCTGGAAAAATTGGAAAGTCATGTGTGAAAGGATGAAACTAGACTACAATTTGTTCCCATGCACAAAAATTAATCCAAAATGATCAAAGACCTAAATTTGTGATCTGAAACAATAAATTACATAGAGGTAAACATAAGTATTAAACTAATAAATCTTGGCCCTAGAGAACATTTTATAAATTTGACCCCAAAAGCAAGGGAAGTTAAGGAAAAAATAAATGAATGAGACTATATCAAACTAAAAGGCTTCTGCACAAAAAAGAAACCACCAATAAAACAAAAGAGCAACCAATCGAATGGGAGATGACATTTGCAAACAGCTCTGACAAGGAGTTAATATTCAAAAAATATAAATTAACTCCTATAACTCAACACCAAACAAACAAACAATCCAATTAAAAAATGGGCAGAGGACCTGAACAAACATCTCTTCCATGAAGACATACAAATGACCAAAAGATTTATGAAAAAATGCTCAACTTCACTCGCTATTAGGGAAATGGAAACCAAAACTACAATGAGATACCACCTCACACCTGTTGGAATGGCTGTTATCAACAAGACAGGTAATAAGTGTTGGAGAGGTTGTGGAAGAAAAGGAACACTCATTCACTGCTGGTGGGAATGTAAACTGGTACAGCCAGTATGGAAAAGAGTATGGAGGTTCTTAAAAAAAATTAAGAATAATCATCAATCCCTCTTTTGAGTATCTACCTGAAAAACTCAAAAACATTTATTCTCAAAGATACATGTATCCTTGTGTTCACTGCAGTATTACTCACAGTGGCCAAGACATGGAAACAACCAAGTGTCCCTCAATAGAGGATTGGATAAAGAAGATGTGGTACATATATACAATGGAATACTACTCAGCCATAAGAAAAGATGAAATATTGTCATTTGTGACAACGTGGATAGATCTTGAACATATTATGCAAAGCAACATAAGTCAGTCAGGAAAAACTAAGAACTATACGATTTCACTCATATGGGATATAAAACGGAGACTCAAAAACATAGACAAGAGTCGTTACCAGAGGGGAGGCGGTAAAAGGGTTGTGGCGGGGTCGAGGGAGCCAAATATACAATGACAGAAAATGGTTTGACTTTGGGTGATGGGCACACAATGTAATGTGCAGATCTATCACAGAGATATACAACTGAAACTTATATGATCTTATTAACCAATGTCACCCCATTAAATTAATTTTAAAAATCTTAATAAGGAGATTACAAGATCAAAAGTAAGTATATTTTATTTTATTTTTAAATTTTTATTTAGTGATTTTAGTGAAAGAGGAGGGGAGAGAGAGAGAAAAATAAGAACATCAATCTGTTCCTGTACCCTGACCAGAGACTGAACCAACAACCTCTGCACTTTGGGAGGATGCTTTAACCAACTGAGCTATCCTGCTAGGGCAAACACCTATCTATATTTGCACATATTTATGCATTCATGGTCAATTCTTCTTCATTTTTTAGATTTTATTTATTGATTTTTAGAGAGAGGAGAGACAGAGAGAGAAAGAGAGAGAGAGAGAGAAGGGGGAGAAGCAGGAAGCATCAACTCGTGGTAGTTGCTTCCTGTATGTGCGTAGCTAGGGTTTCAAATCAGTGACCTCATTCCAGGTTGATGCTTTATCCACTACACCACCACAGGCCAGGCTGTAAGTATACAGTGTGTCCATAAAGTCATGGTGCACTTTTGACCGGTCACAGGAAAGCAACAAAAGATGACAGAAATGTGAAATTTGCACCAAATAAAAGAAAAACTCTCCCAGTTTCATACCTATTCAGTGCAGTTCGATGTGGGCTCACGCACAGATTTTTTAGGGCTCCTTAGGTAGCTATCCCGTATAGCCTCTACAGACTCGTCACTGACTGATGGCCTACCAGAACGGCGTTTCTCCACCACACTGCCAGTTTCCTTCAACTGCTTTCCCTTTTATTCGGTGCAGATTTCACATTTCTATCATCCCATTACAAAAGCATTTCTCTAGAATCTACTACTTCTGTTGACAATCGATTATTCTAAAATATATTGACTTTTTTTTCTCAGATTTCTTTCCTGAAGTAAAGTAATAATAATTGTTCTAATCCACACCAATCTGACTTCAGCTCACTCTGACAGTGCAAATGCTTCTGTGAAGGTCACCAATAAGCTCCAAAAGTCCCATCTGCTGCTCAACAACTTTTAGCACAAGGTATCATGCTCTGTAATCAAAATATTTTCTTATTTTGCTTCTATGACACCACACAGAATCTGTTTTTCTTCTTTATGAGCCAACCTCTTGGTGTCTTTTACTGACTCCTCCTATAGATTTAACAGGGCTTTTTATTCAGGCATCTTTTTTTTTAGTTTGATATAGTCTCATTCATTTATTTTTTCCTTAACTTCCCTTGCTTTTGGGGTCAAATTTATAAAATGTTCTCTAGGGCCAAGATTTATTAGTTTAATACTTATGTTTACCTCTATGTAATTTATTGTTTCAGATCACAAATTTAGGTCTTTGATCATTTTGGATTAATTTTTGTGCATGGGAACAAATTGTAGTCTAGTTTCATCCTTTCACACATGACTTTCCAATTTTTCCAGCACCATTTATTGAAGAGGCTTTCTTTGCTCATTGTGTGTTTTTGGCTTCTTTGTCCAAAATTACCTGCCTGTATATATGTGGTTTTATTTCTAGTCTCTCAATTCTATTCCGTCATTCTGTGTGTCTGTTTTTCTGCCAATACCATGCTGTTTTGATGATCACATCTCTGTAGTATAATTTGAACTCAAGTAGTGTGATACCTCCAGCTTTGTTATTTTTTTAAGGATTGCTTTGGTTAATTGGAGTCTTTTGTGGTTCTATACAACTCTGATAATTTTTTGTTCTATTTGTTTAAAAAATGACATTAGGGTTTAAATCAGAGTGACATTATTATCTGTATATTGTTTTGAGTAGTTTGACCTTGGGCTCAAGCCAGAGACCTTGGACTTCTAGCCAGCAACCTTTGAGCTCTAGCCAAAAACCTTGGGGTCATGTTGATGATCCTGAACTCTAGCTGGCAACCTTGGAGTTTTGAACCAGGGCCCTCAGCAACCTGGGCCTACACTCAACCCACTGTACCACCATTGGTCAGGTTGCATTGGTTGTTTTTTAATGCTTGAAAACAGTTATTTTATATATAAGGGTGGGCAAAAGTAGATGAAATCACAAGCTATTATTACCTAAAAGATAAATCGTAAATAAATATAGACAATAATAATAATACAATGATACAAATAAATAATACAATAATTAATAAATAAATATTAATGCAAGAGTAAACTCTGTATTTTGCATAATCACAAATGTAAACCTACTTTTGCTCATCCTTGTATATTTGGTCCAGTCCTTGTGGTTCTTTTAAGTAAGAGACTAATTATTTTTTTCTTTCCTTTCTTTTTTTTAAAGATTTTATTTATTGATTTTAGAAAGGGGGGGGAGAGAGAGAAAGGCATTGGGGAGGAGCAGGAATCATCCACTCATAGGTAGTTGCTTGTCATACGTACCTTGACTGGGCAAGTTCAGGGCAACTGGCGACCTCAGCATTCCAGGTCAACATGTTACCAATTGTGCCACCACAGGTCAGAAGAGACTACTTCTTATAACAGCTAACATAATGTCCAGAAGCAAAGTATATAAAATATTTAAAAGTTAAAAAATAAAGAATTGCTAGAAGAAAATGTGGAATAATATTTGGGGGAGGCTTGTATAGCATGACACAAATCTCAAAACCCATGAGAAAAGTATTGATACATTTTTTTCTATAATAAAAAATTTTATTTGGCAAAAATAAATTCCAATATAAAAAATGAAAAGTTAAACATAAAAATGGGAGAATGATTATAAATGACAATATGACAACCCTAATTTTTTTGTTTATATAAAATACTCCAACACTTGAAGAAAAAAAAGTCTAACAATTAGTAAATATAAATGTATAGAAACAGTTGAGTTGCAGAAAATAAAATACAAATACAGGCACTCCCCAGGTTACGAACGAGATAGGTTTTGCAGGCTTGTTCTTTTTTAAAAAAATGTTATGTACTGATTTTACAGAAAGAGGACAGGTCAGAGGTGGACTGAGAAGTATCAACTCATATACTTGCTTCACTTTAGTTGTTCATTAATTGCTTGACATATGTGCCTTTACCAGGCAAGCCCAGGGTTTCGAACTGGTAACCTCAGCATTCCAAGTTGATGCTTTATCCACTGCACCACCACAGGTCAGGCTATAGGTTTGTTCTGAAGTTGAATTTGTATGTAAGTTGGAACAGGTACATTTACCCATTAAATGCAACTTAGACAGATGTTTGTCTTAACATAGTATTTATTTTTACCCTTCTGTGCATATAAATATTTAAATATTTTCAAACCTACAGAACCTATCTTGTTCATAACCCAGGGACTGCCTGTATTCTGAAACATACAAAAGGATACCTAAATTCATTTAAAATAGGAGATGTAAATAAAAAATATATTGAACTTGAAACAATAAGTAGCAAAATATTTGAAAATATTAGAAAGGGAAATGGTAAAAAGTTTCTCTCTTATTTTGATGTAGAACTAATTTTGTAGTAAAAAACGGTGCTTCCCACATAGGCGGAATATAAAACTGAGACTCAAGGACATATAAAAGTGAAGTGGTTACTGAGGGAGGCGGGTGGGGGAGGGGAGCAAAGAGGGACAAATACACGGTGATGGAAAATGATTTGACTTTGGTGATGGGCACACAATGCAATCAGCAGTTCAAATGTTATAGAGACGTTCACCTGAAACCTATGTACTCTTACTGATTATTGTCACCCCATTAAATTTTATTTCTAAAAAAAAATGGTCTGACCATAATGAATAGATATTTAATAATATCTATCCAAATTAAATGTACACATAGTCTTTGACCTAGTAATTCTATGAGTATAAAATCATCTTACGGACATTAACTCATGTGAGAATTACATGTCTACCTGAATAATTATGGCTGTAATAAAAATAATAGCCTAGCCTGACCTGTGGTGGCACAGTGGATAAAGAAGCGTCCACCTGGAATGCTGAGGTCCCAGTTCAAAACCCTGGGCTTGCCTGATCGAGGCACATTTGAGAAGCAACTGCTACAAGTTGATGCTTCCCACTCCCCGCCCACCCCCTTCTCTCTCCTCTCTCTAAAATAATAATAATAATAATAAATAATAATAGCCTAAATGCCCATATCAAAAAGAGAGCATTACTTAAATAAATATTTCCACATCCATTAAAAAAACCAACACTGTGAGGCCCTGGCCAGCTGGCTCAGTGGTAGAGCATCGGCCTGGCATTCAGGAGTCCCAGGTTCAATTCCCGGCCAGGGCACACAGGATAAGCGCCCATCTGCTTCTCCACCCCTACCCCTCTCCTTCCTCTCTGTCTCTCTCTTCCCCTCCCGTAGCCGAGGCTCCATTGGAGCAAAGTTGGCCCAGGTGCTGAGGATGGCTCCATGGCCTCTGCCTCAGGCACTAGAATGGCTCTGGTTGCAGCAGAGCGATGCTCCAGATGGGCAGAGCATCGCCCCCTGGTGGGCATGCCAGGTGGATCCTGGTCGGGCGCATGTGGGAGTCTGTCTGACTGCCTCCCGTTTCCAGCAAAGAATCTAGAAACTTTCAGTCATATCATTAAGTAGAAATAATTAATGAACACCACAAGAAGTATAGTGTGCTCTTATTTAAATGACGAAGATAAAAAACAAGAGATATGCACAAAAATTGATATACTATTATATATTCACAGAATATATCTTTTAGGATAAAATATTGGGAGGGTAACTGGAAGACAAGAATGAAAACATTACTTTCTTCTTAATACCTTTGGATTTTCTATTATAAATATGTAACAAGTATTAAACATATTTTACTAAAATGAACTAAAATTATATAACCCACAGAAAGTAACAAGAAAGGCTGTACCATATGAGAGCCTAAGGTACAGCAAAAATTGTAATCTGAGAAAATATATACTAAATATCCTCAATATTAAGTAGGATTAAAGGTAAAAGAATGTTGTATATCTTAATGGAAACAGCAACATATAAAAGCACCTCCCTCTAAAAATATTTGAAAGATTGAATGTCTCAAAATAATAAAGCAGAAAACAAACAAAAGAATGAGACAGGATAAATAAATCCACAAATTTTTGAAAGATCAATAGAATACATTAAACTCTCATGAACTTCATTAAACAAGAAAGGAAGAAAAATCTCACTATTAAATATTTCTTGCCTGCCTGTGGTGGTGCAGTGGATAGAGCATCAACCTAGAACAATGTGGTCGCTGGTTCGAAACCCTGGGCTTGCCCAGTCAGGGCACATATGACAAGCAATCAATGACGGTGAAACAACTATGAGTTGATCCTTCTCATTTTCCCCCCTGCCCTCTCTGTAAAATCCATGAATAAAATCTTTAAAAAATATTTCTCTATATGTTCTCTTCTTATAATTCTATCCTTCTGGCTTTTTCTAGATTGAACTTGCTCTCTCAATTCTTCCCCATCCTTTATATGTTCTAATATATTTTATCACTCCTTATTTATGGATGGCTTTCTTTAACTTATAAAAATACATTAGCAACCAAAGTTATAAAAAATTACTTTTACTCAGCTCTACACACCTACTTTATTCCTTCTTTTCATTGCCAAACACCTGCAGAGTATTCTAAACTGGTACTTCCAAGACTATAAGTTAACCATGGTCAACCTTTCTTGGTCTTGTTAGTAGATAGGTCAGAGCCTTGTACATAGTTGCTGAATGAATAAATGAAGACTAGTGCTCCAGAGGAACCTCTTTTCTGTCCCCAATCAGTGCCCAGTTCTCTGTTTGAATTTCTGATGTTAAAAAAGTTTTTCCGTGTAATAGATATCCTCCCAATCAATGCTTCTGGTCTGTAAGAATAAAAGGAAGCCTCAAATGTTTTATAGTGCCTCTATATCCCACACTTGTTTTACATGCCTATTTCAAAGTCAGCAAAGCTTTCCATCAGGAAGAAGCTGAGTCTAATTAGACTTATATTATGGGTCTGTTTTTTTCCCTATCTAGGGAAATACATACAGTAATCAGAAATAAATGTGTTTTTCTTGTTTCTTTTTTAGTCCCAGAAGCATTTTATTTAGAAGGAATGCCTTCACAATCCTAGAATGTTATCAATTTCTACTGTTTAGTTAACATATAGATTAGGATATTTTTTTCACTTACTTGGTCATTTTAATAATACCACTTACAGTATCATATTGACCTTAAGAAAACTTGAAACTTTCCAACAGAGTTCTCCAGAGATGGAGGCTGCTTTGGAAGGTAGTTATTTCCTCTCACAGGAAGGTATTGCGGTTAAGGATAAATACATGGTAAGAAAGAAAGAATTCAAATTTTATAAGGATAGCTTGACTAGAATACTTTCAAAGTACTCTTCCATCTCTGAGATATTACAATTCCTTATATATATGAGACTAGCCCCAATTAATAATGCAACCTCAAAAGAATAGTAAATTAAAAGTGATCTTAATGTTACAAAGTTGATGTACTCCTAAAATAATTTATATAGCATACATTTCAACACATCTAATCTTATTTTCTTTTGACCTTTATTATAATATGGGAATAAACTATTTTGGAAAATAATTTAAATCCCATGTGAATTAGGCTAGATATTGTGAAATAACACCAGAAATAAGATTCATTTAGAGGTAGTACTTGGCTAATCTACACATAATATTAATATGCCAAAATTATGACTTACTGTTTCCTTATGAAATTGAAATATTTTAATATAAAGTCATTAATATCTTAGATTTAATTCTTTTATAGATCACAAAGGCAGTTATAAAAATATACTGATTATTAAGTTAGAAAAACTTAATTGAAAAATCTCCAATTTATTTATTTTTATACTCTTTTTAATATTTGAAGTAACTTACCCTGGTGCATAGTTGCATATGAAAAGTGCTGCATATTTAATATGTGCAATTCTTGGACATGAAGTAACAGCACAACCAATTTTGTAAGATTTGTCCCAAACAAGCTAAAATAAAAATTTCAAGGAAAACATAAAGTTTAATGCTAAACATTTACTCTGCAATATTATAAACAATAATATTTTCAATTCACATAGAATCTTTAACTAAACAATTGAAGTAATACAAACTATTCTTCATTGGGATACAGGTAGAGAATTATAATGCTTCTAGGAAAGCAGTTGCAACACTATATTGAGAGAAACACTTTAATATATTCTATTAATTAGTATTCTTAGGATAAAGTGTTTAAGAAATACTGACCCAGAATAATGCTTTACAGCCAAAAAAAGGCCCACCTGCTGAATAAATTTTTATCCCCTCCTTGAATCTGAGATTTCTAGTTTATCGGAAGAGAGAAAGAGGGAAAGAGAGGAGAAAAATTTTAGAAGAAGGGAGGTTGTAAATAGAAGGGAGAAAAAGAGAAAACACTAAGATTATAGGAGGGAAGGAAAAGCAATACAAGAGTAGAGAGTAATACTTCTCTTTTGTTGAAAAAATTCCATTATACAACAGTCTTTGCCTTTCATTTAAAAAACGAATAAAGGAGCTTTTTTTTTTTCTTATAAAAAGGAAAAGCAGGTCTTAAATTGCAGTAAAGCTATGAGAATAACTAAAGATATTCCAGAAATTCTCGGTATGGCTTTAACATTTCTACTACTTTCAAGTGACTAAAAAGTACTTGGGTTGGCTGAGTGGTAGAGCGTCGGCCTGGCATGCAGGAGTCCTGGGTTTGATTCCCAGCCAGGGCACACAGGAGAAGCGCCCATCTGCTTCTCCACCCCTCCCCCTCTCCTTCCTCTCTGTTTCTCTCTTCCCCTCCCGAAGCCAAGGCTCCATTGGAGCAAAGTTTGCCGGGGCGCTGAGGATGGTTCTGTGGCCTCTGCCTCAGGCACTAGAATAGCTCTGGTTGCAACAGAGCGACGTCCGGGATGGGCAGAGCACGCCCTCTGGTGGGCATGCCGGATGGATCCCGGTCTGGCGCATGCGGGAGTTTGTCTAACTGCCTCCCCGTTTCCAACTTCGGAAAAATACAAAAAAAAAAAAAAAAAAAATACTTGTTTTGTTTTATTAATGTCTGTGAGAGGGAGGGGAACCATTTCTGTTTTCTTTTTCTTTTTATCCCAAGCCTTAGTGGTTCTTAAAGAAATGAGTGATGCATGATAAGAATAGAGAATAGAAAGTCTGCAACAGTTAAAATTAGAGTTAGGTCAAATGCAGGAAACAAAAATGTCTAAGATACTGGAATTCAGGAGTACAAAATATAGAGAGGAGTAGGTCAGGAGGTAGCCTTTATTAGTTTACTGAGAGTATGAAGTCATATTAAAGAGACTAGCTTAGATATGAATAAGACAGTGGAGAATCACTATAACTTTCTAGATAAAGAATAAATAGATAGTTTTTGAAACATGCCTCATTTGATGAAAGAGACATAAATTCAACATGAAAAAGTTTAAAGATTTTTAAGTTGTACATAAAACATATCAGAATGTATTGATAGAAAAATAATCATATTTTAAATAAACTTGAAACTTTTTTTTTTTTTTTTTTTGTATTTTTCTGAAGCTGGAAACGGGGAGAGACAGTCAGACAGACTCCCGCATGCGCCTGACCGGGATCCACCCGGGACGCCCACCAGGGGCGACGCTCTGCCCACCAGGGGGCGATGCTCTGCCCCTCTGGGGCGTCGCTCTGCCGCGACCAGAGCCACTCTAGTGCCTGGGGCAGAGGCCAAGGAGCCATCCCCAGCGCCCGGGCCATCTTTGCTCCAATGGAGCCTCGGCTGCGGGAGGGGAAGAGAGAGACAGAGAGGAAGGAGGGGGTGGGGGTGGAGAAGCAAATGGGCGCTTCTCCTATGTGCCCTGGTCGGGAATCGAACCCAGGTCCCCCGCACGCCAGGCCGACGCTCTACTGCTGAGCCAACTGGCCAGGGCCTTGAAACTTCTTTTAATAAATTGTTGATCCCTGATACAAATACTTATTGAAGACCTAAATAATGTCATGTTGTTGGGTTGAGAATAAACAGGTAAAACAAGATCCCTTCCCTCAGTGTTGCATCATATGTAGATGATTACTAAACAACATGATATGTGACATAATAAATGTATGTATAAATGATAAAAGGTTCAGTATTTTGTAAGAATAAAGTTATGAAAGGGTAAAGTATAAAGTGTAAGGGTAGATTATTAGACATGAGGTTGGGAAAGAATACTATTAATTTGCATTGAAAATGTTTTACTCAAACAGTTATGTAGTAGCATGTGTACTAATCTGTGCAAAAAAATTTATGATTATAGTTAATAATTTAAAAATAATTTTTATTTTCTGGTTTCTTACTGCTTTTTCCAGTGTGCATTATTTTTAGAAAAGCTCCTTTTATCTTTGGTAATAGAGATTGATTTTCTATATTTAAAAGAATGTTTTAATTGATGGTTCACATGATAGATGGAATTACAGACATTTTGAAGATATAGGACTGATAATAATTTTGAATCTATTAGAAGTAATAATTTTACCATTTAAGTTCATTTATAAAATTGAAACAAAAACTTGATAGTAAAGCAATTAAGGAGTCTACTGGATTAAAAATATAAAAATTAGATACCTGTTTATAATGAGAACAGTCACTAAAGCAACTGTCATTTTCAAAAGAGTACTTTTTCTTCTCTGCATACCAATTTCTGATAGCAATAGTTGCAGTAAACTGATTTTCAGGTCCGACCCACATATTTTCACCAATACCATTAAATTTAGGATGGGCCATTTTTAGTTCTTCTAAATGAGTATTATGTTCAAACACACACTTTTTCCCCCATGCTCTAGCAGTCCGCGACAAAGCTACATCCCAACTCTGAAAAAAATGCAAACAGCAAAGAAAACAAAATAATGATGAGGTGTGTGTGTGTGTGTGTGTGTGTGTGTGTGTGTGTGTGTGTGTTTTAAATTATTTTCATTGAGTTCTCACAGTAAGATTTAAGAAAAACAATATTAACCTCCATGGGCCAAATTTTTTTCATGACTATAGAAAAAGTTTATGTAACATGAAATCAACAAATATCAACCTATAAATACAAATCAACAATGAATTCAGCAGTCTCAATGATTTTAGTATAACAATTCTGTTTTGTTAACTTTGAAGTAACAATGGCTTACAATATTTGCATTTGTATGTATAAAAGCTTAAGTATGGAATTCCTTAAAACAGTTTGTTCTTGGCATTAAACATAGATATAAGTTGCATTTCAAACCCATTTGCACCCCAGTTTTTGCAGCATACTCTCTTATCCAAAATAAATGGCCAATATGCTTTTCACATCTTTCACTGGAAGAATTGCATTTGATCTCCTTCTTCTCTTCTAATTGTTTATCTACAGAAGTTGAGTCAGATTCTAATAAAGAATCTTTAGATTACTGCTAATCCTTCTTATTCTTACTGCTCTTTTATTTCTATATGCTTTTGTATTCATATTTTAGGCCTCTGATATGTAAAACTAAAAAGCGAAGAAAACACAAGCATTACCATAAATACACTGAACCTTACCACTATAGCTCATTGTGACTTGAAAGTCACAAAGCTGTATCATATGAAAATAATTACAAAGTGATTGTTGAAATGCAAACAAATGAGATTTTTTATATACAAACCAATAGCAACTGTGTAGGCTTTTTCTTGTTTACCAAACACTGATAGAAGAAAAAATAATGACAATTGCACAATATGGTTCTCATGGCCTCTATCTGCAGACAACTTGCAAAAGTATTTACTTTGATATCTCAGGTTAGAGTTGATAACTGTTACCAAGAATGTTATTGGTTACTAAAAAGACATTATATAACAAGATGTATATGCCACCTTGTGGTAAAAAATTAAATAAATTAATAAAATATTTATATATTAGTTTGTGACTTGAAAGGCCCATAGAGGGTTCAGTTTTTGCTTATGGGTCTTATTTGTGGAATTTCTATGGGGAAAATACTTTAAGGTAATCATAAATGAAACAACTATTTCCTGAGACAAAGTACTATGTATGTATTTGTTATTAAAATGTCAGGTTGTTGCCTGATCTGTAGTAACACAGTAGATAAAGTGTCTACCAGGAATGCTGAGGTTGCTGGTTCAAAACCCTGGGCTTGTCTGGTCAAACAATCAATAAAAAACTAAAGTGAAGCAGCTATGAGTTGATACTTCTTGCTCTCCCACCCCTCTCTCTCCTTTCTCTATAATTTCAATAAATCAAATCTTAAAATAAACCAACCATATAGGTTTCAAGTGTACAGATCAACAGAACATCATCTGCACACTGCATCATGCACCAGTCACCTCAAGCAGTCTCCTTCCATCCACATTTCCCCCTTTGTCCACCTCCACTTACCCCGCCCCCTTTCCCTCTCACACCACACTGCTGTCTGTGTCTATGTGTTATATATATATATATATATATATATATATATATATATATATATATATATATGTCTTTTTTTTTGCTTAATCCCTTCACCTTTTTTCACCCAGCCTTCAAATCCCCCTTCCCTTTGACAGCAGTTAGTCTGTTCCTTGTATCTATGCCTCTGTTTCTATTTTGTTCCTCAGTTTATTCTTTCATTAGATTCCACATATGGCATTACTCTTTGACTGGTTAATCTCTCCTTTTAAAAAATTCATTTTAGAGAAGAGAGAGAGAGCAGGAGAGAGAGAGAGAGAGAGAGAGAGCAAGAGAGAGAGAGAGAGAGAGAGAGAGAGAGAGAGAAGGAGAGAAGGAGCAGGAAGCATTAATTCCCATGTGTGCCTTGACCAGGCAAGCCCAGGGTTTCAAACCGGCAACCTCAGCATTCCAGGTCGATGCTTTATCTACTGCGCCACCACAGGTCAGGCTGACTGGTTAATTTCACTTAGCATAATATTTCCAGGCCCATCCATGCTGTAAGATTTGCTTTTTCTTTTTTTTATGGCTGAGTAGTATACCATTGAGTAAATGTACCACAGTTTTTTATCTACACATCTATTGATGGATACTTAGGCTGCTTCCAGATATTGGCTATTATAAATAACACTGCAATGAACATAGGGGTGTATATATTCCTTCAAATCAGAGTTTAGAGTTTTTTTTATATATATTCTCAGAAGTGGTATTCCTGGGTCATAAGGCAGTTACATCTCTAATTTTTTTTGAGGAAACTCTATACTGTTTCTCACAGTGACTGCACAAATCTGCATTCCCACCAGTAGTGCACAAGAGTTCCTCTTTCTCCACATTCTTGCCAGCACTGTTTGTGATTTATTGATGAGCGCCATTCTGACAGGTGTGAGGTGATATCTCATTGTGGATTTAATTTGCATTTCTCTACTGATTAGTGATGTTGAGCATCTTTTCATGTTTGTTGGCAATCTATATGTCCTCTTTGGAAAAATGTCTATTTAGATTCTTTGCTGTTTTTTTTGTTTGTTTGTTTATTTATTTATTTATTTATTTTACTGGATTGTCTGTCTTCCTGGAGATGAGTAGTATAAGTTCTTCGTATATTTTGGAAATTAAACCCTTATTAGATGTATCAGTGGCAAATATGTTTGTCACTTTCAGTGGGTTGTCTTTTCATTTTGTTGATGGTTTCTTTTGCTGTACAAAAGCTTTTTAGTTTGATGTGGTCTCATTTGTTTATTTTTTCCTTTGTTTTCCTTGCCCAAGGAGATATATATCAGCAAAAATATTGCTACAAAAAATGTTCTTCCAGTATTTTTATGGTTTCCTGACTTACATTTAAGTCTTTTCCTTTAAATTAAGTGAGAGGAGGGGGGATAGTGAGACAGACTCCCACATGCGCCTCTACCAGGATCCACCCAGCAATCACCATCTAAGGCCGATGCTTGAATCAACCGAGCTATCCTCAGCTCCTAAGGCCGAGGCTTGGGTCAACCAAACTACTGGTATCCTTAGTGCCTCGGGCTGCTCGAACCAACTGAGCCACTGGCTGTGAGAGGGAAAGAGGGAGAAAAGGGGAGAAGGAGGGGAGAGAAGCACATGGTAGCTTCTCATGTGTGCCCTAACCAGGGATCAAACCCAGGATATCCACATGCCAGGCCGATGCTCTATCCATTGAGCTAAGTGGCCACGGCTTACATTTAAATCATTAATCCATTTTGAGTTTATTCTTGTGTATGGTGTAAGCTGGTAATATAGTTTCCTTTTTTTTTTTTTTGCTTGTATCTGTCCAATTTTCCCGCCACCATTTATTGAAGAGACTGTATTTACCCTATTATATGTTTTTGCCTTTTTCAAATATTAATAGAACACAAAGGCATGGATTTATTTCTGTGCTCTTTATTCTGTTCCATTGATCTATATGCCTGTTCTTGTGCCAATACCACGCTGCTTTGATTACCATGACCTTGTAGTATAGTTAGATATCAGTTAGCATAATACCTAAAACTTGTTTTTCTTTCTCAAGATTGCTGAGGGTGCCTGACCAGGTGTTGGTGCAGTGGATAGAGTGTCGGCCTAGGATGCTAAGGATCCAGGTTTGAAATCCTGATGTCGCTGGCTTGAGCATGTGATCATAGATATGACCCCATGGTCACTGGTTTTAGCTCAAAGGTCACTGGCTTGAGCCCAAAGTCACTGGCTTGAGCCCAAGTTCACTGGCTTGAGTAAGGGATCACTGGCTCGGCTGGAGCCCCCACCCCCCGTCAAGGCACATATGAGAAAGCAATTAATGAACAACTAAGGTGCTGCAACAAAGAATTGATACTTCTCATTTCTCTCCCTTCCTGTCTGTTTGTTCCTGTCTGTCCCTCCTTCCCTCCTTCCCCCTCACTCTCTTGCTAAAAAGAAAAAAAAAAAAGATTGCTGAGGGTATTTGTGGTTCTGTATAAATTTTTAGAATATTTGTTCTAGGTCTGTGAGATATGCCATTAGTATTTTAATAGGAATTGTTAAATTCAACAATTGTTGAATCTATCGATTGCTTTGAGCAGTATGGACATGTGAATGACATTAATTTTTCCTATCCATGAACACAGTATATGCTTCCACTTGTATTTTCCTTAATTTATTTCTTCAGTATAATTTTTCAAGAACAAGTCTTTTATCTCCTCAGTTAAATTTATTTTTAGATACCTTATATTTTTTTCTTGCAATCGTAAATGGGATTTTTTTCTTAATTTCTATTTTTTTTCTTTTTAAACTTTTTTTAATTTTATTTATTCATTTTTAGAGAGGAGAGAGAGAGACAGAGAGGGAGAGAGACAGAGAGAGAGAAGAGGGAAGGAGCTGGAAGCATCAACTCCCATATGTGCCTTGACCAGGCAAGCCCAGGATTTCGAACCGACGACCTCAGCATTTCCAGGTCGACGCTTTATCCACTGCGCCACCACAGGTCAGGCCTAATTTCTCTTTCTGATAGTTCATTATTGATGTATAGAAATGGAACTGATTTCTGGATATTAATTTTGTATCCTATTACTTTGTCAAATACATTTATTCAATCTAGTAGGGTTTTTTTGGTGGAGTCTTTAGGGTTTTCTATATATAATATAATGTCATCTGTGAATAATGAAAGTTTACTTCTTCCTTTCCAATTTGGATGTTTTTATTTCTTCTTCTTGTTCAGTGCTGTGACTAGTACTTCCAGTACTGTATTGAGTAAGAGTAGTGAACGTGAATATCTCAGACTTGTTCCTGATCTTAAGAGAAACACTTCTGGTACCCCTATGATGTGGATGTTGTTATGCTTGATTTTGTCCCAGAGGTGCCTTAGACTTCCTTCATTTTTATTTTATTTTATTATTTTTTTTGAATTTTTCTGAAGCTGGAAACGGGGAGGCAGTCAGACAGACTCCCGCGTGCACCCGACTGGGATCCACCCGGCACGCCCACTAGGGGGCGATGCTCTGCCCATCAGGGGCGTCGCTCTGTTGCGACCAGAGCCACTCTAGCGCCTGGGGCAGAGGCCAAGGAGCCATCCCCGGCGCCATCTTTTGCTCCAATGGAGCCTCAGCTGCGGGAGGGGAAGAGAGAGACAGAGAGGAAGGAGAGGGGGAGGGGTGGAGCAGATGGGCGCCTGTCCTGTGTGCCCTGGCTGGGAATCGAACCCGGGACTTCCGCACGGCAGGCCGACGCTCTACCACTGAGCCAACCAGCCAGGGCCGACTTCCTTCCTTTTTAAAATTTTCTTTTCTTTCTGATGTTTTGCTTGTGTACTTACTCTTACTATGTCCTTTAAATCTCTGATTTGAGCCTCTGTTTCATCTAACCTGCTGTTGATTCCTTCTTGTATATTATATCTGAAATTGTATTTGTAATTTCAGATATTATATTTTTCATTTCTGACTGGTTCCTTTTTATGGTTTCAATGTCCTTTTTAATGTTTACTGTTCCTTTGTAAAGACATCATCCACTCTTCCCCTATGGTCCTTGAGCATCCTTATAACCATTGTTTTGTACACTGCATCTGGTATGTTAGTTGCTTCCATTCATTTAATTCTTTTTCTGGCAATTTTTCTTGTTCTTTCATTTGGGGCAAAATTATCTCCCAATTTTGTCTCTGTGTATTAGGTAGATCTGCTATGACTCCAAAACATGTTATAGTGACTTTGGGATGTAGTGTCTTGTCGGGTTCAGTGGCACAATCTTCCAGAGCACATGAGCTCAGTGCTCTAGGAATGTCTCTTGTAGGTTATGTGCACCCTCCTGTGGTAGTTGAGTCTTGAATGCTGTTGGCTTTCTCAGGTGGTTAACCCTTCAGGCTGCCTAACATAAGGATAAACCTCAATCATCATGTATGAGTCACTGTGCAAGTGCTGCTCCTGTGGAGAAGTTGTTGTCAGTAGTCTGGTGCCTGCCAGAATTCCCCTTTGGGTGTGTTCCTTGTCTGGCCAGTTGGGTCAAGTTCTGGTACAGACTGAAGCCCACCAATGTTTGCGTTAGTTCTGTGTCCACTTGGTTGGGGTTGTAGTATAGGTCAATGTCAGACATTGTGTGAAACCAATCTTGGGTTACCTATCTGGAACTATCATGCTATTCACTGTTTGTTGCTGTGTCCACTGGGCCTTGGTGTGCATGGGAGGGTGCAATCTGTGTATAAGGGTTGACTTCCTCCAGCTTATAGCTGGAGGCAGATCTATAAAAAGTCCAAAGCTCCCTGAGGTCTGCCTCTATGTACTCTTAGCTACTCTCCTTAACCCTGAGGTTACCTGGTTTTCCTCCAGAGCCTTTTGAAGAAAGACTATAGAGTGGGCCCAGGTTGGCCATACCACAGACCCCTCCACATGTTATGAGCTCAGTAGGGCAGGGGGACCAGGGTCGGGAGGACAGGGCTGGTGGGTCTCCTATTTGGGAGCTGTGCAATCAGTCACTCAATAAAGGGAAAGTGGCCCCTAACCCAGAGCTAAACCACTCAGTCTCTACCAGAGCCTCCAACTCTAGCTCCCACAGGAAGAGCATGTTGCAGGTTCAGGTTGGGTGCAGCCATCTGTATCCTCTGTAGGTGCAAGCTCAGGTCAGAGCCACTAGGGCTGGGGAAGACAGATAATTGGGAGTGGTGCCAGCTGAATTCACAGTAGGGGATCAAGCACTTTTTCTTGGTCCCAGACAATAGCCTCTGAGGGGAATGTCCTCTGATTGTCCCAGTTGTGAATAGCACTCCCCCTACCCCCAACAAAAATGAGCTCAGCAGTGTGGGATATCCAGGACCAGAAAGGGAAGATCCAAACAACTTCCCTTTGAGGCTGATGCCAGCAAGCCTGTAGAGGCAGGGGCAAGCACTTCTGCTCCTTCCCAGGATAGCATGGGCTGATTCACAGGGAAGATATGAATGACCTTCCAGTAAAGTAGCCACACAACCCAGCACCTGCCCATCTGATTCCAGAACAAAAGGCTCCCTGAGAATCGATCTCCTAAAGTCCCAGCTCTGCATGGTACTTTGACCCTTCTTGTGCGACTGAACTCAGCAGAGTAGAGCCATAGAATGGCAGAGTAGACCAACTGATTCAACAGGCGGAGAGGTTGCCTGTTGTGTGGGAATAATGGTCCTTTCCAAAGACACACACTTCAATCACTGTCTGAGTACCTGCCAAGAGCTTCTCCAGAAAAAGAGCTCCCATAGTTCCCTGCAGGGTTGAACCAGTACAACCCTTTGCAGGACCTGAGCACAGCAGAGTGGTGATGCCAGCAGCTGGAGGACAGGACAGTGCACTCCCCAGGCTGGTGCTCATGCCTGACCCTGGGAAGGTGGTGTTTGGGTCTCTAGCAGACTCCTTTCTCTCCCAGGATGACTAAATCCCACTGATTTTTCAGTCCCAGGTGCTATGTGGGCTCCTCTTCCTATTTCTGTTGCTCTGGTTTGGGATCCCTGCATGAGGTTGAGACCCCATGTTCCTGAGGTGTGTGTGGGGGGGGAGTTTTACAGTTGATATATCCCTCTGGCTTCTCAGCTCCTGTACATGGCTGCAGAGGTCAGCCCTTTAGAAATCCCCATCCTCTTTACCAGTCTCTATATGGCTTTTTCTGTCAATCCTTATAATATTTCAGTTCGCTAGACTTCAGTGGGTTATTCAGGTTGTTCGCTCTATAATTTAGCCATAAATCCTGTTTGAGACTGGGGGCAGGTGAGTGTAGCTTCCACATACCCTGCAGCCATCTTAGAATCCCTCATGCTTTTCTTTTTGTTCTTTGTTTTTCTAAAACTTTATTCATTTTTAGAGGAGAGAGAGAGAGAGAGAGAGAGAGAGAGAGAGAAGAGAGAGAGGAGCAGGAAGCATCAACTCCCATATGTGCCTTGACCAGGCAAGCCCAGGGTTTCGAACCGGCAACCTCAGCATTTCAGGTTGACACTTTATCCTCTGCACCACCACAGGTCAGGCTCCCTCATGCCTTTTACTTATAGTAATACAATAATATAAAATATTCATCTAAGAACTATTTATTGAGCAGTGATTGTATGCAAAATATTGTGTTGTAAAGACTAAAATATGAAGTTAGGCATATATTTTGTCATCTAGTTGCTTACTGTTAGGATAATAACCCGGAATATTATATATATTATATTATTATTTAAGTATATATATGTGTGTATATATATATATATATATATATATACAATTTTAACACATAGTGATGGTAGTTGGTAAATGTAAAGAGGCCCATATAAAGTTTTATAATATTCCCAGAAATGTGAGAAAATATCACAAGATGCTGTTTCCTGGACAGCTATGTGGAAATATACACAAATAACTAATTTTGTCATTATTTAGAGCCTCATTAAGTCCATTGTTTAGTTAAGAACAAGAACAAAAACAACACACACAGGAAAATCAACAAAACAGTTGTAAAACCAAAATGCTAAGTACATATGTTTTAGTATATCTGAAAAAGTTTCTGAAACTAATATTAAGATTTCCTTAGGGTTTTCTCAGTTAATTTCATAGATTATACATATATACAATATAGAAAAAAAATTCTTCTTTTTTGAGAGGCAGGGAGGGAGAGACAGAGAGAAGCACCGACTCCTTGTTCCACTTAGTTGTGCACCCATTGATTGCTTCTAATACATGCCCTGACTGGGGCTGGAATCAGTGACCTTGATACCCTGGGACGATGCTCTATCTACTGTGCCACTCACTGGCCAGGTCTACTGTATGTTTATTAATTATCAGAAGGAAGACTGATCTTCAATCTTGAAAAAAAAAACCCAGAATTAATCATAAAGAGAGGGGGGTTTATTGATAAGATTCTCAAATATCCCCAAATTCTATGATTAAATTCATAAGAAAAGAATTGGCGTGGAATAACTACCTTCAGCAACAATACTAAATGCTAGTATATTTCTATAAGATAATATATAACAGAAGAGAAAACACCTACAATAATAAAAGTAAAGAAAATGAACAAGAAAGAACTAAAAAATGGCCAATCAAAACAGCATTTAAAAATTAACATTAGGGCCCTGGCCGGTTGGCTCAGCGGTAGAGCATCGGCCTGGTGTGCAGGAGTACTGGGTTCGATTCCTGGCCAGGGCACACAGGAGAGGCACCCATCTGCTTCTCCATTCCTCCCCCTCTCCTTCCTCTCTGTTTCTCTCTTCCCCTCCCGCAGCCGAGGCTCCATTGGAGCAAGGATGGCCTGGGCGCTGGGGATGGTTCTGTGGCCTCTGCCTCAGACGCTAGAATGGCTCTGGTTGCAACAGAGCGATACCTCAGAAGGGCAGAGCATTGCCCACTGGTGGGCATGCCGGGTGGATCCCGGTCGGGCACATGCGGGAGTCTGTCTGACTGCCTCCCCGTTTCCAGCTTCGGGGGGGAAAAAAAATTAACAGCCTGACCAGGCGGTGGCGCAGTGGATAGAGTGTTAGACTGGGATGTGGAAGGACCCAGGTTCGAGACTCCAAGGTCTCCAGCTTGAGGCGGGCTCATCTGGTTTGAGCAAAAGCTCACCAGCTTGGATCCAGGGTCGCTGGCTCCAGCAAGGGGTACTCGGTCTGCTGTAGCCCCACGGTCAAGGCACATATGAGAAAGCCATCAATGAACAACTAAAGAGTCGCACCGTGCACCGAAAAACTGATTAATGCTTATCATCTCTCCGTTCCTGTCTGTCTGTCCCGGTCTATCCCTCTCTCTGACTTTCTGTCTCTATAAAAAAAAAAGAAAAAAGAAAAAAATTAACATTAAAATGAAGTACTATTTTATAATTTACCAGTTTATCCAGTGATTAAAAACATCCCACCAGGGCTAATGTGGTGAAAAGGGAACATTTATACACTGCTGGTATTTGCTTAATTTGGCACAACCCCTTAGAAGAGCAATTGGTATGGATCATAGAAATTTAAAATATCACATCCTTTATTTATGCCATTTTTGTAATTTGTCCTAAGGAACCAATCCAGAAGGAAGAAGAGACTCAGGTCCAGGGAGATAGTCCTGGCAATATAATTCATGATGTAAACTGGAAGCTCCTAATTGCCTGATAAGAGAATAGTTATTACAATACATTTTTGCAGTCATTTTTAATGACAATCAATCAGGAAGACTCTGTGGCAACAAGGGACTAGTTGATAAGAAGTTAAATAGAAAGGGGAGGGAGGGTGGGAAAGAAGCAAGAAGAAACATTTAAGGGAATGCAAAATCAGGGTTGGGCTGTGAGGTGAGCAAAATTTAAGGTGGATACCAAAAAAGTCAATAATCAAGGTAAGTAATACTTTTAAAAGGCAAAATTAATGTAAAAACATCCGTGGTAAAAAAAGTCAAATTTTAAAATAAAAACAAGATCTCAACGCGCAACGAAAAACTAATGATTGATGCTTCTCATCTCTCCGTTTCTGTCTGTCTGTCCCTGTCTATCCCACTCTCTGACTCTTTCTGTCTCTGTAAAATAAAAAAATAAAAATAAATAAAAACAAGATCTGACTTTTCACTTGCACCATTCTGAGAGTGCCTCACTTGCCTCTCCCTAATTTAAGCCCAAGAATCCTGTTGTTTAAATTGATATTGTCTTCATCAATGATATTTTGCATTGATTTTTAAATGAAAATCATATATATTGTGCATTCAACTATCTTTTTCTCCAATTGAAGCCTCCTTAAAATTTGCGCCTCAGGTGAGTGCCTCTGCTCGCCCTCGCCTCGTCCCAGTCCTGCGCAAAATTTCGGTAATAAATGTGTGGAGAGGCAGTGGTTTTTAGTTCTTCCGTGGATACATTTACGAGTACTTATTTTAAAATTCCAACTAACAGCGCAGTTCCCCGCGACCCCAAAGCCTCAGAGCAGCGGCCCGGGCTCCGGGAGACCGACGGGGTGCGTGGTGACAAGGGATGTCGGAGGTTCAGGCAACCTCCCCAGGGCCTCACCAGGACGCGCATGTTAGCCGCCTCGGGCAAGACGTTGCCTCGGAGCTCATTGTGGAGTTTCACGTACTCGTTGACAAAGGTTGGGTCCTCTTCGTGAGGGAACAATTCCGCGCTCAAGCCAGAAGTCAGCAGCAGCAGCCAGAGCTCACAGCACCACAGCTTCAAAACGCCCCCTCGCGTCAGAGAGAGCGATTGGACGAACCAGCCCAGGGCGAGGAGCCTTAGAGCCTCCATGGTCCACCGGCCGCAGACAGGCCAGTGCGCACGCGCCAGCCCGCCCCGGTGACCAGCCAATCTACGGGGCGGGGTCTTCACGCCGGGCCCCGCCCCGCCAGAAGCGGAGGAAAAAGCGTGAATGACAATCTGGGCTCTGTGCACGGAAGCTTCGTCCTAGCTGTCGGGCCGCAGAGCTCCAGGCTTTTCACTAAGCTAATTAAGGTAGCTGGGAGTTATCCAGAGTTGACTTCTGATTCTAAATGATGTGCCATCGTTTATTGATTAGCATCGTTATCAATTGCCTAATAATGAACATGTGCGAGGAACCTTCTAATCATGCGAAGGTAAATGATCATTCCTCTGTGATATTGACGAAAATTAATTTTTGTTTTCCACCCTTACCTGTCGAGTTGGGAATTTAAGGCAGGAAGCACCCTTTATTTTCATCAGGAACAGAAAAATACCCTTTTAAAGTGGACTTCCTTGAGATTTTTCTCTCAGTGTTTTAATGAGCTTTTCTGGGTGATCACAAAATAAATGGAAGATTGGAAAGCTCAACATTTAGGGATTAAACTCAAGTTCATCAAGTTCTCATAAGCCTGAAATATTTCCATATTTTCCATCACTGGAACTTTATAGACAGCCTGGAATATCAAGAATAATCTTCCATGACGAATTGTCCAGTTCACAGTACATAAGAACTTATTTTTTGTTTTCATTTTTTCTTTCAGACAAAAATGACTAGTGTCCTAGCAGATTTTGGCCTGTGCTTTTTATCTCCAAACATTTTGCTCTAGAAAACTTGTTTTGAAGAATCTAAGTTCTAGGAACAAAATAAAAGCACATATTTGTTTGGGACCCGTTTGCACATAACATGTTGTGCTCGATAGTGTTAAGGAGATATTCAAAATCATTAACACTGGGCCCTGGCCTGTAACACAGTTAGAGCATTGTCCCCATACGCCAATGCTGTGGGTTCCATCCCCAGTCCTGGAACATAGGTGAGTCAACCAATGAATGCGTAATAGGTGGAACAACAAATTGATGTTTCTCTTTCTCCCTCTTCCTCTCTCTCTAAAATCAATAAATAAATAAAAGGAAAACAAACAAACAAAAATTATTGACACTGGGACAGAAATTTGCCACAAAGAAAGCATTGTGACTGGTTGGCCAAAATATCTAAAAAGAAATGTGCTTTGAAAAATAGTTGAATGCACAATATATATGATTTTCATTTAAAAATCAATGCAAAATATTATTGATGAAGACAATAACAATTTAAACAACAGGATTCTTGGGCTTAAATTAGGGAGAGGCAAGTGAGGCACTCTCAGAATGGTGCAAGTGAAAAGTCAGATCTTGTTTTTATTTATTTTTATTTTTTTATTTTACAGAGACAGAAAGAGTCAGAGAGTGGGATAGACAGGGACAGACAGACAGAAACGGAGAGATGAGAAGCATCAATCATTAGTTTTTCGTTGCGTGTTGAGATCTTGTTTTTATTTTAAAATTTGACTTTTTTTACCACAGATGTTTTTACATTAATTTTGCCTTTTAAAAGTATTACTTACCTTGATTATTGACTTTTTTGGTATCCACCTTAAATTTTGCTCACCTCACAGCCCAACCCTGATTTTGCATTCCCTTAAATGTTTCTTTTTGCTTCTTTCCCACCCTCCTTCCCCTTTCTATTTAACTTCTTATCAACTAGTCCCTTGTTGCCACAGAGTCTTCCTGATTGATTGTCATTAAAAATGACTGCAAAAATGTATTGTAATAACTATTCTCTTATCAGGCAATTAGGAGCTTCCAGTTTACATCATGAATTATATTGCCAGGACTATCTCCCTGGACCTGAGTCTCTTCTTCCTTCTGGATTGGTTCCTTAGGACAAATTACAAAAATGGCATAAATAAAGGATGTGATATTTTAAATTTCTATGATCCATACCAATTGCTCTTCTAAGGGGTTGTGCCAAATTAAGCAAATACCAGCAGTGTATAAATGTTCCCTTTTCACCACATTAGCCCTGGTGGGATGTTTTTAATCACTGGATAAACTGGTAAATTATAAAATAGTACTTCATTTTAATGTTAATTTTTAAATGCTGTTTTGATTGGCCATCTTTTAGTTCTTTCTTGTTCATTTTCTTTACTTTTATTATTGTAGGTGTTTCCTCTTCTGTTTATGTATTGTCTTACAGAAATATACTAGCATTTAGTACTGTTGCTGAAGGTAGTTATTTCCAAGCCAATTCTTATCTTTTGAATTTAATCATAAAATTTGGGGATATTTGAGAATCTTAGCTATAACCCCCCTCCCTTTATGATTAATTCTGGGTGTTTTTTTTTCAAGATTGTAGATCAGTCTTCCTTCTGATAATTAATAAACATACAGTAGACCTGGCCAGTGAGTGGCACAGTAGATAGATAGAGTATCGTCCCAGAGTACCAAGGTCACTGATTCCAGCCCCAGTCAGGGCATGTATTAGAAGCAATCAGTGGGTGCACAACTAAGTGGAACAAGGAGTCAGTGCTTCTCTCTGTCTCTCCCTCCCTGCCTCTCAAAAAAAAAGAATATTTTTTCTATATTGTATATATGTATAATTTATGAAGTTAACTGAGAAAACCCTAAGGAAATCTTAATATTAGTTTCAGAAACTTTTTCGGATATACTACAACATATGTACTTAGCATTTTGGTTTCACAACTATTTTGTTGATTTTCCTGTGTATGTTGTTTTTGTTCTTGTTCTTAACTAAACAATGGACTTAATGAGGCTTTAAATAATGACAAAATTAGTTATTTGTGGATATTTCCACATAGCTGTCCAGGGAGCAGTATCTTGTGTTATTTTCTCACATTTCTGGGAATATCATAAAACTTTATATGGGCCTCTTTACATTTACCAACTACCATCACTATGTGTTAAAATTGTGTTTCCAGGTTGTTATTCTAACAGTAAGCAACTAGATGACAAAATTTATGCCTGACTTCATATTTTAGTCTTCACAACACAATATTTTGCATACAATCAGTGCTCAATAAATAGTTCTTAGATGAATATTTTATATTATTGTATTACTATAAATAAAAGGCATGAGATATCCTGACCTGTGGTGGCGCAATGGATAAAGCATCAACATGCAACGCTGAGGTTGCCGGTTTGAAACCCTGGACTTGCCTGGTCAAGGCACATACGGGAGTTGATGCTTCCTGCTCCTCCCTCTTTTCTCTCTCTCTCTCTCTCTCTTTTTCTCCTCTCTCAAAATGAATAAAGTTTTAGAAAAAAAATGGTTTCAAATTTCTAAGAAAATGCCCAGCACCATTAGAGAAATGAATGGAGGTGAAGAGGGACAAAACAACCCAAAAAATGAAGGTGGTCTCAAACTAACCAACAGTTTGCCTCTATCCCAAAGTCAAAACCATTAAATTGAGAATGAATCTGGGAATATTTATATGAAATTTTGATTTCTAAATTTACATTACTCTTATATATTCTTGAGATCAATATTTATTTAGTATGGTAATATGTATGCAACAAGTCCTAGAAATGGTTTCTAAAAGGATAGCATTCTCCCAGACTATCTTAATAACTTTCAAAAAATATGTAAATCTGAGTGCAGTTTAGGAAAATATGTTTAAATATGGTAATTCAGTAATTAAGAATTTATAGCATTTACTTCAGAATTATTGAAAGGATCGTATCATTATATGTGAAGCACTTAGTGGTTGGCACATTGAAAACATTACTTAGTGTAAGGTATTATTAAATTATACTATTAATAAATAACACCTCATTTTCATTTATATTGACTAAAACTGAAATCAATTTTTAACACTGAGCACTTTGCCAGACATATTTGCATTCTTAGTACAAAGTTAATGAATTATTTTTATGATAGTCCTTGTGTCCCACTGGCTACAAGGCGTATTTCCAATGTGTGCAACCCCAGCTGAGTTCTTCCTGGTGGTTTTGACTAGGAGGCACGTAGCTTTCCTGAGGGAGAATGGGAGTTCCACTGGGAATGATGATTATGGGATTTGTTTGTTTCATTTGCAGAGTGTGTGAGTCTAGGTAGTTTTAATTGCAGATTATATTACCTAGTTTTAACTAAGCCAAGCATCAAAAAATGATCATATGTCTTGAAAATTAGCTGAAAAAATATGGCAGATTATAGCTGTAAAGATACAAGTACAAGTAAACAATATCAATATTTTTTTTCAAGAGAGGAAGAGAGAGAGAGAGAAGCATCAACCTGTTATTCCACTTAGTTGTGCCATCAATTGCTTCTTCTCGTAGTTGCTCTGATCAGAGCTGTGGAACTGGCACCCTTGGCTTTCAGCCGGCATGCTGGAGGGAGGTGGGAAGGTATAACGCTGGTGGCTGAGGCACGGCAGGTTCACACACGATTCAGACAGATGGTAGAAAAACTGCGGAGTTGAGCCATTCTGTGTAATAAAGTCTCACAATGGAGGACAAGCACACAGGCAGGGGAAACTGCCTCTCAGGCAAACAAAAAGCCAAGTGGCCCCTCACAGTGGCAGCCAAGCAATCTGCTATCTGCAATTCTCTGAGCGCAAGCACCCATAGCCTTATGTAGGCCATACACACGTGGCTCTGCTAGATGCTTAAGCACTAATCAGGCAAAGACCTTGCAGCCAGTAAACCAGAGAGTAAGCCTAACACAGCTTCCCCACAGAAGAGTCCAGACAGGCACCCTAAGCTCAGCTAGTGACCTCAGCCCTTCAGGATGGTGCCACCTGCCAGAGACTATCAATCATTTGATTATTGTTTTCCTGACATAAACATCTCTTTCACACTTTTTTTTTTAATAATTTTATTTTTTTAATGGGGTGACATCAATAAATCAGGATACATATATTCAAAGATAACAAGTCCAGGTTATCTTGTCGTTCAATTATGTTGCATACCCATCACCCAAAGTCAGATTGTCCTCTGTCACCTTCTATCTTGTTTTCTTTGTGCCCCTCCCCCTCCCCCTTTCCCTCTCCCATTCCCCCCTCCCCCCTGTAACCACCACACTCTTATCAATGTCTCTTAGTTTCACTTTTATGTCCCACCTACGTATGGAATAATGCAGTTCCTGGTTTTTTCTGATTTACTTATTTCGCTTCGTATCATGTTATCAAGATCCCACCATTTTGCTATAAATGTTCCGATGTCATCATTTCTTATGGCTGAGTAGTATTCCATAGTGTATATGTGCCACATCTTCTTTATCCAGTCATCTATTGACGGGCTTTTTGGTTGTTTCCATGTCCTGGCCACTGTGAACAATGCTGCAATAAACATGGGGCTGCATGTGTCTTTACGTATCAATGGTTCTGAGTTTTGGGGGTATATACCCAGTAGAGGGATTGCTGGGTCATAAGGTAGTTCTATTTTCAGTTTTTTGAGGAACCACCATACTTTCTTCCATAATGGTTGTACTACTTTACATTCCCACCAACAGTGTATGAGGGTTCCTTTTTCTCCACAGCCTCTCCAACATTTGCTGTTACCTGACTTGCTAATAACAGCTAATCGAACAGGTGTGAGGTGGTATCTCATTGCCGTTTTGATTTGCATTTCTCTAATAGCTAAAGAAGATGAGCATCTTTTCATATATCTGTTGGCCATTTATATTTCTTCCTGGGAGAAGTGTCTGTTCATGTCCTCTTCTCATTTTTTTATTGGATTGTTTGTTTGTTTGTTGTTGAGTTTTATGAGTTCTTTGTATATTTTGGATATTAGGCCCTTATCTGAGCTGTTGTTTGAAAATATCATTTCCCATTTAGTTGGCTTTCTGTTTATTTTGCTATCAGTTTCTCTTGCTGTGCAAAAACTTCTTAGTCTGATGTAGTCCCATTCATTAATTTTTGCCTTCACTTCTCTTGCCTGTGGAGTCAAATTCATAAAATGCTCTTTAAAACCCAGGTCCATGAGTTGAGTACCTATGTCATCTTCTATGTACTTAATTGTTTCAGGTCTTATGTTTAGATCTTTGATCCATTTTGAGTTAATTTTTGTACAGGGGGACAAACTGTAGTCCAGTTTCATTCTTTTGCATGTGGCTTTCCAGTTTTCCCAGCACCATTTATTGAAGAGGCTTTCTTTTCTCCATTGTGTGTTGTTGGCCCCTTTATCAAAAATTATTTGACTATATATATGTGGTTTTATTTCTGGACTTTCTATTCTGTTCCATTGGTCTGAGTGTCTATTTTTCTGCCAATACCATGCTGTTTTGATTGTTGTGGCCCTATAATATACTTTGAAGTCAGGTATTGTAATGCCCCCAGCTTCATTCTTTTTCTTTAGGATTGCTTTGGCTATTGGGGTTTTTTATAGTTCCATATAAATCTGATGATTTTTTGCTCCATTTCTTTAAAAAAGTCATTGGAAGTTTGATGGGAATTGCATTAAATTTGTATATTGCTTTGGGTAATATAGCCATCTTGATTATATTTATTCTTCCTAGCCAAGAACAAGGTATATTCTTCCATCTCATTATATCTTTTTCAATTTCCCTTAACAATGGTTTATAGTTTTCATTATATAAGTCCTTTACATTCTTTGTTATGTTTATTCCTAAGTATTTTATTTTTTTGTTGCAAACGTGAAGGGGGTTATTCTTTTGAGTTCGTTCTCAATTGTTTCATTGTTGGCATATAGAAAGGCTATTGACTTCTGTATGTTAATTTTGTATCCTGCGACCTTACTGTATTGGCTTATTGTTTCTAGTAGTCTTTTTGTGGATTCTTTGGGGTTTTTGATGTATAGGATCATATCATCTGCAAAAAGTGATACCTTTACTTTTTCTTTTCCGATATGGATGCCTTTTATTTCTTTGTCTTGTCTGATTGCTCTGGCTAGAACCTCTAGTACCACATTAAATAAGAGTGGAGAGAGTGGACAACCCTGTGTTGTTCCTGATTTAAGGGGGAAAGCCTTCAGTTTAGTGCCATTTAATATGATGTTAGCTGATGGTTTATCATATATGGCCTTTATTATGTTGAGATATTTTCCTTCTATATGCATTTTGTTGAGAGTCTTAAACATAAAATTGTGTTGTATTTTATCAAAAGCCTTTTCTGCATCTATTGATAAGATCATGTGGTTTTTGTTCTTTGTTTTGTTGATATGGTGTATTATGTTAACCGTTTTACATATGTTGAACCATCCTTGAGATTCTGGAATGAATCCCACTTGATCATGATGTATTATTTTTTTAATATGTTGTTGTATTCGATTTGCTAGTATTTTGTTTAGTATTTTAGCATCTGTATTCATTAGAGATATTGGTCTGTAGTTTTCTTTTTTTGTGCCATCCTTTCCTGGTTTTGGTATGAGGGTTATGTTGGCCTCATAAAATGTGTTTGGAAGTATTGCTGCTTCTTCAAGTTTTTGGAAGGCTTTGAGTAGAATAGGAACCAAGTCTTCTTTGAATGTTTGATAAAATTCACTGGTATAGCCATCAGGGCCTGGACTTTTATTTTGGGGGAGGTTTTTAATGGTGTTTTCTATTTCTTCTCTACTAATAGGTCTGTTTAGGCTTTCTGCTTCTTCTTGACTCAGTCTAGGAAGGTTGTATTGTTCTAGGAATTTATCCATTTCTTCAAGGTTGTTGAATTTAGTGGCATAAAGTTTTTCATAGTATTCTACAATAATTCTTTGTATATCTACGGTGTCCGTGGAGATTTCTCCTCTTTCATTTTGGATTTTGTTTATATGAGTTCTTTCTCTTTTTTCCTTGGTAAGTCTTGCCAAGGGTTTGTCAATTTTGTTGATCTTTTCAAAGAACCAGCTCCTTGTTCTATTAATTTCTTCTATAGTTTTTCTGTTCTCTAATTCATTTATTTCTGCTCTGATTTTTATTATCTCCTTTCTTTGGCTGGTTTTGGGTTGTCTTTGTTCTTCTTTTTCTAGTTCCTTAAGGTGTGAAGTTAAGTGGTTCACTTGGGCTCTCTCTTGTTTGTTCATATATGCCTGAAGTGATATGAACTTCCCTCTTATCACTGCTTTTGCTGCATCCCATAGATTCTGATATGTCGTATTGTCATTTTCATTAGTCTGTACATATCTTTTGATCTCTGCACTTATTTCTTCTTTGACCCATTCATTTTTTAAAAGTATGTTGTTTAGTTTCCACATTTTTGTGGGATTTTTTTCCTCTTTTTTGCAGTTGAATTCTAGTTTCAAGGCTTTGTGATCAGAAAATATGCTTGGTACAACTTCAATTTTTCTGAATTTGCTGATGTTGTTTTTGTGGCCCAACATATGGTCAATTCTTGAGAATGATCCATGTACACTGGAGAAAAATGTATACTCAGTCACTTTGGGATGAAATGTCCTGTAGATGTCTATCATATCCAGGTGCTCTAGTGTTTTGTTTAAGGCCACTATGTCTTTGTTGATTCTCTGTTTGGATGACCGATCTAGAGCCGTCAGCGGTGTATTGAGGTCTCCAAGTATGATTGTATTTTTGTCAGTTTTTGTTTTAAGATCAATAAGTAGCTGTCTTATATATTTTGGTGCTCCTTGGTTTGGTGCATATATATTAAGAATTGTTATGTCTTCTTGATTCAGTGTCCCCTTAGCCATTATGAAATGGCCATTTTTGTCTCTGAGTACTTTTCCTGTCTTGTAGTCAGCATTATCCGATATGAGTATTGCTACACCTGCTTTTTTTTGGATGTTATTTGCTTGGAGTATAGTTTTCCAGCCTTTCACTTTGAATTTGTTTTTATCCTTGTTACTTAGATGAGTTTCCTGTAGGCAGCATACAGTTGGATTTTCTTTTTTAATCCATTCTGCTACTCTGTGCCTTTTTATTGGTGAGTTTAATCCATTTACATTTAATGTAATTATTGACACTTGTGAGTTCCCTATTGCCATTTTATATCTTGCCTTCTGTTAGTTTTGTGTCTTGTTTGATCCTTCTCTTTCATTTTTCTATCTTTTGTTTTTATTTGGTTGTATTCCATACATCTTTCCTCTGTTGCTATCTTTTTTATCTCATGTGCTTCTGTGGTGGTTTTTTCAATGGTGGTTACCTTTGAGTAATGAAAAGGGTCCCTACCCTGTTCATTGTAGCGAACTATTTTGTGAGTACTTTTGCACTCCATCGTCCTTTGCTACTGTTAATCTCCATCTTCTCCCCCTCTTTCTTTTTGTTGTTGTCACAGTTTAAATTTGGTTTTATTGTGTTCTTCTTGGAGCTTTTACTTGTGGCTCTGTTTTTTTTTTGTTCTTTGTATCTGATTGGAGAACCCCCTTTAGTAATTCCTGGAGTGGGGGTTTTCTGATGATAAATTCCCTCATCTTTTCTGTATCTGTGAATGTTTTTATTTCTCCTTCATATTTGAAGGATAGCTTTGATGGGTATAGTATTCATGGCTGAAAGTTCCTCTCTTTCAGGACTTTAAATATTGGGTCCACTCTCTTCTAGCTTGTAGAGTTTCTGCTGAGAAATCTGATGATAATCTAATGGGCCTTCCTTTATATGTTGTATTCTTCTTTTCCCTGGCTGCCTTGAGAATTTTTTCTTTGCTGTTGGTTTGTGTCAATTTCATTATGATATGCCTTGGAGTAGGTTTGTTGGGGTTAAGAAAACTCGGAGTTCTGTTTGCTTCTTGAACTTGAGGCTTTAGTTCTTTCCACAGGCTTGGGAAGTTCTCATCTATTATTTGTTTGAGTATGTTCTCCATTCCATTTTCTCTCTCTTCTCCCTCTGATATACCTATTATTCTTATGTTATTCTTTTTGATGGAGTCAGATAATTCTTGTAGGGCTATCTCATTTTTTTTAATTTTTGAGTCTCTTTCTTCTTCTCTCTGTTGTGCCTCAAGTTGCTTGTCTTCTATTTCCCTAATCCTCTCTTCTATCTGACCTGTTCTATTAGCTAAGCTTGTTACTTCGTTTTTCAGCTCGTGAATTGAGTTTTTCATCTCTGTTTGATTTGTTTTTATAGTTTCAATTTCCTTGGACATATATTCTTTGTGTTCATTGAGTTGTTTTCTGAGCTCCCTAAATTGCCTTTCTGTGTTTTCTTGTATATATCGGAGGATTTTTAGGATTTCTATCTTGAATTCTCTGTCATTTAGCTCCAAGGTTTCCAATATATTAAATTTTTTCTCCATAGATTTTTTCTCATCTAGCTGTGTTACCTCTCTTTCTTTTGTATCCATGATATTCGATTTTCTCTTCCTTAATGGCATCTGAGGGTGGTTTTGTTGATAGTATTAATGAGATTTAATAAAGAATAAAAAGTTAAAAAAATTAAAAATCGAAAAGAGTAGTTTTTTTTTAAAAAAATTAATAATGAAATAAAGAAAAATAAAATAAAATAAAAATTAAAAAAAAAGGAAATTATTCCCCCCCTCCTTTTTTCCTCTCCTCTCCTCTCCCCTCTTTCTTGAGAAAATCTTGTGGTGAACTGTGAATTATAACAAACAATGCCTGTAATGGAGGGCCTGAATTGGGGAAAAGTAATAAAGGGGCAAAAAAAAAAGAAAAGAAAAAAAAAAGAAAAAGGAAGGGGGTATGGACCCACAAAAAGCAAATAAGGAAAAAATTTGGGTCAAGAATAAAATGATTTGCTTTTAGGTGTTGGTTGTCTAAGAGTTATGATGAGAGGAATAAGAGGAAAACAGAAAAATGGGGGGATAAATTAAAAAATTACTATTGTATTTAGTGGAACAAGAACTAGATAAAATGGAGAGCCAGGGATGGGAGCACCGCTAGTGAGTTAAATAGGTGAAGTAAAAACCCCCCAAAATGCCACAAACATAAGTTTGAGTCCCAGATAAGATAATTTGTTTGTTATTGAGGTTTGAATGAAAGGAGATGTAAAGGAGAAAGGAAGAAACTAATATAGAGGGAGAAACAAAAGAGAGAGAGAGAAAAAAAGAGGGAACACTAAAAGAAGAAAAAAGACAAAAGAGGAGAAAGAGAGAGAGAGAGTTAAGGGTTTTGGAGTGCAACCCTCATAAAGAGAAAGGAAGAGGAGAGAAAAGATAATGGGAGATGTGACACTTATGGGTAGTGTAGTTCAAGGAGAGGAGAGAGTAAGACCGGCAGAGAGTTAATCGGCCAAATTGGAGGAGGAAAAAAAATATCAAGAATGAAGATAAGAGAAACAAATGAACAAATATAATAAAATGGGATAGGTTATAAAGTCTGCAGATTATTCTTGATTTTAAGAGGTTATCTTCTTGCTTTTTCTTTTCTCTCCCTCTTCCTGGTTGGTGACTCTGTACCCCGGGTTCTGCCCCTTTGGCACGCTCAGGTAGAGGTTTGCAGTTGATAAGTCTCTATGGCAATGTCATGTATTGTGCTTTAGTCTCATTGGCAGTCGAGGCTCATTAGCATTTATAGGCTCCGACAGTGAGAGAGTCCGTGTTCCTGGAGCTTTTCTCCTAGTCTTTCCTTCCTCAATTAGTAGCCTGATAATCCAGCTATAGGGTTGCTGCTGCCTCTGCCTGGATAGTAAGAGGCTCAAAGAGCTGGCAACTCCCCACTCTATTTCCACTCAGCACAGGGCTCTGGGTAAGGCTCAGTCAGTCAGAGCTGCTAGCATAATCAGGCGGGCTTTCCGCCCACTCAAAGACCTCTGGCTCTGCCACTCTGTCCGGTAACACAGGCGGGCGCCCACTTCCGGGGCGCTTGGAGGAAACTCTCGCTCACTATCTGCGCGCGCAGACCAGGATATGCGGCCAGCAGTCTCACGCTCTGAGTGAAACCCCCAACCGCATGGAAAAGTTGCAGCGTTGGAATTGGCTCTCGCTCCGTCCCCGTGCGTGGCTTTTGCAAGGCGCTGGGGCGGCCCGAGATTCTGCTTTGGCCCACACAAAGGCCCCTGACTCTGCCCCTCTGTGCGATAACATGGGCACGCACTGTCGAGGCACTCGGAGGAATCTCTCACTATCTGCGCGCGCAGACCAGGATATAAGGCTGGCCGCGTTTCCCTCTGAGTGAAACCCCCACCAGCACGGGAAATTTCCACCGTTGGAATTAGTTCTCGCTCCCTCCCGTGCGCGGCTTTCCCAGGGCGCTGGTGCTGCCCAGAGATTCTGCTTTCAGCACACAGAAAGGCCTCTGACTCTGCCTCTCTGTGGGGTAACACGGGCACCCACTCCCGGGGCTTAGGAAGAAATCTCTCTCCCACTAACTGCGCGCGCGGACTAGGAGATCAGGTAAAATGGCTGCCCCGCTTGTCTTTCTTTGTCTGGGTTTGGCGCGAGTGTTAGCTTGTATTGCCCGGGTTGCCACAGGATCAGTTTTTCCTCGGCTTGGATCTCTGTGCCACAGCCTGGTTCAGCCGTTTGTGCCGTGGCCTGGATCTATTCACCCCCTTTGCCCGCCTCAGTTTCTATATTCACAGTTACCAGAGAAAGCCGCCCTGTTTAGGTTAGTGAGGAAGGCGGAGCATTTCTTACTCCCTATTTCCTTCGGGGTTTGGTTATATATTTAACCAATTTTTCACTCGACCATACCTTCGGGTGTATTGAGAAGCATCTGGAGGCTCCAAGTATAGGTTTTTCTGTTTCTGGTTGAAGATCTTGTTGAGTTTTGGGGGAGATTTATTGGTATCGCTTCCTACCCCGCCATTACTCTGACGTCATCTCTCCCACACTTATTTTTAAATTCATTTTATGTTACCTTTTTTAGTTTTAATTTTTGTGTATTTTGAAATACATATAATTCTATTATAAATATATAATAACATTAAATTAATACTATATATATACTTTTGGTTCAAGCTTAGGGTTACCAACTCCTGGTTTGTCAGTGAATGCCTTGGGCATATTGTGTTTTCCTTTGTTCTGGGAAACTCCTCAGTCTCATACAAATCAAGACTTTTGGTCACTCTGCAATATTTTTTACTGACAGGGATGCATAATAAAAAAATATTACAGGGACTATATTAAATCATCTCTTTCTTATCTTTCCCAAGTGTTAAGAATGGGGTAAACCTGGCTCAGCTAAGCTTAACAAGTCTGATTACTTAACCTGCAAGCAAGTAGTCAATTTGTGGGAATTTCAAACATAGTTTGGGACAAAATGATCCCTAGAAAATTGCACTGCTCAAACCCTGAGTTAACTGTCCTCATTAATTTGAAAAGATCAAGCCTGGAGCAGTTTGTCTAGTAAATCCAAAGTGAGTGAAGTAGTAGAGTTATTTATAGTACCTATTAAGAATAATATCTATTCAGAGTAAAAGAATTGCAAGTGATTCCAGGCCTCCCAAGATAACCTGTCAAGAGCCTGTGGTTATGATCACAAGGAATAGAAAAAACATATTCTTGGTCCAGAATTTTCTCTTCTTGTCAATGAAGGGAAACTTTGCTAGTTAGGTGTAGTCCCTCTACCTGCCCAGCCTCTGCTCTCAGATAAGCGTAGATATAAAAAACACTCAGCAAACAGACACCCTATTTTCTGATTGTATTGCTGCTGGTTGAGGCCAGGCAGGTTCGCATTGAATTCGGGCGGACCCCAGAGGAACTGCGGAACCAGAAAGCATCGGGCCATTACCCTTTTACTGGAGGCCTGCAAGGACAGGCAAGTGACTAAATAAAGGAAAACCTGCCTTTTTCAGGGAAGGGTAAAGGATCAGGAAAACCACAGAGCAGTGGTGGGAGAGCGATTTGGTAGAATCACCCCAGAGGGAAAGCACCTGAAGCCTTACATGAACTATAAGCATGTGGTGCTGCCACGTGCTCACGCACTAATCAGGCAAAGTGCTTGCAGCCGGTAATCCAGCAAGCAAGCTGAACACAGCTGTTTTCCCACACTGAGAACTGTCACTACTTGCATGTTCCTGTAGCACTATCAATTTAATGCACTTTGACAACTATTTCTTCAAAATTAGAGAATATAATTCTGTAAATATTCATTTTCCATGTAGAATTTCAGCTAATCTGATTAAAGGAGTTTATGAGTGCTTGCAATTATTATAACAAATCAGGATATTTTAATTAATTATTTTTATTGCAATTTTTAAATCAGTCTTTTAATTATTTTGTGAACTATTTTACAAATGAGAGGCTAAACCTTTGATAATAAGGAAACAGAATATACAGGTTTTTGAACTTGCCCCAAATGAGGAAGAGTGTGATTTCACCAAAGATTTCACTAGAGCTCAGAGGAAATATACAATTTTTAAACCAAAGTAGGAGAGTTTGCCCTCTGTTAAAATGTGGGGATTTTTTAACTTTTACTTTTTCTTTTTTTTTTTGCCACTTTTGGGTTTAAAAATAACCAACCACAGATGAATCTACCCAATTACCAGGTTCAGGGCCCATGGGATGGGAAGGGCTGCCCTGGGATCTTAGGGCGGGTGTATTCCAACCCCTAGGCTGCTGGCTTAGACTACCCACCTTGTGCTGCTGCCCTGTGGGCCCCTGGAAGGTGAGCCCATAGCTGGGAAGTGGGATGCGTAGACTGATGGGCAGTGGGCAGGGCACTCCTTTCAAACGAAAGCTCAGCCCTTACCAAGGAGCTCTTGAGGTCTGAAGTACTCCAGCTGGGCAGATGGACGGGGCTCCCACAAAAAGTGGGGTCAAGGGAACCAAGACTGCCCCCCTACCCTCCAGGCCTCACCGCAATGAAAGCTGTGGTTTGGACAAATTAAACCTTGGAGAGCTGGAAAACTATAGGAGAAGAGAGCAAAGAATATGCCCAGTGGCTAGAGGGAGCCCTGTCCCCTGAGTGAACTGTGCCTATCCAGTACCTGTTCTAGCTGCTGGGTTCCTCCCCAGAGAGCGCCCAGGTAGTGAGGGAGGGACCAGGGCGAGGAATATTTTAATTATTCAAAAAAAAGTGTAATTAAAAATCCATGAAGACAATACAACAGAAAAGTATACTCTATGTCAATTTACCTATAGCCTATTTGAAACAGCAAGGTAAAGAGTAAATAATTATGAATTAAAAATTTAACATGCAATAGTTAAACAAATATCAATAGTTTAATAAAAAGATAATGACTCCGTATATATGATACCAAATAGCAGTGTGATGGTTAATTTTATGTGTCCATATGGCTACACTATGGTGGCTAGTGTTTGGTTAAACACTAGTCTAGATATTGCTGCAATGTGACCAGACCATGGCCAATCAGTTAAGAGCAAAGACAGATGCCTATTATTTCTTCTTCTTGTCTGATTGCTATGGCTAGGACTTCCAGGACTATGTGGTGATAGCGGGCATCCCTGTCTTCTTCCTGATCTTAATGGAACCGCTTGTAGTTATTGCCCATTGAGTATGATGTTGGCTGTGGGTTTGTCATATATGACCTTTACTGTCAAGGTATGTTCCATATATTCCTACTTTGTTGAGAGTTTTTAGCATAAATGGGTGCTAGATTTTATCAAATACTTTCCTGCATCTATTGTTATGATCATGTGGTTTTTATCTTTCATATTGTTTATGTGGTATATCATGTTTATTGATATGCAGATGTTGTACCAACCTTGCATTCTGGATTGGTGCAGCCATTATGGAAAGCAGTAAGGAGTTACCTCAAAAATTTAAAAATAGAACTACTTTATGACCTAGCAATTCTTTTTCTGAGAATATATTTAAGGAAACTTGAAATACTAATTTGAAAGAATATATGTAATTCTATGTTCATTGCAGCATTATTTACAATAGGTAAGGTTTCAGGGGTCTCAAACTCGTGGCCTGCCCACCAATTTTGTGCAGCCCGCAGACTAATCAAACTTCGTAGATTAGTCTGCGGGCCAGTCTGCGGCCGCACAAAATTGGTGGGCGGGCCGCATGCGCCCGCGGGCCGCGAGTTTGATACTCCTGGTTTAGAAGTAGTCCAAGTCAAGTGCCCATAATTAGGTGAGTAGATTAAAAAGCTGTGGTATATTTATGCAATGGAATACTACTCAGCCATAAAAAGAAAAAATTCTTACCCTTAGGATGGCATGGATGGACCTGGAGATTAATATGTTGAGTCTCCCAAACCAGTCAGGGAGAGACAAGTACTATGTGATATCACTTATGTATAGGATCTAATGAACAAAATAAACTAAAAAACATAATGGAAACAGACTCATAGGTATAGAGAACAACTGACAGCTGTCAGAGGGGAAGGGGTTTGAAAGCTGAATGAAAAAGGGAAAGGGATTAAGTAAAGGATAAAACCTCATAGACACAGACAACAGCATGGTGATTACAAGAAGGAAAGGGGGGATGAGAGAAGTAGAAGAGGATAAATGGGGGGATAAATGGTGACAGAAGAAGACTTGACTTGGGGTGGTGAGCACAGTGCAATATACAGATAATGTATTAAGGAATTGTACACTTGAAACCTATACAATTTTATTAACCAATGTCACTCTAATAAATAAAAAAAGCAAAGACAGATTTCTCGAGGAAGGATTAGTGCCTTCAGATTGCAAAATAGAAATTCTGTCTTGTTTTCTAGCCTTCAGACTCAAGATTACAACAGCAACTCTTACTTGAGTCTCCATCCTGCAGTTTGCCTTACAGATTCCAGACTTGGTAGCTGCCACTTCATGTAAGCCAACTTCTTAAAATCTCTACCCTCCCCCCCAACACGCCTATTCTCTCATAGGTTCACTCCTGTTGGTTTTCTGGAGAACTTTGACTAATACAAGCAGATTTTAAATGCAAAATCACGTGGCTTCATTTTAAGAATAGCATCAATACCCCAGCTATGTGGAAATTTGGCAATGTATATAAAAATCAGTTGAAATGTACTTAAAAATAGTTCTTCATATTTATAGATGAGGAAAGTTGGTGGTTGTTTTAGTTGAGAAGGAAATAATCTAGACAATTTAGTCCTGAGGAGTCAACAAACAACTCAGGACTATTATATAGATTTTAAAACTATATTAATAAACAAACAACTAAATAAATAAAGTACTGAATCTAGGAATAAATTTAACCAAGGAGCTAAAAGACTTGGACTTGTTAAGTTATAGGACATTGAAAAAAGAAACTGAGAAAGATACAAACAAGTGGAAGCATATACCATGTTAATGGATTGGAAGAATTAACATGGTTAAAATGCCCATACTGGCTGGCCTTGGTGGTGCAGTGGATAGAGCATTGACCTGGAATGCTGAGGTTGCCAGTTTGAAATCCTGGGCTTGCCTGGTCAAAGCACATTTGAGAAGCAGCTACTGTGAGTTGATGCTGCCCCCCCTTTTCTTTCTCTCTGTTTCCTCTCTAAAATCAATAAATGAAATCTTAAAAAAAATTTCCATAATACTCAAAGCAATGGTATACCAATGGCATAACTCACATATCTAGGAAAATTATTTCCAAAACTTATATGAAACCAAAAAAGAACCTTCATAGCCTCAGCAATCTTGAGAATGAAGAATAAAGTGGGAGTTATCACACTACCTGATGTCAAGCTATACTACAAAGCCACTATAGTCAAAACAGCCTGGTATTGGTATAAGAAAAGGCATATAGATCAATGGAACAGAACAAAGAATCCAGAAATAAATCCAGACCTTTATGATCAATTAATGTTTGACAAAGAAGGCAAGAGCAAATAATGGAGTAAAGACAGTCTTTATAATAAATGGTGTTGGGAAAATTAGGTACATGCAAAAAAAAAATAAAATTAGACCACCAATTTACACCATACACAAGAATAAATTCAAAATGGACAAAAGACTTAAATGTAAGTTGCAAAACAATAAAAGTACTAAAAAATACATAGTAGACTCTCAGTTACCTCTCAAAGCAATATTTTTGCTGATTAATTTCTCAAGCAAGAGAAACAAAGGAAAAAATAGATGGGACTACATCAAACTAAAAAACTTTTGCACAGAAAAAGAAATCATCAACAAAATTAAAAGACAGCCCACTGAATGGGAGAACATATTCGCTGATACATCTGATAAGAGGTTAATATCCAAAATTTATAAAGAGTTTATAAAACTCAACACCAGGAAGACAATCAGTGGTGGGATTCAAATAATTTAACAACTGGTTCTCTGCCCTAATGACTCTTTTTAGTATTAAAAAAGAATATACCAAAAGGCAGCTTAATATTTTATGCATTTAATACTTAAATAAGAACAATAAAAGGGGTACACAAAACTAGATTATAAGAAATAGTTTTAAAATATTTAAAATACTTGACAAAAAACAATCAAACTGTATTTAAGATATTTCCATATTTCTTTTTGATTGATGTCCTCACTTGCAATTTTCTCTGCTTTTATCTGAGCATCATTGGCTGTGTGATTTATCCTTTACAATCATTTTAAGAAATGAATAAATATTATAAGCATAGTTCTGTCAAATTTTTTCCACATATGGACGAAATGAACATTACTATAGGCACTTAGAATATGCTGTTGCACAGATGAACATTAAAAAAGAGTAAGAAATGTAAATTTGTGATTTCCACATTGGACAGCTGCCCAGACATCCACTTTGGAAAGAACCCTTATTACAAGTGCCATTTTAACAACTGGTTCACCGAACTCAACAAAAAATTAGGTATTGGTTCTGCTGAACCAGTGTGAACCAGTTGAATCCCAACACTGCAAACAATCCAATTTAAAAATGGGCAAAGGATCTAACTAGACACTTCTCCAAAGAGGACATACAGATGGCCCATAGGCATATAAAAAAATGTTCAATGTCACTAATAATCAGAGCAATGCAAATTAAAACCACAATGAGCTATCACCTCACACCTGCCAGAATAGCTATTGTCAATAAATCAACAAACAACAAGTGCTGGTGAAGATGTGGAAAAAAGGGAACCCTGGTCACTGCTGGTGGGAATGCAGACTGGTGCAGCCACTGTGGAAAACAATATAGAAATTTCTCAAAAAATTAAAAATGGGTTTGCCTTTTGACCCAGTACTCTGATTATACTTCTGGAAATATAACCTAAGAATCCTAAAGCACTAATTCGAAAGAATACATGCACCCCTATGTTCTTTGCAGCATCATTTACAATCGCTGAGATCCGGAAACCACTCAAGTGTCCATCAGTGGATGAATGAATAACAAAGGTGTGGTACATCTTTTTTATTGATTTTAATCTGTTGTGTTTACATAGTTACAAGTGTGCCCCCGAATATATCTCTCTCACTCTCCACCCTGTGTTCTCCTTGATGCCCCTTTTGCCCCCTCCTCCCACCTTCTCCCCTTCCCTCCATGATTTACTATTCTGTCCTCCATCTCTCTATGTTATGTGTATATACTTTCACTAATGTCTTTCTTTTCTTTGATCCCTTCCTCTCAACCCTTTCCCTCTGACCTAAAGCTGTGGTATATTTCAACAGTGGAATACCACGTGACCATAAAAAAGAAGGAAATCTTACCTTTTGTGACAGCATGAATAGACTTGGAGATTATTATTGTAAGTGAAATAAGCCAGGCAGAGAAAGACAAAAACCATATGATTTCACTTATATGTGGGATCTAATGAACACAATAGATAGATGAACAAAATAGAAACAGAGGCATGGACGCATGAAACAGGTGGTCAGCTGTCAGAGGAAGAGAGGTGAAAGGACTTATTGAAAGAAAATAAAGGGATTAACCAAAAATTTATATACATAACACAGAGACACAGACAACAGTGTGACAACAGGCAGAGGGAAAGGGAGGATGGACGTAGGGGAGGAGGGCAAAGGGGGCGGTAAACGAGGATGAAGAGAGACTTGACTTGGAGCAGAGGGTACATGATGCTGTGTGTAGACGGTGTTATTTTAAGTTGTACTTGAAACCTGTATGGTTTGGCGAACCATGTCATCCCAATAAATTAAAAATAAAAATTCCTTAAAAGAGTGATTTTAATTCTCAGAACATACTTTTACTTTACTTATGAAACTTTTAAAATGTTATGATTTCCCTTTTTGTTTATCTATTCCCATCATATTTTCTCCCCTATTTATCTATCTCCCCAATTTATTCTATCAGTAATCTGCAGTTTGTTAGGAATTCATTTATTATTTTTATTTATTCATTTTTGAGTGCCTGTTGTATAGTGAGTGTTTCACAAATATGACAAAATATAACACAACATGCTGACACTTACCTCAATAATATTTTCTTTCTGAATAATGTTAATGGTATTATTAAAGGAAGGTACTGTCATATAAGAAAAATATCTACTATTTGCAAAGTTTAGTTCTTTAGTTCTACTATAACTAAAATGACAATTTGGAATATTAGAGACTGGAACTCTTGATCCATGTAATAAAAATTGTAATATAAAACCTTGCAAGATTATATTTTTTTACTGCTACCTTTTTTCTATACCACAATACATCTTTTGAATGAAAACCAGACATTAAATTTAGATAACAGATGAAAGTATAGAAGATTTAATAATTAAACTGATGAGGCCATAAACTATTTCTTTATTGTCATGTCTGAAAATTTCTCTTGTACATAAACAAAAGTCAAAACATTCTCAGAAGAACATAAGCCAGGCACAATAGGTTAAGTGTCATCTGGTGAGGAGCTTTCCCCTTTGGTTTCCGATTTGGATATTCTGTCAATAAAATGCAATAGTTATGAGCTAAATTTAATTTCAAGGGAATGAAGTAATTAAATCAAAACTCAAATATTTTGATACATACTTTGATGTTTATCACGTTTTTTATTTCCTGAAATAGAAAAAAAAAAGATTAAAAGCATTCACTTGCCTTTCTGGCTTTTAGAATACGGTAATCAATTTAGGAAACAAAATTTGGCTTTTTAACTTTATAAAATGAAAACTTCCTCTACAAATTTCATTGTACTTAAAAAAATCTGTATGATGTTCCCTGCCAACAGTGTCATGGCCACAAATATTTCTAAATTCCTTTTGCATTGAAAGCACAAAAGCCAAATGTAGACAAAACTATATAACTTTTTTTTTTTTTTAATTTTTCTGAAGCTGGAAATGGGGAGAGACAGACAGACTCCCGCATGCACCCTACCGGGATCCACCCGGCACGCCCACCAGGGGGGCGACGCTCTGCCCACCAGGGGGCGACGCTCTGCCCACCAGGGGGCCATGCTCTGCCCCTCCGGGGCATCGCTCTGTTGCGACCAGAGCCACTCTAGCACCTGGGGCAGAGGCCAAGGAGTCATCCCCAGCGCCCGGGACATCTTTGCTCCAATGGAGCCTCGCTGCGGGAAGGGAAGAAAGAGACAGAGAGGAAGGAGAGGGGGAGGGGTGGAGAAGCAGATGGGCGCCTCTCCTGTGTGCCCTGGCCGGAAATCAAACCCCGGACTTCTGCACGCCAGGCCGACGCTCTACCACTGAACCAACCGGCCAGGGCCTATATAACTTTTTTATTTGGCACTCTGCTAGCCTTCTTAAAATCCTTGAAAATGATAGTTCTTCATGTTGAATTTTGGGTATCCAGAGCCTTCCAGCAAATACCTCACTCATTTCTGTAGTGGCACTTGCTCCAGATTTTGCTCTATGTCTTTCCTCCGTCAAAATTTTCTCCCCTATTTACCATTCTATCAGTAATCTGCAATTTGTTAGGAATTCATTTATTATTTTTTTCATTTATTCATTTTTTTGAGTACCTGTTGTATAGTGAGCGGAGTGAGTGACCCCGTGCTCAAACCAGCGACCTTGGGCTTCAAGCCAGCAACCTTGGGCTTACTTAACCCAGTGACCTTGGGCTTCAAGTCAGTGATAATGGGGTCATGTCTATGATCCTACACTCAAGCCAGCAACCCTGCACTCAAGCTGGTGAGCCCATGTTCAAGGCAACGACCTTGGTCTTTGAAGCTGGGTCTTCAGCGTCCCAGGCCAACACTCTATCCAATGTGCCACCACCTGGTCAGGCAATTAAAAACAATCTAAAACAAATATGCTAATGGTGAAACGTTGTCCTTAAAGTCAGGAACAAGGGTGTTCACTATTATAGCTTATGTCCAACATTACACTGGAAGATTAACTGACTACTGATATTAGTAAAATAAATAACTGATATAAAGATTAGGTGACAGAACAAACTTGCATTTTTTTATATGTAACATTAAGAAAATCCAAAAGTATTTACAAACTATTAATAAGAGAGTTATATAAGGTTCTTAGATAGTAGACTAATATGAAAATGATTGATATTTCTATAAATCAGCAAAAGTAAAATAAAATTTAAAAATGCCATTTTAATAACAACAAATCCATGTTACTAAGGAATTTAATTTTATGCACAAGACCTTTACTGAGAAAATTTCAATACTTAACTGAAAACTGTGTAAAAGCCCAAATAAACAATCTTTTTTAATATAGTCAATGTCGTAAAGATGTTAATTAATTGAACATATAAATTCAGTGTAATGCCAATCAAAGTTACAACATCTTCTCTGGAATTGGTAAGCTTATCATAACATTAAATTGCAAGAGTAAAGGGCCAAGACTAGCCAAATAATTTCTGAATAATGTGGAAAAGAAAGAAGTGGGGAGAACACCTCCTGCTAGGACTCAAAGTTCATTGTAACCTTTGCAGCTTGGGTGACGCTGTCTTGGAGACCCTTGTCAATACCTGCTTATGTCTCAGGAATGGAGTCTACAGTTCTGTGACAGACAAAGCTGTCATCAAGCACAGCTATAAAATACAAATAAAAGACAATAAAACGTTTAAGAGCATCGAGATTTAAAGCAAAAAAGACTGGAGAAGATTTCAGAGCAGAATATCCATGGAGAGATGAACTGATGTTATAAATGTTGCTTTTTCTTTAATTAAAAAAAAATTTTTTTTTTTTAATTCTGGGCCCAAGTCTAGGGCTGAAAATATGGGCTTTGCTCTGGTAGAGACCCATTTTGGGGAAAAAGAGAAACCAGCAGAACTTTTGTTGGCTTTGCAAGGCTAGGGAGAGAAAATTAGGGAATTGAGAAGGTCAAGCTGCAGGCGAGCAGTAGAGGAGGAGGACATGGGCCCAGTGGATATCCATTTTGTACTCAGGCTATTTGAATTTGGGTGCCGTGAGGGGCAGGAGGCTAAAAACTTAGGCTGAAAATCTTCGGAAATGAAAGCAGTATTTTAAATAATTGTAGCACGCTAAAGCAATAAGAGACAGGAGTTCAGAACACACCAAGAAAAGGCAACAGTGAACACACTAGTTTCTCAGGGAAAAGCCCGAGAAGTCTACACCTTTGGAACAATGTAAGTAGAGGTAGAACAGATTTATATAAATTCTAACCCAACTTTGACTAAGTTATTTGTTTGGATTAAGCTGAACAACCTCAAATTCATCTGTTCAGCAGAGGACTACCTTTCTAATGTTTTGTTTTATATATTAGGTGTTTAAAAAACTTATTAGTCCTGCTCAGTGTTTCTGCAATGTACTGTTGTTAAACAGACCTCCAAAACATAATGGATTAAAATAATAACAATTTCTTATTTCTCACAGTTATTTGGATTGGCTGTCTGGCTCTACTATGCAATTTCTCTGCTATATGTTTGTTATCAGGATTCAAGGATAGGGCTGCATTTCACTGAAGTTCAGTTGGGATTAAAACAGAGAGATGATATCTCCTCTTCTAGAGCCTTTCTCTAAGTGACTTCTCCATCAGGAGAGCATGGATTTCTCAATATGCTGGGGAGCTTCCAAGAGAGTAAAAGCCAGAGCTGCCAAGTCTTTTAAAGGCTGGCTCCAAAACTGGCACAATACCAGGTCCCTTATTCAAAGAGAAACAAGCTCCACTCTTTGATGGGAGTAGACGGATGCATGTAGCGGAGGGGAAGAATTGTTGGTGGCCATCTCTAAAAGTAATGTACCACACCAAGAAAGACTTATTACCAAAACTAAGAGAAAACAAAACAATCTTGAAAGTTTGTCCCACAGGTGATTGGGATGCTGGAGTTTTTAGAAAGAGGCTGGAGTATTAAAGGTGGTGGAAATGGAGCTTGGTGTGTCGAACTGAAAATAACAAAGAATATGGTAGGAGAGAGAGGCAGGAGTCAGATCATGCTTGGGCCTGGCAGCTTTGTGGTATAGAGTCAGATTTTTCTTCAGTAAGAAGCAACTGACGAATTTGAAGAAAAGGAATTTAATTTGATTTTCTTTGTGTAAAACATTTTGGAGTAGACTACAAACATAAGTGGGAGACTGTAGTACTTCAGGAGAGAAATGACAGTGGCTTGGATACTAGGGAGGAAGGAGAGGTGGAAAAAAAGAATGTATTGTTATCTTTATATGCCTTTGATTAGGAAACATTAGTTGCCAAGTGGGACATAATGCTATACATGTATTTTTTAAATTGCATTAATGAAATATGAAAGAAGAGGGACTATGTTATAATTCATTCTTTAATTGAAGTATATAACATGGATATACTTCATGTTATACTTCAATTAACAATTATACCTATCTCATGGAAAATTTGATGAATTGTCATAAAGAGAATATTTCTAGATAACCTTTTGGAATCCTCTTGTAATTACTAACTCCTCTTTCCCCTGTAAAGGTAACCGCTAATCTGACTCTAAATGTAGATTAGTTTTGCCTAATTTTGGACTTCATGTAAATGGAATCTGTTAATACATTCTTTTTTTGTTGTGTCTGTGTCTTATTTTGTAGCATGACCCTTTTTAAAAATTTTTTATTTATTTATTTATTTTTACAGAGAGAGCAAATCAGAGAGAGGGATAGACAGGGACAGACAGACAGGAACAGAGAGATGAGAAGCATCTGTCGTTAGTTTTTTGTTGCGCGTTGCGACACCGTAGTTGTTTATTGATTGCTTTCTCATATGTGCCTTGACCACGGACCTTCAACAGACTGAGTAACCCCTTGCTCGAGCCAGTGACCTTGGGTCCAAGCTCGAGCTTTGCTCAAACCAGATGAGCCGTGCTCAAGCTGGCAACCTCCAGGTCTTAAACCTGGGTCCTCCGCATTTTTTCTTGTGCGTCTCAAACCTGGGTCCTCCGCATTTTTTCTTGTGCGTCTCAAACCTGGGTCCTCCGCATCCCAGTCCGATGCTCTATCCCCTGTGCCGCTGCCTGGTCAGGCTTTTTTTTTTTTTTTTTAATTTCTAAATCATCTACCACTCTCACCCATTTCACTCTATCCTCAATCAGATAATTTATACACTTAGCCTGTAAAAGTATCTTTCTTTGTTTTAAGAACCAAAAGGCTGATGATGGAAGAAAAACATTAGTTTTAAATCACAATTAATTTGGACATTGTGTATTACTTCTGAGTGAGTTACTATTTTAATAATAACTAATAAAAAGAGGAGGATGGAGGCAAATGGAAATAAACATTTTTACTATTAGTTCTTTGTAGTGCAGCAAATATATACTGTGTAGCAGCACACGGATCACAGTTATACCTCACTACTTTCTGTCCCTTAGCCTGAGAGGGAAAATAATCAGTGAAGAAAGGAGGGATCACCTGAGTTTAAATACACTGCTCAGAAACATTAAGGGATATTTCAAAATGAATATGAAGCAATGAAATACGCCCTAATTTTTGTGAGTAGTATATGACATGACTTATATCATCATATAGTAGTGATCAAATCTTGTTCATAAATTATCTAAAAACTTTTAGAGAACTAAATTTGAAAATATAATGAATTTATGCACTTTGTTCTGTAGAATGTTGTGCTACAATTTTCTTTTTTTCATGCTTACGGCAGAGCTTGTTTTCACAAGTGTCTTCGTCTTCACACATAGAGCAGGGTGTTCCTGCAGTGTAAGGGGGCGACCCCAGATAATTTCCTCTGTAAAAAAGAGAAATATTGAGTAGCCAAATGGCTATTTGTTTCTTTAATTTTGTGCATTCATTTGTGTAAAATTTTTTGCTTGCTCATTTAGTCATGAATGTTGAAAGGAAAATAACTTTGTTTCAATTTTTAAAGATTTTATTTTATTGATTTTAGAGAGAGGAGAGAAAGGAAGAGAGAGAGAGAAAGAGAGAGAAATGAGGGAGGAGTGGGAAGCATCAACTCATAGTTGTTGCTTCTCGTATATGTCTTTGACCAGGCAAGCTCAGGGTTTCAAGCCAGCAACCTCAGCATTCCAGGTTGACGCTTTTTCCACTGCACCACCACAGATAAGGCTTTCGTTTCAATTCTATGCTCATTTCTTTTGTGAAAAGAAACTTTAAAACTGTTATCTACAGAGTGCTCATAATTTATCACAGTTATATTCTTGAATATTCTATAAAACATAAATTAGATGTGAACCCAGTATAATTACGTATGTGACAGTCACAAAATTTTTTTGTTGTAAAACACTAAGATTATCTCTTTATTGTATAAATAGAATAATCAAATTTTAAATTGCAAATAGAAATATAATCTTTATGGTTTAATTTAAAAATATGATAGATAACCATGGTTCTTATCTAGTTATGCCTGATGATGTGCCAAAAAAAGGTACCATTTGGTCAACCATTAAGCAGATATTATACTTGCTTTTCTATAATATAAGCTGACACATCCTAACAAACCTGTTTTTCCCCCATCTCTGTGTCTGTGGAAGTCTTTAACACTTTAAAGTGTTACTTAGCATACACAACAAAAACATTAATAACAGCAGCAGTATTTCGTTAAAGAATATGCCAGAATTCATTTATGTATTCATATTTGGGTTGTTTCCATTTTAGATTATTACATAAAAGTTACTGTACACAAGTATCTTTTTATGGAATACATTTCCTTGAATCTAGGAGGGGAATAAATAGTTCATATGGTCAGTGCATATTTAACTTTTTAAGGAACTGTTATACTGTTTTTACAAAAAGAGTTTGGACATTTTATATTCTCACCAGCTGTGGTTGAAAATTCTAGTTCCTTCACATCTTCCTCTGGGTTTGAAATGGCTAGTCCTTGGCTATTCAAATTGTTATGTAGGAGTATTCATTGTGGTTTTAATTTGTATTTCCCTAATGATTAATGACATTGAGGTTTTTATTATTACTTATTTTTCACTTGCATATTCCCTTTATTAACCTTTTATCCATTTTTATTGTTTTAAGTATTCTTGATATTGAATTGTGATGGTTCTTCCTATATTCTTGGTTTAAGTCCTATATTTGATATGTTTTGCAAAAACTTTCTTTCAGTCTGTAGCTTATCTTTTTAATTATTTTCATTTTTATTTATTTATTTATTTATTTATTTATTTATTTATTTATTTATTGTATTTTTCTGAAGTGGGAAGCCAGGAGGCAGAGAGACGGGCCCTTGTATGTGCCTGACTGGGATCCACCTAGGGCATGCCCACTAGGGGGTGATATTCTGCCTATCTGGGGCATTGCTCTGTTGCAACCAGAGCCATTCTAGAGCCTGATGTGGAAGCCACAGAGCTATTCTCAGTGCCCAGGCCAACTTTGCTCCAATGAAGTCTTGGCTGAAGAAGACTTTTCATAGAGTCCATTAGATTTTCTGTATAGAGCTACAAACCAACAGGCAGCAAAGTATGGCCCATAGGCCAGATCTTGCCTATGGTTTGTCTTTGTGTAATTTGTGAGTGAAGATTTTTTTTTTTTTTTTTTTTGTGACAGAGAGAGACAGAGGAGGGACAGATAAGGACAGACAGACAGGAAGGGAGAGAGATGAGAAGCATCCTTTCTTAGTTGTTCATTGATTGTTTTCTCGTATGTGCCTTGACCGGGGGGCTATAGAAGATCGAGTGACCCCTAGCTCAAGCCAGAAACCTTGGGCTCAAGCTAGTGAGCCTTGTTCAAACCAGATGAGCCTGCACGTAAGCTGGCAACCTTGGGGTTTCAAACCTGGGTCCTCCATGTTCCAGTCTGACACTCTATCCACTACCCCACCACCAGATCAGGCGAGAATAATTTTTTAAAAAAATATATTTTTAAGGGGTTATTTACAACAATACCAAAACACAAAGATGAATATGTAATAGATGCATGTGTTTTGCAAAGCCTAACATTTTTACCACCTGTACTTTACAGAAAAGGTACTGTCTGGTACTTTACAGAAAAATTTTTACTGTTAGGCATAACATTACATGCAGGTTTTATTAGGTTTAAGAAATTTCCTTCTATTTGTAGTTGACAGAGAACTTTTTATCAGGAATAAATGTCCTTTTCTCAGTGTAGGGAGATGATTATTTGATCTTTATTTCTAGGTTGACTGATATAGCTAATTATAGGGTTTGATTTTAGAATGTTAAACCAGGCCTATGTTCCTGGAATAAATTCCATTTGGACAAAGCATATTACACTTATACTATATTACTGGATTCAATTGCTAACTTTTGTTTAGAATATTTGTACCTGTGTTTGTAAGAGATACTATAGTGCTCTATAGTTATCTTTCCATTTTATTTCTCCTTTGTAATTTGTGTCTTTTGAGGAATTTGTTCACTTCATCCAAGTTGCTTCTTGATTAACCCTATTACTATTTTTATTTATTTTTATTTTTCTTTCTCCACAGAGATAGAGAGTCAAAGAGAGGGATAAATAGGGACAGACAGACAGGAATGTAGAGAGATAAGAAGCATCAATCATCAGTTTTTTGTTGCGACACCTTGGTTGTTCATTGATTGCTTTCTCATATGTGCCTTGACTGCAGGTTTTCAGCAGACTGAGTAACCCCTTGCTCGAGCCAGTGACCTTGGGCTCAAGCTGATGAGCTTTGCTCAAACCAGATGAGCCTGCGCTCAAGCTGGCGACCTCAGGGTCTCGAACCTGGGTCCTCTGCATCCCAGTCTGACACTCTATCCACTGTGCCACCTCCTGGTCAGGCCCCATTACTATTTTTAATGGTCTTCTTTATCTCTGGCAACGTTCTTTGCTCTGAAATTCATATGATCTGATATTAATATAGACACTGCAGCTTTATTTTGACTAATGTTAGTATAGTGTTTTCATCCTTTTACTTCTAATGTAGTTGTGTCTTTAAAGTATGATTTTTGTAGGCAGCATATAATTGGTTCTTGATTTTTTAAATCCAATTTCAATATCTATGCCCATTGAGTCTGTTGCTTCTGGTGGTAGTTGGGTGGGTGGTGATGCTTTAACATGGTCTGAAGTTGTTCATTGTGTGCTCTGGCTCTGGGGCCTCCTAGGAGGTACAGGTGAAGATCAGCCACTACCTGTGTGCTGCCTGGGACCACTTGGCATGAGTTACAGAGTGATCTTCAGATGGCTGCTACTTGTGCTGAGCTTAGAGGTGCCCAAGTGAGGCCAAACTGTATCCTAAGGCCAGCAGCTGCTAGTGCTGGGGATGGGACCACTTAGTAAGAGGTACGGGGCACACTGAGGCCAGATGCTACTTGTTTGAGAGATTTGGGGGAGATATGAAGCAATAGCCAAGATAGGCTATTTATATTAAAAAGCCACTGGAAACAGCTTGGTAGGCCTGAAAGTTGGGTGGGGCAGGGTCTCACCAGAGCAGGGCAAGCAGTGTGAGCCAAGTTCATGGCGTCTCTGATATGGTATCTACCTGCCAGCTCTTTGTTGCCTTTCAAGCTGCTGCCCTAGTGCTGGGGCTCAGAGGGAGTGAGTGTGAGTAAGTTCCTGCATCGGTCCTTTGAGAGGAACTGCCTGGGACTCCAGCAGCCTTCTTGTCACTCTCACCCTCAATCTCTGTTGATTTTGTACAGCCGGAAGTTATGGGGACTTCTCTTCCTGGCATTGGAACCCTGGGATGGGGGGCCTGGTGTGGGGTTGAAATTTCTGGCTCCTCAGGTGGGACCTTTGCAGCCAAGAAATCCCTCCCAATTTTTATCTGCCACACCTGAGTGTGGAACCAATCAGTTCTGTGTCTCTGCCTCTCCTATCAGTCTCTATATGGCTTCTTTATAAATTTTCTAGTTGTAGCATTTCCATTCAGCTAGATTTCAGACAGCTCTGAATGATGGTTGTTTCTAATTTTAGTTGTAATTTTAATGTGGTTGTGGGAGGAATCAAGTACCATGTTTACCTATGACCCCGTTTTGCACAGAAGTCCCACTTTCTATTTTTATCTGTTTCTTTTAATTAGCTTATAGAGGGAGACTTTATTTATTAAATGTATACCTGTCTTTTTAATATAAAACTATTGTTGTAAATAATTCTTAATATTTATTTCAATATAAAATATTTATTTTTATATTAAAATATATTTAATATGTATTTTATATGTATATATTTTATATTGTAATACATAAAACAGCAAAATAACTTACGGAGGTCCATAGTCACATACAAATATTGAAGTTTCAGGTCCGCCAAGGTCAGGACAAATTTTAATTGCACAACCAACTTTATATGTATCAGCCCAAACTACCTATAAGGAAAGGAATTTTTAAATAAAATATGCAAAATAACTCTATGCTACAGTGTACTATGGGAATAGCTATAATCTTAGACATTTAAGATGAATGAATATACATAAATTCTTATTGGCTATTTTTTCTTAATTTCTATTATTTCGCTTAAAACAATTTTTTAAAAGGTTGTTTTCATGAAAGCTACTTAACTAGTTTTATTTCACTCATAGTTCTCATAAGTCAGAAGAATATATATACTATATAGCCAAAAGTAATAATTTTTTTCTAGCTTATTTATGAAATATTTTTATTTTTTCCATGGGTACATAATACAGACACTATTAAAATCACAGTGTAATTGAAAATGATTATTTACATTTTAATGCTTTTTCTCTGAAAAATTTTACTAATTTATGATCACATTTACAATTTTGTGGTCTTAACCACATTCTTACCTCTGTGAAATCACAAGAGACATAAGGATAGAGACTAAGAACATACTGAGTTTATTGCAAAAAATATGCCTGCCGTATTGATGCTGAATATTTTTGTTTCACTGTGAAGAACAGCAGTTACTCAAAACAATAAGATTTCTATGGAAAACTAGCCATGGCAGGTGTGTGGGGAAGATAAGAAGTAAAAAGGTTAGTACTTTGTGACAATGATGAAATGAAAATTTACTCTATTTCTCAAACTAACGAAGGGAAAATACTTTTTTACTCCATTTGAAAAACAAAATAACCAAGGAAAATTGATATAGATTTTGATAATACAAATGAATTTTCTGAACCCATTTATTTTATAATTCAATTAACAACATGCATTGACATATTTTATATATTGACGTATTAGTCACTCTTTCCCAAGGCCTAGGATGAGCTGTAATCAACACTTTTGTTCTGGGCAGCAACAAAGTGCAATAAAAGCACACCGAACCGAAAAGAGTGGATTTTGCTTCAAGTCATATATATATATGTGTGGCTCTGGAGAGTGACAGATCAATTCTGAACTAGTTTTTCATTTAATAAAATGAGATTAAGCTAAATCCTTAAATGACCCATTCCTTTGAATGTTTCTGGAAGTTAATAAATATACAAATACACGTATCTATTTTTTCAAGAAATTCATGTTTAATATTTTCATTAGTGAATAACTAAATTCATGAATTTTTATTTTAATATCTAAACTGTGATTCTTTTTTTGCTTTTAGAATGGTAAAATTAAGTATTGACTATGTGTAGGTTTAAAATGTTTTGTTTTCATCAAAGGGACTAGATGTGACATTAATATAAACATTGGTTGTAAGTTACTTATGAATATCTTTAGATGGTAATTGTAAGAAATTTATAGCTTATTTTCTTTAGAACACTAAGGAAAATTAGACCGTTGAACCGATAAGAAAAATATACTTATTTCTAATTATTTAAACATATGTGTCAATTTACCAATGAGGAGTGAGCTCCCAGTTTAGCTGCAGTAATGCTAAGGGACAAAGGATATTTAAAAACATGTTATTTTTACCTTACAGTAAAAGAGGAGGCAAAAGATTATATAAAGGCTGTGACTCAGCCTTGATGCCGTATTAGAAATATTGTATTCTGCTTGTTATTAGGACACCTGACATTTGATCCAATTTTCTCAATTTTTCTAGCAGTAGCCAAACCATAATCTTTGTATACATCTATTCTGAGAAAGATTTCCAAATTTACAGCACCTGTTGTTGGACAAAGATTAAATACAACAAGAGCATAAAAATGCTAATTTCCTTGTTTAGTGTACCTCTGATAAAAGTGACATGATTTTAGATATTGTATGTTAATTCAATTTATACAGCAGAGTAAGTTTGGAGAAGACAGCTCTTTCTTTTGCTTAAATGGGTCATCCTAGGAGTTCAGTGCCATGTCTACGGTCAGTTTGGCTAAAATGTGACTTCCATTTCTCACCAAAAATTCTCACCTGAAACAACCAAAAGAATTGGAAAATTATAGGAAATAAAGTTTTTCATGATGCTGGACATATGACAACAGAGAATAATGCCCCCTGAGAGTTGGGGTGGGAGGAAGCTGTGAATTGTCTTAGCTTGTTGCTTTGAGAGTTCTAGACCATGGCTGGTGGAATAGGGGTGGTGGGGAAACCAAGAAAAGCTTGTTGGATTCATATAGTTGAGAGACAAAGCTGAGAGTCTGAGGAGATCAAAGAGGCAGTATTTTAGGTAGTATACTACCTCAGTGGTGAGTATCTAATAGTGACACCAGTATGAAGATCTGCAGGGGGTTCCTATCATCAGTTCAGCAGGGTACTAATCAGAGCATGCATTTGAAGAAACAACCCTAGAACTGGGAAAGAACCACCTATAAAACTACAGAAAAGAATACTGGGGCTTATACTGGGCCAGGATTAGGGCCTTTTCCATTAGCTGTACTGGCAAGTTTCATCATTTCTGGGCACTGGGTAGAGTATGCAGAAGACTTTTACCTTATTGGTAAGAGATAATTAGTCCAGGCTTAACATTGCTTTCGTTACATCTAAAATATTTTAAAAGCAGGAACCAAAAGAATTAAACAAATTCCAGGTAACTTATCTGTATCCCAGAGGAAAGTTCAAGAATATTATAGGTATATAAATAAATCAAGCACGCAACAAGGCTAAATTTACAAATGTGGAAATATAATAAAACATACCCAATGTGATAAGAAGCAGAAATATTTGGCCCATAATGGAGAGGGAAAATCAATCTGTTGAAACTACCCCAGAACTAACATAGATGCTAGTATTAACAGAGAAAACATTAAAATAATTATTGTAACTATCTCATATGGTTAAAAAGCTAGATGGAAGATCAATATAGTTACTGATGATATAAAAAAGATAAAATTAAACTTTTAGAGATGTAAACTTTAATATTTAAGATGAAAAATAAACTCTTTAACAGTAGATTATACATTAGAGAAGAAAAGATTAATGAATTAAAAGATAAAGCAATAAGACTATCTGAAATTAATCACAGAATGAAAAATAATTAAGAAAAATGAGAAGAGAGCGACAATCAACCACAGGAAAACTCAGGTGGCCTTCTACATTAGTGATTGGACTCTGGGAAGAGAGAAGTGAGAGGTAGTGACAAAAATATTTTAAGAAAAATGTCAACATTTTTTAAAATTTGATTTAAATTATAGACCAACAGTTCTAAGAAGCTCAGTAAACTGCAACACAGAATGTGAGGAAAACTTCTGTACATTCTGAAATTGCTTAAAACTTAGCGTTAAACAAAAATCTTCAAAGCCAAACAGAGAAAAAGGACATATTATGTACACAGGAATAAATGAAAGGTTGACAGTAGATATTTTATCAGAATTAATGCATTAAGATAATAGTGGAGTAACTTTTAGAGTTCAAAAATCAAAAGCTTCACAGAATTTTATGTCCAATAAAACTGTCTTCCAAATGAAGATGATATTTCAGGATACACAAAAGAAACTTGGAAGAAAATGTTAAAAATCATGTCTTGTGATTGAAATATGCATAAATAAGAACTAATCAATAAAATGTCAAATATTTACCTGTGTATAATGGCCACAAATTTTGGAACAATGTAGAGTACTATAATTATAATATTCAACTTCACTATACCAAAGACTAACTGCAGCTTTTGGTGTAAATATGCGTATTCCACCTTTCCAGATATTTTCTCCAACAAATTTATAAGTTGGATGACATCTATGTGCTTGTTTTATACAGCTGTTGTGGTCATATATGCACTTGTCTGCCCATGCTTTTGCAACCATCGTTAAACCTAAATCCCAACTCTGAAAGACAAAAAATAATTTAAATTGAATTGTGCATATTTGTTTACATTAAAGTTATTCTAATGATTATATTCAATTACACTTTGTTAAAATTTTTAATTTTAATATAGTTTGTCTTTGGCATTTATTATGTTTACTATTAGTCATGCTTCAGAAATACTCTCTAACCCACTTTCTAACAGTTCATTTTTGTATTTTTATACCTACCAGATGGCCTAGTAAAGTAGAAACAGTCAACAAATATTTGAATGTGATTTAAATAAGTCAGAGTTCACAGTCTAGTAATTGAGAAGGTCATGCAAACATATCCTAAGTAAAGAATGAGTACCCATTTATAATTAAAAAGGGAAAATCTTCCCAACATACTAGAAATAGAATTTCCTTAGTTTGATTAAGAGTATTTATATATATACACACAATCCCACCCTACATCAAGCATCAATACAAAATGGTGAGGCCCTGGCCAGTTGGCTCAGTGGTAAAGTGCTGGCTTGGCATGTAGATGGCCCAGGTTTGATTCCTGGTCAAGGCACATAGGAGAAGCAATTATCTCCTTCTCCATCCCACTCCTCTCTCTCCTCTCTCTCTCTGTCTGTCTCTATCTCTCTCTTCCCCTCCTGCAGCCATGGCTTAATTGGTTTGATCACATCAGCCTGGGTACTGAGGATGGCTCTGCAGAGCCTTGTCTTTAGGTGCTAAAAATAGCTTGGTTGTGAGCATGGCCCCGATGGGCAGAGCATCAGCCCCAGACAGAGGTTGCTGGGTGGATCCCCGTTGGGGCGCATGCAGGAGTCTGTTTTACTATCTCCCCTCACCTCACTTGGAAAAAAAATACAAAATGGTGAAATATTAAAAGTTTTCACCCAAGATTGAGAATGAAACAAGATGTCACATTATTTCTACTTAAAATTGTATGAGAAGTGTGGTAGAATGAAATATGTGTGCTATGAATATATAAGACAAAAGATATACAATGTTTAATGATTGATTGGAATTTACTATTATTCAAAGATGACACCAATACATACTTAGAAAAGTCAAATGAGTGTACAAAGAAGTCTAGAAGAACTTAGTGAAATTACCAAAGTTTCCAAATACCAGGAAAATATACAAAACTGTATTTCCACATATACTCCAGAAACAAATAGTATCAAAAATATGAAATACTTATAAATACAAAAAGCGGATGATATAAAAAAGAGCTCTTGGCCTGACTGGTGGTGGCGCAGTGGATAGAGCATCAACCTGGGACACTGAGATTCCAGGTTCAAAACCCAGAGGTCACCAGTGAGCACAGGATCATCCAACTTGAGTGCAAGCTCACCAGCCTGAACCTGGGGTTGCCAGCTTGAGCGTGGAATCATCGACATGATCATATGGTCGCTGCCTTGAGCAAGGGGTCACTGGCTCTGCTTGAGCCACCCCCCGCTTTTGCCAAGAGATCTATGAGAAGCAATCAGTGAACAACTAAAGTGATGCAACTACAAGTTGATACTTCTCATCTCTCTTCCTTCCTGTCTCTCCCTCTCTCCTCACCAAAAAATATAAAGAAATAAATCTCTAGACTGAAAAGTACAAAACATCACTAAGAGAAAATGTAAAATCTTAAATAAATGGAAAGATATATAATGTTCATGCACTGGAAGATTCAATATTGCAAAGAATATTTTTCTTACTACCTAATTTGCTTTTAATAAAAATCCAAGTAAAGGTTTTTTTAATTGATTATAAAATTTATATGGTAATTCAAAGGACCAACAATAGCTAAGAAAATGTTTTAAAAGTAAAGCAAAATGAGAAGACTTACTCTTCCAGATATCAAGACATCATAAAGCTATGTAATAAGAATTATGGTATTAACACAAGGGCAGACAGCCCAATAGAACAGTGTGGAGTCCAGAAACAATTTTTGACAGAAGGGACAATGTCTTAATGTAGCTCTTATTGGCAAGATGATTTTTAAAAATATTTTCATTTTAAACTAATTGTAGATTTATAAGAGGTTACAAAAAATAGTAGACAGATCTTGTGTAAATGTCATGTAGTTTCCAATTTTTTTTTTTTAGCAATAGAGAGAGACAGAGAGAGAGAGAGAGAGAGAGAAAGAGACAGAGAGAGGGACAGATAGGGACTGACAGACAAGAAGGAGAGAGATGAGAAGCATCAATTCTTTGTCATGGCACCTTAGTTGTTCACTGATTGCTTTCTCATATGTGCCCTGATGGGGGTGGGGGGTGGGGGGAGCTCCAGCTGGGCCCCTTGCTCAAGCCAGCAACTTTGGGCTTTAAGCCAGTGACCTTTGGGCTCAAGTCAGCAACCATGGGGTCATGTCTATGATCTCATGCTCAAGCCGGTGACCTCGCCACTCCAGTCAGATGATCCTGCGCTCAAGCCAGTGGCCTCAGGGTTTTGAACTAGGGTCCTCTGCATCCCAGGCCTACACTCTAACAGCTCTACCACCTGGTCAGGCCCCAATTGGTTTTCGTGTAAATGTAATACAGCATTAAAATGTCATTGGTACACTCAACAGACTATAAGATTTCAATAATATTACATGCATATATTTGAGTGTGGTTTTAATACATGTGTAAATTAAAATCTATGTAACTCTTCTATCACCACAATGATCCCCATGCTAACTTTTTTTTTTTTTTTAAGCAAGAGAGAGAGAGACAGGGACAGACCAACAGGAAAAGAAAGAGATAAGAAACATCAACTCATAGCTGCAGCGCCTTAGTTGTTCATTGATTGCTTTCTCATATGTGCCTTGACTGGGGGCGGGGAGGCTCCAGCTGAGCTAGTGACCCCTTGCTCAAGCCAGTGACCATGGTTTTATGTCTATGATCCCATTCTTAAGCTGGTGACTCTGCACTCAAGCTGGTGAGCTTGCACTCAAGCCGGCAACCTTGGGCTTTCGAACTGGGGTCCTCAGCATCCTAGGCTTAAGCTCTATCCACTGCACCACTGCCTGGTCAGGTTTCCCATGCTAACTCTTAAAAGTCATACTTATTCTGCCACCCTAGTCTTAACCCCTGGCACTAATTTGTTCTTCATCTCTATAATTTTGTTATTTTACGAATTTTATATAAGTAGAATCCCACAATATGTAACTATTTTGGTACTGGCTTTTTGTTCATTCAGCATAATTCCCTTGAGACTCATCCACATTTTCATGTGTCATTAGTTTATTCCCTTTATTGCTGAGGGAATGCAAGGGTATAAAAGTACTACTGTTTATTTAACATTCATCTATTGATGGGAATTTGGATGTTTACAAGTTTGGGCTAGTACAAATAAATTGCAGTAAACATGTGTGATCAGGTTTTTGTGCAGGATTTTCTTTTTGTAGGAAGAAATGGAAAAGGAAAAAGTGCCACAGAATGTGGGTTGCTGGGTCTATGGTAAATGTACATTTAAGTTTTTTTAGAACAAAGGTGTCAAACTATATTCTAGAATGATTGTACAGTTTTATATTCCTGCCAGCCAAGTATTACAAATATGGTTTCTCCACAGCCTTTCCAGTATTTGGTGTTGGCACTACCTTTTAATTTAGCTTTTTTAACTGGTATGTAGTTATATCACATTTTGTTGTTTTCTGTTATGGCTAAGGATGGTAAACCCATTTTCATGTGCTTATTTTTTATCTGTATATCCTGGTGGTGAGATGCTCATTCAATCTTTTAGTCAATTTATAATTGACTTTTTGTTTTACTGTTGAGTTTTTAGAATTCTTTATATATTCTAGATAGGGGTTCTTTCTGAGATAAGTAGTTTATATCTATATATTTGCCTAGTCTGTAGCTTGTCTTTTCATCTCTTAACAAGGTATTAAAGAACAGAAGTTTTTAATTTTGATGAGGGTCAATGTGCTGACTTTTTCCTTTATAGCTTGTGGTTTTGGTGTCATGTCTAATTAAGGTTATTGACCTGTGGGTCCTAAGGCTTTTTCTCCACTTTTTCTTCTAAAAATTTTGTGGGTTTATGTTTTTTATTTAAATATGTGATTTTTTTGTGTGTTACTTGTTGTTTAAGGATAAAGATTAAATCAAAATTCACTTTTTTGTTTTTTGCTTATGGATGTCAAGTGTGTGTAGAATTGTTCATAGTATATGCCTGCAGGGTCTTTAATGGTATCCCTGATATTAGTAATTTGTGTCGTCTATTTTATTGGCCTTTTAAAATAATCAGCTTTTTATTCCATTTATTTTGTTCTAGCCTTTTTCTGTTTACAACTTCATTGATTTCTTCTCTTATTTATTATTTTCTTTCTTCGTGTACTTTCCCTCTTTTTTTTAAGGTAGAATTTAGATTATCCATTTAAGAACTTTCCACTTTTCTAATGTAACTACTTAGTGCTTTACATTTGCCTCTCATCATTGCCTTACCTGCACTATACATGTTTTAGTATGTTGTGTCATATGTGTGTGTGTGTATATATATATATAATTTAATTCTTCTTGAGACTTTCTCTCTGACAGATATGTTTAATTTCAAAGTATTTAAAAGGTTTTTTGTTATTTTTCTTTAGATAACTTTTAATTGTGATCTGAGAACATACTTTCTATAATTTTAATTTTCTTAAATTAGTTGTGTTTTTATTTCTTAAATCAGAATATGGTCAATCTTAGATATTATTTCATAGGCACTTGATAAGATTATGTATTCTCTAATTGTTGCGTGGAGTGTTCTATAAAAGTCAGATCCTAGTTGGTTGGTAATATTAAGTTCTTCTATATCATTGCTGATTTTCTGTCTGATTGTTGAGAGACGAGTGTTGAAATTTTGAAATGTGGCTGAAGATTTTTCTATTTCTTCTTTTTGATATATTAGCTTTCTTTCTTATATTTTAAAGGTCTGTTGTATGGGGCATACAAAATGTTATTATAATTTCTTTTTGATGTATTTTACAAATTATTCTTTTAATACTTTTTATTTATTCATTTTAGAAAGGAGAGAGAGAGGAAAAGAGAGAAATGAAAGGAGGAGCAGGAAGCATCAACTCCCATATGTGCCTTGACCAGGCAAACCCAGGGTTTCGGGCCAGCGACCTCAGCGTTTCCAGGTCGACACTTTATCCACTGCCCCACCACAGGTCAGGCTTTTTGATGTATTTTAATTTATCATTATGCAATGCCATTCTGGGTCTCTAGTAATTTTCTTTATTCTGAATTCTATTTATCTGATATTAATAAAGCCACTCCGGCTTTATTTTGATTAATGTTTGCATGACATGTCTTTCTTCATTATTTTACTTTTAACATACCATGTTATTATATTTAAAGTGAGTTTTAGGTTATAGTATTTTGTTGGCTAATGTTTATTTGTTTGTTTAACTTTTTGATAAGTTAGAGTATGAATCTATCATTTTATTTAATCTGTCTCTTTTATTCCTGTTTCACTTTACTGCCTTCCTGTGAGTTACTTGACCATTATTTAGAATTCCACTTTGATTCATCCATAGTATTTTTAGATATATATTTTTATATAGGTGTTTTAGTGCCGGCTATAAGTATTCATACTACTTGATATGTAACTAATCACAAACTACTGGTATCAGCATTTTACCAGTTTAAATAAAGTGTAGAAATATTGCAGGAGAAACCCTTATCTGTGGTTTTGCTTTCACTATTTCAGTTTCTTATGGTCAAATGTGGTCCAAAAGTATTAAATGAAAAATTCCAGAAATAAATAATTTGTAAGTTTTAAATTACATGGTGTTCTGAATAGCTTCATGGAATCTTATGTCATCCCAACATGCAAATCATTTCTTTGTCCAGTATATCCTTACTGTGTATGCTACCTGCCCATAACTCAGTCACCATCTTGGTTATCAGACCTGCTGTTGCAGCGTTGGAGTGCTTGTATTCAAGTAATTTACTTAATGGCCCCAAGTGCCAGTGTAGTCATGCTAGCAATTGGCTATGCCAAAGAGATGTCATAAAATGCTTCCTTTAAGTTAAAAGAGATTGTGTGCTGAGATTGCTAAAACCTGTGAGAAGAATGAGTCTTCTATTTATGAAATTATAAAGAAGGAATTTTGACATTTTTGCTAATTTTTCTGCTGTATCTCAAATTGCAAAAATCATGGACACACTATGTGATGAGTGCTTAGTTAGGGCATCACATTTTTGGGTGGAAGACATGAACAGAAAACTTGCGCGTGTGTGTGTCATGGTCAATACTATTCACAGATTCAAAACATAGAGTTTAGTATTATCCCTGGTTTTAGATGCCCCTGGGGGTCTTAAAATGTATCTCCCACAGATAAGGTGGGACCACTGTACTTCTATTTCCATTTAGATCCTTTTAACACTCATTCCACCAAAAGTATAATTGTCTTAAATACATTTCTTAAAAAAATCTATGCTGCCCAAAGATATATCTAGATTTAATACAATATTATTAAAATACCAATGCCCTTTTTTTCACAGAACTAAAAAAATAATTCTAAAGTTTATATGGAACCACAAAAGACCCAGAATAGCCACAGGTAATTTTGAGAAAGAATAATAAAATTGGAGGGTTGTGTTACCTGTTATCAAACTATACTACAAGGCTATAGTAGTCAAAAGAGCATGCTACAGGCATAAAAACAGACACATATATCAATGAAACAAAGTAGAGAGCCAATAAATAAACCCATGCATATGTGGTCACTTGATCTATTACAAAGGAGGCAATTTTACTGATTGCAAAATCAGTAAAATTTTACAGTCCAAAATTGGACTGATGAAGCCAAAGAATAAAATCAGACCACCTTCTTTAACCATATATAAGAATACATTCAAAATTGATGAAAGACTTAAATGTAAACTTTTTTTGTGAGAAAGAGAGACAGAGAGAGAGAGAGAGAGAGAGAGAGACAGGAAGGGAGAGAGATGAGAAACATTAACTCATAATTGTGGCACTTTTGTGGTTAATGGATAGCTTGTCATAGGTGCCTTGACTGGGGTGTTCAGGCCAAGCCAGTGACCCCTTGCTCAAGCCAGTGACCTTTGGGCTCAAGCCAGCGACCATGATATTACATTAATGAGCCTGCACTCAAGCCAGCAACCTTGAAGTTTCAAACAAGGGACCTCAGTGTCCCAAGTCACTGCTCTATCCACTGTGGACAGGCAAAATGTAAAACCTGAAACCATAAAACTTCAAAAAGAAATTATGGGTAGTAAAGTCTCTAACATTTCCCTTACTAACAATTTTTTTCTGATATATTTCCTTGGATAAGAGAAACAAAAGAAAAAATAAACAAATGGAACCACATTGAACTAAAAAGTTTTTGCACAGCAAAGGGCACCATCAATAAAATGCAAAGATAACCTTACCTACTGAATAGAAGAAGACATTCAACAATGATACTTCTGATAAGGGATTACTATAAAAAATTATAAAAATCCATACCACCTAACACCAAAAATAATCTAATTTAATAATTGGCAGAGGACCCGAATAGACACTTCTCCAAAGAGGAAATACAGCTAGTCAATAGACATATGAAAAAATACTCAACATCATTAATCATCAGAGAAATGCAAATTAAAACCACAATAAGCCTGAACAGGCGGTGGTGCAGTGGATAGAATGTTGGACTGGGATGCGGAGGATTCAGGTTTGAAACCCCGAGGTCGCAGACTCAATCATGGCCTCACCTAGTTTGAGCATGGGCTCACCAGCTTGAGCACAGTGTTGCTGGCTTGAGCATGGGATCATAGACATGATCCCATGGGTCGCTGGCTTGAAGCCCAAGGTCTCTGACTTGAGACCAAGGTTGCTGGTTTGAGCAAGGGGTCACTCACTCTGCTGTGGCCCCCCGGGTCAAGGCACATATGAGAAAGCAATCAATGAACAACTAAGGTGCTGTGACAAAGAATTGATGCTTCTTATTTCTCTCCCTTCTTGTCTGTCTGTCCCTATCTGTCCTTCTCCCTGACTTTCTCTCTGTCTCTGTCAAAACAAAACAAAACAAAAAAACACCATAAGATACCACCTCACATCTGTCAGAATGGCTGTCATTAATAAACCTATAAACAAGTGTTGGTGAGGATGTGGAGAAAGGGAACCTTCAAGTATTGGTAGGAATGCAGACTGGCACAGCCACTATGAAAAACGTTATAGAGGTTCCTCAAAAAGTTTAAAATACAACTACTTTATGACCCAGCATTTCCATTTCTGGGTATTTATCCAAAGAAATTAAAAACACTAATTTAAAAATATATATGCACCCCCATCATAACTGCAGCATTATTTAGAATAGCTAACCTGTGGAAGCAACCAAAATGTCCTTCAATGGACAACTGGATAAAGAAGAGGTTGTACATAAATACAATGTAATATTAGTTGGCCATTGAAAAGAATCAAGTTATACCATTTGCAGCTCATGAATGAACTTAGAGACTATCATACTAAATGAAATAAGTCAGACAAAGACAAATACCATATGATTGCACTTATATATGAAATCTAAAGAACAAAATAAATGAACAAACAAATCAGAGAAAATATATCTCAAATATATACATTTGTAAGAATCATGTCAATGTTATAATTTTTGCTTCAAATGTCAAACATGATTTGGAAAACATATGAGAATAGTTTATTATATTTACCCATATTTTTACTCTTTGCCTTTTTGTTTCTTCATTCCTGATGTTGCAGGAGTCCTTGTTTTATCATTATCTTACTGTTTGAAGATCTTTTCTTAGCTATTCTTTTAGAGTAAGTATGCTTATGACAAATTATCTTCATTCCTGAATATGAGTATGTCTTAACTTCACTTTCATTCCTGAAGTATAGTTCTCTGGGTAGAATTCTTGGATGAATCTTTTTTTTTTTTTTTTTTTGAAACTGACATTGAAATTAAAATGGAAAAATGTTTGCCACTTTCTTCTAGCACCCATTTGGATGAGAAATTTGATGACATGGAAATTGTTGTTCTCCTATTTAATTCATTGTTTCTCTACAGCTGCTTTTAAGATTTTTTTTCTTAAGTTTTATGAAGTTTGATTATGATGTATCTT